>NC_050603.1:14103267-14703267 GCF_013368585.1 Megalops cyprinoides
AGCAGAGGAGGATGTGAGATTAGGATACTGCAAAGTACAGCTGTACTGTCCCTTACTCAGGAAATGATGCAGATGTATAGTTTCTTACATGACAGAATACAAGACAGCAAGGTCCTCTTTTGAAGAATACAACAGTGAAGTCTCTTATTTTAGAGAATACAGTACTGTCAACATAGTGCAGTCTCTTTCACAGAGCGGTATGTCACTCCAGGTGGCTGAGAGGGAGGAACACAGCATGGGGGCTGTCATGAAAAGTGAGGAGCTGGCAGGAGGGAAGAGGATGACTTGACCAGTATTCCAAAAACACTGACTCACAGGCTGCCTGTCTGAGGCACATTTTAGGTGTTGGTCATTACAGGTAGAAAGGAAAATTACGGGAGTTTCTTCAAGTTTTTAACCAATGCAGGATTGGGTGGTGTTTCCCAATTTAACTACATCACTTTGTTTCAACCTTAGCTGCAGTGCTGAAACATTTGAATTTCTTACATTAAAAAGTGAATTGTTTTCATGCAGTACACTCTTCATGGGAAGCTGTATCAAGTAACACTCTGCATAAACAAATTCCAGCCGTGCAAATGATGGGTTCCTCTACCCAGGTGAAGTGCACAAAGGCACAATTTCACACTATATACATTAATTTTAAATCATGTAAAGTTAAATATGATCACATGGCAGACTCTAAATAATTTGTTTCAGATGTTTGGATCTGGATTAAGTAGCAAAGACTTTCTTGAGGTGCCATGTTGTCAAAAGAAATCCCACTATAAGGTAGTAAGGATAACTCTTAGCAGTCACACATGCACACACATACACAGGCAGACACAGTACCTGGTGCCTGACAGTGGCAGGTCTCCATCACCCCAAACAGGATAAGGACACCCATGGCTGTTCCCCACCAGTGACTCATCCTGTCCAAAATAAACAAACCGTAGAAAAAAAGAAAAACAGATGAAAGGATGAGAAAAGTTTGAATCCCAAAAAAAGAAAAGAAGTCTTGACAAATGATATCTATTTTCTGTATAAACACACCACCCCCCCTCTGTGAGTTAATTCTTTAACACATCAGACAGGAGACAATGTTAAGGGATTAAAGAAACCGACTCAGAGGATTCGCAATCTTCTTGCTCCTGTGGCGAGGAAAGATGATTGAGGTTGAAAAGTGAGCCTAAGATCCCGCTGGCACAATACCCGGTACCAAAGTGCCCCAGCCCTCCCCCTCCTGTGAAACCCACACCACTGCACCTGCGTGATACACGCCGCTCGGCCTCGTATCGTCTGTCAATCACCATGGCTGTGCGTCCGACCGCAACAGTGGGTCAGGAGGATCACGCTTAAAGGCTTCTGTCAGGAGCCAAAAATCATACCCCCAATCCTTCCCCTTCCCACACACCTGCATCCACAGCAGCCTATATGTCTTGCTAATGTTGACAAACACATCCCAATATATACTTATGAGTCATGACCATAAAAACACAGCCTCACAAAGCCAATGTAAATTGCTCTATGACATAGTTAACATGTACTGTAATCCTGTCCTTTAGAATTCTAAAATTTCAGACATAGAATGTCTTGGGCAAGTTTTTTATGTTCCGTTTATTCTTTTCAAAACAGTACATATTCAGTTATTTAATGTAATATTTAAATTGCTATAATATGAAATCCTGTTTTTTAAGGAAATATTACGTAATTCTTTACCAAATCAGTATGCATACATTTCATTCTCTTACCTTACTGCTTAATATTGCAGATTGCACTGAAGTGTCCTACAGGTGATTTACACAGTTCAGACACAAGGGGGTGGCAGAGCGTTTCAATGAGAAAAAAAACATTGATCCTTAAAATGATCCTGCACTGAAGTGTTACTCACACTCAAAACCTTTCACACAAACAAGTGAGGACATAAAAACTCAAAATATACAATTCACAATTCATGTTGATTTTAAAGAAATATTCACTATCAACTTTACAGTTTTTATATTATATTTTATTAGTGACATCAGTCCTATTAATTTATTCTTGTTTACAAATTGCTCAATGTAGAATGTTTGACTGCAAAAGACCACATAAAGCTGAAATGAAACTAAATTTACCAGAGGTATAGAAACAAACTAAAATACATA
The DNA here is from genome assembly GCF_013368585.1 of Megalops cyprinoides. Lineage (NCBI taxonomy): Eukaryota > Metazoa > Chordata > Actinopteri > Elopiformes > Megalopidae > Megalops > Megalops cyprinoides. The sequence continues at coordinate 14,105,388 of NC_050603.1, forward strand.
TATGACAGTTAGGTGAACTTACAACACAAAAATCAACACATGTGTATGTGTTTATGAAGATCAAGCAAGTTTACAAAGATCAGGACATCAGAGAGGGATAAACTCCCCAGACAGATGAGATAGGGTGCAGGGGTGGTGAGACAGGAGAGGAAGGAAGGAGAGGTCCCCATGGTAACCAGGCCTAAGTGATTCTGTGTGGAGGTTACATTCAAGACCCAGCAGAAACCAGGAGTGGGTGTATGTGTGCACGTGTCTGTGTGCGTGTGTGTGTGTGTGTGTGTGTGTGTGTGTGCGTGGGGGAGTACTTCTAAAGTTCAACAGAGACATGCGGAGATGGAATGTGTTCTCTGAGTCATTGCTGATTCTCTGCATATCAAGGCTAACGTCCACAGAGTCTGGTGAAACTGGCCAGATTTATGAGTCGACACTCCTGAGTGCTCTCGCTGATGCAGTATCAAGAGGTAAAAGAAGGACATGGAAACTGCATACCAGCTTCCCCATATAATAAAAAAGCCATGAATTCCCAGCCCCCAAACACCATGCTGAGTAAATATCAACCCTCAATCCTCAGTTCCTATTATTCTGTGATGCAGAGCTGGTCTCTACTCCTACTATTTTACAAAAAAAAAACATGTGAGAAATGTCATTCGTTTCTCAAACCTGGATCTGAGGCAGACATATTGGCTGCAATGGAGTTGAATTCTTTTCAGTTTTGTAACATTCCTTTGTAGTACGTATATACGGACTTTGAATGAAATCGATTATTGTTCGTTAAGAAACGCAGCTCTCCCAGTAAGTTCAAAGTTTTCAGTTACCTTGAGCCCTTTGTGTCAATGACAAACCATTTGAACACGATGAGCGTGATGAACGTGGCAATGACAGAAAGGGAACACGCACTGGCATTTCATTTCTGTAACACATACCCTCTTCTGACATGCTTTCCATGCCAATCTGTGGTTTTAGCTGGGTTATGAAAAAATACAGTCACATTCCATTATAGTAAACGGTGTCCTCTGCTCCGCCCCCACTGTCACTGAGAATCTTTCTCCCGTCTACGCGATCGCCCAGCTTGGTGTGTTCCCTACGGCGCTGCCTGCCGATCTGTACCCCAGCAGAGCAGGAATTCGTCAGCAGCCTCACAGACCTGCCCACAAGCCTGTCCTAAACTGACACGTGCCCCGCGGTTCCGGTCTGGACGCACAGTGTGACAATCGCAGCTATCACGAATGCATTCAAACTGCTCGCTTCGGGACACATCAGAGGTTAATTAGCAGGTCTGACAGTTTTGACATTCTGTAGTCCGTGCGTGCCTTTGTATCTTCCCCAACAGCACTGTCACTTCAGAGGTTTGAGCCTACAACCTCCATGACCAGAAGCCAGTGCACAAATCCTAACACAGGGCCTGCAGTGTGGTGTAATGGTTGAGCAGCTGGCCTTGTTGCATATCTGATTCCTTGGTGGAGCCCTGCCTTTGTATCCTTGATCAAGGTACTTAATACAAATTGCTTCAATAAATAACCAATGATTATATAAATGGATGACATGTAAAATGTAAGCTATGCATGTCTCCCTCCATAAGGGTGCCTACTAACCACATGAATAATGCAGAGTTGCTATCCCATGCCGCACCAGTATATTGCATTACTACAGTATGGATAACCAAAAGGTGGACTGTTTTCCAGGGTTGCAGGTGTTTAACAGGAACTTGGAGGTGCTTCATGACAAATGGAAATCTTTTTGGGACTAAAAATAGAAATGACTTCACCGCTTACTTAAGTCCACCGACTGCCCCCTGAACACTACCTTGCCCATCTGTCTCTGTCCCTCATGTAGGAACACCTGACACCTGATGAATTTTTCATTGGGGAGCGCTCTGATGAGCACTGCAGCACCGCCATCAGCAGCAGTCTGCAATATTAATCCTGAGAGTGTGTGAGAGCGGAGGAGAGGAGAAGAGAGGAGGGAGGGGGGAAGGGGGTTTATGTAATAGGGGTTGCTGCTGACTGTCTGCAGAGTATCTCTCTCTCTTTCTCTCTCTCCCTCCCTCTCGAACTATCGACGTTTCCCTTCCCCCTTTCAAAACCTCCATTCTTCCTGGTGGCTATATCTGTGAGTGCACACACACAGACACACACACACACACATTCCCCGTCACACAAATTCATATTCTTTTCTTCTTTTATCAGTGTTATTACCACGGTTTTTTTTTAATTTTCTCTCAAAATAAATAACTGTCCATTTTTGCTCAGATTGATTTCTCTTTGCACTACATTGATATTGCTTGTATACGTGTGGGAATATGTATCGTCCAAATGTATCCTGACAGTAAATCATGTGAACCTTTCTGTTCATCAATCTGATGAACAAGAGCCAGGCACAACAATTAGATTGTCAGAAGGCCCCAAACAGCTCTGTATGAGTAAGTATCAGGACCATGCAGAGTAGTGGTCAGGAAACTTTCAGATGAGGAGGGGTAGGAGACAGCATGTTTTCGTATCATAGGTAGAAAAATGATATTGTATCCTTGAATGAAACAGCCAACCTGATTTGTTAGACACGTCATTGAAGACAATGCAATATTCTTAAGTACACAAATAATGTAATAACGGAATTGAGTCAGTCAGAGAAAGGACATCTTGTAATGGAACACTGAGAGGTGATTTACTGGCAAGGAAAACTTTAAGACCAAGGCACACTTCCAAGGCACGGTAAGAAACAATAATAACAAGTCATATGACATTAGAGGAGACATCATTCACATGAAAATCTGTCTGATGCTGTAAATTAGGCTACTATAGACGCAGAAAGCTGAAATCATTCATGTTTCAGAGTTACCTCTAATCGGCAACTCATTCACACCTGGCAGGGGCACTGACCTGTTCAAATAACAACTTGAGATGAATAGCTAACAGAACACATGCCGAAGGTACCATGAGGATCTCCGTAATGTGAAGGGAAGGAAATAATATTATAATGACTAAATAAAAATATTCACACTTCAACCACACCCACATGCTTGCTCCTTACATTCAATGACCCTGAAGATGTGACTTTTTCATTCATGAAAATGGATGAAATCAAGGAACTGTAATTGTGAAACAGTGTCTACATGTCTTACATGTGTCATTGGTCAGACAGAATACCCCTCAGTGTATTGGTCAAACACTGACTTGATATTTTGTGTGCTGCGTAACACCACGTTGGACCCCTGCCCTGACCACGCGCGCTGACGCCCCTTGCTGTGACCCTGGCTATGTAACACGAACACACGCACAGATGCCCACACACACTTGCACACCTGACTCAGGCAGAGGATACGTAACGAACGCCGCAGGGGGTTCCCTCAGAGCCACGAGAGCAGACGCTCAGTGTGAAATGGGCAGGAAACAACACAGCATTAATCCCGCAGAGAGAGCAAACACAGCAGCCTGCCTTAGTGAAAAAAAGAGGGGAGGAGGGGCTGTGCCTCTTGATGGGATTCTGCTGGCTGAAGAAGGCAGCAGACAGGAGACTCCTAAAATGATCCTAAATGGACACATTTTGGGATACAAAAGGATTCTATCGATACATGCAACACAAATACTGCATGTGTGCCTATTCACATTCTGAGGGCACTGATCCTGTAATTCTTCATATTTAAAGCTGACACTCATTTTGTTAGCTGGCATTCAGGTTTTCCATTGGAAGTATTTGTTTTTAAGCTGCATCCGTGTCTGTGTTTTGTGGGTCATACAGGAATGCACATGGATCAAAGTGAAGGGTACAGGGGACCTGACAATGGGCACTACACGGCATGATGAAGTGCCTTTACGTCAACACACATTGTAACATTACATTAAATTACATTCATTTAGCATACGCTCTTATCCTGAGGGACTTCCAGTACAAAAGAACGTTGTTGACGTACTGACATGTCGTCTTTTGCCCTTACACTAAACTGAACAAGCTTAATAACTTTATTTGTCACACTAACGGGGCAGGAGGCTGATTTACAATTAACACATCTTAGGCTCTAACCTGCAACTGACCGATCCCCTGTCCAATTTCGTTGGCTCTGCTCCACACCTTCTACAGTAATTACACTCCTAAAGTAACGCCAACTCCAAAAAGCATATCTTATTAGTCAATAAGTGTCCTTCGAAATCGCTACTGCTGACAAATCAAAGGCTGTAACAGCAGTGACGCACACGCTTTTTGGACTACAATTCAGACGTCTAAAATTCTAGCTCAGTTATGAAACCGCAATCAGAATGTTAAACGGTGAGTGAGGAAAACATTTAGTGGATGGTAGGCCTAATGTAAATTACGACGATTAATCGTCGGTATATGTGCATACACAAGATGACACTTTATCCACATTTATTTCTGCTAGCTTCCTTAAATATGTGGTATTTCTCCTCCTTTTTTAAAAAATAAACGCTCCTAAAAATCGGTCTGCCAAAAAACGCAACGCATTCACGCCGAGCTCCCACCTGTTGAAAACTTAAAAACGTCACCAGGAGGACTGGTTAGCAAAGCACAATGTTATGCAATTAAGAACATATTGTTCAACTTGTAATTTTTACTCTGAACACATTCGTGGTTTGTGGTATTTTTAACTTTATATCCTTTTATTTTTCTTCATAAGATGCTCCAGAGCAGAGAAAATCGTTTCACATATGAAGATTTTGGTTGTATTCAATTGTACAGCTCGTCTTTATTTTTTGGCGTCACATGGAACATTCTCGGTAAGAGTCAGGCCAGTACGTGAATGTAATGCAAGCAGGGTTATGGGGTCCCAGGACCGTAATGTACGGCGTTCTAGTTGCAAATATCGTTGTACTTAGTAAGGATTGGGTGATTCTAAGAAGGGTGTATCCGCGAGGAGTGAATTACAGAACGTGTGTTCTGTTTAGAAGTAGAGCCATTTGAGATTCGGGAAACCCGACAATGCACACCTACAGAGGTTCCGCTTTAGCGCAGTCCAAGAATCGGTGAAGAATTGCCCTCAGTTGAGTTGATATTGAAAGATATGTTTCAATAGCCTACACACACAATTACATAAACGCAACTAAACACGTTCCCTTTCTTTCTCGTCCTCTCACTCACTTCCACCTGCGCGCACCTTCTTCAAAGCCGAGATTTCCAGGAGCGAGGAGACAACAGACGGTAAAAGGAGGACTGTTCATCACAACACGCAGAGGCGGAGGAGGACCTCGTGAGTGCGCCTTGGTGCATCGCCTCTGATGTTAAGTAACAGCGCAGAAAATCCTGCAGACATCCTCCTGCACAAGCACGACCTGTTTGAGACAGGCAACTCGTTACACCCCGCAGGAGCCCACACATCACATAAAACATGGGTTCCACAAGCTAATTCATCATAGTTAAGCACCATGCAAGGGTTGCTTTTCCATCTCTGCTGCTAAGCCTGGATCAGAATCAGTATTTCATCGTAGATTGTTGGATAAGGATTGGGGTGAGTATGCAGATCTCTTAATCTGTTGTCAAGGGCAGAAAGCAACCTGCGCTGAATGTCCCGCACTCGCTGCATTAGAAACACCGCGCTTTAGCATTCCAGATTGTGTGCACTGTGCATGGTGTTTTTTTTTCAGTCAAAGCCCCGTCATTTTTTTGTTTGTAGCGCCAGTTGTCAAGAATCCATGACACTTACAGAGCCATTTTCCAGCGAGATGGAAACATTACACTTTTTGCAGAACATGTGAAGACATTTCACATGTGAGATTGTTCAACTGGGAAATAAATTGATAAGATTTCTGGTAAAGATGGCACGGACACAGAAGGACTGCAGAAATTAAACTACGTGGTTTACATTTTGATTCTTCTCTGGACGGATTACGTGTATTCCACAATCTGCGAGAACCGGAAACCTCTGTCCTTATATAGAGATGGACAGAGTGTGTTTCCCCCTGACTGCAAGGCTCATGTCGCCCACTAGTTCATTGGCATGCGTGTTCACGTACGCACTGCGCCGCCCGTCGCCCACGCGCTCACTCCACCGGGGAAACCGAGAATCCCTACCAGGAACACCTCCCGCTAATTTATGTCTTCTTTATCTAAACGATTGGTTCCCCGAAATATTAATCATATTCTGCCCGACAGCGAACACAGCACGGTACTTTGTATACGGATCATATTCTGCATCAGAAACTGTGTAAACATGTCAATCCATAAATAATATTCAGATTAGGGAATAAAAAAATTAAGATAAGACCTCTATTCATTATAGGTTCAGTGATCTATGTCATTGCCAGTTTAAGCACCATGGCTAGCTCCCTGAGACTGTTTCAGGACCAAGGAGAGCGATCCAATGATTCAGGTTTTCTTGTCATTGGGGAGGGGGGAATGGATGCAAATCAGCAAAATAAGATCTAAGGAAGGGGTAACTCTATTCCTTTACACATACATGTAATGTATTATAAAAAATATTGTCCCGCACTACGAAGACTGCAGGCCATGGACTGCAGGCCAGGGTCTTGTTTTTTAAATTGCGGTGAAATTATGAAAATAGGTGAATATTCAGGTAAAAACATGAACATGCTTTTATTATTTTCTGCTTTCATCTTGTATACTACGGCCAGGGCAAGTATATTATTGCCAAATGAAGTTGTATTTGGATTCTGGGAGGAGATGGGGGCAGGCTTAATCGACAGGAATGCCACAGTAACGGCTGTCAGTCATGCATAGTTGTAAAGATTACATGCACACCAGCTCTGTACGAGTAGCCGCAGTGGGAGGGGTTGGTTGCTGCGGCATTTTTATGAATGAAATCTTGACGGCATCCCCCCTTTCTTTCTCTCCTCGATCAAGTCATTGGCTGGAACTGTGAACACATCGACACCCCCACCCCTACCCCCCTACAACACTGACGTCAGAAAGGTTCTGGGGAAAGCAAAACGCGCAAGCACCTTGCTCCCAGCTATCAGTCCGACGGTCTACAAGAGAGCTGTGACTCACCAGTAATAGCCACGTAAAGCTCGCTGGACAGGAGATACAAAACGGCGCACTGGATCTTGTCGCATTGCCATTTCGACCAAAGCGCGGAGCACAATACTCTGTTCCTCTACGAGAAATGGAGATCTCTAAGCTTTAAGGGTCTTATAAACCACCTGCGTTTCCCTGCGATTTTCACATCTCTAACGGGAGACTGCTCTGCTGTGGACTCCTCGAACTTATCTTGAATGCTCACTCAACGGTAGCGCGTGCTTTTTATTCGCACCTTTACCCAAAATCAGGTAAGTGTGTATATTTTGTTTATTTATGCTTGGCTGTGTGGGTTTGTATGTGTACCTGGTATGCAGGAGTGCTGTCTACCCGAAAACAAAAGCCTCGAGAACTCAGATGGAATAATTACCGTCAAAATGACGTTTAGTGTACAGGGTAGATTATGTAGAACAATCGGCCAGGCATTAAGTTGCTTTGCGTCTTTTTCAACATTACATCACTGTTGATATGAGAAGACAAGAGAGCCCTGTTTATTGTATTTTAAGGTTTCACTGTATTTATCTACGCCAGTGTATTACTCTAAAATATATATACATACTATAATACCTAGGACACGTATGCAATTCTTATGATGTGATATTTGATGTTGTTAAAATCTGAAATAGTCTACATTTTGTGTGTTCGGTTCTGCAGCGAGTGGACTATAAACGATTAGTTCTATGCTTAGACACGGCCTCATCAGAGTAATTCGACTTAATTAATTTCTTCTATCGCTTTAAACTGTCAAGGACATGAATATTAATGTCCATGCTTTCCGAATGACACACAAAAAATAAAAATGTGCAATTATGCCGATTTATGTCACGTTTCTGAGAGGGATGAGAGCAGTTATTTATAGAATCACGTTATAAATACCCCGTGCGCACGAGCTCTGCTTTAACGGCGCGTGCTGCATTTTCCCTCCATCATCTTTTTTTTTTTTTCTTTCTGGGCACATAAACGTGTGACAGGCGCATGTGACTGGCTTTATGCATTCAGTACATAGCATGACTTTATCCGGGCATATGGTGAAGAGGGTCTGTCCTGAATGTAAAGCCGTTAATGGTATTTTATGCAGGGAAAAAAACAGGATTGTAAAATGATTGCGACTCTGTATTAAGTGAAGGCAGGCCTCATGGACAGTCTGACACAGACAGGGGTGAGTCAGGGCTTTGAGCCAGATGGTGATCGCTGCTTGGCTCTGAATTTCGTCTCCTCTACCCTTTTCCCAGGAGTCCCCTGATGAACGCCAGCGAGTCCCATGATGGCTGGGTGGGGGGTGCAGAGGTGGACCTCTCCTCCACCCTCCCCCAGGAGCTGCCGCTCAACCCCTGGGATGTGGTGCTGTGCGTGTCCGGCACCCTCATCTCCTGTGAGAACGCCATCGTGGTGGCTGCCATCTTCTACACGCCCTCACTCCGCACACCCATGTTCCTGCTCATCGGGAGCCTGGCCACGGCGGACATGCTGGCCGGGCTGGGTCTCATCCTGCACTTCTTGTTCCGCTACATCGTGCCCTCCGACGCCGTGCAGCTGGCCACCGTGGGGCTGCTGGTGGCCTCCTTCAGCGCCTCCATCTGCAGCCTCCTGGCCATCACGGTGGACCGCTACCTGTCCCTGTACAACGCGCTCACCTACTACTCGGAGCGCACGGTCACGCGCACCTACATCATGCTGATCCTGACGTGGGGCGGGTCCATTCTGCTGGGCCTGCTGCCGGCGCTGGGCTGGAACTGCCTGCGGGACAGCGGCTCGTGCAGCGTGGTGCGCCCGCTGACGCGCTCCAACCTGGCGCTGCTCTCGGGCTCCTTCCTGGTGGTGTTCGCCCTCATGCTGCAGCTGTATGCCCAGATCTGCCGGGTGGTGTGCCGCCACGCTCACCAGATCGCCCTGCAGCGCCACTTCCTGCCCTCCTCACACTACGTCACCACGAGGCGGGGCATCTCCACGCTGGCGCTCATCCTGGGCGCCTTCGCCAGCTGCTGGCTGCCCTTCGCCGTCTACGGGCTGCTAGGAGACGCCTCCTACCCGCCCCTCTACACCTACGCCACGCTGCTGCCCGCCACCTACAACTCCCTGCTCAACCCGCTCATCTACGCCTTCCGCAACCAGGAGATACAGAAAGTGCTGTGGGCCGCCTGTTGCGGCTGCCTGTGGCCCGGCTTCTCCTGCCGTTCCCACCCCCCCAGTGACGTGTAGCTGCTGGGAGGCACCCGTGAGGAACAATGACCCCACACAAAGCTAGGCTCCTGACATTGCAGCCATAGGGTGGGGACTGTGGCACTTCCAGATACTCTGAATGAGCCTTTCTGTCTGTCTAACCGTGTGTACACGTGTGTGTGAGCGTGTGTGTGAGTGTCCATGTATGTGTGTGTGTTTTCTGATCTCATGGAATGAGAAGCACTTTAAATAGCATGCATTCTGAGCTCTGAGCAATCATTAAAAAAGAGAATAACTCACAAACACATGATGTGCCAAATTCACAGCAGTATGAAATTGTTACCAGTAGAATAATTAATCATTGACTGAATGAATATTTAATCATTTGTAATTTTGTTGATACAAAAGCTGATGGATCCATAAGTGACTTTAAGTTTATTTCAAATGTCTGCCCTGAAATATTGGGGCAGTTTGTGGTGCTGACACAGACCCAAGGTCTCACGTTCCCTTAACTGGACCCTGCCACTTTTTTTGGCCTCTTCATAAGTTGAAAATAAGGAACGTCCGACTCACTGTTAAAAGTGGGATTTGCCTTGTGGGAAATGTAGTTTAATGCATGCATAAGCCATTGACGTACTCCGTGACAAAAACCTGTCATCTAGTTTCCTTTTATTCTGTTCCTGAAATACAATGCAATGTGCTTTCAGTACATTTAAAGAAAGCTACTGGTGTGTACTACACATTCCATCCCGGTTTCACAAGCCGCCACTGCCAGGACAGCGTAAAGCCACATCACTGTATCGGACGAAACTGGAACATTAGCGCTCTCTAATGGCCAGAAACGAGCATGATCCAGTGGAACGGATAGTTTCAGTGTAAGTCTGTGTCCAAGCCCAAACATGTCAAGTGAAAAATGTCGTTTTCGTTTTGAATTGGGAATGTAATGTAATGTAAAGAGTAGTGAATGAGAGAAGCGAATTGTTGGTATTGTCATTTTAACTCGTGCCTCACTCTGAAACCAAACCCTGACATTCAGAGCTAATATTACAACCATTTGCACTATATTATATTTTGAGATATATTTTATTTTGGAGAACGAATGTGTATATAATGTATGTCTGTATTTCTACACACAAAAATGAGCAATCTGTGGCCAAATTCATACGTCTCGAGAGACAAAGACACTGTCACGTCTTTGAAACGTGTTTATTTGCACAAGGTATCCCAAGATACGACCAAAGTGACGACACTTTGGAGATGTAATGCATATACGTCGTTGTAGCACAATGTCATGAACTGTACGATTATGAAACGTTTTAATTGGAATGTACTCTTTGTTTACATCTGAAAATAAAAAAAACCTTAATTTTTTATTTACAAGGTCTCGTGTCATTATATATCACCCTAAGAGGACAGCACTCTATAGCTACGTATGTTTAAATGTGCTTTCAACTGCCATTATGCAGCATTTCAGTTTCTTATCGAACTATAACTTCGAAAGACTACATTCTCTTTAGGCTACATGCTAAAATGATAAACTATTTGAAAGAGAAGAAACACATGTGTTGCAAACTGGTGTCTTCTTGATACCAGTAGCTTTAGTGGAAGAACCATTTTTTCTGGTGGATATATTGATTTAGAGACATGTAGCCGTACAGAATCATTCATCAAGAATCAATCGAGTCCAACTTGCAACATAAAGTTAGAGTGGGAAATATATATATTCCGAGTGCTGTGACAACGTGCACAAACATACACTATTATCTTCGTTTCTGCCGCCCAGTTTGCAGTGCCATAAGCTTCAATAGCCACAAACCATTGACCAACAAGATTTTTGTCCATAATAATCTTACCGTTCTGATAAGACTCAACGACGAGGACAACTCTTGAACATTGCAATATTGACTCTGTAACTTCGGGTTAGCATTTTACCCCCAAGTGGCAGCCAGAGGAACCAGAGACAGAAAATGAGAAAAGTTTCATTGCCCCCAGATGCAGATTAAATGACGTTATAGCATGTTTTTCATGCTATTGTTTTTCTTTCACTATTGTAGTGACTGACAGTGGGGAATAATAAAAGAGACAGACCATTAAATACTGTGTGAACTGTGGGGAATCTTTAACAAAACGCAGCACAGCGTTCCAAGGTATTCTCTCACTCATTTGCATAACGCACGTACATGATTGCTCATTACACCACATTAAAAAGTCAATGCTGCCACCTAGTGGTGCAGAATTGAGCATGACGAACAATGGCCACACCAGTGTGTCCATTCGAGTCAAAAGGTAAACATGGGAAGTAAGAATTTTTGTATGTTTTTGTGTATATGACGCACTGCAAAAATATAAACGTTACTGTACTATCCCTGAAGATATACATTGTCATCAGCCAAATTATTTATAATATGTTCAGTTGTGAGTTATATAGGCCTACATATACGCTCTGGATTAATGTTATTAAGGGCATTATTTTTATTACAAAACAATGAAAGGTATTTCGGCTTGCAGTAGTGGACTAAGTAACAAAAACAATAGGAATAAGGATGTAATATTTAAAAGAGGACAATAAACCGATATTGCCACGTCTAACTTTAAATTTCCATTAATGCAGCTACACGTTTTTTTCACGTGAGTCAATAGCCTATATACCTTGTTCTGAAGCAAAATAAAAATATTCTCACTCAATAAAGAGGGGTGAAATGGATCCCTCGACATGTCTACTGCTTAATCATTTAACGGTAGTATTTACTTTAATCTCAGGGTCCTGCTGTTCAGCTGATTCAGATAATAAGATTTTTTTTTCACGTGGGTAAAAAGAGAGTGCGCTCTCGAGCAAAACCAAGTTATGACATCTTTAGATTCCCATCCTATTACACAAAAACGTAGTGCGCTGTTCAACATGAATGCATTATTGCGTGTGCGTATTTCTGTGTGTGTGTGTTTGCTGGTGTGGTTTATTTGTGTTGTGAGAGGATGAGGGCTGTGTGTGATATGTATATGCTGGTGTGTTATAACCTGATATCAAAGTGTGGAACAAATTAATATTATTAAGTTTCCTGTGAAGTGATAGCAGAGGGTTACATTGAGAGGTGGAAAATGTGGCTGTAGCCCCCATTGTATTTTTAAATAAGTTAACATTATTTAATTTAGTGAGTTTTAGGTAGGTTTGGTGGTTGACTGTAGTGTTAACTTGTTAAACGTGTGTTTTTGCCAAGGTTTGTAAATCAGACCTTCCTTATACTCAAATAAAGCAAAGGTCAGCGTTGTACTGGTTCCCTCAGTGGAAATGGGGTACAGCCCATTTCTCCTTATCCTAATGTAAGTACAAGGTGCCTTGAATGTAATCCATTAAACACTAGACTGATAAACTCTCCATGTGTTAGTGCCTTGTGTACATCTCAAAGTAGCATGTTAGAGAAAGCTCAAAGTAAACCATTCCCTTTAGGGGGAAGCAGTAAAATGGTTGTGCTGGGGATTTTGACTTTTGAATATGATTCTCAATAGCCAAAATGCTAGCAAATGGCATTTGTGTGTCAGGGTTTCACAGGGCTATACACATTCATGACTGTAGGAAAACAGCTCTGCAAATTGTAGTACGTCTATAGGCTGTCTGTGACTCAGATCATAAATCTCATTGTAGTTACCAAAATCAAATGCGTTTTCATTGACAAAGTGAAAATAACTTACTGTGCCTAAATTGCCATGGCTACATTCATTCCTATTGACTAAGCCATGGTGCACTTTGCTGCATATTACTGTTCATCACCCTGCTTCTAGAAACAGATTCAGGACATCTGCAGGTAGCAGCCCAAGTGACAATAGATTTTATCTTAGAAAGACACTAGATCTGATCAGCTGTTATTGCTTACCATGCATGCTACAGGTGTACTAAGAACTGCAGGTTCAGGACATTTAGTACAACAATCCTGATACAAATGAGAATGATATCAAAGGAAGTATACTTACTGCTTCAAACGGAACCAATGTGTCTAAAGCCAAATCATGGTTTACACCTCTTCATACTGCGGTGGACATAACTTTGGTGTCTTTAAATTTCTCACCTCTAGAGGGCAGAAGAGATCTGTGTGATTCCAGCAACACATCAAAATGGCTGGACAGAGAATAACAGCACAGGTAGTGGAGGCTCACTTCAAAGTCAGTATTTGGAGCCCTTAGGCTAATATAAAACTATATTTACATGTACAGTACAGTGAACTACAGATTTGTATGAACACTGACAGAATTAACAATCAGTGGTCATTTCTACTGCATTAATGAATATTTTCTACTCATTTCTTATGTTGAGAGCAAATATCTAATACAAGACAACAAATTAGCAGAACATATGCTTTTATTTTGTTATCTTTGTGCAGTAAACAGTTATGTCTTTATATTTTTTCAGTATCATACCACTTAAAAAAGCACAAGGCATTTTATCATGCTTTTCAAATAACATCTACCAAAATTAAAATTAACAATAAATATACACTCACACACATATTCTTAGAACCAAAACAATGAGGTTACCAAAACAGTAACAAAACAATAAATACAATAAACATTGGTGGATGTTATACATTATAAAGGTTTTCGAACCATCTCTTTACATGATCTCTTTTCCTTGAACAGCTTTGCCTCAAGATTGCCGAGAAGAAAAATAGTTGAGTACCATTAGAAGGAATAGCTTTTGACTAACATGAACGTGCCACCATAACACAGTAAGCCAGCCATAATTAGTGCATTCCCCTTTACAGACCCCCCCATGTTTTTTAACAAAAAACCAAACAAAAAACAACATCAAATAATGTGAAATGTATGGTACCAATGATAATTTAAAATATAAATCATCAAGCACTAGAAGTTTGTTCTCAGGCCTAAGGTTACTTCAAACCTTTATTCAGAAGAGGATGGATTGTTTTTGCTCCACTATAATGTCTAAGAGAACCAGCTGCTGGTTCTGGATGTAAAGACTGTTCTCTTTCTCTTTCCCTGCATGCTTACAGCAAGCTTCACAAGTGGAGTTCTCTGAAGGTTCTCTTTCACTTTTGCTTGCCTGCAATGCAAGGACACAGTTTGAAATGCAGATTTGAAAGAAAAAAACCTGAAAAGTGTTGGTTGGGGAGGGTCAGAGGGGGAGGGGCACTCGTACCGTTGTGTAGTGTGTACCGTGTCAAAATATATGGCTTACTGACATTTCTCAATGGACTTGTTCTGTAACACCTGGGGCATCATTTGAAAAGTTCGCCAACCACCTCCGCCAGAGGGAGAGAGAAACGGTGTGTGTTTTGGCAGGGCAGGAGGACTCAGGTGAAATGTGTATGTGTGCTGTGGTGTGGAGCCTAGCAGAGCAGCAGGGCCTCGTCATCGCTGGTCTCAGTCTTGGCCGTGGCCTCCAGGCAGGCGTCGGGGACCTGCGCGGTGTGCACCATGCCGCAGTGTTCGCAGGGCCCGTCCCGGAAGGCCGCCCGGGCCCGGCTGCCGGCGCCCGCGGGAGGCGGGGTGGGCTCCAGCAGCGGCCGGGAGCACTCGCTGGAGTCAGTGTCCGAGGCGGCGTCCGACACCGGGATGAGCAGCTCCACGTCGTCCTCCTCATCCCTGCCGCCGCCGGAGTGGTCGAGGTGTCGCAGGGGGCTCTGGGTGGGGCCCCCCGCCGACCGGCCCAGGGAGAGGCGGACCCAGCGCAGGCTGCGGGACACCCGGTTGAGGGCGCTGGAGAGCTGGTTCCTGCCGGGGGCGGGGCCCTGGGGCTCGGCGTTGGCGCTCTCTCTGGCGCCCTCCGCTGCGCCATCCCTGCCCGAGGGCTGGGTGGAGCTCGCGGACACGGACACGATGGCCTCCACCGCCGACGCCGGGGGCGTCTTCTGGGGGAGGGGTGCGACGAGGCCCCCCACGGCTCCGGGGATGTCCCGGCGGTCGGTCTCCGTGTCCGTGTCGTCCGAGTCGAGGGGCAGCAGGCCCCTGTGAGCCCCTGTCCTGTCCGGCTCGCGGGCGCCGCTTCCTGTGCTCTCCTCCGCATCGGCGGACACCAGCGCCAGCGACCCCGAGCGCCGTGAGCGGGTGAAGTTGAAGAGCCGTCTCCAGATGTTGCTGTGTCTCCCCGACGTGGGGAGTCTGATTGAGGTAAATCCAAGCTGGGAGCGTACCGCAAGTCTCAGGTTCTCTAACACTGATGCCTTCAGAGAAAAACAGGAGAAAGGTGCCTCAGTAAAATGCAGTGCTTTTAAGGGACACGTCCATTTCAGGAAGCTCACACAAAATCAGAGGGACTTGCTATGCTTGCTCATGCTAACACACTCACCTGGTTTCCCGAGCACACTGGGAAGTCTTCCACGGGAGGAATAAGGCCCTGGGCGATCAGCTGACCATAAGAAGGCGGAGCCTCCCTCCTCAGGAGCTCAGCCTCCACTCTGGACAGCTGTGTTTCAAAAGACCTGGGGACATATGAATGAGCCTTTCAGAAAGAGCTCTCATTGTGTTCTCACATGATGTAAACAGCAATGGTGTACCACATGATGTAAACAGCAAGCACAAACAACACAAATGAAAAAACAGACTAACTGCTGCTTTGCTATGGCTGAAAGATTAGCAGTAAGAGTGAAGTGCTGCCACAACAATATGGAAAATGCAACCAATGAGGAAACGGACACTGAAACAATACAAAAGCGAAGTAGCTCAACTTGACTAGATTTTCCTAGATGACAAAACATAAGGAATTACACATCTCCGTATCTGAGGCCAATGATTTTGAACTGTGGTAGGGCTTGAATGGTGTCATGTTCACACCCCCTGGTCTAGGAGCGTTGTTAGCCTGGTCTGACACTGTTCCTTGTTTAAATTGAATGGATACACTTATGTTTTATTGTGCTGGAAGTCGCTTTGGATAAGAGCGTCTGCTAAATGAATGTGATGTAATGTAATGTAATGAATCTGCTGAGGATGTGGCACTGTTAGCGTCAGACAGCAGTGCGGCTGCAGCGCGGGCGGGCCGGCCGCGTACCTGCGCTCGAACATGCGCAGCGAGTAGAGCTTGCAGGTGCAGCCGAGGGCGATGACCAGCAGCAGGCCGCAGATGAGGCTGCCGATGACGGCGGCGGTGATGACGCGCGTGGGCACCACCACGGGGCAGCTCTCCTCGTCGCTGCCGTCGCCGCAGTCGTCCTGCGCGTCGCACACCCAGCTCTCGAACACGCAGCGGTTGTTGCGGCAGTGGAAGTTGCCCGGCTGGCAGAAGAAGCAGTTCTTCTCGTCGGAGCCGTTGGGGCAGCGGTTCTGGTAGTTGCAGCGGTCGGAGCGCGGGTAGCAGGCGCCGTTGCGCGAGCAGGGGAACTCGTCCTCCTGGCAGGCCGAGCAGTTGGCTTCGTCGCGCCCGTTGGGGCAGTGCCAGTAGCCGTCACAGCGTTGCTGCTCCGTGTAGCAGCCCCAGTTCCCGCCGCACGGGATCTCCCACGGCAGGCAGAAGCCGTCCACCTGGTAGGTGGCGTTGAAGCCGCGCGCCGCGTTGATCTTGTCGGCGTAGAAGTGGACGCGGAGCTGGCCGGAGGACGACACCACGGCGACGGGGGCGCGGGAGTCGAAGGCGGTCAGCACCCGGAGCAGGCGGCGCGGGTTCTCCTCCAGCCCGTCGTACACCTTGACGTAGTCGCCGTAGCCCGTCCCGTCCAGCTTGAAGTCGGTGAAACGCAGGATGACCTTGCGGTGGTCGCCCGTGTCGATCAGCCAGGTGCAGTTGCTCCCGGGCGGGTAGAAGTCCGGGTAGTTGGGCGAGCTGAAGGTGCCGTAGAAGGTGCGCAGCCACTCGCCGCAGGCGGGCACGTCGCAGTCGATCTCGTCGCCCAGGTCCTGGCAGTCGATGCTGCCGTCGCACTTGAGCGACTCCGGGAGGCAGGTGTACACGCGGGTGTAGCGGGACAGGCAGGGGAACTGGTTGTAGGCGCAGGGCTGGAAGGAGAAGGAGGAGGACGGGTTGGGCTGCAGGCACAGCTCCTCGTCCGAGTTGTCGCCGCACTCGTCCATGGTGTTGCACTTCCAGCCCTCCGGGATGCACTTCCCATTGGAGCAGTGGAACTGGTCCGAGTCACAGCTGATCTCCTCTGATTTCCCTACAATTAAGAACACACCATTAGCTGCAACTTGGTCTTACACAGGCAAGTCATTTAGAATAAGGTACAAGGGAAAGAAGAAAGGAACAAACTATTATTTGAAAGCCAAAGGACATATATATTTATGCACACACTTACCTAAGTAAAGTGTTTTGCAGTAGCGGCACTCATTATGGGAAGATATTTTAACAAAAAGCTATCACATGATTTTTAAAATAAAATTCACAATCGGGTTTATACTGTGTAGCACACCCTACGGTGAGGTATTTCACCAAATGACAACTCTAGAACATTCAAGTAGTGTGCAGGTTATCAGAGAAATATTATTTTACTGTACTGCAGGGTGGTAAAAAAATGCCAGTGACTTACAGTGATACCAAAATGTGATGACCAATTTGTTTTAACGCCTGCGGCTTGCAGTTCTATCATAGGCTTTGGCAGCGCTTGAACCTTGCACTTATTGCCTAGTACATACAGTATGATTTTGGAAGACTGCAAGCCAGTGCGTGACCAGTATGTGAGCTGATAGCAGTTCACTGTTTGTAATAACCAATTAACATATTTATGAAATATATATTCATTATTCCACCTCTGAGTATCTCATAGGCCCATACCCTATCAGTTGTTTTCTGCTGTGATAAACTGGCTAATTATTTGGTTCCTAAGTATGCCATGTAGACCCATAGACATGTTATTAATGCAAAGAAAGACGACTGGAGAAAAAAACAATCCTTGCATTTTTTAATTCTTTACCAATGCATCACCGCAGGCGTGGAACAGTACTCATCACCAACAGCCTTTCTGCTGAGCTATTAATATCTCAGGAGGGGGAATAAGGCTGCAAGCTGCCACGTTGATAAAAGATCGCCCCTGTTCACATCGGCAGCTGTGCTCTAGAATAGATGGCCGTACAGGCCGTGCAGCTGCAAGTAATTTCCAGCCTGTCACCATTTTCTCCAGAAACCCATAAAACTCATAATATAATATGGTTCAGCCTGGAGGAAACAATGAAACCTTCAGCAGAAGTTGGACAAATTGAGCAATAGCTTACTGTTTCGGTTTACCTTTGCTGCTCAGCTGCAACGGCCAGATCAGGCTCTTGAGAAAGCACAACTCATTTTACAGTGGGAGCCGTGCGGACTCCCCGCGAAGAAGAAAAACAAGAGGGAGGTAAAGGATGTGTGTGTGGGGAGGCCTGCTGCTGCATCACTGGAGGGAGGGACCCATGTGACCGGGTCATCGCTGAGGCCCTCACACCCCGCTGTCACGCAGAGAACACGGCTGAGGCCTACCTGTTATGTAAGACAGCCTGAAGCCCTTGCCGGTCAGGCTGTCGTCGGAGTGAAATTTGATCCACACGTGGTCCTGGGAGGAGATGTAGGGGGCCGGGATGGAGGAGCCGCAGGCCCGGTAGCCGTCCAGGTTCTTGTAGGTGCCGATGGAGATCCAGTCTGACCCGCATCTGTGGGAACTCTGGATCTCAAAATCCTGAAAGCTGAGGGCAGAGATTCAGAAGATTACCCAAGATGCTTTGGAGGTAAATTGAGGGAGACAACTGTAGGCATGCCCTTTCACTGCATTTCACTGCACTGGACCATCTAAACATAAAACATGTCAAAGCTGGTATAATCAATGACACATTTAGCCAATCAATCAAGGTCTTTAATGCCTTGAATTTCTTTTTTGTGGGTGCTTGTTAAATGAGATCATTCTCAAACACAGTATAGTTAATTGTTTCAATGAAAGCATCCATCACTCCAGCTGTAGTTATGTTTTTAAACACACACCACAAAGAATCACATCCTGTGTAAGACTGAGAAACTATTCCTGCACTGGTAACCATGGACACCACATGCGGACGGAGAAGAATACCAATGGCCACAGTGCCGTGCAGGCAGCAAAACACTCAAGCCTAAAGTGCACAAACACACAAGGCCCCAGCACAATGAAGTATCTGACGCACATCCTCAAATAAAAATAGATCCTGTTTAAGTAGAGGGCCTAACAAAACAGATCTAAATGACTGGAATTACAGTGTATATGTCTCAATTCGAGCCAGTGGTATATAGTTTCCTGCCCAATCAGAGTGTCAAATGACTCACCTCACCTACATGGGATAAATAACATGGAGGGTTCTGAGAAGACGGGTATGCATCAGTGGCTGAGAGAAGCGCATGCCCACCTGATGGTGATGATTTCTCCCGGGTTGGCCCTGATGTTCCAGCTGCAGTTAATTCTAGCCGGGTACTCAAACGGCCAGCCTGGGCTTGTGATCACCCCGCTCGATGCCCTGATCTGTTCGGCGACGTCCCCGCATGCTGCAGACAACACTGTTAGCCTCCATCAGTATATGAACATAACCAGTAAAGTACACTACTATCCTAAAAAAAGAGCACAAGTCACATTCCTGTACACACTACTCTCCTCTCTCTTTTCCACAGATTCAGCAAATTCAGGAAAACGCCACTGAAACACTGCTGCATGAGGCACCCTCCCGGGCTAGCAGCTCTCGAGGTCTGCAAAACTGAGCTGATTGATGGTAACTCTTATTAAACCAATACATATGTTTGAAACAAAAATGGACTACAAGACCAAAGCGCCATTCATTACTATGAGTGCATCCTCCATTTCAAAATGGACAGGGAAATCAAAATTGCTTCTGTTAATCTTCTTTATTTATCCTTTATTTCATGTAAAAGATGGCAGGGATTGGTGCAAATCTACCATCTCAAGTCCAGTTTCTCTAGGACCAATCAGTTCTACATCCCTTTGACGAGTCTCTCCGACCATCCATGTGAAACTGCAAAGCATTCTGTCACTATCCCGATGTAAACAATGCAAAGGACACCTCCCTCCCAAATACTGCACATGTCAAGTCTGAGTCGTTAATTAAACTTGATTAAATTTTGTTTTAACTGAAGACAGAGCAGCTTGAAGAAAACTTTGACACTGGTCACTTTGAATGCAGAAATCGCAAGGAAACCTACGGAAACACAATAGCTATCTGTGTGAACGGACTCTGTTCCTGGGGGACGTCTGTGGAGAAACAGATGCGCCTCGAACGGAACACATTTATGTAATAACCGTTGGAACTGGACACTTGCTATGTGGGACAGTGCTTTTCATTTACAAGCCTGAGCAATGCAGGCAAGACCAACTTACCATTTGACATCCCTGACACGTATACATTTTCGTTATGTTGGGCACAAACCACATTTCCTGTAAGGGGAACAAAACAAAAATAAATGTAACCATGTTTCAGCATTTTTTTTCAAATAGCCTAACAGACTCGTTGGAGGTTAACGTACCCTTTTTATCAGTGTCAGTAGACTCAGTAGACTTTAGGCACTACACCTTAGCTATTCAATGCTAAGGTTGCACTTTGCTTTTGGCAATGAGGCAATCATCACCCTATACCATATATTATCTATGTCTTAAGAAACCAAAAACTGACCTTTTAAAAAAAATATAGGTTAACACTATTTGGACAACTGAAAACATACTGGTCACAATAATCTCTTTGTTCTTAAAAAGGAGTTGACATTTTATGCCTGCTAGTGTATTTTTGAATAGGCAACGTACTTATTTGTGAATAGTGGTATTCAGAACAGCTATGTAAACATATTGACCCATAATAATTTTTGATAAGCCTCTCTTAGACACTGTCATCACTGTTTCTCCAATTTTTTGTTCTAAACCTAATATTCAGCCCCCTTTGGAAGGCACAATACAGGATTCATATCTCTCTTAACAAATTTAAAAAAAAGTCAAAGATTGAAAGAGTTAAGCTTAATTCTCTGTCATGCAAAAATTCTTCAGCATGCAGCATGAAAGGCAGCTTATTATCACTGATGCTGTGTAATTAACTGACTCCGAACAGTGTTTTTCACAGTAATTTTGCTGGGTTAGTGGTTCTGGGAACAGCAGAAGGGGAGAACAGATTTCCCACACGAAACCCTTCTGCGTGTTTCAACTAGCTGAAATCCTAGCAGCATACATCACAGCACCAACCCGTTCTATTACCTGAATATTAGGCACCATGGAAAACTATCATATCTATCTATCATACAAGGAAATCACAGGCAAGACAAGGGCTCACTGGACAAAATCATGCTGATCTACTTTCTTAATTCATTTAATGTATGACAAAATATGATCAAAATACACAGAGTAAAGTTGTGTTCTGTGATTAGCTGACCAGCAGCAGTCTTCCCAAAGAAAACAACTGAACGCAGCACAGTCATCTGGGAGAACTGTAGGTGGGCTGACTTACATAATAAAGTAGCCTATAGGAAAGACAAAGTGTTCATTTCTCAACAGCTAGCAAGATAAAATTCAGATAACAACTGTGGAAAAACTACAACAAAATGGACCGGTTGGAATGAAACAGATATAATAAAAACCTGCAGGTTTCCAGGCTCAGATGTATGCTAGAGATATTAGGAAGGATTTTATGTAGTAAATAAACCAAAGAATGGGCTTTGCCAATATTAATGTGGATTATGAGAGGGAGAAATCTCCCTGGACACAATATAATCAGTGCACCATGCGAGTGAGCTTTTTTGAACTGACATATCAAAGAAATGCTGGTATATGACACTACACAAATGATTTTAAAGCTGTACAAGTAAAAAATGACGAAAAATAGCTGTCAACGAGTATGCACCATAGGCAAAATAACTGCAAAGATACATAGCAGACCTGATTGCCAATTCTAATGCATCGGTGGCATCTCTGCCCATACTTGAGAGTGACCCAAGGCTACTTGCTCTGAAAAAAAGGTTGTATGTGCATCTAGACAGTATGCCCAATGGGACGTTTCACCCAGATTAGATCATCTCACATTGAATTACCCGAGGGAGCAGAAAAAAATAACCTTCAGAATGGAAGGGGGAGAACCTAATTACCTACCATGAACTACCTAAGGCAAATGCAAAATTACTCTCAAAAATATAAACCCATTGACTGAGAACCTGAACATACTGATCAGCAGTCAAACATTGTCAGAAACTCTGAACTACAATTTATCTGACAATCAGACCAGAATGTGTGAAATCATTGATTTACCAAAGTAATTCCTGTATTCAAACAATAACTCAAACCGTTCGTATTCATCAGAGTCCTGCAAACCGTGTTCTAGCCAACTGTCACAAATCTCCCAGAGAACAGGGTGTAATTTCAGCTACAACCCCACCCCCAACCCTCCCACGACAGTCAATACTCTGTTTTGATTTTTTTTTTTTTTTTTTTTACAGCAGCGGAGACACTGCACTTGAAGAGATCGGCTTCCCTCCGACATGTCCCAGCCCAGACAAGAGGCAGTGTTGAAATTCCACAGATGCAAGTCTGTTTGTGCGCAGGGCTCAGCTGTGCCCCGTCCCTTTGCTGTTTGCTCGTTTGCTGGCTGGTAGCAGCTGACTGTAAATTATGCATGGTGGGAGGCTGGTCGGGGGACAGTCGCTCAGCGTGAACACCATGCTCCGCTTGCCATGGTTATTAGTCCAGCACAGAGCTAACAGAAATAGCGTTGTGTGGCACATTTGTCAGCAGCAGCCTCGTCTGCATGGACATTTTTGTGAGTATAAAAGGCTATTTATTGGAAAAAGATTTAAAAAAAATAAAAGTTGGGGACCACAGAGGGC
This sequence comes from Megalops cyprinoides, assembly GCF_013368585.1. Taxonomy (NCBI): domain Eukaryota; kingdom Metazoa; phylum Chordata; class Actinopteri; order Elopiformes; family Megalopidae; genus Megalops; species Megalops cyprinoides. Next base: position 14,128,270 of record NC_050603.1, read on the forward strand.
CCCTGAAAATGCAGGAGTACGACAATAAGAGGTCTAAAAATCAGACCACTTGGTGGCAGGTCTTTGAAATTGGATAGAGATGACTGACACAGCTCATCCAAAATACAACCCAGTCAAACAGTCTTTTAATGCCTGCTGCTCAGCTGGGTGTTGGGCTGGGACAGATTCACTGATACATCACATTGTTAAAAACACCTGGAAAATATAAACAGATTTTTTTAAATGAACCAAGAAATTGTTCTCAGTCGGACAGATAATTCCATGAGCAAGTCATTTCCCCCTTAAGCAATTTTACGCAATCTGTGACGGTCTAACCTTTTAATTTTAAAAGCTATTTTCTGTTCTATCTTTTGAAATTACCAAGTAATTAGGGCTAGAAATGTGTCCCTTTGACAAGCTTGCCGCTGAACTTTCTTGCAGGAACTTGTACATTGACCTCTGTAACACAGAGGAAGGAGGTGGAGGGGTATGGATGGTGATCTGTACAAAGGTGAAAATGCAAATGCAAAGTGAGACAGGTGGGGGGGGTGGGGGGGGAATCCAGTGCTGTTCTGTGGCAGATTTTCTAGGCCCCTCCAAGTCATAAATTTCCAAGTACCATGACGCAAGGTTAGAAGGATTAAGGGAAGCCTCACATCTGATGCAATTGCGACATAAACGCTGCAAACAGAAAACAGCGACCAGGACGGTTGCTAGCCTGCTAGCGCCGCACACCATAGGATTCCACTCGCAATTACTTCACATTACTTTATGTTCACGCTGAACCTGTACAATCTCTGAAAGTCCTATCCATACGCAGATGAAATGGGCGTTATTTTTCAAGCGACCAGCCAACATTCAATACAGGCCTATAACCTGACAGGCTGTACTGTCACAATCCTGTCTGAACATTTATTGTGATTGTCAGATTTATCCAGGCATTCAATAAAGGTATTTAAGGTTTTTAAGGTCAGGTCAACATAAAGTTTGTGATATCTATACTATACAATATCTATACAATAGCTGGTCAGCTTGTGGTTCAGGGACCAAATACAACACTTTTTGACTACTTCAGTGTTATTGTGGCACCATGCATAAATGTAATTTTTCCGCTATTCCGCTATGTTTTTTTTAATTCATATTACTCTTGTTAATGTTTCTAAACTATTGTTGATTGCGGACTAGTACCATTTTTCAGCACTGTTGTAACTGCGTAATGAGTAAAGTCCATAGTAAATTGATCATTTCCATTATATAATAAACAAATCCGCGCTAATGGTGATTCTTTTTGCTTAAAGTGAGAAATGGCTATAAATATTTTAAGAGCGTGACGGCACTGTTTACAGACTTATTTGTACATCATTTTATAAATAGAAAGTGGAAAACACTGGGCAGGACTGCATTTTTTCATCCAGTTCACGTGAAAAAGTCGTTGAAGAGCCTTGCTACACTGATTGGAAAGTAGTTTGCTACAATTAGGAGATAGCCAGACTTTCACCCCCATATAACATTTTCTGAATGTAAACAACTATCAACTAAACACATTGTCATATTGGTCATAAAAGGGTTATACTGGCACATTTTTACGGTGACAGAAATAGGCGTCCCTAAATTAACTAGGTTGTGCAGAGTTGGGAATGACCAGTAATGATAAAAACTACGTCACACAGTATTATGAAAAAATAAAACAAATAAAATAATGCAAAAATAGGAGAATGTTTCCTGATTACGTTACGCTTGGGGGCAACAGTAGCTAATACTAGCTAGACAATATGGCAATATACGTGGAATCTATCGACATATTCAGGTAACCTCAGTTATTATCAACAAAAAGATATAGTCTAGCTAGTTGGGTAACTTTTAGCTAGCTACTTTATCAGACAGCTATCCTCTCACAGCGCCATCATACAGCTGACAGTGACGGCAATTATGTTTTTATTTAGAATGTCTTAATTTAAAACAGCATAAACACATCTTAGCTGACTAGCTAGTTGGACAGCTGAGTTGGCAAATATCAAACACTTAGTATCAAATAAAATTATATACACTACATATAACGCTATAACCGCATACTTACCGATAATGTTGAAACTGGCGATGAGGTGCAAAAATGTCCAGAAAAAGATCCCATTTGAGCCCAAGCCGTAGGCCATAGTAGCAACAGATGGTGCAATTGTATTTCTTACTTTACCAGCTAGCTAGCTAACGTTACCAATTGTGCCTGCCAGAGAGACGAGTGGCGACGTATCCAGCACAAACGCTTAAACTAGATAGCCAGGCTATTAGCACACGCAATCACTTTAGACCAGTAAAATAAACTAGAGAAGACCCTTCAAGACAACACCAGGGACAAATGTTTGCCTTCTGGATGCGTTTACCCCAAAAACGAAATTAGTGAACCAACCAGACATTTGGTATCAGAATTGCCAAAGACGACTTCAAGACCTCTTCAAGTTGTATTGACGGTAAAGTTTAAGTTATACGTTAGCCAATGTCTAACCCCTGCTAGCAGAGAAAATGATATCTGGTGAACAAACCAGCCATCTAATAACGACAAGGTGTTATGTTTTTTCTCTTTCCTTCCATGGATAACATCTGCACCGACGTTAAGCTGAGCCAGCTAGCGTTGTCAAGTTTGCAGTCCAACTGTGCTTGCTCACTAATGTTAAATGTTGCAGCAAGCAAGCTGGTAGTGCTAGCTAGCTAATGCACAAAACAAAAGATCAGACCTACTGACAACTAATATCTAACACCTAGTCTATACCTATTGTAAGATGGCCAAATATTATTGACGTCCTACACATTGTATTACTATCTCTCGATCATAAAATAAATACCTCGCCTACATAACATTTCAAATGTTTATCCGCGGTGTCATTCATTCTAGCAGCTCCAAGCAGAGCAAAAAAGACAAAGGCATTGCCTTTGTAGTAGGTAGCTAACGTTAGCTAGGTAACGTTAGCTAGCTATGTACTTTGTGTTAGCTAGTGAGCGATATCTAGCTAGATAGGCTTTGTCATGACGGCTAACATCATTGTTTCTCAAAAATCTCTTCGCAGACACACAGCTAGCCTGTTTGCTAGCTAATCGTAAAAAAAACTCTCACAAATTCACGAATAAAATTAGCTGACGAGAAAGCCAACTGAATCCTTTTTCTGCAACGCCTACAGCCTCCGACTAGCTACATGTAGCTAACGTTAGCTAGCCAGCGTTAGTAATCGCAACCTCACATTAAGACGGATCGAAAAGAAACGCTCCTTTAACGTATTCGTGGCAAAACACTGCCGCGTTTTTTTCTTATGTCAGTACATCACATTCATAATAAAAGCTGTTGAAAAACCTCGCTGTTTTCTTGAAAAATCCGACTAGCAGCTCATGATATCCCAGGCCCACGGTGCAGTGGCCACAACTATGTGTGGATGTGTGTTGTCACAGCCGGGTATCTCCAGCCCCCGCTGTCTTTGTTTCTCCTCCCCCTCTCATACACTGGAGGTGATAGGTCCTCCACGTCAGACGCACATGGATATGCCTCTTTTGGGCTTGCTGCTGGGTAATGAGATCTGCGGTTCTAAATATACCTCAGCACAAGTATCAAACCACGTTTTATTATGATTTTAAGACATGATGTGAACACTACAAAACGGAATTTTAAGGACGGTGAAGGCCCATCACCTATTTGAGCCGTCCTTTTGTCCGCAAAAGCTTTAACAAGGGTTATGTAACATTTTTGCATGATCTTTTACATAACAGACTATCTCAGTGCAAAAATAATTTGAAGATAATCGGATCAAGAAAAAGTGAAAGGTGGAAAATGAAAAAGCATTAATAATGGGGATATGATCTAATATTTTGAGTGAGAAGAGTCAAAATAAAACATAAAAAAAAAAAAAAAAGGAAGCTGCCATAGTTTAAAAAAATACATAAATATTATTGTCTGTCTTTGGAATGCCATATTTTGTACAATATCTTATCTCCAGAAATGATCATCTCTCATATTCATACATAGTTTAAAAAGTGCTAAATATATTACTCATGATTACTTAGACTAACTTTTTAACAAGGTCAGCGAAAAGGGAATGAGTAGGCTCACCCAAGTCAATATTTAAGTGTGGCTTGCAATTATACAGCCTTGTTAAATGAGTTGTTTTATTGTGGTATTTCCCATTATACATGATTGAAGGATTAAATGGTAAAAGGATTTAGGATTTATAATAGGATAAGCTCTTATTGCAAACCGAAGCTGTTATTCCCTTTTCAACCCTGTTGTGCACTTGCACCTTATTGCCTAGATAAATAAATATTAAAAAGCCTCCAATAAAAACTTGAATGTTCAAAAGACTCCAGTGAGAAGCTTGTTAATTATCAACATTATATTGACATATTGACTGGGGAGAAATATAGTTCTGTGTAATGCATAAGTGGGATGGTTGTAGATGTGACCAATTTTATTGCAGCATCAACACAATTATGACTTATTGTCATTAATGTCAAAGCTTGAATATTTATGGTGCCTGTGAATAAGTTACCTAAAAGCAGCTGCTCCATCTGTTCTTATTTAAGTAGTCATTAAGTGCCCTAATATTTACTCTGCTGTCATGCATTGCAATGGCCCAATCCAACATACAAATTCTGCATTGTGCAAATACACAGCTGTACTGCACTTTATGTGCCATGATATATGTCCCATGACTGCTATTTCATGAGATAACTTTTTATACAGAATAGTGGCTGATGAGTGAATCAATTAGTATCATTTGAGTATCACGGTTGATACATGATTCATCTTGATCAATTGTCTCTCCTTTAATTTGTCTTTATTTGTTTTGTAAAAAAATTCATGTTAATGCTGTTAAATATTTTAAACATTTGTAAGCTCCAACATTCCAAAAAGTTTTTTGTTCCCCACAGATGCCAATTAATGAAAATATGAAGTTATGTAAAAACAACTGTACTGTAACTACTTTCACTAGTTTAGTTTAAACCTAGTTGTTGAATGTGTATGCTTTTCATAAATCAGATACTTACTGAAATATCACAGAACGGACCCAGTCATTGCATTTTTAAACATGAGACAAGATTGCCATAGGCATTCTAAGTGTCTGTTCTTAGGTCAGTATGTGAATTTAATTAGAGATCTACATTGAAGTTAATTTCCTTTATGAGGATTTTGATCAGTCTGCTGCTGGGACTAATTTAATCTGAAACATCATTAGCTAGTTTCATGTAGCCCTACATTTCAGTTGCACAATCTACAATCTTCTTTTTGAGAATATAAAATGGATCTTGTCTGAAAAACTTTAAGAGAAGTGGATGGGAGTACTGCAGCCTGAAAGCCTTGTAAATTTTTTTGATGGATGTAAATTGTTTTTTTTTTTTTATCTTAATGCATCTGACTGTTCATGGTTTTTATTTCTTATTGGTTAAATTGGCAGAAGTATTCCCTCATTGTAGAGTTCATATTCTAAATGTTATGCATGTGTCATCTGAAAAAAGGAATCATCAGAATATTTTTCAAATGGAATCATACTGTGCACAATATTTCACCATCCAGGGGGACATATCAGACAGGCTTCCTCAGTTATTTATTAACATGGGAATATTCAGAAAACCATACCATACTGAAACATTACTTCTACACACATCTGAATTTCTTATTGCACAGTGACATTTCTTTTATTTTAGCATACCTGTTATCTCAAGTAAAAGTGTACTCTGCAGCTCATCAGATCCAAGCAGCATCTACCCACAGTGGCCATTCATCTGATTAAAAACAGACAGTGTGGTGTGTACTTAGTTTGTCCCTTGTTCAGTATTGTGGCATGGCTGAATGTTTTCATATCAGAATTTAGAAATGATCATATGCCACTAAATAATAAAAAAAATATATGATGCCTTTATTAAAATCTGAATGAGATATTTCATGTCACAGTATTGGGTCTGTATTCGTAACCATTTTAAATGATAGTGGGATTATTATGATCATTATTTATTTATTTGACAGGCGATCTTATCTAGAGTGACTCACAAAGTTATCACGGCAAATACATTAAATATTACTCATCTCACAGGAGCAATGAGAATGACAAGGTACAAGAACACCATAGGGACAAAACAGCCAGTAACACATTAAACAGACATTAAGCAGCAAAAAAATGTCATATTCTATATATACACTGTATATATGTTACTTTTAAGGATAATTGCTTAGAATTTTATGTATGCTTGAACATTTATATATATATATATATATATATATATATATATATTTTTTTTTTTTTTTTGCCTCTAAGAGCCTAAACATGATCTATAATTACCTTATTTCATAGTACGAAGGTGAAAGTGCTAAACAATCATCCATAAGAGTAATGCATGATATTGTCACACGCTATGCAACTAACAATGACCTGAACCGCAATATTACACTATATCAAACACATTGGAGTAGGCAGATAATGGGTGATCTACTCAATCTACCTCCTCCCTGACTTCACCCCACTCTAAACAGCTGATAACTTTGCTTTCTACTTTGAAGCCAAAGTTACTGACATCCACAACTCTCATCCACCACACCTCCGCCTGCTGCCAGCCTACCAAGCCTCTCAGCCTACCAAGCCTCACTACCCAGCCTACCTAGCATGTGTGACAATTTCCATCGCTGATCTCCTACACCTCTTGACATGCAAACAGGCAACAACTTTCCCACCAGACCCTATGCCCTCTTACTTAGTACAGTCATCTGCCCTTGTGCTTCTGCTATACATCTCCTTGCTAGCCACTTCCTCCCTAATCACTGGCTGTATCCCTAGTGAATTTAAGCAGTCCCATGTCTTCATCTGAAAGTCCCACAGCCTTACCACAGAGTCCCCCAGGAACTGGTCCCCTTCAGACTTCCTCTTGCACCTACGATGGTAGTTAACAGAATATGACATGTTGTGTGATAGCGAATGACTCTGCACTTCTGAAGGTCTCCCATTCACCAATGGTTAAGATTGTGGATTAATAGTATGAGGAGCTATGTTCTCAGTTACTTGATAGACTAGCACAAGGATCTGGTTATGCTAGCAGCAACTAAAGCAGTGTTTCTCAATCCTATTCCTGGAGGCCCCCTGCTCCGCACGTTTTTCATCTTTCCCTGCTCTATCTACCTGATTGAACTCATCAGTGGCACTTTTGATTAGCTGAGCACACCTGATTTAATCAAGCAGCAAGGATAAATAGAAGATATGCAGGACAGGGGGCCTCCAGGAGTAGGATTGAGAAACACTGAACTAAAGGAAACCAGTGAAGACACACAAGGAGTAATGAGACATGGGCATATTTTAAAGGTTGAGAATCAGCGCAGCAGCAGAATTCTGAATAAGTTGGAGTGGTGTGGTGGTGTGGTGTGAGAGTCAGCCAAGGGAGAAATGCAATCATCCAAGTGAGTTATTCCAAGGGCCTACACCTGCACCTGGGATGAGTAGGTAGTGAGGGAGGGGCAGTTGTTGAGGAACAACCTGAAGAACTGGGTCATCAAAGCAATATTCCCTGTAAAGGGAAGCTGTTCATTCAGAAAAAGAGTGAGGCCTTTTGCGATTTAGTGCTATGATTAAAAACAGTGCTGTTGGGACTCATGAAATATGTACAGTGCTATTATAGCAAACATGACAACACTCTTGAGAAAGGAGTGTTCAGGTCATCCCTGGCATGTCACCAGTAGCAAAGCCCAGCAGAGCTGTACAAAATGTACTGTATGTTTGGACGCTGCCTGAAATTCTCATGCCAGTGCAGAATGGAGGACCTGAGTCACTGAGAGAAGAGCTGTCTCTGTGGAGGGCCTACCCATGAACCCACACTAGTCAGATTCCAGGAGGTTGTTTTAAAGGAGAAAATCAGACATTTCTTTAAGTACAACACATTCAAGTGTTTTGGAGAAGAAGGGGAGAAGAGAAAAAGAGAGATGGCCTCTTACAGTAGAAGGATGAAGGATGAAGGATATTTTTTTTTTCCTGGGTGTAATGTGAGGTGAGGTGTGGGGAAACAGACAGAGGTAAGAAGGCATTAAAGAGGGAACAGATTAAGGAAAGCAGATCAGAAGTGACTGCTGAAAGAGTGGAATGGGTTAGGATTCATGAAGTAGGCGCTAGGAGGAGACACCAGAGGCTGTGAGTGGAGGGGAGGTGGAGGGAGAGGGAAGTCTAGGTGAGGGCGGTGTGAGGTAGCTGGGAGGGTGTGCCACTGGGGACTTAAAGGACTACGGTCAACAGAGATGTCCTTCAAGGCACCTTGCAAAGTCAACTTCAGTGAAAGAGGAAGAATGGAGAATAAGAGAAGAGCTGAGAAGGGAGGAGAAAGTAGACTTGCACAGGTTATCAACCTTGGCTGTGATTCTTGAGTGAGAGAAGCTGAAAGAAATACAACTTTTTTTTTAACTTCCTCCACTTCCCCTCTGCTAATTGAAGCTTGAATATGTCATTGTGCAATGCAGTGGGGAGCTGTAGACTGAAGGAGAATGTTTGTGGTGACCTGGAGGAGAGAGAGAGAGCAGGGCAGACCATAAAGCAGAGATGACAGTGGATGTATTAACAGAGTCAATAGAGAGGGGAGGAGGAAATGTCCATAGAGGCAAAGGCGGATGGAGGCAAGACAGGAAGGATATGACAGAAAATACCAAAAGGAGAGGACACAGGAGTGCGGCAATCACATGGTAGAAGAAGCAAGCAGGAGACAGAATATGATTCTGGGAGCTCAGGGGAAGGGGAGTGATAAAGATGTCTTTTTTGTGAACACAGGGCCAAGTTACAGCAACTCTGTGTGTGGGAGGGGCCTGTCAGACGGAGAAACTGGAAGGAATGTAGCAGTGGGAGAAAGCTACCAGACTGAGTCACTAAGAAGGATCAAAAGAGTACCATCTCATAGGGAACTTCTCCGGAAAAAGTCCAGTTCACAACAAGGCTTAAGGGACTGGTGAGAGACAAACAATAATACTCATTTTACAAGGTTCAGCAACAGTAATGTCATGGAATTAAAAGGGAGGAAACACATTTTCAAGTGTGATAAGTAGATAAGCCAGCCACTTGACCAGCAGGTGAAGGGAAGTGAGAAATTATGTAGGCAAAAGAATACCTCTGGAGCCGTAATCCTGGGTGATTCGTTTCAGTTAGAGCTAGAAAATTGAGAGCATGGTGTGTAGCTGCTTTAGATTATAGCTGTCATGCTTATTGCTGGCTAATTATTATTACTCATGTAGTACTCTACAAAATGAAGGTGAATGTTTTTTTGATTGTGATTTTTTCTTTGTTGATAAATGAGCTGTGGGTTTACATGAAAACAAATGAACAACATACATTGAGGATCAGACTGCTACATTGAAATTTGAATCATTATATCATAAATGTAGCATTAACACATTTAAGAGGTCCAGATTAGGGTAAATTGCTCTTTTTTGGGGTGGGTGAGGGTGTTGTGGGTACAAAGTGAATCTGCTATTTTTGATCTGTACTATGCAATATATCCTGTTATGAACTACCTGACCAGATGTGTCATATGCATTCTAGTGATTATCTCTGTGCTGTACTGACCAATAGTTGCAGATCATTGATGCAATCTTGCAGCCAAGTATGTGAAAGAGCCAGGAGCTTCATTTAACAGGAAGAAACCTCTGCAGGAATAAATAGTTGGTTGTCTTGGAGACAGATGAAAATTATGGAGGTTTGTGGAGTGAACGCATCCTGACCAGACATGACACAGTACACTTGCATTTCACTTACAGGGGGATAAAATAATGATAGATAAAATAATGGACAAACCAAATGAAAAATGACTCGTACTTTGAAGTAACTTAATAGCAATTAAGAAGTCTACACAGATGTTACATAATGTTAATTATCAATATGTTTCTGCTGTAAAAATCTGCTTTAAAATCAACACTTTAACATTTGAGATTGTAAAGAAACATGAGCGATCTAGGATTTGGAAAGAGCTCAGATAGTTGGTGCCCTAATTTCAGATGAATCAGTTACAGCAATGGCAAAATTATTTAATCTGTCAACGGGAATGGTTTTGAAAATCATGACATCGTATGCCAAACGAGAAGAAACTGCATTAGGAGAGTGGAACAGTGGTCACAAGTTCAAGCTCACCCATATGGATAGATTGACACATAACAGAATAGTTGCTAAAAACCACAAAACAATGGTCTAAAAATGACCACAGAACTTCATCTAACTTTATCTACACCTCAGTAATCCAGATTCCACAAAAACTGTCTTGAGCTTTGCCCCACATGGCATTGCTTCAAGAGAAGGTTGTCTGCTTTGATATGTCTTCCTGTCCTGAGATCTGAATCTGCTACAGCACCAAGATGTCCAACTGCTAGCATACCATTAGTAGACAACAATGCTGAGATGAAACCTGCAACTGTGATGACCATTACATATCTGAAACGTTCAACATCCACAAGCCATTGGGCTATCTTGAAATCCACCCCACAAATGAGAAAGAGGTTCCCCTGTAGTTTTATTCAATCACGTCTTTGTCAGGGAATAATTTTCAGTTTTTCCCAGATTGGCCTTGGGTTTTTCTTCTGTTTTCGACTCTCCCTGGAAATCTTCTGTCCAGCGCTTTGGGACAACTCTGGCTGTAAAATGTATCTTAAATAAATGTTGTTGTTGTGTTGAGCTTCACAAAGCTGATATTTATGGTAAGACTGCTATTTGGAAAATGCTTATAACCAAGGCCAATGTGCAACAATGCATAAATTGGTGTCATGCCCACAAAACATGGACTTCTGTGCAGTGGAATAAGGTAATATGGTTGCTAGATTAAGTTGTAGTAATCTGATATGCAGCTTTTATCTTCTTCTAAATCTGTACGGGTTTATGTTTTGAGGAAGCCAAAGGAAGCCTTGAACCCACATCGCCTGTTTCCAACTGTTGTGGTGCATCTGTTATGGGATGGACATTCATCTTGTGGTATTTATGGAGTTAGATTGTTACTTTGCAAGCTAGGATTACAGCCAAGAACTACAAAGCCAATTTTAGGCCATCCGTTGCACCCTGTACTGCAAACATTGTTTCCAAAAAATATTTCCATATTCCAAGATGATACCACTCTCATACACACTGCTAAACAGAATGTACAAGAAGAAACATTTCATGACACCAGGATTATGTTAAACATCTTTCTTGGCATCCCCAATCACCAGATCTAAACATCATTGAACTTTTTAGGGAAGTTCTGGAAAGTAGGATGCAGGGTAATATGGGACCTCCCTCATCTCTTAAAAAACTGGAGGCTTTCCTTCTTGAAGAAAGGTCCAATGTGCCACTAGAAATATTTCAAAACTTGTATAATACCATTCAAAGACAGACTAAAACCTTTCCGAAGGCAAAGGGTGGCCCGACTCCTTATTAGTCAATAAATATATTAAATTTAGCAATATTATATAAATATAATAAATAAATATTAATATGTATGTCATGTAACTAACTGTTGGACTTACTGTGCATATGTAATACCTTGGCCTGAAGGGGGTGCACTAGGTCTACTGGTGAGAGTAGATTCAGGGAAGCAGCGTCCAGGTCCTCGGAAGGGGACTTTAAGGGGAGAGAGCATTATCATCTTGTATCCCTCAGTATATGAAGCGTTGAAGTTTCCTGTATAAATAAAATTGTTAATAAAGCTTCTTTTAATCACCACTTACTCATCCTTGTGTTTTGGTGGGCAAATAAACACACACCAAGACACACACATGTAACTAGTCCCCATACAACCCTGTTTGTTACATTGCTCCAAACCTTCACTTCTTCTGTGTGCCATTTAGAAGAGCTGTGATATAAATAGTATAGGTGTCAGGGCATTCGTTGTACCACAAGACACCTGAGGAAAGATAGGGAAGAAGACATGCACACAGAACCGTTCTGCCATTCACATTTATGTTCACTTCAGAGCTTGTTCCTCATTTTGTGCTAAAGAGTGAAAACTAGCAGATTAAATTTCTCACTGAGGTTGCAAAAGGTGGACACCTACTTCACCCCACAAATATATATCTCTGATATTTACTTTCAGGGAACTTCATGGCAGCTGGTTCCTCAAATCCTGGCCAAAAAAAAATGTATCTCTTGGAGAGTCTTACATTGAGCTGGAGGGGAGATAATTAACTATATAATCCGTGGAATCTTTGCATGGCTATACTAGGGAATTCAACTTGGTGTTTAGCTAAAATACTGTTATCCCACGCTGGACAAACTAATCATTTTTATTTTTTCAAGTGTAACATAATTATCACTGATGAAATCCGTACTGTCATTTGGCGTCCAGTGGTTTCAAAATAACAACAAATATTCTGCTGTTTGCGGTATATATTTTTTCTATCTAATGATGTTGAAAGCAGTCTCCTGAATTCAAAACCGATTACTGCAATACGCAAAAAACTTCAGCGATAACACATTTCAGTCGTCGGTTACCGTTTCTCTATCTTCCAGCAGATGGCGGCCTTAAGCAAGAATTGAGTTGCTTTTGGTTGCAGGAGCGTTCCTGTATATTTGTGCACATTTAACATTTAAATGACACTAGATATTGGAATAACCTTCAATATCTTCACGTATCCCTTCTTCCTGCAACAGACGCGCAGCTAAAGAACAAATAAAACTATGAAATACACAGTGTGATATACTTCACAACAATAGACTTGTTCAGGATAGAACGTTTGATATTTACACTTATCATCTGCAGATCAAAGAGGACATTTACTGATGTCTTAAATTCCCTGATAACGTTAAAGCCTGCTTTTCACAAGAGGCAACAAAATGATCACAGTCATTTGTTCTCAAATGTCATTGAGTCCTTGTTTTAGAAAGAGAAAACACCTTTGTAAAGAGAAAATGACAGTCAATGCATTGTACATGTCACACAAAATTCAAAAGACCACATTTCAATGTGCAAAAAATTAATTTATATTAATGGGTCTTGATTCTTTGTGTGTGTGTGTGTGTGTGTGTGTATACTTTACACAATATATGTTATAACCTTCTGTAAGCATTATAACTTTTATTTTTATTTTTTTTTTTTTTACTCACATTCACTTTTAAAAACAAACACAGTAACGGCACATTGTTAATTATATTAAAAGTATGTAAACAAATAAGAATTGAAATAAATATAGTATTTATGGTTTTTTTCTTAAAAACTCTCATGTTTTTTATGATTGCGATAATTATGTGTGTGATTTTATGATTATGATGCAACAGAAATAACAACACTAGTAGGATAAATACAATGATGTGCAAATCTGCTACATTATTAATACATCATTGTCATTTTTAGCAGACGCTCTTATCCAGAGCGACTTACATAGGTTACAATTTTTACATGTTATCCAGCTGGATCTTTACTGAGGCAATTCTGGGTTAAGTACCTTGCCCAAGGGTACAGCAACAGTGCCCCAGTGGGGAATCAAACCAGCAATCTTTCAGTTACAAGCCTCACTACTATGCTACACTGCCAGCCCTGCTACTCCTATTACTAATAATAATTAGGATAATATGTAATAATATAGTAATGTTAATAATGAGCACATTTTGTGACTTACGCATTTTCATACATCTCATTTCTAAAAGTTTTTTAGTGCAACACATTTTTTGCCCTCATAAACTACAACTATATGCTCAGATAAATCTGCCTGCTGACTCAGTTAGTAAGGCTGATAGACAGATACAGGCACAGCAGTGAGGATATAACAGATTTCCTGTTAGATAGTCACACAGTCAAAGAGAGCAACCATCACTGTGATGTACCTGAATGCTTGGGTGGCTTTTAAGTGAATGTGTTTATAATCTTTCATCTAGATATTGTTGAGAATCTGTTTGCATGAGATTACTGATATTTCCCTTGCCCTTCTAGAATTCAATTATGGTCTGTGTTTACAGAATTTATTCAGCTTGTACTTGACTGCTGCTGTCTTTGACACTTACTGTATGATCGATTGTGACCCATAGTTTTCAGTCAGAGGAACAGTTAATAAGTCCTGTAGTGACCTTAAAGCATATTTTTAAATTATTAAATATTAATGAATTATTTTCACATTACATTATTAGCATTTAGCTGATGCTTTTAGTTAGAGCAACTTACATAGATTACAGTTTTTTTCACAATGTTATCCATTTAGACAGATGGATATTTACTGAGGCAATTCTGGGTTAAGTACCTTGCACAAAGGTACATCAGCAGTGCCCCAGTGGGGAATCAAAATGAACCAGCAACCTTTCGGTTACAAGTCCTGCTCCTTAACCACTATGCTACATTGCCGCCCCCTATTTCTCAGTGTTTGGAAAGGTTAATAAAGGGCAATGAGAGAGGACCTCTACATTATTTTTTAAATATGCTAGAGATCCCTGAGTTTTGAATGAAACAAGACAAGTAAAATATCACAAGAAAGTTCTATGCAAACAATAAAAGGGATTTATCTATGTGTACTACATCACACACACACACAAACACACAAACACAGACATGCAAAAACAATTTGGGTGTCAGAAAGGGTTTCAGATTTTCAGCGGTTGGTGTTTTTCAAAAAGAATAATTTAAATATTGTATCTGACATCATTCCCTTACTGCTAAAACTGTTATTTAAACAAACAAAACTTCACCTGGAGCTTATTCTCAACCCTACAGCCTACTTAATCTAATAACCTTTCAGTGAGGCACACAAAGCATTACTGTGGCCTTCAGTTGGAACTTAGATGCTTTTCTAATTGATTTTAACCAAAATGTAGCATATTTACACTGTACAGCTGTTATGTTGATGTGGGTCTTAACCTGCTTATCTTTGTTGTGAGAAAGCTTTTTAAGTCTGTTAACCCGGGTCAACATAATTTAATTGGAGGGAGTGGGTGCACCTTAGATGATCTTCCTCTACTGAAGAAAGACATGTGAAGAATCAAAATGCTTAAAAAACAGCAGCTGCATGATTAATTCATTTACCCACTGATCACCCAATCTGTGAAAACAACAACAAAAAAATCATTTAATTTTGTGCAGTCTATGCATGGAAACAGAGTTCTTAGCACAATTTGCCATGATGAATGTGGAAAGGAACCGTTTGGAGAGAGGTCAATAGGCTAGGTCACAGTCTATAGATCCAGTTGTGCCTCTTGTAGAGTCTGGTGTCATGTCTCTTGGAAATGTTTAGATCAGTCATTTACCAACAGTGTTCAGCACCTGGTTTTTGAAACTTAGTTTATTTGTACAACACCGGCCTAGTAATTGAAAGTTGAACCAAAATTCTGTGTTACTAATAATTACTACTACTTGATTTATGGTTTTATGACAGATAACATCTCGCTGACTACTTGTCAGATTGTTTCCTTGTTCATTTACCACACTTTTCATACTTAGCAAGGGTAATGTCCATCAAATTTATTTGCCATTTGTGGCTAAGAACTGAAGTAAAAGTTCTACTCTAGGTCAGTTCTGAAATCCAAGGTATTTTATTTCTGTTTTATTCAATATTGTAATATTGAAGAGAGGAAATATGAGCAATGACATTTTTTTAAAACTCCTTTATGCAACACCTGCCAGAGCCAAATTAACAATTGATCAGGTTCTGACCATCAGCCACAACTTTTGAAGATAACAGCATTATTTTGGTTATACTTGCTTTGCACTTTTTTGTGCAAATGTTCGAGGGATTTAATTATTTGAGGTACAGCATGTTGTTTAACACAGAATATAAAAACAGTCTATATGTCAAGGGCTTGATTTTTAACTGACACAAATGAGGTGCAATACATTATTGAATGGTACAGCCACAGTGTCACGTCTGGGATTCAAACCTAAAAATCTCCAATGGCCAAACATCCATGGTTCCAAGAATACTGTGCAGTGTACACTATGGCACCTCTAGAGAGGTTAACAGACTTGGGCAATGTATATATGAACGGACATATAAACACAGTTTGGAATTCTACCATTAGATGGCCCCTCTCTAGATTCTAGAAGGGACAGTAAATGGTGATTTCAACAGAATGGATGAGGAGTTGCCTTTTCAGTTTACCGAACGGTATTGTCTCTGTTTACCGAACAGACAACCAGACCTACACTGCTGAATACATGTCAGCTCTGAAAAATGGTTTCTGGTGAGGGGTGAAAATAATGTGTGCTCTATAGTTACAAAAGCTATGAGAAAACAAATTTTGAGATGTAATGTTTTTGATATGGCATTTTACATTTTATGGAAGGGAAGCAACAAGCAATGTTTGGCTACAGTACATAATAAGAATGAACAAAGGTGGCCCAGTCAGCACAGTCTGGACCCATGACCGCTGTACTGTTCCTGCTATTCCTGCCTGCTGTGACATCCTGCTATGTTTGAAAGTGTTGCAACCAACTTACCCATGATTACAGTAGCAACCATGGAAACATATGCAAGAAAATCCATTTAAATATTGCTAACCAAATATGAGCAGCAACACAATTTACTGCATTTGATTTTGAAGCACAAATCACCAGGATACCCATGGAGACACATGCTAAATAGCTTAATGTGTGGGTGATGCTGTGAAAAACAGAGACCCTCAGAGAGGGTGGGAGAGAGAGAACAGAAGAGAGAGAATGGAAGAGGGAAAAAGGCATACAGAGTGAGAGATCGCAAGTTTAACAAAAAAGGGGGCTTCATATCGCATTAAAGCTACATGAATCTCGCTTTTCCAATATTTCTTCTTTACACCTCTTTCCCGGTCAAATCAATCAATACAATTTTAATAGCACTGCAAGCATCTACTTGATCCCTATCTTGCGTAAAGATAGGGAGAAACCTACATCGTGGTGAATAGAGATGGCAGGCGGGGTCTAATCAATGTCTCTCAGGACCGGCAACTGACACTGCTTTGTTTCTTTCCGCAAATACAAACCTCTTTAACATCACAATGCACGCCATTATCTCTGCAGCCAAGGTGCAGTTATAAAGTCCAACAAAACATGCTTTTTCCTCTCTGCTTTAGGTTCACGAGGCTGAGATCTGAAGTTGTGCAAGTATTATGAGAAAATGCAGGCACACTCGTTATAATTATTCTCTATCAGCAAATTTGCAAGGAGTGTAATCTTTTTTTTAAAAAAGACAGAACAGTTTATGATGTGCGTAGGTACAGCTGTTTAGGAATTCACTGCATTTTGATCTAATCACAAAATCAAAATATTCATGACACACAATGATATCTCCCAGAAGCAGGCAGGCAGCCATTAACTTTTTGAAATTCAGGTAATTTATTAATGCCTATCACGGCCTGCAAAAGCCTTTCCTCTGTGTTTGTGACGTGGGCAAGGGTGAATGCAGTTCTGTTAAAACGATATTGAATGATTTATAATGGTCCAAGTTTCTTTGCGCCAGACATTCAATTAGAGTGTATGTCTAATTTTATTTAAAGAGTGACCAATTGTATTAAATAGTATTTGTCCTGGTCATTCAGCTAATCACTTATCACCATTTACAGCTTTAATACCACATGGTGATATTAGTAGTAGTAGTGCTAGTAGTAAGGCTGTCCTCCTTTTAGTAAATATTA
This sequence comes from Megalops cyprinoides, assembly GCF_013368585.1. NCBI lineage: Eukaryota > Metazoa > Chordata > Actinopteri > Elopiformes > Megalopidae > Megalops > Megalops cyprinoides. The sequence goes on from NC_050603.1 coordinate 14,145,789, forward strand.
GAATGACTGCTTGTTTTGGCTTCTGTTGGCAAGGCTTTCACAATGTTTAAGCTCAACAGAGATTGACAAAGGATTCAACAAAGGAATGGATGAAGGTATTTTAAAAGAAACCCCAACAAGAGTCTAACTCAGTGTTGTATGCCTATGGGGCAAGACCTTCCAACCCAAACCCTGACAGATGACACACCTGCCATCCCAACATGCGTGTATTTCTTAGAATTAAACTTGTCAATGTCTCACGACATTAGAGAACTGGAAAAGGGATAAACAAAGTAGATATCATGAAAGAATTAGAATTTAATTAGATATCTCATTCTTTCATATAACAATGCCAAAAGTCCTCCTTTCTTGTGCTATTAAATGGGCTTTATGAAGGGCTCTGCTTGTCTTTCTTAATCAGCTCATTCTACTGTCGTGTGATGTTAGCTGAGACCTTCAATTATATTTTTTCTTGCAGAATTGTGATGTACTGAGCAAAGACATTGTTACATAATTATATTATTGCACCCTAAAGTGAAAAGCAAATCCATGGGAAAACCGTGTTCAGTGATAACCAAAGTCTTTGTCTTCTCTACAGAGTTCAATTAAATCAAGGAGCCAGCAGTGAAGCAATGCTCAAAGCACTGACTGGAGACTGATAACCACAAAACAGATCAATACGCGTGTTGTAAAGGTTAAACGATCTTATGTTGTGTGTCAGTATTGCGTAATGTGTATCACGTGAAACTCCTGATATAACCCCATTCCATTGCACACATTATGAATCAGGCATTGATTTAAATGTTACCTTCACTTATGCAGGGTAAGTCAGTTTTACCTTCACTTATGAGGTCTAAATAAACACAGTCAAATGTGTTTGCACCTACATTTTCTTTTTTTATAAGATTTTTACCCTTTATGCAACTCTGTTTTGGGGTACCCAATTATATACCAGAGTAGTGTGTCTAAGAGTGATGAGGCAACCAACCCCTGCCAACATCTTCACCCCTATCACCAGCAGAATGATATCAATTTGCCTCACCACTGTGGGATCCTGGCCAGGCTTATACATCACAGTAAAAAAGTGTGGCACGGTATTTAATATTGTCTTCATCATCTTAAGGTATGTGTGCTTTAATTGTACAATAGTGAGGAATTTAACTTTATATCAGGAAAAAACTTGAGTGGGAATATCTGTGATTCTGATTTGGCCCTTTCTTTGTCCTCTCCCTGCACTTCTGGGGATACAGAGCGCTTTGGAGGCAGCTTTGTAATCAGCAGCATGTATTTTCTTTGAATCACTCGACTCCACAGTACTATTAGTTTTTAAATTAATATTTTGAACCTAAATAAAAGCAAATTGATATCTATCTGTGTCTATATTAGTGTGGACTGATGAGGATGCCATCTGTAATTAATGAAATGCATACCATTCTGTAGTAAGGTAACAATCGAGTGATAAGGTAAATGGAAGAATGATAAATGTGTTCAACCCAAAAAAAAAAAAAAAATGTTGCTTCACAGAGTGACACTCAGGAGTGTTTCTACTGGAAACTCACCCATTTTTATTACGCCATCAAAGTCTTTCTCCTGATTTCATCAAACTATATGTCTGTCATAATAGCATCAATAAATGTCAAAATAATTTACATTATAACACTGGCTTAATGCTAACTCTGGTACATTTGGACATTGTTCAGATATGACTGTCAAAAAAATGGTCAAAGTGAGCGATGCGATTTAACTGACTTAATGAATGCCATAAAGTTAAGTTTACTGGCGACATCAATATAAATTCATATGAAAATTGTTTAATGTTTTCTCTGTAATATCAGCAATGTGCCAGCAATGCCAACATGACAGTTTTAATGACATCACAGCATATAAACGTTCAAGCTTTTTCTGATCCTTCAAGAATCCCAGCATATGACACGTCTCCAATTAATGAATATACTGCAAAATATAGCCAACTTAACAATTAGTACACATTAATAGACATTTTCAAAAACGTCTTTGCTTAGAAAAGGGTCGCTTTGTAGTTACAAAGCTTAACTTTGTACAACTGAATGGGCGATTTGCCAGGAATTGCTTAAATCCGGCATTAAATGCCACAATCTTCTGGTACAGACTCACCGTAACACTCTAAAAACAATTTAGCAACTGTCATTGCCATGATTACAGCAACTAATTACCATCCTAAGCAAACAAATAGACTAACATAATATGCAGGCTCAATCAGTTTTGAAGAAAACGCAAATACCAAAATCACATAAAAAGGCGTTTGGCAAACGCAAAAGGAATATACGAAAATAACACAATTAGTTTCATCCGCACATGATTCATGGAGAATATCACTTCATAAATATTTGCATTCAGTTCTTATCATGACATTTGCATTTGGGTCTTATCAGTGGCCAAACCAGGCACTCCCTGATAGATAGAGACAGAGAGCGGCTGCACGCAGTACACATATTTCTAAAGAGTCACGTCTCAGGCTGATATCGTATTTTTGCAAGAACTTTATCACCAAAATGAGGAGGTCATTTTTTGTGGAGCTGGCTCATCTTGAAACTGTCTACTTTTTTGATGTGATTCAACTGTGATTCGATGCTTTTAAAGCCCGCAAAAAAGGATCTATTATGTTTTCCCACCGAAATGATTTACTATCTGTAGCATATTCGTTGCAATAATTATCTGTGTCATAGAATATCTGCATTTTGTCTGTGAAATATTCTATATAATACATAATTCATTGCAATGGAAGAAAGACATTCATTCGCACTAATAGCTTAGTTTACTTCACCATATGGTTTGCAACTTCAGTCATTTTATTTTGTATATAAATGCAACAGGTGTATTGGGGTCAAATATAGTAAAACTCAATCTGATTCACATTCTATCACATAGATTCCTCATGCTGTAAACAGCTGATTATCTAGCACACAACATTATCTCAATGATACAGAAATTCACCAAAAATGTTGAATGTTAACTGGCAATATTTCACCTGCATAGGCAATCTGTAGTCCTGGGTATGTGGTCATTCCATAGGATGCAACTCATTCTTCCTATATTACCGGTATGTCTTCCCACAGCATATACATAATCTGTAAATGAAAACAGCCAACTGTATTTAAAATGTCCCCCTCTGCTTTCTCTTTCTCTTTTATGTCTTCTCCTGCTCTGGCCTCAAATTTCATTACTGACTCATACACTCCCTCCTTAATGCCATTTGAAGATAGGTGGCTTTCACATGCTCTTAACAGCTGTGAACATTAAATTGAAGGCCTTTTCAAGCTTTTAAGAGGCCGGTGCACATACTAGAAACTGAATATCAACTCAAAGTCAAGGTACATTCATCTGAATTTCAGCAGATGATAATGAAGCATGTGTGTTGTAACACTGAGTAGTTGGTATGTATTTTCATAGTAGAATTCCACAGCAAATATGATGGCTGGCTGTATGTAAACAGTATTTGCACATTATGCGTGCTGTTTATATAAAGGCTCGATTACAATTGACTGGGGACCAAGGTGCACACAGAGTGACCTTGATAGCCCTTAAATGCACACAGCATGGGACTGTGGACAAAGCCTGAAGCACAGTTCTGTATTAAGAGCAAACACTCATGCTGTTTCTTTGTAAGAAGCAGCTTTGCTGTTGGCATTGGTTTTGTAATATAATTCAAAATAAAAGTCAACATTATTATTTAAGGATCGGCCACAGATTATCTTGTATCTGTGTGCTATTCAGTGCAGTCCACAGAATTCAAGACAGATTAGTCGGGATGTTTACTGTTTCCTCTCTTGCCCGTGCAAAAGGGGTAAATACATCACACAGAAGTGCCTTTGACTGCAGCACAGTGCAGCTCTGTCTAACAGGGATTACACAGCCTCTTACACGACAGAACATTTTCATAAGGCACCGGCTGTGAGACAGACTCCCACTGAACTCTGAGAGGTCCGTGACTGCAAGGCACAAACCTCAGCCAGTGTTTCAATCTGTGCTCAGATCGCTTCTGGGAAAGTACCTGAATCCTGAACGGAAAGGTATCACATCCCCTCTCTGCATCCTGGGCTTGCGCCCCTTATTACAAGCTGGGTTGCATCATCACTACATGGCTTGCATTTATAATGTGTCTTTCACAGATCTGTAAGAGCTTTACAGTTATAGTGAAGGGTGGTGGGTAGGAAGAGTCACCAACAATCCTCAGATTCAGACTGCAAGTCCGGAGAGTCTCAGCATTCAGTCATTTTTATTCATTTATTCATTTGGCATTTTTTATCCAAAGCAATTTGCAAGTGAGGCAGAGTACAACACAAACAACAAAAAGCCATATAAGGAGTCAACAATATTAGAAGTTTGAATAGTTGGCCAGGCAAGGTACAAGCTAGCTGGTGCATGAAACCAGCAGTCTCCACTCTAGCACATCATGCCATGTCTCTAATGAAGAAGGTAACTATGTGGTTCAAAAGGCTGGTTCAGAAAAGGCCAGAAAAATGGCACCTTTAACACTGCACATTTCCTGGTTGTTTGATAACACAATCTCACACCTGTGAACTAATCTACACGGGCAGTGCGAGTACCCAAAGTGCAAATAATTTGCTTCCTGTGTCCGTATTCTGACAACGGTTTTGCGTTCAATAACAGGAAGTGGGTACTGTAGTTTGTCTCCCGGTGGCTAGGTGCAATTGTCTGTACTTGCAGATTATTACAGTTTTCAGGAAGAGGGGAGGAAACGGTAATGAAGGGGAACTTCCCTTCCCAGCTCTCCAGGCTACAGTGCCCCCTTTGACTGCACCCTGCCCCCTCCATCCTCCATCGTGACCACGTTCTATAAGGATGTATGGAACTGGGACACTGCAGTCTGGTTTTGACAGATGCTAACAGCTGTTCGCTGAGCATGAGTGTTCATACAGAGAGCCTGTACATACTCAGTCATTAGTGATATCAATACGCTTTGAGGCCAGGACTTAGCATTTAAAGACATGAAAATACACCATTAAGATGAGAGCCAAACCAATGTGGATTGCAAATTCAGGGAGTTAAATTCTGAAGACAGCATCATATATTGGTACAAAGTCAATTCTCCAAATCACAAAGCATTTTAAAAATAATATCCGTTCAGTTACTATGCGGAAAAGACCTACTTCCCCTCATGTGTTCATTGATGCCGTGAGACCACATCCTCCCTGGATCCCGCATTGAGTTCATTGTTTTCTGGAACCCATCTGTTTCGATTGACATGACTGGAAACTTGTCCTAAAGAACAGCATCAAAAGGAGGACTAACGCAAATGCGATGACAGATTGTCTAGAGGCTGTTAGAGCATTCATACTCATTTTCCCACCTCGGATGACTGATGAAAACTGCAAAGGCGCTGTCATAAATCATCATTTATTATCCTGAAAGTCAAGAATTCTCCTTAACATTCATTAGAGTCATGATCAGACTGTAGAACATTAAATCTTTACTTGTATTAAGACCATGTGTTACATGCAATTTGACCTAACAATAAAGTCCTTGTGTTTCTGCAGGCATAACTCATTTAAAGTCATAAACCATTCAAAGACACAAATTCATCACCATACGCAGTTCCCGTATAAGTTTGGACACACCTACTCATAGAAGGATTTTTATTTATTTTTACTATTTTCCACATTTTTGAATAAAAGTGAAGACATAAAAACTATGAAATAACACAAACAGAATTATGCAGTGACCAAAAAATGTTAAACAAATCAAAACTATTTTATATTTTAGATTCTTCAAAGTAGCAATTTTTTTTTTTAATATAATTTTTTTTTGTAAGGTTTGTCCAAACTTTTGACTGGTACTGTAGAAATGATAGGTGTGTCTTTAAAAAGAGACTTCCGTAATGTGTGCTTCTTTGATTCAATTTTGAACTGGAAATCAAACTCAAAAAACTGTTACAAACCACTAGTCGCTACTTCAGAGGGTCAGTCTTCACATACTCACATTGCTGTGGATACTAGATGGTCTACTTATTTGCTTGTAAATTGAATTTGCTGTTAAACATTCAAAAAGTGCATTTAACAGCTCAGTCAAAGAATTTCTTCAAAGAATTTGGAATGTCGCCAGCATGCAAAACATGGTTATTGTTTCTTTTAATTCACACCTCCTCGACCGTCCTTTCGGCAGTGTCCTGGAGAGAGAGGGGTGTGGGCAGGAACAGCTGTTTGTCGTATCTCCTCTTACCGCTTCTCTCACCTCTGCAGTTTGGTGCAAAGATGTATACTGGAAGCAATGTTTGGGTGTAGGATTTTGCTGCAAGCTGCCTTTCTGCCAGTGGGACCAGGTCTCGGGCTTTCATCGGCTGCCGATTTGGAGGACGTGCAGTAATTTCATGGCTCACTGCAAACGCTGAAACCTGAGGATGGCCTACTTTGCCCAGCCCGCAGCTGTTTACCAACTGGCTAATTTATCAAACACAAGAAGTGAGGCGCCTTCTCCTCCCGGCTTGTCCATAATTTGCGAAAGGTGCGCCTTCCTTATGTACGTCAGCATTTCTCTGTTGCTCCAGTTTTCTGCTTCCTTTGGAAGGGATACAATGCGAGGTGCTAATCCAGAATGCAAGAGCTGAAATACAATGCGTGCTCAATCTTGAATAAACAATTCCAATCTATGGGATGAAATGAAGAAATTATTACTTTTGTACAAATCTATGAGTCTGATTGCTGCTGAAATGGACTAAAATGCTACAAATATGAAAAGCAATAGTGTACCATATGCTTCATTGTGGGGAAAAAAAAACTAAAATGTGCATTGCAGTTATTTTGAATCTGGCCCACAGATCTTTGTGTAGAATATTATTTGTTAAAGTTATGAAATTAAAAACAGCTGTGTGTAAGCACCAAAAACTGTACACTTAGTTACAGTCAGACACTAAACTGCAATGTGAGATCACTGAATCAGGCTCTAAGTCATCTATAGTAAGTAATCAAATCACTGTGACATATATCAATGTATTGAAGCCATTTAAAAATCAAATAAAACTGCATGATGTAATTGCACCCATTCTGTAGCTACCGCTCCTGCTCCTGAGACTGATTGCACCTTCTTTTGAAACTTGCTACCACGAATGTGGAAAAGGAAAGCAATGCAAATCAGTGATCACTCCAGATATGTAAATAAACCCAGGATATGTGCCAAAAGAACCCCGTAAAGAAGAGTTATTATTACTATTTGCTACTCTTTCAGAGGCACAATGTGTTGGTTCGTGAAAGGAGGGATATCAGGTCATCCTATATATTTCATTCATTTATAATCCTTTCATACAAATGACATAAAACACTTCCAAGGAGCTTGTTTTCCTGTGAAGAATTCCTCCAAGAGACACCAGTACATACAGGACATTATCAGCTTTGATTTTAGTTGCATTTAATATTTTTGTAAGGAGGAAATAAAATATCAATTATATATACATATGTACACTCCAGTATATATATATATATATATATATATATATATATACATATATATATATATATATATATATATATAGCATACCAAACCAAACCAAAATGAAATTATTACCGCTGGAGCAAAAAGCACCTGCAGGTATACTTCTGATATGAATATTTCAACACGCTAAGGCTTTTTTGCTGTTGGCCACTGGTTCTGTGCAAATAGGCGTGCGACTCACAGAAGGATGAGCTTCACAGAAGGGGGGGGAGTGGCAGTCCCGCCCTCACAGCTGTTTCCATCTCAAGCCTGGCACTCAGGAATGCGAGTGCAACACAAGAACACTCTCTCATGCTTTTCCACAGCCCGTTCCCCTTCGCTGGGGGCCCGGGCACTTCTGACAGCATAACATATAGCAGGCTGTGTGCAAAAATCTGGACATGTTCAAAACATAAACAGCAAAAAAAAAAAAAAAAATCCAGTTTTGGGTCTATCAGAAATGGAAAATGGTCTTTCCTATCAGAGTGATTGTGTAGCATTCATTGAATTTCATGAGTGTTCACACACTAAATGGTTGCACTTACAGGAAACAAAAGACGAACCTCAGCTGAACATTTTATAAAAGACAGTAACATACCCGGCTACTGAACATCAGACCCACGTTATGACATCCTCATGATAAACTACTGCGTCTGTTAATGCAGTGTGTAGGTGTCGTTTCACAACGGTCACATGTGTCATCAATATCGCTTCAAGTGAAAAAGCACAGCAAATAGCAAACACATACACTGGACATCCACAGTGATATTTTGTTCTTTCGGGGCGGCATCACGGTCTTATATTCTCAGATGAGGTACATGGTGGGAGAATTTGTAACATGAAAACAGCGATTACATCAGAATTACTTAGAATTACAAAATTAATTAATTTTTGTGTTTCCACTCTTACAAAGCCAAGATTTACAACAAACAATGTGATTTATTATTTTTTTATATTAAATATGTCTTATAACCTTTTCTTAAGCTGATGGGAAGTGTGGATGGGGGATTGTGCATATGCTGAATGTACAGCCGGGGGCAGGCAGTTGTTGGGGTTAAGAGGGTTAAGACATAAAACAGACCAATGTTTAAATATTGAAGTTGATATGTCATGGTTATGATCACATTTGTACTGAACTAGTCGTGGTCTGACTTAGCTTGAGGAGCTTTCATGTTTATTACAGTTCCACTTATATTTTCATATAAAAGTTTTGTTTTTTAAATCAAGTAAATTTTAATTAAGTGTGTTTCTGCTCTACTGTGATTTTAAGTAAATCTGGTGAGAGTTTGACTCGACTTCATTGTAGAAAAATGGGTGCATCACATGCCATAATTTTATGTTTATACTGTATGTTATATGGGCCTTAAAATGTGCAGGTGATGAGAGACTGAGATTTTCCAAGATAGTAAACTGGGCTATTGTAATGAACACATTGAATGAATATTTTTCAGGCAAAGTTACTCCAGTCAAATGCTTTTCCATCAAAATGGACGTCAAATGTTTTCATTGACAGCAGTGAAGAAATTGTCATAAAATCAATCCACAGTTCCATCCTGATCTGCTCCTTTGACCTCCTGTTTAAAACCTTTGAGACATCTAAAATTATTCCTTACATCTCAAAAAAGGAAAAGAGTAATCTCCCCTAAAAAAAAGCTTAAACACAGCATTAAAGTAATTAAGTAAATTATCAAAGTAAAGGTTAATGAGGTGACTCTATGTTGTCAAGACAGCAGGCTTTGCAAGCTGCAGAGTGCCTAATACATTTTTTTAGCCTAAAACAATTATCTTTTCAATGCAATCCTCAAGAAGGGATGGTCCTATGTGCATGGTCCTATTAACTGTTAAGATTAGAAAACAGATTTAACAGAATTCAATTAAGTGGGAGGTTTAAGAGTAACAAGGTGCAATATTTAGCTATGAATAATAGGCTATTAAATTTATTTTACAAATACTTGACTTGCATCCTTATAATGCAATATATACTTCAATCAATGGCTCAATATCATCAGAATAAATTAAATTCACATAAAACAAGTAGTCATTTCTTTATAGTAATCTATCCAGGATAAATTTAAATTGTGTGCCAAAAAGCACTTGGATCAAGTAGGAAACTAAAAACACAACATGAGCATTGATTCACCACACAGCTGCCTGCTTTGCAGGAAAACCCCAAACTCATGGCAGCTCATGTTCTCCTCCATGCATTTTTTTCCAGAAGTGGCATGAAGGTTGAGATGGCAGGGGTCCAAGGTGATCGCACCTGAGACCACACAGATGGGGAAGATAAAAGTCCTCTGTGTCTCTCTCACAATGCCTGCCATTTTCAGTGTAAGTGGGGGTGGGGCGGAGAGTTTTTTTTTGGGGGGGGGGGGGGGGGGGGGGGTTGCATGCAGGAGGACAGGCACCTGCGACAGCGAGATTGCTGCAGCAGGGGCCGGGCCCCTCGGGTTCCTTATCGCGTAACACGCATCACCTGCGGCAGCACGTCGGGCCCCGAAGAGGGCAGATTTCATCTGTCATATCAGAGAGGATCTCAAATGAATTCACTGTGCCAATCTGGGGTCCGGGGGGAGCGGAGTGAAGTGGAGTGGAGTGGCCCGGTGATCGCAGTGAGTGCAAATAACGCACGAGGGGTCTCCTCCTCTCTCTTCTTCTGCTCTTGTTATGTCTTCACTTGCATTTGAGAGGTTCGAGATTCTGCACGCTGTCAGTTTTACAAGCCACATCTTCCTCTCTGCCCTCCAATTTCATTTTTACTGAATTTCCCCTTCCCTCACAGTCATTACCTGCTGAAAATATGCCTGCAGAAATAAATTATTGAGCAGATATTATTCAGGGCAAACTACAGTGCATTTAACTACAGTAGTAAAATTTTTGACAAAGACAATACATTTTATAAAAAATTGTTGTACAGTAGGTATATATACTTCTACTGTAAAAAAAATTGAATCTCACTTGCAAGGCTACTCAATTCTGGGTCACAATTGGTAAAGAAAATAAATAACACCAGGCTTCATGAACACCAGGCTTCAAAATGGATGGAGCTGTCATATGTTTATCAGTGACTCACTGATTTGAAATGATCATGAGTGTTTTGTTGGGGATGGCAAAGTGTTTTGATTGGTGCATCATGGGAGTCAGTGCTTGACAGCACGTTGTCACTCCGCCCATTATGGGGTTCGTGAGGCCACACCCTCCCATTGCAGTGCCTGCAGGCTTTCATTCCAGCTGATCATGGCCATGACTGAACCAATTTATTCTGCACTGGTTCTGGATAGCTATGTAATAAAATCAGGGAAACCTGGTGGTGGTGGGGGTGGCTGGTGGGGGTGGGCTACAATTTGAGTAGCCCTGAACTACAAAATAATCTGGACTTCCCCAGATAGTTTTAACATATAAAAATATGTATTTACAGGCCTAATGTTAAAATATATACATACATCAAACATATAAAATATATATGCATAATACAATAAAGACATTAAAGGTATCATAAAGAGCACTGTGGAAAATTCACCAATTATACTGTCTTTATTTTCAGACAAAATCTGTAGCCCAGACTCACCATCTAGACAGCTACAGTAAATACTGAGAGTGACATATAATTAATTCAGGCATGCAGGTCATTCCACATATGTGCACAGTCATTGCACTAATGAGTCTTGATGTCATTTGAGTGGGCCACACACAGAACTGCTAATTGCAGGTCTTCACCCTCAAGCATCCCTGCAGGCATGAAGAAAACAAGAAAACCTCCTTTTGCTCTACTTAATATCATTAATAAAAGATCATCCTTTAAAAAAAAAAAAACTTTTGGAAAACCCCTCATTTTACTTAACATTTCTTCAATTACCATACAGAATCCAGTTTAGCCACGAAAATTCTTTATTATAAAACCTTATGTATTAGCTTGAGGTTCCACCTAATTAAACAGTGCATTCAGATTCATACCATGACGTGTGACATATGAAACTGCGGTAAAGATGATGATCTGAAATAACTGATGCTCTGTGGCAGTCAGAAAAAAAGCTGACGTGCAAAAGCTTTAGTTTTACTATGTGACAGTACATAAACAAAAGTAACAGTCATTAAAAACATGACTACATTAAATAAGTCTCTAAAATATGCACCTTGCTTCAGGGTTAGATCATTTCCATTCCTCTAAAAATCTGCAACCCTTCACATCACGTCCCAGGTCTGCAAGTGATGCTCCTATTATCACCTTCAAAATTCACAGAATAACCATCTGAATTATCTCACAGCAATGTGTAAAGGTAACAGCACTGGTGATGTTGTAGTCTTCTCTTTATAAATTTCCAAGAATTTTTGACCAATCATTGGTTTATAAAGAGGATGGCGCAGACAGTAAGCTTATACTCCACAAGCTGACAAGAGAAAATCTCTGCTCTCTACAGACCCTGGGAAGTTCAGTAAATTTAGAATCAGGAATCCACAGATTTGTTCAGGGCTTCATAATCTGCTGTAGCCAACTGCTAAAGAATTACACAGCATACAAAATGGTTAAAAATGTGTTCACTAGACACATTCTTCTACTTCCCCTCACTGTATACATTTTAGATGACTTCCAGACCTGAGACCAGTTTGAAAACCTGCAGCAACCTTGAACAAATGAAGTGAGGAAAGTTTCAATTCCTTTTCAACTTGAGTTCCATTTCCGGCTGAAAAAAAAGCTCAAACATATTTCTACAGAAAGCTAAAGATCAGGGGATATGTTTCACATGAAATTCTTCTGGAGGTCAAATGAAGGCATCAAGCCTCAGAGGAAAGGAATGTCATTCTCAGACCACTGATTCACTCCACAGGAAACAGGCACACTCATTGCAATGTATCTTTAACAAATATGTCTGGGGGGCTTATTAGACAGAGGGTTAGGCACATTGCTATTGCAGGGATCCATATATGTGAATAATATCATCATCCTGGAGCTTACCGAACATCCTGGTAATGTGAACAACTGAAAGGGTGCAACGTCCCTCGAGGTGGGGGGTTACCTTGTAATACTTATATCGCAACAAGCCATTACAATGTCCCACGTCCCTAGACGAAAATAATTCCAACCACGTGCCCAACAAAAGAAACTCCTTATTTTTATCGCAGGGCAATTTTCTAAAGATTCATCCCATATGCAAATCCCCCTAATCCGGTAGTCTGCCTGTTACCTTGACCATGCTCGCGCACCAGCCAAATCAGTAATGGCCATTAACATAGCAGCCTGTCAAAGGGAAAACACTGCTTCAGCCCTGATAAAAAAAAGGACTGCAGGATTTCTGTTGGCAGTTCTTCCACAGAAAAGTAAACTGAAGGACTGCAACGCCTCCACCCTTTTTACAGGAGAAAAATAGCAAATCCATCAGAGATTCAGAACTGCGTCAAGGATCTCATTTTAGTTATTCAGGAAAGACAAAAGATTTGGAGGAAAGCAAGTGATATTGTTGTGACTTGACAGATGTCATATATGTGCATTAATTTTAAGTAAACAGGTTAAGGTTCTGTAAGGCGTTGCCGTGAGCTACAGCCAAACGCAACAGGCTAATGGCAAACACCCGGAGGGGATGCCAGAGCATTGCAAGGGACACACACGACAATTCGTCTCTTTGGACTGTGAGACAGTACATCCTAATGTCAAATATGTCTAGCTTTAAAATGCAGTCGCTCAGTCAATCACGGTTACCACCGTTTAAACATATTGCCAATTACATTATACTGTTGCCATATACTAAACATGTCCTGTTAAATTCTCTCCGAATTTCATCACAATTGTATGCATCAACATCAAAACCTGCTCTTTCTCCAAAGAAAACACTTTTCTGAAATTAACATATAGTGTCATGGGTTAATTTCATGCTTCATCTTAGGATTCTGTGGCAACCCTGCATTGGCCCAAAACTAGGGAAAATGTACTGTTTACAGCAAGCCATTAAACAGCTCATTCTCTCTTCTTTTTCCCCTATTGCCCCACCCTTAATCCCCATCGCAATTATTCAATATACCCCCACTCTGTATACGCAATATGAACATGAATGTGTGTCGCTTAATTAAAGGGAAAATATGACTTGTAAGATGATGGGCTGGAAGGTGCAGTTGCATGGTGATTTTTTTTTTTCCCCCCCATCCTCATTTTCTGATTGTGGGAGCCAGGCTCTTTTGCTGGGCGACGATAAGCTGAATTTCCATGTTTGCTGCATAATTAATCCATCTTTGCCTCTCTTCGTGCCAGCTCTGCTGTTATCGCCCGCGCATACCTGAATGGCAGAAGAACCCTCTCTTCTGTTGGGCCTTATTGATATGATATAGAAAACAGAAAATAATGAAATTAAGTCTGATTATTAACTGGAATTATCTAGCCCGATATCAGAGCATCTAACACAGGAGGCCGAACAAAATAAAATTAAAAAACTCTCCTCTATGTGGTATTTCAGCCCCCCCAAGTGATAGTGTGCCTTTACACATTTTTTGTCCTCTTTTGTCAAATTACCATCCATTTGCATTGCATAAAACACCTTTGTGTTGTCGAAAATCCTGAGGAATTTCTTTCAATGCCTGTCGTCGGCTGCATGATAACAACTTCAGCTTCCCACATCACGACGCCCTTTATACTGGGTGAAAAGAAAGCTTGAATATTTCATATTTTTTTCATCGATGGTTTCCCCACTAAGGCTGGTTGCTGCCGCTGTTTGCATAAAGGTTGGCAGATGTAAATGTATTTTGTATTTAAGCTTAAATATGAATATATAGGAGGCAAAGAGGGTAATTATTGTGACAGCTCTTCTCAAAAATGTCTGTTGATATTGAAAATGTGCAAACTGGGGGATAACTATATGAATTCAAAACATGATATGGACAAGTAAATAACTGTTGAGTAATGGTCTGTTGAAATCATGTGATTAAATTAAAGAACATTATACTTTTTTCCCAAACTTTTTTGTGAAACTTTGGTTTACTAGGGAAATGTAGATTCCAAACTGCCAGCAATAGGAAGAAATAGGACAGTGAGCCTTTATCTTTGCATCTGACAAATTAAGGAGGGCTCACTGCAAAAATATAAATAATGAGCTTGTTTTGGACTACGCATACTCACTATTATCAAATAATTATATATTAAATCAATCCATTAAATTTATTTATATTTCTTGGCAGGCACAGATAAGATATTGCATAACTAAGTTGCAGCTATAATTCTGGGTAATCCATTTGGAACCAGGACTCCATTTTGTATCCAAATGGTAAATCAGTTTGATGATAATAATATTTTTGTCTTAGAGAACTCCAAATAGTGTGGCCCTGTACACATCATATACTGAGCGTGTTACATCAGATGCTGATAAAGTATGATTCAAATGATCTTACCTGCTGGATTAAAAGGGGCTGTTGGTCAGACACACATTACCTTAAAGCTTTGGTGTGTACATCTCAACATTCTGTAGCAGAAGGAGGCTGCTGTTGCATCCCATTGCACTACCACAGCACAAGGGATCTTCAAGAAGAACAGGCCGTCACGGCCTCTCTTTTCTACTTTCCAAAACAAAACTCCATTTTCTAATTCTTTCCCTCTCAAAGGTGAAGAACTACGCTGGCGGAAATGTTCAGGAGTACATTCACTACTTCCTTTGAATGAAATCTGTTTACCCTGCAGAGGGTTGGTGGTTTGCCTGAATTTTTCTTTTTAACAGCTAAAGTAAATACTTCCATTGGAGCCCTGTAAAACCTCTAAGGGAAACACGAAAATTCCCAGTCGGTGTGAAATGTGGGGCATCTTCGGATCCCGATGTTTGCAGTCTCCATGGTGAGCCGTATTTTTGGCAGGCAGGTAAGAAGAACAGGGGCTCCCTCAAACAGCTATGCATTCAATACTGCGGCAGTTCTCAGCTCAGATGAACTCAAACTCACAGCTACTCTGAAAATCTGCATGTGCAGGTATACTCTGAGAAAAAAAAAATTTTTGCATTTCATATTAACACTTCATATTAAAGCTGAAAACTATATAACACCAAATTAGAAAAGCAAACCCTCATATTATGTACACACTCATATCATACATTCATTATTAAGTGTGAGCAATTGTGGCCCTTCCAAAATACTAAACTGCTTTCTGCGTGTGAAACTGATTGACTTGAGTCTCACAGCACTCAATGCCAATTTGCCCTTTACAAGTTAATATTCCATGTGTATTGGGATTCTGCATTGGGTATCCATGATTTAAAGGCTGTCAGGCTTGTCTGAACTCCAAGGGAACTCTGAATATATCTGTATTGTCACCACAGCCCATACTAGGGCAGAAGGACAGGCGGAACTGGCCTTGACTCTCCTCACTTCCCCAGCTGTCTCCCCTAACAGCATACACCCCACTTCCCCCTGAACGCTGGCCAAGCTGAACTGAGCGTGCCGATCCACCCAGCACTGTGGTAACGGCAGACCGCAAAGATGGAACTAACCAGTGTCTGTATTTCAAACTCACACACACAAGTTTCATATTAGTATTATATTATACCTATAGAGCCAGGACATAGATGATACAGCAGTTCAGTAGTGTACCTGTAAGTTATGGAAATTGTAACACTCATTTGAAAGGTAAGGATAAGCCATAGAGTATTAAGTGCCAATCAGACTTCAGTGTCATTGCTGTTTGGTTTTTTTTTTCCATCTTAGCCTCACCAATGTCTCTCCTGTGTTCCAGCCTAAAGTCCTCCTCTTCACTGGCATTCATTCCTCATTACAGAGTGGGAGAGAACACTCAGTGCTAATCTAAGTTCCTTACAAGATACTCAGGACAAACAGGACAGTCAGATGTAATTTGAATAGATAAAGGGGTACGACTATTGTGCACATGGAGAGGTCAAAGAAATCCTATGCACGTGTGTACAGATAGAGATGCACTCTGATAAGAAAAAAAAAACTGCCACGCAACAGTTATATGATATGATATTTAAAGAAAGATACAACTACATGTATCAACATCAAGTTATTGTTCTTCCCCGTGCTGCTGCACAGTGGCACAAAACAGACTTTCAGAAGAGGCATTTCAGTTTATGCTTATGCTGATACTGTGTCATTCTTAAATGTACTGTGGGAAGTTATCCAAATTGATGACAGTGCCGCACCGTACATTGGTACAATTAAGCCTATGGAGAGAGGGAACTACTTGCTGCACATTGCACAGCCTTCACATGAATGACAGGCGGAATTTTAAGCTACCGTCTTTTAAAACACACATAGGAAGCCAAATGCATATCGTGATCATAGACTGTTCACAAAACAATCCCCGCACCTTGCATGCCTTGCTCGTTGAATGAGTTCTGGTTAATATTTAGCTAGCGAGGTTGTTTTTAAGGTAAGGAGTTACGGTTACCGTGAGCTCTAGTGATGGAACATTCGGTGCCAGGAACAGATTATTTACAGTGAAATATGTACAGTGCAATATCTTGTACGAAATCTCTGTCATACTCACTCAAGTTTGTGGTTATGGCTACGGCACCCGGGGAGGCACATCCCTTATCTTCAAACAAAACCGCGAAACGCATTCACCTCTTCCGTCAATCTGTGCGGATCGCCACTCAGTGCAGCTTCATCTGGGAGAACACCGGAGGTACGCGAGTGCGCTAGAGAAGAGAGGGAGAGAGGAAATTTGCACAGGCGAGAGACAACGAGGACGTGTGACAAGAATTCGTTTCGCATTTAACTTTAAGCGTGAACCCAAATGCGTCGTTCGGCGCTTGGATGAACCGATTTCTTTTTATTATTAAGTTCAACATCTGGATCCACTGACCAGCACGGAGCAGTCATGTCCCGAAGAAAGCAGAGCAACCCAAGGCAAATCAAACGTAAGTTTTCCATTCTGACCAGGCGCTTAATAACTGGTTTTGATGGTTAGAAAGAATAAAATACGTTGGTGAATACTTTTAGGTATCTAAGTCATATTTCTGCATGCTTATAACAACGGGATAGTTCCGCCAAGTAAAACAATTTGTTTGTCCGCTTTTCTTTACTTGTTTGTCGATGGATTAAAATTATGTGTGGGTGCTTTGGCATTTATGATCCTTAGGGGTACATCGATATCCTTGCTGCTATATTTCTGAAACTTAACTGTTACGTGTGTGCTGATGTGTAGCGATAATGATTTGTAAATAAAAAGTTCGGCTGCAGATAGGTTAGGTTAATATATTTCATCTTACTGAGACGTACAAGAACCAAATACATTTCTGTATTTCTTGGAACTGCCAACCTTATCAAGAAGTGTATTTACGGAGTCTTTCATGTTCTTCAAATTTTACGGAAAAATCCTATTTTACTTTTTTGGTGGAAGTAATACGTGTCAAATACTACTATCAAAACTAGTATTACAACCACCACCACCAATACTACTACTACTACTACTAGTACTACTACTACTACTACTACTAATAATAATAATAATAATAATAGTTGACATGTTTTAATTTGGGAAAAGCAGTCATGTCCCAGATCCTTTTGTAACAGCTGACTTTTGACACACTTATACAGTGTAATTCCGAATGTCAAGAGCAGATTAATTCTTTGAAAATGACAGTAATTACCAAGTTATGTCTCGCAGAATACTGCCATTGTGCGATTCATTGGTTGTCTTAATTTTTCCTCCCGCTGGTGTTGGCATTTTCAGTGTTATGTTTTATTACTCTGACCTGATTCCACTGTAGACACCTTTCATCGTCGCTCTAAGATCTGTTGCTGCAAAGATTCAGCGCATTTCATCAGGGTCACATAGCTAAAGAGGGAAACTAGACGGTTTTGGATCAGATGAGTTCAATAAGGAGCAGTTATGCTTCCAAAGTGTTTATGTCTACATGGGTTTTTTTTCCCCTCTGCTGTTTAGTGCAACATAGGTCATTTATTTCTCTGACTGTCTAGAGGAGATATGTATCCATGCAGTATCTAGTCTCAGACATGCCTTGCAGCTGGACGTCTGTATTAGCTTACAGTTCAGTCATGTTCATTACACTTACACTCCAGTACAGCAGTTGCACTTGCACATTTATTGACCCAGTGTTGTGCAAACTTGTATTGATTTAAAACAGAACATAGATGTTGTCTCTGTTGCTAATACAATCAAGACATGTGAAGGTCCCCAGGGCTCCTCTTGTACAGTATATCTGTCTCGTTGATTGATTTTTCAGTTACTGTTGGCGGAGGGAGAATACGGTTAATTAATGGTAATGTTTTAGATGCTTTTCTTTTTTCACTCTCTTTTCATTCTTTTATTTTAACGATGAGAGCAATGATCACATATGTCATCGGAACAGTAGTAGTAAACAGAAGTAATAGTACTGCACTTAAAGAACAATGATCGCTGTATTGCTAAAAGTAATTTGCAGAGATTGTATGGTGTTGCTGGTGTGCGTATTGAAATAAGTATGTGCCAGAGTATAGACTCCAAATGACAAAAGAATGTAGGTGTTCAGTTTGCTGGTTATTGAAAAAAAATTAAGTACTGTTATTTATACAATAGCACAAGAAGTATGTTCAATGTTTTTACTTTTGCTGACCATGTGAACATTTTAAAGTTATACAGTAGCAGTGTTACAGAGGAGATGAGCTCATCCCAAGCCATTAATAGGAAGTGAAAGGGTGTTTGGGCTGCTTTTGAGAGATTACTCTATCATATACCCACAGTGCTGCTTTTCTTAAATTGCATTTGTTATTTATATGATACCTGGACTTGGGAAAGTCATGTTCAGGAAGCAGGATGAGCTGAAGCATTACCATACACATCCAATGATGTGGACAAAGGAAGGAGACTGAATGTGCTATTATTAAGAAAAATTAAAAAAACAACTTTCATCATGTAAAAAAATCACAAGTTTGATTGTCATTATATTTTGGTATTTTTCAGGAGTAAGCACCATTAGTTTCTGTCATTCTCAGGAGCTGTGTTTTGGTTGTAAGGAATGCTGTATTTCTTGAGATGGTCTCTAATGAAAGTCAGTAGAAATTCTTGAAGAATTTAAAGGGAAAAAAAATCTGCGATACAGCACTGAGGTAAGGGTATCAGAGGGACAAGACTATGAAGAGCATGTGTTTAATTTTTCTACATAATAATCACAGTAATATTAATATTACTTGATTAATATTCACATACCCATGTGTTCTATATTTAATGTTTGACAAAGGAAATAATAACGTTAGCATATTGGATTCCCTGCCATTTTTGGATACTGTGCATATGTTGCATTTCCAGTTTGAGGAAATGTTCAATGAGAAAGATCAAGACCAGTCTGGGTATTTTATACCATAAGAAGTCTGTAACAAGAGTCAATACAGAAAACGGTAGTCATACTAAATGTTCTAATAGGTCACTGGACAAAGTCCTTTCCCCCACACCTTTCTTTGTTGTGTAGAATTGTGAATTATGCTGGATTTGAATGTTTTGTGTACGGTGGTGAGGAAAAGGCAGGGGCTGAAAGAGCAACCATTAATTTGCCACGATGACTGGGGAGATAAGGCCAGATAAAGGCACGGATAAACAGGGAAGATATACCGTCAAAACCCACTTTATTACCATTAAAGTTTCTACCCAGAAGCCTGCAGTGGCCTGATAACCCTCCCCCCACCACCTCCCCGTTTCTACCAGTTGGGATGATAAGGCAAAAAATAGTCACCCAGTGCTTCCTGATCACTCAGTCTGGAGATTCAGATAATGCGGGAAGAAATTATGAATTTCACTCCTTGTTTTTTTTTCTTTTGTGACACATACTGTTCAAAATTTTCTCCCAAAACCACCACTCAAAAAAAAAAAAATTTTTTTTTTGTTTAGTTTGATTTTGGGAAGAGCCTAAACAGAGGGGGAGGTGTTCTGTGTGGGCATACATATCAATGTTATCAGCCCATCTCCCTGAGCTTTATTGCTGTCGCTTTATCACCTCCAGCCAATACGCCAATAAATTGGCCAGACTTCTTAGCCATTCCTGGGCCAACATTCAGAATACACATCAGAAGTAATTCACTTATTAATTTCGGATGCTCTGTGGATTTGTGATTAGCAGGAGTAAGGTTATGTGCGTATATTCCTCTAAATTCCCGCTCCTTCCCCCACTCCCCTCCCTTATAATTCTCTCATGCATGGTGTTTGTTGCTGTGTTTACACTATGGGTCAAGGGGGTTGCGATATTTTAAGGGGAAGGACAGAATGAGCCAGCTGAAATGACCCCCGGGCTTTTCGGTGTGATCTCTGTGACATGGTCCCACT
Organism: Megalops cyprinoides; assembly: GCF_013368585.1. NCBI lineage: Eukaryota > Metazoa > Chordata > Actinopteri > Elopiformes > Megalopidae > Megalops > Megalops cyprinoides. The sequence goes on from NC_050603.1 coordinate 14,166,469, forward strand.
ACAGAAATCTGGAGGCATCAACACTCAGCTGGGCCAATGTGACATTCGGTCTCACTTGCATGGTATTTTTTTCCATAATTGATGGAAAATGTGATCAAACTGATGGAAAATGTGTAATCAAGTATTCTGTTATTTCATTCTAACACAGTATGTTTTGTTCATTTCAAACTTACCTCAGAAAGGTCCAGTAGATTTGAAACGCTGTCACAAAATAAGTTTTGTCATAGCATTACCCACTGTGTGAGCGCTATTCCTTTCAGTCAATTCCAATTCCAAACTTGAGAAGATGTGTAAGCATCGAATGCAGTTTAACACATGCTCAAATGTATCATTCAAAGTTAAGGACAATGCACTGTGGTGGTTAGGCTGACTCAGGGGGCTCAGCCGTGGCAGTGTCATATTTCCAGTTGGATGATTCCAGTTTTTTTTCAAATATGAGCCTAGCTCGTCATAATTCTGGATTGTTAGCTGTGGGTTGTTGATTTGTATTAGTCATTGCTTGTGTGTTTTTTCACATAAGTAGCTGTTACTGAGCAGTGGGACAGACTTCCCCTTTGAAGGACAATGAAATGAGATCAGCTGGGCTGTGCTGCAGATTTAACGCTGCGGTAGAGGATGGAAGGAAAATGCATGTTTATAGACCCGTACTGAATGCATGTCTCACGAACGCTCACAGGACTTGTTTCTTAGACGGGTCGGCTTCGCAGAGCTGCGTTATGGGAAGAATGGTTTATTGCGTGCCAGCTTTCTCACTGACATCTTTTCCATGCCAGCAACAGATTGTGCGGTTGGCTTGTTAAAGCTGAGGAACGTTCTCTTAAGCCTTCCTTTTGGACCTATAAAATTTGACAAGTGCGTTTGAAGAAGGTGGTGCCTCCTACTCAATCCGGACATACGTTGTTTGTTATTCACATTCACTGAAGGCATTGCCACGGATTTATTTCGGATTTTTTTGAGTACATTTATTGCACGCATTCTCGATGAAAAGTTAGCATCTCCCAGTTACACATAGAGCAGACAGTATGAGCAAGCCACAGTTCAGTATGTATTACATAATATATGTATATTACATTATATTACATTATATATATATTATATAAAAGGTTATTCAAGGTGTACATTTGGATTTGTTCTCTGTGGACTGTGCCGAATCTGTTTGATTGCCCAGACAGTAGCACAAGATGTCAGTCCTGGGTTGGCTCTGTCTCTTTGTATTTCCTTTTCTCAAAATCCAGAAAACTAGGCTTTTTAGGGTACATTATGTTATTTTTAGAGTTCATGATTTCTTTATTTTGTACAATGGTTGAATGTACTTTTACCAGCACTCTGGAAAATGTGACCTAATATCAATATGTGGAGAGGGTGAAAGCAGAAACTTAAAGAAAAATTTAAAGATGATATTAAAGTGTTGACTGTAGATAGTTAGGTCATGTATATACATCGTTGGTGGATTAATTATATATGGTTTTTTATTATAAATGACAAGATTAAGTGTACAGTATATTATTATGCAAGGCTTTAGTATGCAAATGTAAGAATGATTTTTTATTTATTGAATTCAATATTTTTATTTGAAGAATATGCCAAATTTCATGTTAAGATTTGATTCAGAGGAAAGCAATTTTAATTTCTCCGTCTTTAGATACACTGTGTGAATGGGGAATTGATTTGTTCCTTGCCTATAGAGATTTTGAATCTTAATTTTATGGTCTGGTCTATTCAGTTTGGGGATTACAAAAATTACTTTCCCCATGCATAGAGAAATGCTTTAAAGGCCTTTGCGAAGTTGTTCAAACTCTGACTGAAAAAATCTTTGCCTCCCGCTTCAACTTTCAAACTTTGCTTGAAAGTGTATGATTTTGTCTAGGCGCTTTAAAGCATATCCATTATGTGTTCATGAATGCAGAAAGTCAAGTCCCTCTCTTCCATAGGTCTTGGATGTAGTTTAGTTACACACTTACATAAGGTAGACTGTGTGTGTATTTATGCATCTGTGCATGTTATTTTGTGGTAACAGGGTACTAAAAAAATTCTAAAATGTTTATTAGACGTTCTGTTTATAATTTGTATCACGTCACACCTCATACTTATGTTTGTTTTCTCTTGGTTTCACTTATGAGTTTCGTGTGTCCCCCATTTTGCCTCTCACTGAAATGGAGGAGAGCCAGGTTCAAGAAATGAGTTGTTTTCCACAAAGAACCAAATTATGAACAGCCCATAACAACAGAAATAGCAAACGTCAGATTTCCATGTTTCCTTGAACACAACAGAGGCCTAAATATAGAAGCAGGGAGGAGTCACCCTATTTATACAAAAAAAAAAAACACCTGATAAGACTATGAGGCAATTCACGATAGTAAAAAAAGTATTGCGTTATTAATTCTGAAATCCAATGATCAATTCAACCCTTATGCTATCTATTTCAGGCAGTAGCTCATCAGAAGCCTTACCTCAAATGTCTGTGGAAAGGAGTTGTTGAAGGCATAAAAAATGTTGCTTTTCACTGATTCGGTTTCCTCCTGATGCTGGTGAACTTTACTGAAAAGGGGGGGGGGGGGGGTGATTAATGCATTAGTGCAGATCAAGAGAGCTGCTTGAGAGTGCCTCCGCTGATCTGATAGTGTCAACGCTACGCTCTCAGCAGGGATTATTTGTGGATGTAAGGAGTGGAGCAAAGTTGGACTTTTGATTTCCTCTGGATTTGTATGAAAGACACTAGACTACTGTAGCCATAGGAGAGGTGGTAAAAGGCAACGCGGGGGATTAAACAGGAAGCCTTTCAGTTCAATTTGTAAATCAGCATATCCGTGGCCAAACAGCATGGCAGTGGAAAATTACTGATGACAGAACTCCAGAATGGAAATGAAGTCATAATCTGGGCTCATGTAAAATTTGTTACGAATGTGAAGCGTTCACTTCCAAATATGTTAATGCTTAAACAAGCGCATGTTCACATCCGTACAACTGATAAATAAATTTGGGGAATTATGTAAGCCCTAGCTGCACTTAATTACATGGCTTGTCATTACTTATAAATTAATAATAATTTAGTCATATCAATGCTATGGCACGGAGTGATGTGTGCAGTATCCCAACCAGTACAGCTGAAGGAAGTTTAATGGGCAGTTCCTGTTTCACTTTTGATTGGCGGCACCGGGAGAATGAGAATGTGTTATGTGTGCCAGTGGAAGAGGGTGGGCAAGGGTTGACTGAGGTTTGTTTAGAGGATGATGGGGAATTTGGATTTGATGAGACAAGAAATAGCTCTCTAAGGTCTTCCATCATTTTACAGAGAGATAATGCTGACTTAAGTCTTTGAAAGTGTCGCTAGTAAGGAGTAATCTTTAGGTCACAACAGATGAAATGCAGAAGTGGCAAAGGGGAAAGTTGTCATGTCTGGAGAGTGCAAACATTGAAACTAATAAACCATTTCCACACTCAAATCTAGCTACAAGGTGTGAAAGGAACCAAGGCAAACACTACCCTTTTCTGCAAGATAGAGGAGAGACTTTGAGACATTGATTTTGAGTGGTAGTTTATAAAATGTAATATTTACACAAAGCTACACACGGCAGTGTAGCATAGCGGTAAGGAGCAGAGGTTGTAACTGAAAGGTTGCTGGTTAAATTCCCCACTGGGACTCTGCTGTTGTACACTTGGGCAAAGTACTTAACTCAGAATTGCCTCAGTAAAATATTCAGCTGTATAAAGGGATAACATGTAAAAAAAAATGTAACGTATGTAAGTCATACTGCATAACAGTGTCTGCTAAACCAATCATTTAATGTAATCAAAATATTTAATATATTATTGCTTTTGACCCAACAGTTCCCAGGAATTCTAGCTAGCTGGCTAACTTTTGTAGTTTGCTATCTGTGCTTCTAGGTGACCTTATTAAGCTAGCATGGCAGTTAAGATACTGTCGACTTTTACTTATTATTTGGGCTGCCTAGCTAGCTGCTGTAGGTTGCTACCAGTAAAGAAAAGTATATAAGTGGTAGAAAAGTATGTATGACTTTTCTGGCAGTACAGCTAGTTCTGTTTCTTTCTCAAACTACTTTGATGCTGCATGAGAGGGTGTGACTGCTGCCTGCCCCTCACTGCTTTTGTGTTATACAGTAGCAACAACCTACAGGGGTAAAGAGCAATGCAACCATCATATGGCATCTGCTGATGTGTCCCAAGGGAACAGAAATGGCCACTGTTCTGGCATGAGTGGAGATAACTGTGGTACAAAATGAATGGGACTCTAGGACAACTTTTTTTAACCAAGAAGAACCAGCCCCTGTAGAGTGATGAGCCAGGGCTAACTTTATAATCTCCATTGATGCTCTGGGAACACATATATGGGTTTGTGAAAAGCAGTTCAGAAGTTCAGCGAAAGTCAGAAAAAGTGCATTTATGAACACTATGCCAAATGTATGCATTACAAAGCCTGCTGGTGACAGAGATTGGGAGTAGGTGAATGTTTGAGGCCTTCATGGAGCACCCTGTACAAAAACCAAACACAGAAGGCGGTAAGCAACCTACAGCACAGAATGCTGCCCGCTGTTGTAGCTGCTAATGCATTCCTGGCAAATGTCCAGCCTGGGTCAAACGATATATGTCCCTTCTGTCTCCAGAGAGAGATTGTTTTTCACTACTTGTTATATTGTTAAAGATTAAAACCACTCATCACTTTTCTCCACATAATACTCAGTAAATTGAGCACTAATTTGTCTCACACAGTAGTTGTTTTTGATGAAAAAATTTCCAGAAAATGAAGGACTGCATGTCAGCAGGTAAACGTGATGATTGAGTTGTATTTTTTTTAGCGTTATCTAACATAAGTAATTTTGGAACTGGTTCCAAAGAGGGCAATTGAATCCGCTCTCTCAGTAAAACAGTAGCTGAGTTTGCAATCACTAATTGCTCCAAACAGACACGCTATTCTGTTTCTATTGCCTGCGCCTGGTATTTGTAGATGCACATGACCGTCATCAAGTTTCTTCACCATCTGAAGCAGGGTAACAACTGGGTCAGGTGATAAGGGAAGGAGAACAGGCGAAAAGAGGGGCCTCTGATAACAGCTGATTGATTGATGTCTGGCTTTGCCTCCATCGCAAACAGCTGACAGATGGGCAGTGAGGATCAGATGACTCCACTCCTCAGATTGAGGAGGAGGGATGGTATGCAAATCCGAAGGACAAAAAGGTCATTGTCTCCTCTCTCTCTTTCTTTATCTCTCTGTCTTGCTCTGGCTTCAGAACACTTCTAATTCTTGGACACACATCTTCTCGCAGGAAAATATTTTCTCAATGGGTTAAAACAAAAAAGATATAAAGGTCTAAGGAGACTACACGCCAGTATATGTAGGGATGAACAGATACAGGTCTTCTACACTGATAACAATGTTTCCCAATATTTAACCAACCATACTTGCTGACTATTAAATGATGGTGATAGTTTAGGAAGCCTGGTTCTTGTGCAAGTATTAGTCTATAATATTGAAAAACAAAAAAAATACATAAACACTCGATTATTTTATATACATTGCACATCTTATATGTGCATCTTACATCTTATCTTTTCTTACATTACATTGTCATTTGTACCATCAGTCATAAAAGCATTCTACCTGCCCTTGAACAGGAGTGAGTAATGGGCATATACTCTGTATGGGCCTCCACCTATTTTGCAGTGTGCAGTGTGACGCAAAACGTTTTGAGCCATTGCTTAAATCTGGAGACTGTGTGCTAAGTCGGGTACAGATCCAAACCCTCCCGGCGTGGGCTGGAACGGGACCCGGTTCCTAATGGATGGCACGAATCCCTGGGCTCACTGATGTCCCACGATGTGTGCAGGAGCCCTGCTGGCTCTCTGAGGGTGAATCAGTTGGAAGCCTCTGCTTCGGTTTGGACCGAGGGATCTGCAATCCCTGCATGCAGGTCCAAATCTTCACCACTTGGCTGTAGGGAATGCACTGGATGGCTTTGCTGAGCTTCTGTCCCTTTTTCTGAAGATAAGGCTAGAGGCCCAGAATCGGTCTAACCGCAACACGATTTGTTCCAAACTTTAAGCGAGTGTTACGTTCTTGGCATTACTCGCATGACATTTCTCATTACTTCCACCAGCCGCTGAACATAATGTTATGTAAGGAAAATTGAATCTGGACCAGGTACACTAATGCTTATATTTGTCCTTCTGCATTTGTAATGAAGAACAGAGGAACAGTTGAAGAAAAGTAATCAATTTTATTGGTGGGTGACATCTGCGAGGAGGACATTCTGTTCCTCTATGAGTTCTTGCTTTTCATAGGCTTCAGAGTTAAGTGTTATTGATTATGATATTTCCTTGAATGTGCAATGTCTTATCAATTTTCTCAGTTCCCCCCTCAGCACATGTGATTGTTTTGCAACATCATTTTCACAATCTACCTTCAAAATATGTTTTTTTGTTAGCTAGGTCTCATCATGGGATTCTCTTAATTACATTTAAAGTCTGAATGCATGTAGACATGTATTGGCAAGAAAGTTGGAGGCTTGTAGATTCCTCTCCTGAAGTTCAGATTTATTCTTTAGAAGACAAATCAAGGTCACAAGGTGAGAAAGAATATTGTAGATGTGGGCTGGCATTGTACAGCAATGAAAGGAGAAACAGTTCTATTTAAAAAGGAAAATTAGTTTAGAGGTTCTTTTAAAATATTTTGTAAAATGTTTGCCAAAATCTCTTGATTGGTGAAATTTGGTTGCCCTGGACAACAGGGCAATGGTTAATGTCGAGCCCCACATTTTATATTTTATGGGTGCTTCAAAGACAGTCGTCTGGAGTCTTGAGTGTTGCTTTTTCCTGAAAACTAAGACTCAAGGACACTTCAGTGAAAAGTATCACTGTCCTCACAGCTGCAGCTGAAGTGAACAGACCTGTAATAATCAGGCTCTGACTTGCGGTCTCAGTGCTCCGTCGAATTTGCCATCTTGCGGAGCGAAGATCTTTTGCATAACGTCTTGATTACAGAGATGATTACAGAGCGCTGTGAAGTGATCAGAGGGTTTCTGGGGCCTGGCAGCGGGGCACGCCGTGTTTGCACACAGCACGCAAATCCCTGTGTCTCTGCTGCCTGCCTCTGTGTCAGAGCCCGCGATACCCATCAGGGATCGGGCCTTTTGATACCCCTCCAGTGTGGATTCCATCCCGAACACATCAGCGGCTTAAGTGCTTGCAGTGAGAGCCGACTGCAAAGACCCTCCGCCCCGCAGCCAATGAAACTGCTTCAGATGTACTCACTGAGTCCGTCTGAAATTCTGTGTGTGCCAGGCTTCAGAGCTTTGCAGGCGTACTCACAGTTCATTGCAGGAGAGGGATAAGTCATCTTTGTAAGCCATTTATTTTAAAGAGTAGCATTAACCATTTTTCCCCTGAAAAAGTCAGCCTTCTACAGTAAGATTGTTAGTTTGATGTGTATTGAAGATTCTGTACAGTGTGTAAGTCATATATAAAAAAAGACAATAATGTTCATTTAAAGTCCAGCATTAATTAGTAAGCTCTGTTATAATTTTGTCAACAGAAATGAACACACATGCAACATTACTGGCAATTGATGCATTTACAGTTGAAAGTGAAGCAGGGAGTAATTAGTAGTATGCTGGTATAGAGATACTCAAAAGCAAATTTTTTGACAACATGCAAATGCGGTATACATAAAACAAATGCAAATGAGACATACATTCTTGACATACATAAAAATGTGAGCAGCTCTGTGTTTTCTAGATTTTAGATAATCAGCACCTGCTGCCGCAACACAACTTCATAAATTGGGGAAGGGTTGCAGCAGTGTGTAAGGGTAGAAACACAGTTTAAGGTTTTATGGGTATAGTGTCGGGCACTGGGGGAGCTGAGTAAATAGTCGTGTGTAAGTGTGTGTGTGTGTGTGTGTGTGTGTGTGTGTGTGTGTGTGTGTGTGTGTGTGTGTGTGTGTGTGTGTGTGCGTGCATGTGTCTGGGTGTGTCTTTGTGTGTGTGCATGTGTGTTGAGGGATGCAGTGTACAGGGAGGTATTAAGAGCAGAAAAGGAAGAATACTTGGATTAACCATTATGATGTGGCAAGTGCAAGTGCAAAGCTGAAGTAGAAGTGCAAAAATAACAAAATATCACCGTGTTTCCCAACTGATATCTTTGAGATCTCTGTTTTCTTTGTGTGTGTGTGTGTGTGTGTGTGTTTGTGTCTCTGTGGGGTGGGGGGTTGGCTTGATTTGTACATGCATCATTAAAAGGAAGGCATTCTTTCCAGAGTCTTTTATTATGCAAATTGTATTCTTCATAAGCAGGTGCTATATGTTCTCTGTGCTGAAGCCTGAGACATAACTGAATTAATGCAAAGATCCTTTGAGCATCGAGAAGGCAGTAAGGAATCGTGTGAGGATGTAGAAGTTCCTGTTCATGTGGGGTGGGTAATGGATCGACCGTCCAGTCCTGCACAGCTCCAGATTGTGCCATGAGGGAGAGGCAGAAGAGCTCATCATGTCCCAGCTGGTGTGTGATCTCACCCTGCAGTAGCCAGCCACGAGAAACCTGTGCTGCCTCTGGGACATTTTGGTAGCAGTCTCTTCTGCTTTATGAAGAGGGATATGAGTGTCAAGTCATCGCCAGGAGAACTGGGAGACTTGGTAGACTGGTAGTTATGAGGAGGACCTTTAGCATTATCACTGGTTCAGCCTTGCATTATTGTTGTGCATTTCATGTCATGTCAGTGGGAGCTTGAGTAGTTTGTTGAATTTCATTTCAACAGGTTTAGGGACAACACCATTGGGCATTCAGTATAGAACATTTGAATGGCTGAAGTCATTTGATAGTGATTAACATATTTGGTCAGTCTGGGACAAATTTCTGTACATTCACCTTGGCTTAAGACAATTGCATACTACCTTTGCATGCAAATTTGAATTGTAATTTTCACATTAAAGGGACAGGTCCAAAGTAGTGTGAATTGTCTTGTGTTTGGCTTGCGTGATTGCTCAGTTCAGCACCTTTCTACAATGTGCATTATGAATACACTGCTGCTGCACCATGTTGGACGATGTTAAGGCTATTCACCAAACATACGCCTCTGTTTTTGACATGATGATCCCCAGTCCTTTAGCTACCTAGCTAGTCAATTGTTTGATCATTATATTCTAATTCCCTAGCTACAACAGCCCAATAAACTGTCCTCTAATATTTTTTATAACTAGCTGCTATCAGGTTACTGATATCCAGCACTGTGGGTATGTTTCTGCAGGTCCCAAAGTGGCCACATTTTCTGTCATGGCATATGAAACAATATGAGGCTAACTGCCTTTAGGATTTTCTCATACTAGGTAGATTCCATTATCTACTAATAAACATTCACTCACATTTCAGTAACAGCCAAAGGGGAATCATGCTTGTATGTGCTTCATCTTCATAAACTTCTCTGTCAAGCTCACGTCAAAGTCTGATATTCTGCAGGCATTCATTTTCAACTGACAGCACTGACAGGGCTTTCTGGCTCAAGATACTGTACAGTATATCTCAAAAATGTAGCAGAGGTGGTCTGTAATCCTGTCTGGATTCTAAAAGTCCCTGTCAGTTTCGTGTTATCACCAGAGTTGTAACAGTTTTCCGTATTAGAACAGTTTCTCTCAGTTTCACAGAGATTGGTACTAACAGCAACAGTGCTGCTTTGCTGTGGTGAAGCTCAGTGTGTATTCCCAACTGATCCACTGCAGTTAAAGTGGAAAAAATACTAAGGTAAGATAATCCATATGACTCAATATTATCTGTCTAGGTCCAGCATTTTGTGTGACAGTTAAAGGAGACCAGAAGGGAAGTTAAACAAACAGAACACCTTCTGGTTCATTATCTTGTGTAACACAAGTATAGCATGAGTTTGTACAACATAAGCCAAATACATACTGAGGAAAAGGGGGCCTGGGGCAGTGTTCCCTGAGATGGCATCCTGTTACATGCAAAAGAGGTCAAGGTACATGTGAGGATATCCACTCTCCACTGTGAAGGGGATTGCAGACTACAGAGGCAGGGTATGGCCGACACTGACAGCCCCTCTAATGAGTCTCCTCATTTTCTGCACTGTCAGGAGCAAATTGGAGCTTCCTAAAATCTAAATCTAACTGGAAACAAATATTCATTATTTCCAGTGTTTTGCTCAGGGCTTGTCAATCTTCAATTTAATCTGGCCATATCTAAAAGTAACAAGTGTGAAATAATTGCTCAACTGTGAAGATGTGAAAGGCCTTGCTACAAGTTGCCCACCATTTGTCTTTAATCTTAATGTCTATTACTTTTTCATATGGGCAGGTCTATTTCTTGTAGTTTATTCTTTGTTTTCTGGACAGTCATTCAAATGGTAGATTCATTAAAAACCCTTAGACAATGAAGTGCTTTCTACTTAACAAAGGACACATTTGGCCCTTGGCACCTCGTCCTGTCGTTCTGTCCGCTTGGCAAGAGCGAATTCGCTGGTATCGTAAATGAGAAAAACACTGCAAGCACGAAGGGGCTGCTTTTGGAACTTGCATTCTAATGAGTTAAACTCTAAGCTGAAGGGGGAACAGAGCATCCCCAGTAGCCTGAGAAATTAACTCGGAGCTGACAAATATGAACCAGGAGGCCTCACAGGGTAGGGAGGAAGTGCACCGTCATTATTGCTAAAACAATACGCAAACAATCTTCAAGGAAATCGAGTTGCCAGAATGTTTTCATTTGCATGTATTAGGCACCAGCATAATGAGGAGAAGTGACACTGGACCCAGATTGTGCGTCTGCTTGGATTGATAACTCTGCCACATCTGCAAACGGTCTCCGCAAAAAAAAATTATGCTGGCAGTCAAACTGGTGTTAGCGTTTTCCCTTTTGTGACGGTAGCCTTGAACAAAAACCTGCCATGAAGCTGAACCCCTGCCATCGTTCTCTGACAGCTATCCCGAAACAGGAAGAGTCTCAGAGTCATTGTCTTCGCACTGCTCCGGAAAGGCAGAGGAGGCTTGGAGGATACGCTGTGTGGCTGGCGCGAGACCTATAGCTGGCTCCGCAGACAAAAAGCCTGACACATTTGTCTGACTCCCCCCTGACCCCCTGGACCCATCCAGCATACCACATGATCATATCTCTGTCCCCAGAACACTTGCAGTTCCACACTTGTATGTCAAACTGAACCCAGCACTCTTCTATGATCTGCAGCTTCCGATCTTCTTCATAATCACAATAGCAATTGTCTGTATGCTAGTCCATTAGCTTTTCACATTAAATTATTTAGTTAAGTATCAGCTGATCGCTGATACCGAACCTAGATAGCAGTCCTAGTTACCAAACCTAGGCAGCATGTACTGTGTCATTATTTTGGCATATGAGTGTTGTTGCAGGTACTGCTTTAGACTCCCTTAGCTGTATTACAAATGGCCCCCAAGATAAATTTGATTGAAGCTCTGTGGCAAGGGAAACGAAGAAGCAGTAGATGAACAGGATAGTAGCTTAATGTCATTTGAGTGAAAGGTCTCCGCTCGTAGATAGAGCAGGAAGGAATGGGATGTGTGGAAACAGCCTGGCTTGGGACATGGGCGTCATCCCGTATTTCACGGCAGATTTTCTTTTTTTACGCCTCCCCCCCCCCCCCTTTTCACCATGCCTTTTAAGCTCGCCTCACCGCAGCGTCCTGAGCACCCATGCAGGAGAGCTGAGGCATGACCAATGCAATCCTCAGATGCACTCGTGTGCATCCAACAGCTATTTTTCACACAGTGTGTCTCATGGTGCTCCACATGAGAGTGAGTCCTCAGTGGAAGACAGGTGCAGCTCTCGCTGACAGCGTCTGAGTGACTCTGCCTAGGGGCCAAACAGGTCACTAGAAGGTGCTGTTGAAGAATGTGGTGAGGCAGCCTTGGTGAACATAACCCACTGAACACTGATAGAACAATGCCAATTATGTTCCTCTGTTGTGACCTCCTGGTCATTTTCAGCAAATGCCACAACCACAGCTATAAATCAAACATTGGCTCTTCAGAGCCTAGCCTCTGCTCAGAAAGAGCACCTTAACTGACTGATTCACAGAGGAGCCTCCAGGAAATATTTGTAGATGATAAAATTAGTAACTTATAAAACATTTGCAAGAAGGAAGCTGGACATTGGGAGTAGCTTGAGGAGAGACTGGTGCACACAGAATGGTGGAATGATGAGAGTGATGCAGGATGGCAACCCTTTTCTGTTCTGATGCCCTCATCCAGAGAGCCAGGCATCTGCAGCTGAGGATCTGGTATACAGCAGGCTGGTGCAGGGGAACGTGTCCTTAGCAAGCATTTGTTCAGCCTGTTCTGAGTGAGCAGCACACTACAATTTTTAAAAATACAATCAAACCAGCAATACACCATGGATTGTGACAGAATCCTTCCAGCTTATGGTTTTACCACTGATTAAAAACATTTTTAAACAGTCTCTCCTTTTTGGAAAATATATGGAAAATGTCAGCTGTGCACCAGTTCCCTTAATGAGGCCGGCTTTGTTTCCCTCCCCCCGGGGACAGAGCGTTGGCGGTGGTTTGGGGCGCAGGCATGTCTCGTACAGTATCTGAATATTAAGGGGGGCTGCATGTTCATCTGCAAATATGATTTGCGCGCGTCACACTCCTGAGCACAGAAGGGAGCGAGAGGGGGAGAAAGAGCTCACGTCTCCAAATTAGAGCATCTTCTGCTGCTTCTGCCTGACAGGTGTGAACAGCACAGTTGCCATAATGCTGTGTTATTAAATATAATAATCATCCTACTCCGTAACAGAGCACAAAATAATTTGGACAAGTCTGATGCCGGGGCCCCCCACAGGAACGCCATCTGGAACAAAGGTGCCCATGGACAGACGGCACATGCCAAGATGTAATTACGGCTGCAGTTTTGGTCCACAGTTGTTTCTTCGCTAGACTCTGCAGGTTTCTTAGTAATATGGAAGAGTTCTTTAAAATGAAGGTTGACGTTTATGTTTGAGTTTTCTCTTTTCTCTGTAGATTGCACAGACCATGGTAAAATAACATGGTGAATCACGCCTTGTTACATTCTGTTTTTATTCCATTTTCCTTCCTTTCCATTTGACATTCCAAAGTAAAGTACCAGTAAAATGCTTGATCACACCTGATTAAGATAATGGGAAAGATGCATTCAAAGACATTTTGATCTAAATAGGTTGTATAAAAAACATATTTAATGGAACAAAATTAATTATTTGTGAACAACTTCATTTTCCTGTGTGTAGTTTTATATTTAAAAAAAGTAATGAGAAAGAATTATCCACTTTTTATATGCCATATGTTGTGTTCCTTTCTAACCAGTATGTATCAAAGCTGTGGGTGCTGTATATGCTGTATGTAAAAAAAAATAGTCAAGGAACAGCACGCAAGTTTACTCTTTCAAGCAGGCATTCTCCTCTTTTCTGCTGTTGTCTGTGTGTAGAGAAGAGACTGGTCTGTTCTGTGCATCAGTGTGGAAGGGGCACTTTGAGCACCACCCTACACAGGGCCAGGTCAACAGTGGAAAAAAAATGAAAGCGCCTGTCTCTGTTTAAAGGACAGTACTTTGAATGTCATTTGACAATTTCCTTTTAATTAGAACTCATTTGCAGAAAGATGCCCACCAGCTAATCTGTAGCAGATAATTAGTTTCTATTTTCCTTACTTTTAATTAAAAAGCAGAAAAGATTGAGCTGATCCATAAAGAACTGTTTTTTTTAATGTTCATCAGGCATCACACTTCTTTTTGGCGTTGGTAGTATTAAGATGTTATCTACTGTTCAGGGTCCACAGTGCAATGCAGTGTAAAGATATTAAGTGTCACCATCCATAGAAGGAAGGGGACTTTTTTGTACAATGCATTTCAAGTCCTGAGACTTGAAATGCATTTAAAAGATCTTTATTTAATTGTTTATGGCTGTCAATACCTTTCTGAATTGGCCATGCCAATGCTATCGTTGAGAATAATAACCCTGGGGCATTACTGCTTACACTCCCTCAGGAGCTTTTTTGTAGTGTCCTACATATAAATCCTTCTGTTAAAACTGTGTGACACATGAAATGGTAAGCATAGTTCATACTGTGCAGTGGGTACCTGAAACGCAAATCTCACTCAGAGCATGAGGTCATTTGTTTAGATTCCACCTCAAAAATAAAATGTGTCACGACATTCCAATTCAGATGAATTATACAGAGAAGTGAGAGGAGTGATTTTCTTTGGATAGCCCGACAAAAACAGCCACTCAAAGCGGAAACTTGCAACTTTTCAAACCTTTTTCACAGAGTGCACCCTGAAATAGACAAGCCCTGCGCTATAGGGTATGAGCCCATGTCGTGTGTCTGTATCAAGTCTCAGGTGCTACAGTCCCTGTGCCCCCATGCCAGCCTGGCTGCGTATTCAGTGAGCAAGCAGATTAAAATGTGACATATAGAAAATATGACATACAGTTGGGAGCAGAATGACTTCCATGCTGGTCGTGATTTGTTGCTTTGTTCAGTCAGATTCAATTACCTCACTTCTAATTAGGGAGCATAAAGCGGACGCAGTTTGTGATCCGGGAATCACACTGTGCAGCTAGCTGATAATGTTCGCTGTCCCTATCAGGGTTTAACCATGGCCTCCCTGCATCACACAGGGGGAAGAGCCGGCCGTGAAATGAAATGTCGCTCGAGTTGGGGCCCTGCTTATTTGTTTTGTGTGTTTTGTCTATCGTTTTTTTTTTTTATTGATTTGAAACAGAGTGTTTTAGACAGGTGATGATATCTGGCTGGGTTTGGGAGGCCAGGATGTTGTCCTGAAATGGCATCGTGTTAGATACATTGCATTTTTTTAAAAACATCAAATTCTTACGTGCACAAAAATTGCCTCAGAAGTGTTGCTGAGCCTTCGGAGAATAATTTTTAAGCTTCCTTTAATTAGTGGAGCCCTGCTTTTCGGGGTGTCATCTGTCATCATGTCATCATGTCACTCTGTCATCACGCAGTGTAAGCGTGTCAATCCACCATTACCTATATATGCCCCATGCATTGGCCCATTCCATGGAGACTTCCATTTAGCACCAGTCTTCTGAGAGGCTGTAGGAAGGAGGTGCTGTAATTGTGGACATGCAGACAGAGCCAGAATGTCCACCATGACGGAGGAGTGTTCAGGGTTAGGTGAGGACTGGTCATATTTTCTGAGGCACACAGCGAGAAGACAGGGTTGAGGCTGGCTAGGGTTCACAGCAGCCAGGAGCCTGATTTTGCTCTCATGTTCCATAACTTTTAAATAGGCCAGGAAGTCATTGTGCTCTCTGGAGATCATTTGGTGGCTTTGGTTTGTAGCAGTGTGTATGTGTGCATCTGTGTGACTGATGCCTCTGAGTTAGCTTCGCCATAATCTGTGCTGTCATTTTGTGTACTTGAACCATATGTCTAAACTGGTATTAACTGGTTAACTGTCCTGTGGTCAGAGTCTCTGCCTTGATGCTGGAAGGTTGTAGGTTCAATCTGCAACAAAATCCAGTAAATAAACCTCCAATTGCCTGTCAGCCACTCAGCAATACAAAGAGGGATTGGGGTAATGGCCCTGCAATGGCATCCTGCTTCTCTCAACAAAAATGAGGATAAGCCAGAGCCCTATGTGTCATCTAGACCTCAGCAGCACCAAGCTCCAAGTATACTCAACATACCATGAATTTTTCAATGAAATTTATGTTTCTTTGCACACCAAGTCATGGCTGCTGTCTAAGGGCACTGGTGGTGTATATTTTGGTGATTTCCTTCATGTGACATTATTGAACACACATGTGAAGGAGCACTAAAACATTTGTATACTCTCCCCTTAAATGTCTTGGAGGTATTGTGCTTGCATGTTCGTATTATCTACCATATCTCTACAACATGCAGTATTATCTACAATATCTCTACAACATGCAGTAAGACTTTGGAAATTTACTAATTCAATCATATTCTGTTCACTTTTTGTTACTTTTTATGTATGTCTGCATATAGTCTTATGTGCTCTGTTTTTGTTTTTTTTTTTGCAGCACAAATGCATATCAATAAAGCTGATTGAATTTAATGAAAGATGTAATCCACTTGAAATGAGACAGGAGTAATTATGAAAATATTATGTGGAGTTTTGTATGCATGCTTGTACCCATAAAATGCGTGATGTCCTAAGACATTTTAACTGCAGAAACTGTAAGACTGTGACAACAATCTGATCTAATGCATATCTCAACTTTCTGGAACAGTAAAGGTCTGGCTCTGTTCCTCTGCAGTCACAAAGCATCAGATAAACATCACTACACCATTCCCTAATATAAAGCATCTGTGTTACGTCACGCCATCTATCAGAGGTCTGCTTTTCATGCACGTGGCTCATACAAACATTTAATCGTGACCAATGATTTTTGAGGATCTTTTAAGCACCTCTGCGCAGCAGAAGAAAACAAGAGCACACATTCATAGCAGAGTTTCTGAACTGAAATCTTGGCTCTGTTAAATTCATTTGCTGTGGAGGAGAGCCGTGAGAACGTGCACGACCACACCTGCACATGCTCTGTCTGAACTCAAATGCACCTCATGCAGTTGCAGGGAAACTCATGCCTTACAGGAAGTAATTCCTGTGAAAGGAAGCTTCAGGGGCAGCCATGCTTTGAAACAGTATTATTCGTTTCCTGCCTGAAAAAAAGCAGCCTCTTGAAAATAGGTGCTCAGCAAAAGGTCAGTATTGTAGAGGTGTCAGAGATGTGCTCAGTGCCTTTAATGTCATTTCAAATTCGGTGCTGGCAATGTTCACGCTTTAACTTTACATTGCAAGTTGTGTGATTATCTGAGATTTATCAAATATGTTCTCAATACATTATAATTAAAGGTGAAAGTCCCTGCTTTTAGTAACAATAGCATGGCCATTTGTTAACCACAATAAAATAAAATAAAAACTTCTGAACTAGAAGCCTCTGTACAAATGCAATGTTCAATTTGCTGCACATTTCAAAAATAAATAAAGAAATATTTTCAGGATTGAATGTGTTTTTGAGTGTGATGTATTCTGAGTATTTATTTTCACAATTTCCAAATAAAAGTACGGATGGGTTTCTGTTTATTTAAAGGTATCTGCAAAACCTCAGTGACAACATGTATTGCAGTCACAATCAGAGGCAGTAAAGCTCTAGCTCCAAAGGGTTGTCATGTTGAAAATGCTTTTCACAGGAAATTTGTGGCCTTTTAGATGATAACTTGACCCTCAGAGATGTCTGCTGAAGGCCTTGTCTGTGGCTGAAAGTTGCACATTTCTGGATGAGATACATGTTGGCAACAGCCAATCAGATAAGGTTTGGTCAGAAAAAAGTAGGAATGTTTTTAGCAGTCTTGGTTACCAAAATAAAGTTTGTTCATAGGGAAAAATATCTTGAACAGAGGATGGTGTTCTTGTGTGTGTCGTGACTGAGGTAGTGGAAGGAGAGGGTCGGCGACAGAAGTTCAAGCACTAGCACTGAACACTGCAACTCCTCTTACGCCTGCTCACCTCTTCCAGAGGAGATGGGACAGGATGGGGTGCATTAGACTGTAGAGAGGAGAGCTTTACAGACAGACAGCAGGGAGCACTGTAGAACAGGTTTATTATTAGAAAGTGAACATCTTACCTTATTGAATCTTTGATATTTTATAGCGATTAAAGATACTTTGGAAGTAAAGGTCTCATTTTTTTCCCAGTGTTTTAAAATGAGAAACCTATTAGTGTGTGTCAGCACTAAAATGCTGACTACATAAAAAATCATTAAGGTCAAAGACTAGTGTTCTATCCTCTCAATGTCTATAAGAATGGGCTTAAGAATGTTTAGTTTAAGAATAGTTCAGTAATTCTGGTATGACTTTTTGAACGTGCCCCTCGCTGGCTTACCTGCAGCTGCTCTCTCTCTCTCTCTCTTTTCTCAGGACGGCTGGATGACGGACTGGAAGAGGACAATGACTGCATTTCAGAGGAGAAAGAGCCCCCGCACAATGAGGACTTCTCTATGGAGGAGAACCTCTCAGCAGACTTTGACACTGAAAACAGCAAAGACGTGGAGTCTCCTTGCAACAAAGGTGAGCTTTTTACACTCACGCCTCACACGCCTGCATATTTTCCTCAGGTATGAGCAGCTGGTGGCAGTGCACTGGAGCATTGTGACCAGAAGGATGTAGGTTTGGATCCATGGTGTAACGCTGAAGTGTGAACTCTTGAAGAAGGTGTTCACTTCCTTCAGTTCGGAGAGTCACAAAAGGTAAATTGTAAGTTCTGTTAGCTGTCAAGGATTTGTAGATTAGCAAGGCTTTTGAGCTGCTCACTTGGTAAACATGTGTGCTGTTCACGTTCCAGACTGAGTCCTATGGCTTGGATTCAGTGCTAGCTGTGTCATTTTCCGATGACCAGGAGCCTGTTGAAGTGGAACAAGATTGGCTTTGTTCCACTGGGGATATAGATTGATTGTAGGTCGGCCAGGGGCTTGACTGTCCCTTAGCTGATTAGCGACCCCCGCTGGTCAGTGGTGCACCCACAGTCTGTCTATAGCTGCGTATGAAGTGTCTTCGTCCGATTCATGTCTGTGCAAGTTTGGCATGGGGACTGCAGTGTATAAGGACGCGGGGGCTGACATTACGTGTTTTGGACATTTTTGTGAAACCTTCCCAGATTATCAGTGAAAAGGCATTGATTATTGGGAAAAGGCAATGAGCATTTCAAATTTAAATAAAAATGAAGCAGAGGCAACCATTCAAAACACTTTACCATTAAAGGAAGACTGGTCTCAGACAACCATAACTCCATAACCATAACTGTTCTCATGTTTAAACTCATTAAAACCACATGATTCACATCAGATTCACACATTTGACCTAGAAAGACTGAAGTGCCTTGCAGCACCTTCAAGAACATTTGTCTTTGAGGTCAATATCTGTCTTGAATCTAATGATAACAAAGTAGGGGTTAAGTGCTGAGTGAACAACCCATATCTTGTCTCCTGTCCCTCCCTCTCTTTCTCTCTCCCTCCCTCGCACCTACTCCCACAGCACACAGCACATACAATTTCTGTGAAGTCTATTAAATTAAATTCAGATAGCTTTAGCAGCATGACCATAAAATATGTGTTGCTGGAGAATATCTATATATTAGTCATAAGGCCATAGTAAACAAGAATGCCGGCTATGGCTGGGAGGATCAACTTCCAGCTACAATCAAACTCCAGACTCTTTGAACTCAAAATCAATTACATTTTATTTGTCCTGGTCAGACGTTAACATTGCGAGAAGCTGC
The DNA here is from genome assembly GCF_013368585.1 of Megalops cyprinoides. Taxonomy (NCBI): domain Eukaryota; kingdom Metazoa; phylum Chordata; class Actinopteri; order Elopiformes; family Megalopidae; genus Megalops; species Megalops cyprinoides. The sequence continues at coordinate 14,185,755 of NC_050603.1, forward strand.
TGTTGGGGTCTGCTCCAGGTTAGAGTGTGTGGAGGATAGAATTGTCAACCCTCACTTACTTCCCAATCCTTTGATTTTCACCACCCCAGGTGCTCTGAAACTCAGGAGCTGCATAACGGTATGCATTTCCCTTGTAAATGGAGAATTGACTCCTTGATTGTTTTCTTCCCTTTTCTTTCTTCTTATTTTCACACTTTTAGACCTATAAACTGTAAACTATCTGGAGTGCCCTGAGGGGAAAAATCTTCAATAGAAGAAATCTTTTCATGTTCCAGTTTAGCTCTGCAAAACAGGGGTGTCGGCTTTGTTCTTTGTGAAAAGGCTAAATGCACAGTCTATAAGAATGTTAAATTTAGTGCCAATTTAGTTGATATTGTTTGCTCTTTATCCCGCTCTTTGTATTATATTGCTATGGCTTTCATATGTTGACAAATTATATCAAGGAATCAAGTCAGCTGATGAAGAAATGAGCAGTGTGCATTTCATCTGTTGTATTTAAAGTACATTTTAAACATACTTTTTAAAGACACGTACGTCTACATTTTTGCTAAATATGAATATGAATGAATTTATGAATAAAAAATACCAGTGTGGTTCTGGATATGTAGATACGGGTATATCAGCTTGAGGAAGCGGCAGACTGTTCAAAAGTTGAATGATTCCTTTCCCTGGATTCACTGATATGACACAGTAATTACTCTGTAGACTGATGAATTAGTAGAAACTAATACAGCCTGACATTACAGATATTTGTGATTATCACTTATCTGGTACAAATATTAGACCAGGAATCTTACTCTTGTCTTATACAATATAAGGTATATCGAGATATTTTTAACTAGTTTTTCTAAGTTTTCAGACTCACAGCTCCAAAGCTATGTTTTATAAGAAATAGATGTAGTCATTTGTGGAGTGTAGACATTAATCCTTCTTTGTAAACTATTTCAGCACATTGTCTGTACTCACATTTCTGTAACAAATATGTGTTTTCATGCCCCTTTGCCCCTTAACACAGTATTGTACACAATCACTGTAGTATCCCAGCTGACATAAGTTACTTCTGCGTAGAAAACTATCAAATACAGCTATTAAGATGACTTAGTAGCCATCTTAGCAGTGTGCACCAGTGAACACGTAGCTGACACAGGTAAGCTGTGCATTCATATAATGCTGAATGTGATGAACTAGCACTTCAACAATCAAGGTGGCTACTGTAAGTGGTAGTGAGTTGCAAGGGAAGTGATAATGGTATCGCAGAGGCATACAGTCACAACACTGTTTTGAACAAAAGTGTCTGTGTGGTGACATTATGAATCTCGCAGTCTTACAGCTCTAGCTCTAGCTCTGATGACTCTTTTTTAGGGCTGAATACCGTATTGTGAGTAGAGATTTCAGTACTACTAGTTTGTAGCAACACAGATCAATGGTGAATACAGCTACTCAATATGGTTTTCAAATATGGCAATATATGTGAGTTGTAAGCATGTACAACTGTCTTAAAGTGTCCCCCTTACATCAAAGTGGTAGTAACAGAAGACAGTCTTGATCTGGTAAAAGGTAGATAAAGACACTCTCAGTGAAAGAAGCCCTGTAAGTTTTGATGGTGCAGTGTAATTAGCTCAGCTGAGATGAATATAGGGTTTTAAGGCATCTGCTCATCCTGTGCGCTTTATCTTTTTTCCCCCCTCTGGAACATGGTCTCGCATGTACAGTTCCCCTGCAGAGCCATTGAGTAACTCCTCTGTTCCAGCTTAGCACCGTATCTGTGTAGTCACGTACTGAAACAGGCTTGTCAAAGTTAAACCTCCATTAAAAGTTGCAGCCCATAATGGGTATTAAAAAGCCGCAGGAGCACAAAAGAGGACTGCTCGCTTTCATTAACATGTGAAGCACTCATTAACTTTGATCAGAGTGCGGTGAAGTGGCAAAGCAGTTTAAAGGCACAGAGGTCAAGAGGTTGAGTGCCACCAGAATGTCTCTTTCTCCCAACGTTCGTATAAGAAGAGGAAATGGTGCTACGGACTGCTGTTGGGTGTAGACCAGAGCTGCCTGGATACCCCCTTGGCAGCTCCTAGCTTTCGCTCCACAGAGTCTCCTGCAGTCAGGTCATCTCTTTCTCTGTATGTTCTGGACATTCTGCTGTGAACATAATTACCTGAAGGAGGTCCAGATCTGTCAGGATCACCTCCAATAGAGTGTTTCAATTATATACTAAAAATTAATGTATTTCATTAGTTATTTAGTACGAACCATTCTTTAAGTGGTTATGGGGGTTAGCACATTACGCGTATTTACAGGATATATGATAATCCAAATGTATGGATGTTACATAGTAAATCCCAGTAGTTCCACGTTAGGCATCGGTTACACTGTGGTCTTTGTCTGCCGACCGTTCAATTATAATTATCCTCAGTTTGTCATTTGAGCACTGGGAACTAATATCTATAAATTTAGGCTGTAACAATTGTAATGTGACATATATTCACTCCTGCCACCTCTGAACCAGCAGACATTAAGAGAGATAGCTGATGAAAACCAGTATTGTAGAACTGGGATGTAGCTGGGATGTACTGTGCAGTTCTTTTAGATGTGACCTTGACATGTCCTTGGGGATAATAAAATCTCAAACAGCTATGCCTGTATGGTCAATCTCTTATTTATAGTTTTTTGTTTTTGAACAGTACCAAAACCACATTCACAATTTACACGCTGATTTTTAGAACAGTGATTCATTTCCAGTTGTCACATATATAGTTGCCATATATCGTCACTTTTTGAGAAACGTTTTTTTTTTTGTTTGTTTGTTTTATTGAATCCTAGCCAGAAGCAATAAACTCTCACCTTGCTATTTGGCCATAGTTCATTTTGAAAATATAAAGCTGGCTTGACCTTACCAGCAGCAGGTTTTTGATATTTAGAAAATGTTTCTTACTTTTCTGTTTGAGTTCATCTCTTTTTGCTTGCATACTTACCTAATTTTATTAGAATAGCCTGAGAAGCACTTCAGCATTGTGAACATTGTGTTATGACTGTGAATGACGACTCCTTTGAGCCTTAGGCCTGAGGTTATTTTCTGACAACAGTTCCAAACAGTCAAACTATTAACCATTCCCTTCCTGTTATCAGTATTAACAGAGGGAACAAAATGTGCTAGACCATAGTACATAACAACAGTCCTCAAATGCACTCACAAATGAATAACTGAAATTGTAGAGGACATTCACAGTTAAGGAAATAGACAGAGAGTTGGCAAATGGATTATGGTAGTCTCGCATTAGAGGAAGAAGTCCACACCAGCAGAAGGTCTCAGCATTTCGCCATGAAACGGCACCGTGGAATTCTAATTCAAAGTTGACCCAGAGAAGATGGGAAATGCTAATTTGCGCAGTGATAAGACAAATTGAGACATCCCTTTAGCCCCGTTTGACTCCGCGGAGGAAATGAATCATTCATGTTTGTTAAGTATGGCAATCTGACTGGGCCAGATCTACAACGCTCCGAGCCTGAATCCGAGCGAGATAACGGGCTACACAGACCGCGGGAAAACTGCCCGATGTTGTAATGATGGGAATTTACGGGCCCCGCCGTCCTCCCGCCGTTAAAGAGACCGCCTCAAACTCTGGCATGCTCTGCAGTACCCACCCTGTTCTCTTTCGGGTACCAACAGTTATGGAGCTGCAGGCATTGTGGTCTGTTTAGTACTTGGACAACCGCAAACAGAAAGGCCTGGATTCGGTTTTTGAGGCCTGCAGTTACTCCATACAGTTATTTCAGTGTCTATACTGTGGTTTTCTTTCTGTGGCATTAAAGACATTGAGTATATGCTTATGCTTAGTGTTGTTTGAACAATAAATTACACATTTTAAAAAATGAGGGGTTTCAGTGGACTGAAGACTTTAGCTGTTACGCTGATGTCATACTTCATTGTTATATTAGATGGGGTTTCCTCTGTCAGAATTATTTTTAGGTTCATTCTGGATGAAATTCAAAGGTAATAATGGCTAGTTACAGATCACTTAGTTCAAAGTCATTGTCTTGCATACAGATTTCCCCCTGCAGTTTTGAAGCCCCTGAGTTCTTGTACCTTTGTTCATTAGATGTACTGGGTGCATATAAGAGGCAGTGATTAAAAATTACAGGAAAAGTTAAAATAGCAAAATTTTAACATAGCAAAAAACTTATGTGAAGGCCCTGTAGCAATATCATGATACATATTGTGCAGGTAGCCCTGTTAAATTGTTCTATATTAAAACCAGCTGTGACCAGTTTTTAATACTGTAGATGCTTTGTTCAAACATGCAATGTTGTGATTACTGTGATTATATGAAGACGTAGGAGGACATAGTCCATAATAGTGAAAAAATGAGCAACTCAGTGGTACTAATGGTACACTTTACTCCTCTGTGGAGGTAGCAAATGAACCTCCTAATTTTCTGCTTGTTTGTCATGTGGGGATAGCCATACACTCTCGGTTGGCATTTTTGATGTCTATTGCCATGGATAGATTGTTAAAGGAAGACAGGTAACAAATATGACCAATTTTGTATTCCCATCTGGCTGGAGAACTTCTCCAGTGTATGTTGACCTTAATGAGCGACTCATGTGCTGTTTTGCAGTGTAGCAGGGGGTTCCTGGCTTGTATAGAACATCAGCAGGTATGATTTAAATAGCTGGCTGATTCTTTGGATGTATGTGCCCCCCATGCCACACGCACGCACACATACACACACACACACACACACACATACACACATATATATACACACACACACACACACACACACACACGCACACATAAATATCCAGCTCTTAGACATTCCTCAGCCATATTGTAGATGATCATTGGAGGGATTACTCTGAAATGTACGTGAACAGAAAATATGTAATAATAAGTCAGTTTCGCTTCATTTCAACGCTCTTTTTCTCAGTTTAGCTCTTTAAAATGTATGTTTCACGTGGACTTGTTCAATGGCACTCCCGCTGAAGACTGGCACAACAATTAAGTGTATTTTATTTAAGCTTGAAAATGACTGTTACTTACATGACTGTTAATTACAATATTAATTACAATGAAATGAATGCTGTTAACTACACTGACATTCTTCCACAGTGTGTCTTACGTGTGCATTTTCTGAAAGGAATTTTCCTCAGGCCCGGTGACTTTGTGCCCTGTGTGAAAATCCTTAATCTTGGTTTAATGAAGGAGTCATGTTGTAGCTTCATTTCCTGCGCTGTAATTAAACACTGCCAATACATTTAGCTGTGCTTTTAGTTACAGAGTTTAATGTGTACATCTGATATTAAGTTGGTGCCTTCTTTCTAGCTCTCTCTCTCTCTCTCTTGCTCTCTCTCTCGCTGTCTTGTTCTTGCAGTTGGTACATTGGCATTTTTTCCTTGTTATACTTGTTGTGATGTAACACCACTTGTAATTCATATTAAACATATTAATAGACTGTTCTTTGATACATTCCAAACAGACACATGGATGAAAGAAATTTGGTTCCAAACACCTGATACACTCACCATAGAACAATGTTTCACACTTCCTTCCATTTTCTGTGTCAAACAAGAAATGCATGTCACTTTGATAGTATTTGCTGCTGCCTTTGACTTTCCCAACTTCAGTGGATAAATGAGTTAGCATCTTAAATGTGGAGCTTCAATGAATCTGACAGAAAATGCAGTCACTATAGTGTATGCTCATCTCCTGTAGCCTTACTTTGGAATGCCTTGAATTCTGGACAGGGTGAAGGTATACCTGATAAGTTGTTCTCATAGAAATAAAGTAGAGGAGTAGAGGTTTAGTGTCCTAGTTGACAACCTCTCTGTAATGAAAACAGACTGGGAACCAAGAGTCAACGGTCAACCAGGTTTAATGACGCAAGGCAAAATCGTAGTCAGGGACAAAACTGGTCGGTAACAACAGGCAAGGGTCAAAACCAGTAGACAAAACACAGAATGGCAGAGAGCAGGCTCAGTAGTGTTGAAACAAAAATACTTCACAATGAGGCAACAGAAACTGAGTCTTTAAGTAGCCAGGACTTGATTGAAGAATGAGTCACTGGTGCGCTTGATGAGTGGGTGTGGTTGAGCCGGGCTGAACTGGGCATGGCTGAGCTGGCTGACTGGGAGCGGGTGTGACACCCTCTCTTTCTCTTTCCCCTTCTCTCTCCCTCTCTCCTTCTCCCTCTTACTCTCTCTCTTTCTCCCTTTCAGCTTAGAAGAATATTTTACTTTTAATAGTAATATGAATGAAGCAGAGGCGTAGAGGTGTAGTATTATAGTTGACAACCAATCTTTCTCTCTCACTCACTCACTCACTCTCCTTCTCTCTCCTCTCTCTCTCCCTCTTGCTCTCTCTCCCCCTCACTCTCATTCATATGAGCTGAATATTTTACTTTGAATAATAATATTTATCTTTAGTCTCACTTATAATGGCGATGTTCTGTGATTATCCAGTGCCATTGAGATTGTCTAAACTCAGACCCTTTCTCCTCCAGGTGAAGAGGATGGCTCTCAAGAGGAACAGGAGCTGGACGGTGAGGGACAGAGTGTGAAATTCAGACCCCCTCCACTCGAACCCGAGGTCTGGGATGGACCGAGTAAGCTAACACTCTAACCTTCAGACCTTAAGTGATTATGGGTCCTGCCGGCCTTGCTAATTTCATCTGTGAGTTGTGAGGGAGATGTGGAGTATGCTGTTTCACATCACGTTTGGGTGTGAGCCTGCTGAAAAATTCCCAGCAGGACAGGAGATGCAACACACAAAGCCAGCACCTTCTCCATATTCACAGCACTGTCTTTATTTTGTGTTTAAAGACAAATAAGTCAAGTGTTTTGTCTCATTGTTCACATCTAGGGCGACAGCATTGGAGTGGTTGCAGAACTAAAGTTGTACCTAGATGTAGAGTTGAACTCCAGGATTGGACATTGCTGCTTCTCTTCCATTTTCACTCTAAGTTGCAGTCAGAAGCTGCAGAAAGTATTGAAATCTTTTTTTAAACAATATATAATTTAAATACCTCACAATGGATTATCTCCCTAGCAAAAACATTTGACAAAACTGCTTCCCAGTAGACCACAGCAAACTGGATGGCCAGATACAATGTATCAACATTGATTAATTGCCACCTTTAAATTATTCATTCAGATTTGGGACTGGATGCTGTCTTATCCACAGAAATTATTTGTCTTGAAATCTGAGTTACTCACACAAGTAAATGTAAAGTCTTGCGATATTTAGAGAGGAAATCATCAGTTCATCAGCTGTCAGAAATTGAGGAAAAATTTTGGGCAAGGATTGAAAAAAAAAACCATAATGCTTGCTGAAATGTGTTTCTGGTCGTTAAGGAGAAAGTGCCACAGCAGTTAGACTAAATGCCCTCAAGGGCGAGTTGTGCTAGAGGCACCCCCCTGGGTGTATTTATGCTGACAGTGAATCAGTGTTATCGCCCTTATCGGACAATGCATTTATCATTAAGTTTCGCATTTGCATGGAAATCTTAGGAAGGAAATGAGTATTGCTGGGTGCAGATAAGAGCTCTGGGATGTCTGTAACAGACAGTGTCTGCGATCGCTCTGGAGACGGGGCTGAAAGGGCCAGCGGAGAACTGTGAGGTGGCAACAAGAAGAGGCATCACATTTCAAGGCTTTTTTTTTTTTTGGGGGGGGGGGGGGGGGGGGGGAGTCAAAGAGGGAAGCTGGGATTGGTGACAGGCTAATCATACTCTCTCCTTTCCCATCATCATGAGCACAGAATATGGGAGAGCTAAGAAAATACAATCATTTGCTTCTTCCTAAAATTGGAACAATGGATCATTACTTCTCTGAACTCTCTCTTTGGTCCTCATGCCAGTAATTTTGTAAGTATTCCCTTAAGCCCAACCACCCCTCTCTATCAGTACACCTTTGGCGGGGTGAAAAGGATGCCTCCTGTTACCAAGGGTGATGTCACTGCAGCAGACTCAAGCCCTGTTAACATCTCTTCTCAGCAACAACTCTAATTCATCAGTGCCCTTCCAATTAAGCGCTTTCATAGGGCCCATGTGTTTGCATATAATATTTGCAATTGGACAACAGTGTGTAACAGTGGTTATTGAATCACGTTGTGCAGGCATTAAAGAGATGTCTGGCATGAGATGCCTGTGCTACAGTTTGCTTTGGCTGGCATATGATATCATCCATGAAAATCATGTACATGTTTAACATGCAGTTGGTATGATAACCATTGAGAGGAAAGCAAATATTGTGATTCTTCATATATCAGCAATGCCAAGCCTCAGGTTTTTCAGAAATTTTCAACTTCTCCTGTCCTCAGCAATAAAGCCTTGATGTGGTAATGGTCAGTCAGGGACAGTCACAAGACTTATGCATTCTGGAAAACAGGACTGTGCAAAGCCTACATTCCACTCCAGGGACTTACAGTAGAACCACCATCACATTTTCAGAGTTTTTAAAAATGATTACCTTAGATGCTATTTCGCAGTCATATCATGCCATGGGTATTCACAGTCACTGCCTGCTTTGACAGTGTCGGCAGATATTCCCCTAATTATGACAGTGATGAATGCATCTCAAAGGCTGCCCTCTGGCAGAATACCAGCTGGGGGTACACAAAACCATGCACATTTCACAAATTAACTTTGGTGCATTTTTATCTGTTCACGTAACATTGAAGGCCTTCACAAGCAGTGAATGTCCACTTTGAAGACTTTCCATGGCATATTATGACGGTATGCCAGAGTTGGTAGTTAGCAGTCAGATGCAATATGGCTTGACAAGGCAGTGCATCGTGTGATGGAACTGGGAATGAAACGTTAATCTCATTTGATTTCCATAATTAACATTCATTAACGTATGTACCCTTTTCATTAATTTCAATCCCCTGCCATTTGCGTTTTCCACACTTAAGGAAATATGCCTTTATCATTAAAAATGAAAATGGTGACTGGTAATTATGGTAATTAACTCTGATTTACGATCAATCATAGCCTGTAATCTAATTGCCAGGAAAAATAGAATAGAAGCCTAACTTTACATCTTTACAAAACTGAACACATTCATTTGCATATTCAGAAGTAACATTAGCACAAAATAAATGCATTTGTGTTTTTGTGTTTGTCTCACTGTGCAACACAGATCACATGGCCTAAGCAGCAAAGCTACGTGGGAAATTCAGAAAACACGGCGAATGAGAAAGAGCCTGCAGTCAGTTACGAGTGCCTTGTTTCCTTATCCCCTTGCTAACCCTCAGCACCCCTGCCACTGTAGGCACCATAGCTCTGCCTTTGTGACACTGGGGTCTGTTCATCTTAGTCCCTCCCACCTCCCTCTGCCAGCTGGGCACAAGCTGTCAGTCCTCAGTTGGGAGGGTGCTCCCAAGGTCAAGAATGGTGAATGGAATGTACCTGTCAACCCCTTCATGACAGAGAAGGAATATGATATTTTCCTGCATGGCTATCCTAGGTGCTTAGTCTGCCTGTTTTTAATTCAGACTGGATATCAGTGTGTGGCCGACTCAACCCCCAGTGAACACTCTCACCTCTTGAGGCCATATTCTATGCTGAGCCTGTTGTTTTGCAGATGTCCAAGGTATTTCTGTTTGTGAGTCAACAGATGGGGACTTTTTCAATTTTTCTAGGTATATTATAGTGAAACACAGAGTTTAAAAGAAACATTATTCCAAATGTTTTTGAAAGACCAATATGCCTGCCTACTTTGTTATGAGTCTGATATGTTAATGTGTTCAGCCTACTTAACAGTTCCATGTTAAGAGGGTGTGCTTCAACTGTATTGTTTTTATGTAATACAGATATAGATATATAAAATCAACAATTAAATCATAAACTGGTCCAAATGTATCCCTTCACACCCCAGCTCTAAACCTTGTCACGGCTGAGCATCCGAGAACTGTCAGTAGTGGGGGAAGGGGGGGGGGGGGGTAGAATTGTTTTGGGGGTGAAAAATCCTTTCCTGCATAGACTTAATGAGACACTTTGACAACTGCCAAGTTCTGAATCACAACAGGGAATTTTTAATTTGATCCCGAAGTCCATTAAAAACGCTGGTGTCGTAGGGGAAAGGAGGGGTTTGTCGAAACGAGGCAGAGACGAGTGGAGCGTGCAGATACAGATTAGGGCCTCGGAAGATGAGGGGAGTAAAAGGGATTTAATGGTGGGACGGATTAGAGAAATCCTTGTAACAATGTTAAATAATTACAGTTCCAGCCGAGATCAAAGCGCCATTGATTGAGCCCCTCCAGCCTTTCGCACCGTAGTCTTGGAAAGCTAGACTGGTAAACTTGGGTCCTGTGACCATACTGACAGCACAAGTCAAATTGGATTGAAAAATACGAGGGTGCGCGACGAGCTCTTCATTTTTGGCTTTTGTTGCTGGAAATGTAGCCGGAGATGCGTTTGAGAGGTCTGATAACCCCGTCTTGACATAATCATGAGAGGAGCATGTCTGAGGCACTGCTGATAACTACGCGTTTTAAGGGGAGGGATACACATTTGACGTTTATTTATGCAAAGCGCAAACTCTGACGGGACCTCTTTGAAAGTTGTTTATTTTATCGAGGCACAAACACTGCTATGTTTTTTTTTTTTTTTTGAAAGGAGTTAATGGTGAAACTTTATTGAGGGTCAGTATGTAGGGCTCTTTATTAAGAGTGTATTAATGACTAATTACTGAGTAAAACTAAATAAGGGGAAATTAACAACCTTTTGGTTTTTATCCAAAACATAAGTAATTTGCTCATTTTTGGTTTACGTATCATAACTTTAAAAAATGCCTGCAGTGTTAATCACTACGGCCGCATTTTAAGAGGTTATTTGAAACATGCAGTCCTGTCATCCTTCAGATGAGTAGCAATGTTAACATTGCTTGGTTATGTATCAGATACTGAAAATGCCCCAAAAATGTCTTACTGGCCAATGCATTTGTAATAAGGCATTCGATAGTTAGAGAGGGCTATGTGTGTCCCTTGAGTTTTCTAAATCACTTATTGGTGGGTTCATATAGCAAAATGATGTGTTGGTCAGGAGACATTCATATAGAATTACTGTATGTAAAAATCAAATAGTGTCTTGACTAAGAATATGTCATAATTATTTCACATAATAGTGTCCAGTGATAATGGATGTATCGTAAACATTAATGGGTCTGTATTGTATTTGAAAGGAGCAGGATCTTGGTCTGAGGGATAGGAAAGTGAATTCTTTAGACATATTATCTAATACATGGAAGATAAGCCTTACAAAGCTGCATGTTCAAAGCATTACAGCCCAGACTGGAAAAGCAGTGGTCACAGGTGGAGCCTCACTCCCACCCTCTTTGTTTTAAGATGGGAGAACAGGAGGGTGGGGGCACAACTTGAACTTGACATGACACACTCCTTTCTCCTCCTTTTCCTCTGTGTGAAGTATAATTATCAGAGCACTAGGGCCCCCTTATCATTGAGTTTATACAGTCCTTCTCAGCCATGGAGGACATGCCCCATTTTAATGATTTAAATATTTTTTGGGGGTGAAGCAGTACTAGAAATTGTGTCCTTCTCTTGCTCATATTAATACACTTGAACAGCTCCCCCAAAGTAATGACAGTAAATGTGTTTTACCACTAGATGGCAAAAAGGCAGTGATAAGGGTATCCACTGAAGTAGTCACAACCCCAGAACCAGTGGCTGACCGTGCTTTTGTTTTCCACCGAGGGTAGGGGGAAGGGGGGATCTTGTTGTCTGCTGAATTAAAATACCAAATAATAATAACAATGATAATGATAAAAGGCTAATCTGTGAAAAAACCTCCGGCATGTTCCTCGCTGATTGTGTGAGTGTTGCGGTATTCAATTATGCTGTTTTCATTGGCATATTAATCATCTTTTCAACAAACAAGCCTCCATTAATTAAAGCGAAGTGTGGATAAAGACGTGTTGCCGGATCATCACTCCGTTTATCGCCCCACACAGACCTGCAGTTCAGTACATTCTTGGCTGTGAGATGAATTTCAATGCTCTCATTTTTTCCCTCATCTTCTGTTTTTTTTTTTTCACAAGTATGTGGGGGTGACTGGGTGTGTTGAGGTTTGAATGCAACTATTCTTAAAAAAAAACCTTGTGCTTTTTACGTCAGCATTATGTATATGAGTCTTACTACCAGTAACAGTAAAAGTGAGAATGGGAAATGCCTCATCTGGCCCTGTATGCCAAAGTATAAGGGTCCAGCAGTTGCAATGAAAGGATTTATATTCACTTAAGTAAGGGAGAGAAAGTATAAATCCTAGAGGCCACTACAGCACTAAACTCATCAGTACTTGTTTTAGCAATTAACTGTGGTTGCTGGCCTAAAGAACAAAACATAATTGCAGGAAACAACCCATTTTGAAAATATTTTAATTGCTACTTTCCTTTTCATTGCATTTTTGTGGTGTAAAGCTTACGACAACCCTGTCATTATTTTATATTTTTATGCTATTGTTTTCTTTTCCTTAGTTTCTTACTGAGCCTCTAAATCAGAACAGGGTGATGTTATAAATCCAATCCTGCAAATACTTGTGACTATTTGGTTGGACCTGGTATTTCTCTGTCATTTTCTGTTTTGTGTGTTTGAATGTAGGTCCCTTGGTGTAGTCATAGGAGTAGAATGAAGATACTCCAACTATAATCTTACTGCACTGTGGCTCACTGCTACCCCTTCCATTCACAAAAAAGGAAAGCCACAAAGCCTATTGTTAACAGCAGCAGAACTGTGATGGACACACTTCAGTCTGTAGGCCAGTACGGAGCTGCATACATCTGAGGACATGTTGCTTGTCTTTGTTCTTATTGTGGGGGGGGAAGTTATCAGTGCCAGCAGCCCACACATTGCCAACACTGAAGGGCCGGCCATCTCTTAACTCAAATGTGAGATCTTTGTGGTCCAGAGCGCTTGGCTACACTGTGACCAATGAGAGCAGGACTCCACCGCCGAGGTGCTCACCTAAATCTTAATGCCCTCAAACAGGCTGCTGCCACTGGAAGGAGATCCACGCTTGAGCAAGAAAGTAAGAGAAAAATGTCAAAAACATGTGCGTGACCACACCAGAGAGAGGAAGAAAATATCAGAACATTTTCCAGTGGAGAGATGGGCCATTTCCAAATCCTAGGGCCCTATCAGACAAATTAAAGTAAATCAAGCATGAAATGGAGCAGAAGAGCCTGGAGATAAGGCCCCTTTGAGTCGTTTACAGATTAGGACCGAGGGTGAGGTGCATCTGGTCACTAGCAGGGAAAGAGGCAGGTTTCTCGTTTCACAATAGCTGCTGTGTATAGGATTGCTTTCCTCTGTCACTGGAAGCAGAAGAGGGCCAGATGGTGTTTTTTTTTTTCCCTGAACATGTCCCTGATGCTCATACTAACCTAAAATATTTTGCAGTCAGGCAGTGATGTATGGGAGAATATCCCTTCTATGTGGATGTTGTGCATACAGTATCACTAGTTTCCCTGGGACTTTTTTTCTGTGACCTTTTTTAGTGAAGAACAAGTCTGGAAACTTTTGGCCTGTGAGGGCATGGGTGCATCTCTTGCCAGGATTGCTGTACAACCAGTAGCCTTGAATGTGGTAATAACAGTACAGTGGAAAGTGGAAGATGAAAATTATGGCATAGCCATCTCATGACTTGTGTATGTCAAGAATTTTGTTTAAAAGATTACTTTATGGTGTGAATAGATGTGATCATTATGTTCTCTGGACTTTCCTCTCTGCAATGCTTTTAAGGTTAAAGTATAATATTTTAAACATTCTTAAGGGGATATTTTTCACATTCTTTTCCATTTATCCTGTTTTTTCCTATTGAGACGCTTGAATAAATACATAAATATTAAAGGCACAATATACACACGCACACACTCACTGAATGTTGCTCAATGTGCAGACTGTAACTTGTGCTTGGTCAGAGATTTGTGGGCAAAACTGGCAGGTTAGAGATACAGACAGAAGTGCACAGCTCTGCAGTACTGCTTACTTGGTGATGGCATGAAGGACACATTCATGTTCCTTATAGGACTGCAGCAGTTGGACAGGCGTGAGGAGTCTGCTCGCCTCATCGCACCGCTAGTTCATCACAAACCCAACCTTGACCCTCCCAGCTGGAGACTGAAGCTTATCTGCAATATCAATTTATCTGCCGTCATCTTAAAAATATTCCCGAAACTGCGTGATTCAGCCCAGTCTGCCATTTCGTATCAAAACCGCATGACAAAATATTACTTAATCCATCCATCTGTTGACTGTCAAACTGCTCTGGGTAAAAGCACATCACAAAAGACAGCAAAATCACCCAGGAAAGGGGGAATTCCATTTGTGCGAAATGTGGTAAATTACTGCAGGAGTGAGAGGAGGCCCACATCAGTTCTCTTGACAGCTGTGGCAGGAGGAACCCAGCTCCAGTGATTCAATCCCATCATGCTCTGCAAATGAATATGGGAAACTTGACTAAACCCCCCAATTAGAAATACATTACAGTAAAACTACCAGCAGCTATATCACCCTGTAACCTTTCCCTGTCGTATGTCTTCAGCTAAGTGGGGTTGGGCTTGGTTACTTGTTGGACGGCAGTCCTTCTAGGAGAACTAGTTTGCAGCTGGAAGTGCTATTGGTGGGGCAGTTGGAAGTGAATATTCCCTGTGGAGAAAGCAGAAGAGAGAAGTAATCCCCCAGCGCAGTCATGGGAATACTGTGGTGAGGCCATCCTACGAGTGAGCTGTTAAACTGAGGTCCTTACACAACGTGGTCTTGAAAAATCCCATGGTGCTTATCACAGAGAGCAGGGGGTTCCCAAGTGTCCTAGCCAAGTTTCAGATCCGGCTCACTAAATGTGGTCATCTTATCATCCTCCAGTTTAATTGGCTAAAGAAGTCCTTTCCTCTCCACCTCAGGGGATGAGTGGTGAGCATTCTTGCACAAAATGACCGCAGTGCATCACCCAGGCTGACACTACACATTGGTGGTGGGTGGAGGGACCCCACCCCCACCCACCAACTGTTAAGTTTCTTTGAAAGCTATCAAAGTTATTGTTTAACTGCAGTTCACTATTAATATTATTATTATTATTATTATTATTATTATTAGTGGTAGTAGTAATGGTAGTAGTAGTATCATTAACTGCATCTGAATGTGACCAATAAGAACATATACGAGGCCATATATGTGGTCTTCTGGAGATCTTTTCCTACAATACTCAACTTCCTCTCATCATTGACAGGGGATATTTGGGCTTGGTGGAGGGCTTTCATCTGTGTTTTATATGTAGTGTGTCAGTAGGTGATGAAGCAGAGGCTGTGTTGTAGATTATGTGTTCTGTTCACTCATCTTGGTAATGGCAGTGTGTGAGGGAGGAGGGAAAGTACATTATTGTCTTATCAAAGCGCAATGATAGTTCTCTATCAGCTTTGAAGTTTCATATTGCCTAGCTCTTTTGAAGCTGAAGCACCTTACCATATATTTCAGTTCTACTCTATGGTTCACACTTTGTATTAATTTGTGCCCCTTTAGATAATTCTGTTATCTGTTTTGTTGATAGCAGTAGTGTTGATAGAACCAATGAGTTTCATCTGTGAATTATCTAGCCTTTGATTTTCACACATCCACAAAAAGTGAATATTACCTTATAAAATATGACATTAGATAGTTGCAGCATGGGACAAAGCTGTCCATTCAAGACTGGAGCATAAACAGGTATCAATAATCACTATATACCTGGTTACCAGTGTATGCACACCTTAAGTCCCCAGTGGCATTGAAGTGACACAATCTCCAATTGGAGCACAACTGGCATGAATCTGGCAAAAAAAATGCAAGGGGAGTTTGACCAGATGACCACATAAATTCATCATCGTAAGTCATCATCGTACGCTATCGCCAATTCACTTGAGGCCTGTGTCCAGAAGAAGAAGAGCAAAAAGTAAACACAAAAAAACATTTCTCCCAAGGACAGTTATATAGTTGATGGCTGTTCTTGAAAGCCTCTGGTGAGTTTCAAAAACATGTCCAGTCAAGGTCAGCTGCCGTGGGTATGACCCCAGCCTTTGACAGACCGGATGCAGCCAGAGAGCTGCAGAGTTCGCTGAAGGGTCAGAGAAGCTGGAGGGAGAAGTCATAGGCTTTCACTAATAGAGCAGTGAGCAGGCAAGAGCCAAGATGTGAAGAAGATACAAATATTTACTTGCTTTCAAATTGTCATTAACGCAAATTGAGCCAGAAAAAATAATCAATGTCAAGTTTTATTTTTTTTTCAATTTCTCATGACAATTTTATGTTAATTTTAGCATCCAGTAGAGCAAATGCATCATGATCTGATGTATCACCTATTCACATGCATACGTTTGCTTTAGTGTCCTGCAAGGTTGTTACCTAGGTCGCTGAATCAGAACCTTCGTTAAGCCATTCCTTCCTGCCCGGGAGGGTACTATGCAAATTATTCCGTACGATTCTGCATTCTTTCTGTCTTTGATCCTGTTTGTTGCCGTGGGTGACAGCTACGAATAAGCCAGCTGGGACGCGGGGCCCCTCTGGGGGAATTTCAGGGGGCACGAGGGGGAGCACAAAGAAAGGGCACCGAAGTCACCGCACACCTCGGCCCCCATGCACCCCCCCCCCCCCCCCCCCAACCCTCCCCGTTTTCCTCAAAAGTTGCCCGTCGGAGAAGACGTCCCAAAATGTCAAGCCGAGCGACACATGAACTTCCTGTCCAATTGGTTTAAGGCTCGCAGCCTTATCAGGGGAGGAACAGAATGCATCTGGCAGTGTCTGTGTTCTGACTGATTTTTCTCTGATGCTTACATACCAGCTGCGGTTGAATGCTTAATTACTTGGTTTTAATGAGCTTATCCACCTTCCTGCCATGCCACACCAAGGACCCCGGCATGCTTTAGAGGCTGAGAGTGAGAAATGTTTAGCACACGTTTCATCGCTAATTTGCAGACAAACGCTCGGCTATGCTTCCAAACATGTTGGTGTCTGACAAACAAAATCCACATATTTATGTGCTCCCCAAACCACAGAGCTGCTTTTGGGGGAAACAAAAACGGTCACTGCCAGTGAGAAAATCCGTCTGAATTGTAAATAATCAAAGATTCACAAATAGAGTATTTAGTCTACCAAACGCAATACCTTTTGATGCTGAAAATGTTTTGCGCAATGCTAAAGTTGTCATCTGTTTACAGTGTGTTCACTTACAAAAAACAGCCTTAGTAACTTTCAGTTCTTATTTCATTATGCGGAGTTTTTTAGGTACACAGGCAGAAGACAACAGTGCCATAGGGTCAGACTCATCACAGAGGATATTTGTAGCCACTAATGTCAGAGAATCAAAACTTTACTTCTGTACAGTTTTTCACAACTGTTCCATGTTTAAAATAACAATTATAGCTTCCCTATCACAATGCAATTAGACAACTCCTAACCGGCTGAAAGAAAATGACACCATGCAGACACCACGTACGTAAAAGGGAAAGAAAAGAAAATATAACTCTCTTGAAGAGGAGGTCTAAATTGAAAAGAAAAACATAAAATCCCTCCCAGAAGTCCCTAAACCCCACTGTTGGTCTGATTCAGTGTTGTCACTCAAAAGGCAAGACGTGTTATGGAGGGCGGTGTAGTCAGAATGCGTGTGCAGTCAGTGAAGTTCCACACAGGTGGGTATTGAGCAGAGCTCTTAAGGCTGAGGCTCATGTCCTTTGGAGCAATAGATCTGTCTGAGCTAAAGTATTCAGTGTTGTCAAGGCAACCACATGGAAATATGCTCTTGAGAACTACATGACATTCAGCAGATACAGAGATGTGACCCAGAGTCAGATGAATTGCTGTCCTGAAAAAGTACACCGAATCTTTTAAGATAAGATGGTTCGTGCTGCAGGTCACTAATACTGCTAACCTGAAATACAGTTAATTAACTGGAGGTCAGCAAAGCAGTAACAAGGGACCTTCACAGAGCAAAAGAAATAATAATTCACTCAATGATTAAGGCAGTACTGTAAAATCAAAGTTTACAGAAAAGAAGAAATCATTAAAGAAGTGTTTCTGTGGTGTTCATTTGCCGTGATCTCTCTGACTTCTGTGTTCATTTTAATGGTTACCCAGCTATGCAGCAAGGTACACAATTCAGTGCAGAATGTCCTGGATTAAAGCATGTGACATGACAAGAAATGATCCATTCAAATCCAAGTTTAACAACAAAAGGCAAGGTGGGCTAGTTTTAATATTAAATAAAACCCAGAGAAAGTCTTCAGGTGGACACAACAGCCTTCTAAATAACTGCCTTGTAAGGTCCAGGGAATTGGCTAAACCCAGGTTTTTTTTTTTCAAGAACTAATTTCCATTTTACAGAAAACGTACAGCAGTTCAATGGTGATGTCTGTAAACTACTGCTTATTTTCATAGAACAGCCTTTGGTTCTGTTTTTGATTGATTTCTACTCAGAATGGGTTGTGTGTTTTAGGAGAGCTTGAAGTCGTCCATAAAGACAGAGATCGGCGGGTTCAGTCTCGGCAGCCGCTTGCAGTGGGCACGACCTGGGGGCCCTTTGAGGGGAAGATCGAGACGGGCAAGGACCAAAGCATAGACCCGGTAGGTCACTGAACCATCTTTCTTCACACTTATACTCTCACTGGTCTTTGCTGTGATGATTTTGTCATTGCGTTCTCTTTAAACTACACACTCACCTGGGCCCTCTGATACAGCCGAGTTTGAAGATTTATTTGAGCAATTATCCCAAATCTTTCAAGCCGGCTGGATGGACAGCGTCACAAAGTGTCATTTGCACCTGGGCTGCAAAGGCGGATCGGCCATATATTTCTACGAGATGGGCATGGTTTGTGTTTTTTTTTCAGCGTGGAACAAGGTTGGGTATGACATTTAGAAAACATATGACTTTAGCAGTCATATGGGAGGTAAGAAATGCTGAGACTGTGAGTAATAACGGGCAGAGGGGGAAAGAGAAAGCAGCCTGGTTTCTGATGCATGTCAGGCCAATCTGTATCTCTCCACAGGGTCAGTGGGTGCTGTAAAGCTTTTGAGGAAGATTTAAACCTTTATTGCTTCGCGGGCCTGCTTTGATCCCAAGAGAGAATTCAGCCGTTCTTATGAATTATTATGACCTCTATGAGCTATTCAATATAAACGTTATGCTTTCTTTACTGTTTTAAATTCTTCAAAGACATGGATTTGGAGCGAACTGCTTGTGGTGGTGTGGGACAGCATTCATACGAGCTGTCACACATTTTGAATTCTAGGCTGTGAAATAAGAAAAAAAATGTTGCTAATGTTGCTGTAACCTGCTATAAGTGGCTCAAGGACTATGTCTATACTTATTCAAATAAACATATAATAAATGGCTGGGTATCTGAATAATGTAATGGCAAGTGTTTCAAATCACACTAAAGGTAAAATGTGTTTACCACACAAAATGAGAATCAGGGATAGCTAGTGCTCTGGGCTTTGATTAGGAACTGTAGGTTAAAGTTGTCCCAGATCTGATCTATAGCTGCTGGGCGTTAAAGTGGCTGTAGTTTAATGCCAAGCAGAGTTGTGATTGTCTTGGAATATACCACCTGCAGTTTTACACTGTGATGCAGTGCCTGGGCTAGTGGATGTGTCACAAGGGTCTAGGCATGTAGAATCAAGGGTGGAATTCCTTGAATCTATGAGCCAGAAACAGCCCTGAACTGAAATCTCTGACCTATACCCTAACCACCTCTCCACATATCCAGCCATTGTTTGCTACTGATGAGACCAGTATAATTGGTGACTTAAGTTCCAGACTTGAATCCTGTAGCACACTGCACACTGGACCATCACTGCAAAGGGACCATATGCTGGTGGGATGAGAATGCTGATCCTACCCCTGGCCTCTTGTTATTGCTCTGACAACAAGGACAGCTTTGTCTGATCGAGAGTGAAGTGTGACATTTGCTGACCTGTCAGCACACCGTCTTTCAAAGGATTTTTTTTTCCCTTGAGTGATGGACCTGCTGCAATCCTGACACCCACGTCTGACCAAGAGACCATTAGAATCCAATTACACAGACAGTCCATTCCAGGTGAGAGACAATCCTATTCATTCAGGGCCCACGGTGCCTCAGTCTCCAAATTAATGTGAATTAATGTTGACACCTAGACATGAGGTCAAGGCTGAATTACCAGTCTGGCTTGAAGCAATTGAGTGGTAGGAGTCTTGAAATTGTGAGTTACTTAAATAGAGCAGAGCCTGGCACCGTGAAATGGCTCACTGTTTTCTGAAAATTAGTGATTTTTGAGGTTGTAATTTCTGGTTTTCTCAACTGTATGCATGCCAGTGGGATTACAAGGGCTACTGCAATTGTTTGGTTCCTCATTGAAATGTTGTTTATGCCTTCTATGCCAGTGATCACTGATCCTCTGCTGGTCAGTGGTAAATTCTGCCAGAGACAGATTAGCAGAATGACAGGATTCTTCAGTGCAGGTTGACACCTGTTTTTTTTTTTCTCACAACACCCAATGGATAGATTTACAGCACAATAGAGTCAATAGCCTTACCTGGGTCTGTATGGTAAAATGGTCCCAGAAAGCCTCTGCTGTAGGCTGGTGCTATGCCACCCGGACCATTCTTTGTTTGTGTGGATTTCATTTCCAGCACTTTCCATTTGCTCAGTCAAAGCCGCTGTGACAGAATGAGAGGACTGCATTAAACCAGTGGAAGGCTTCAAAATGCCTCACATCACATCTTAATATGTTAATGGGTCTCTGCATGCTCTCGATATGAACAGATGGTTTATAAATTTCATAGGAAAAAAAATTGGCCCTAGATTGGATGGATTCGTTTTATTTTTCAAACAAATCTATTTCTAAAACCACTGGTGCATTTTTAATGCAGGAGCCCAAATCACTAACTCTCATTTTCAAAAGGCTCTAAGACACCTAAACCATGAATCCAAGTGTTCTTGCATAAAAAAATAACATCATTAGTGCAATAAATTCACATCACTTTATATGGTGAAACAAAAGAAAATTGCATCAATTTTAAGTCATCTGAACCAAAAGTTTAGAATAAAAGAAAAAAGGAAAAACTAAACATCTAAAAAAAAAAAACCTAATCTTTCATTTGTCAGAGCAGATTCACTGATCTTAATTACAAGTTACAAAACTTAATGCAAGAAATTAATGAAAGATAAACATAAACGCATGAGCCAGATCACTCAGCTTCTGATTTATGTGCAGCCACATGATTTCATCTAAACCGCAGTGAATGCCTTCCATCTGCCATGCACAAGGAACCCAAACCCTGACATTGTTCTCGTGTGATGTGATCACATGCACCCCAAGCAATCGCCTGCAGCCCACAGCAGTGTAGTCTGACATGGCAGCATGCAAGGTCACATTCCTGGCATGTGTAGGAACTGTCATGCACTGCTCCATGATATCACGGCCATCTCGCATTTGGCCCAGATGAAGTCAGCTCCATCAACATTGATGACTTTGTGGCAATTGATGTGTGGGTTTTATATTAGGAGTTCCAAAATTTGCAAAATTTACAACACTAGCGTTTTGACTTATTAGTGTGAAGAGAATGTAATTTTATGATGTAAGTGAGTGTTATACTGTAGTAATTTTATAATAATGGTACAATATTCTACTTCCACAGAGCTCTGTGTTACCAGAGCTCTAGTGTGCTGGTTTATTCCGTAGCAAGTAGCATTGTGACATAAGACCATGAAACCAAAATAAAATAAAATAGGCCTTTCAGAATATCACCATCGCTGCTCTTCAAATTCACAATAAGTCATGCCCCCCTACAAACCTACTCCCTCTGTGTTTTTTTACAACTCTCTCTACTCAAGCAAGTTGTGACAGCCAGTAGTATCATATTTCCCTTCCCTGTCATCACATGTGTGTGTGTGTGTGTGTGTGTTTGTATGTTTGTGTGTGTGTGTGTGTGTGTGTGTGTGTGTGTGTGTGTTTGTGTGTGTTTGTGTGTGTGTGTGTGTGTGTGTGTTGTGGTTAATCTGTGCCTGTGGCAGGTTTCCCCTGTGAAACGCAGCTCTGAGCAGTGGTATCGCGGGTCTATTGTTGCAGCTCCTGTCAGAATAGGGAGAGCCTGACGCAGGCCTGCGCGGTCCTGATAAGGCAAAGAGGATTCAACATGGCTGAGGAGATTCAGTGGTACTGGAGGCTGGGTGTGTGCACACATGTAGATTCACGCACATCTATAACTATGTCTACTTCAATTAAACCAGTGATATATATTGCAGGTAGAAAAGAGAATCTGTTGTTTGCTTTTTGGCTCGATGCATAAAATTCAAGAAAATGTGCAACTGTGCATTAATTTCTCTAAATTTTTACAGACAGTAAAATACCACACAGTGCAAATCATCACATCTTCTCATTTGATGATGTTGGTTTTTTCTTCAGGAGCTTTCCTATTTTACTCTACTGGGATTCAATATCAAGAAATCAAAGGTCTATGTTATGTCAATGGATGAGATTATTTTGAAGTTATGGTTTAGGACTGGATTTTTTTTTTTTTTTTTTTTGCCTTTTCAACACGAACACAGAATGTCACCTCCTTCCACAAATGCTTTTAGTGAGCGTGCATTTTGGCCAGCCTCTGCAGAACCAGAGAGGAGGTCACATACTGACAATGCTTGCATATTCACTGTTCTTTCTCAGTAGATGAAGGAGCCATTTCGCTTGAATCCCACCAATTTCAGCTGTGTAAAAAAATGTAAATTTTCTCTTGATAATGAACTGGCATGAAGTGTTCAACCATACGTGCGAAGGGAATTGAAGGTGAGTTGAGAATTTAATTTCCCCACATTTATAAATGTGCCTTATCTTAGTCTCTTTGTCATTGCACCTTATTTCAGTTTGAGAGTGAGAATGTGAAAGGCTGTTAACCTGTCCTGTCAAAACCTCTGTTAATAATGATTATTTAAACCTGTGTTTATTGCAGGTGTGTTGAGGCAGGAGAGGAGGTAGTTTGCAGAAGAAGAGTCTTTGATTGGTGCCAAATAAATTATAACGCTACAGAAATTATAAATTACCTTTCCCTACATAGCCAGTTGGAAGCCTTTCAGTAATGTCAGCTTTTTTACTGTAAACACAGCTAGCCATGCTGGTTTTCTCAATCTATGATCTGGAATAACATTAGTCCTGAACTGCTTACCACTGTCCATGTCATGCAGGTATATCTCAATGCTGGGGATACTGTTGTGTGACTGGCACTCATAACATCTCACTGTGTAGCCCTCTCTACAGATATAAGCATTTTGTAATAAAATTTGTTTTCAGTGTTTGTATTTTACTGAATTTATAGTGACATGGGTTGATTTTTGCCCCGTAAAGACAAACATAGATGTATGATTCACAATTTTAATGTGATTTAAGGTGATTTGCAGTAAACATATTGTGTGATAATGGCAGCATCCTTTCCCCTCCCTTTCAGATCAAAATGAAGAGACTGTGAAGGGTTTATTGTTGCCATACATCACTATTGTTAATGCTGCAAAAAAAACATTCCCTTTCCTTACTCTCAGTTGAGTTGAGCTGATTGCATAAGGCTATCAAATAAGCAGTCAATCTCACTTAGATGTAAAATGCCCTAAAAGTAAATATGTTTCATTTTTTCAGTATTGGTCTCGCTGAGTTTGTTCAGCAAATGAAGAAAATCTGTTGAAACGATCTTTTATGAAACCTTGCTCATTTTCCTTTAAAGCTGCATCTTTCAAGGGAGCAACTGAGATCTCAACCAGGGACTGGTTAGGTGTGGCATTGCTGTGATGAGAAAAGACACTAAGACACAAATATCACAAATATCACAAATATCACAAGACACTCTAGGTGGTTGTTCACTCCAGCCCCTGTGAACCTGTTTTTTGTTGGGGATTCAGTGAGAAGTTGTATAAGTGATACAAATGTCATCCAAAAAAGTGACAGGTAGTGTGGTTTTGCCAGCTGTGTCTGATATTTCCTTGGGTCACATTGTAGATTTAATTTGTCATCACCTCAACAAGGGTGTTATGTAATGACTGCACTTTGCAGACAACTGATCAATACACAGTTACTGTATTTTGCCGGAATATTTCTCTGGTGATCTAAAGCTACTGTTTACAGTTCACAATACCACTACAACCCATGCATTGCTTGTTCAGTCATGTGAAGTACTGCTTACTAAATCTAAATAAATAAGCAACAAGTCAATATAATAATCAGTAAAACAGAGGGAAGCAGGGAAAAAGAATATCTCTGCCCCCTGTGCATTTAAGATTTGAAATAGTGGTAATTTTGTAATAAATCACTTGGGAACATTTAAATAGCATGTGGATCTCGTAATACAGATTCAAAGGGAATCGTCTCAGTCCTGTTGCTGTACCAATTGAGGGAGCAGTGTTTGTGCTGTGCTTATGAGTGATGAGCCCCACCCTGCTGTGCCTTCATATGTCCTCCCCACTCCCAACCCCGGGCCTCTCAGCTCCTCTCCTGCCAAGGCCAAAAACAAAACCTTGTCAGATTACTCCAGATGGATGAGCAGCTCAAAAAAAGAAAACATTCAGCAAAAAAATGCAGATCTGCACAGTTCTCTCTTGCAATATCAGGTACAAAAAGCTGGATAAGGAGTAGGGAGAAGACATCTGGAGATTCTCCACTGTTCCCCTTTGGTGGTCTGAGGCATCAGGTTGTGTGTACCATTCTGTCAAACAGGAATATTGTATTCTGGGGTCATTGGCAAACTAATTGGGTAACGAAGACCGTTTCCAGCCCTGCGAATTTGTCTTTTAGCCGTCAGAAGGCTTTAGGCTTTGATAAGGAAGCTCACGTCTAATGCATTAAGTGGGGGCAAGTTCAGAATTGATATCTTGTGTACTTTGTCTCTGTAAATATTGTCAGTCTTAATATAGATTTATCAAAGTCATGTTTTTCTGAAGTGAACACTAGCACTGAACTGTCAGATAGTTAGTAATATTCAAACATATACATCTGTATGCAGCAAACCAAAGTCACATCAAGTGACATCTGTGTATATATCATCTTTCACATTTAGTCTTTGCAAAATTAATATAACTATTTGCCTTTGCAAATATCAATGTCTTTGATTAACATAGCTAGAAAGAATTTTTGCCTGCATCAAAAATGCTACCACTGGAGAGTCATATTTGTAAACACATACAAATCCAACAACTTACTCAGATTCAAATAATGTCTTACTGTCTACACTCTGTGACTGTGCTGACACTTTAGGGGTGGCTCCTCAGAGATGTCCCACCCTCTTCTAGCCATTGCATGTTGCAGTGGCTGGCTGAGTGAGGCTCCTGGTGATTGTGCCATCTGTTGTCTGGTCCTTGAGGAACATGTGTCACATGCAGCATGTGGGTGACCATCTCTGGTATCGGGTCTCCTAGTCTCTCTTACCTTTGCGTTGTATAGACATAATTTTTGTGCAAGAAAGGTAGATCTTTAACATTGCCAATGTCTATTGGAATATGATAGATGATATATATGGGGTATGACATGAATTGTCTTGTTTTGAGGGGCGGCGGTGTAGCAGACTGGTAAGGACCAGGACTGGTAACTGTTGTAGGTTCGATTCCCCACTGGGGTACTGCTGTTGTACCTTTGGGTAAAGGTACTTAACCCAGAATTGCATCAGTAAATATCCAGCTGTATAAATGGGTAGCATGTAAAAGCTGTAACTAATGTAAGTTGCTCTGGATAACAGTGACTGCTAAATGCCAATAATGTAATGTAATGAATTTCAAATAACTTAAATCAAGAAATACTATGGTGTGATTTTACTGACAGAAGACAACAGCATGAACCATAAGTACTGACATATTAATAACATGTATTCATTTCAAATCTATGGGCTGTTTTTCCTTTTCCATGATTTCAGTGAAGGAAGGACAGGAGGTATGCCGTGTGAATGTTTAATGGCTGCTGGTTTGCTGATTAATGGCACACCGGTGACACGATGGACATTCGCCATTTGATGGTTTCAAAGGAAAACTAAATTTGATGTAGTTGAAAAAAAGAGAGATGAGTAAAGGGAGAAAGGAACTGCGTTGCAGTGAAGCAGTAAACTAGCTTGTGGTACTGCAGAGGGAGCGATTTTTTTTTCTGGAATTATCTCCCACCTCACATTTGCTCTTAGGCAAGCAATTTAAAAGCCAAGCCATTGAGCCAGTGATCCCATTTGAAATGCAGAAATGATTAGAACAGCTTGCCTCATTTCATATCAGAGCCCTCTGATTTATGACAGGGCAGCAGCCAAGATCTATCTCTGAAGGGAATTAGGGTGCGATTTTTGCATATTTCTGTTATTTAGCCACCTAACAGCAGATGCTGGGTTGGAAAAAAATGGCCACATGGAGGTGTTTTTTTTTTTTTTTTTTGCACTCATGTGGGAGAGACCAATGTAATAATACTAAAAAAACGAAATTAATTGTTTCAATGTCATTTGTAAATATACAACAATGAGTATTTTTTTGGTTTATGTTTTAAATAAATATGAATGTCACTGATTTGGGTGTGATGTCTTTTTGACAAAGCCAAGGCGTTTCATATCTTTGTAAGAATTATTGCATGGAACTACTGAGTTTTATCGTTGTGCTGTGAAATGTATTGGGAAAATACGTCATAGCATAATATTTAGTGCACACATGTTTTGTGGCTGTCAGGTTATAAATCGTGACATCAAATGTTGAACTTCAAAGACTTCAACGCTGTTCTTGCCACGCCATACTATTTGGCTAGCACAGAAAAGGTGGCGTTCTCAATCATACCCTTTTTATATGGTTGTTTTATAGAGTTGTTTTCTGGCTCCTCCCACACGCCAGGGGAGGTATGTGTGCCCAAGCGGAGGGCACTACCCTTTAAAGTGCCATGGTTATCCCTGCATGAAGCCAAGCTGGCCATGACATTTTGTTGAGGGAGGTTTCTTGAGAGAGGAGATGAAAATACGGAGTTGATATTGATTGAAACCAGATTCCAACCCCAATGAGAAATTCAGCATAGCTGTGTTACTTGTAGCAGCTGGCCTTTTGAAAGCAAAGGGCCACAACGTACTGTATTTGTGACTATAATTTGTGGAACTATTAAAAAGCTTGTCCAAGGATGTATAAAGGATAAAAACAAGGGGAGAGGATAAAACTGGAGAGATAAAATGTAAGTAACGTCCCCCAAACACAAATTGCTTAGTGTTTCACCCATGTTGATAGATAAGGTTTAGGAGTAGCCAGTGGTTGTGAAATGGCCTGTTATTAACCTGTTATTTATCCAGAATTCGTAGGATTGGAATCAAGTGTCACAAATCGCTTTCTTCTCTACCTCCTTCACCCAGTCAGAGGATTGTGGTATCATGGATTAGTGAGGACTCTGGGATTTATGTGATTGGTTAATTTATTGCAGGGAGAGCAAGGTCTTTCATCTATGCCAACATTTAATCAGCCCAGCCACAGAGGCTATTACAGGTTAGCTCTTTTCTTGAGTCAGTCCGGCTGTGCCTTCAGCGCTATCAGAAATTTCCAAATTATCCGGAACAGACTTTAGCTTCTCAGTAATAAAAAATTAGAACAGACTCCTGATGGAGACTTATGGTCACACAGGACCAGTAATAAATAGCACAGCCTTGTCTCTGATAGGGTGTAGGAAAAAATCCAGATGTGTACAGAACTTATCTGCAGCCTGGCTCTGCACTGACCCAAATCCGTGCAGTTGAGCGTTTATATTCGATCTTATCACCAAGGCCCAAGTCAGAAAAAAATCAATGAGGGTTATCTTTTATGTTGCAACTTGTGGACTTATCGATTTTCATTTTACAGCGAATTTGGAACATCAGTTCCACTGTAACCACTTCCTGCTGACTGCGGGTGGCACTGCCCAGATTATATATATATATATATGTATATATATATATATATATATATATATATATATATATATATATATATATACATATATATATGTATATATATAGGCCTGTATACCTTCAGGGGAAACATTGAATCTGAGGGGTGTGGAGGGAGTGCACATTCTTGGAAAAATCTGCACCCAAAAAAAACATCCAAAACTGAATTTGAATAGAACCTTCCTGCTAACACTGTCAGGATGCATGATATAGATATCTAGCCAAATCTTATCCATTCTTATGCACTTGTGAAAATCAATAATGTTAAAATTGTTTAGGCCACACTGTAGCCTGCTGGTAGGGGCTACCCTCCACCGCTGTGGTCCTCTTGGTGTTGTGCTATTTCATATTTATCCTTGAGGATTTTAACTTGTGTACTCTAAGATTTACTGGGGACTTGAGTGAGAGCCAAATATGAAATGCTGATATTGCTCTTCAACTCATTTTCTCTTTTTTCTGTAACACCCCATTGAAGAAATGGCGTGGGGTTAAATTGTGATGACACTGAAATGCTGGCATTATGTCTGGGAGTAATCTGCTACTGTAATGTACAAGCACCAAATGTGTCCTTGTCTTGCAGTAAGACAGTATTTCTGGCTTTAATTACCTTTTCTTAAAGCATTTTGAAAAAACAAATAGATTAACAAATGTAATGAAACTGAAAGGAGCAACTATTGTGTAATAATATGGTCACTCAGTGTGTTTGGGTGAGCTTATCTCCATGTTTTTTTTTTTGGTTCGTTTTGTGAAATTAACAGCACCAGCACTATGAAATGTGAAATGCCATTGTGCATTGGGACTGATTTGCTACTGTATGATAAAACATAACCTGTGTATCCCTTTGAAATGGATACTGACCCTTCAAATTCTTTCCTGCCAATTTCAGGAAACTGTGAGATCCTGCTGATAGCGGCACACAATGCACCTAAAGTTCACTTCGACCTCCCCACCCCGCTCCACCCCCCCACCCCACCTCCTGCCTTAAAGTGATCTACATCTTCCTCCCAGTTCCCAGTCACCAGAAACGTCTGATCCGATATCGTTTCGAAAATCCAAAATAAAGATTCTACTGTTCAGACTGAAGACAGGGTGAAGGCAGCCCCCCCATAACACCCCAAACCCCTCCCCCCACCAACACCACTACCACCATCACCACTGGGCATCTGAAATCCTCACTGCGCACAAGGACACTTCTGTGGCATACAGTGTCTGAAATGTCCCGTTTATGGCTTCCAGTGAAGAACAGTGGAGCATATTTGGGTTATTGAAGTGCCTTTGATCATCGGAATGAGCAGATGATTAGCGTTTATCTCTCCCCGTGCAGCGGACGCAGTGCGCGGCTCCACTGGTGATGAGCGCAGGGCCCAGGTGGCTGCTGGATGTGACTTGGCTCGGAGCAGAGGACAGCAAGAACAACTGTGTCGTCTACAGCAAAGGTAAGCACCGAGCAGTGAGAGAGAGAGAGAGAGAGAGAGAGAGAGCTATTGCAGAATATGTCATCACTAGGCCAAAATAGCCGAGTGAATTAACACTCCTTTGGAGTCTCACGAGATGGCAGTGTGCAGCAGGCCTTACATTCCTGCCCAGAGAACAGTATGTTCTCTGACCGCCCCTCTAAAAACCCTGTCAGTTCCTGGTTCTGTGTTGATGGTGGAAGTTGGAACTCTCAGAAACAGGAAGTACATCTTGGCTCAATAGTTTGTTTCAGTAAGTGAAGGGTTTGACATACACAGATTGGTCTGATAGTAATTTCTGTAATGAATCTCAGGAGTTGTGGGTGATCAGTTGGTATTTTCTCACTTATTAGGACTTTTCGCAGCTCTTATAAATAGAGCATTCAGTTTGTGGGGCACTGTCTTGGATGTGACATGCTGTCATCGGTTGCTTTAAAGCTTAACCAATGAGAGCTTATTAATTGGCAATCTTTCCTGTTGTACTGTGACAAGTTTGGTCTGCGGCTCTGCTGTAATAGACCGTAGACACTTCACTGTCCAGAAACAGGGAAATTAGGACAAGAAATAGTCAGGCTGTTTCTGGCTACTGTTTAGATTGGCTGGGTACAATCATTATGTGACAGTATTATGAATGAATGACCTGGGAATTTATTTTAAGGAACATTTTTTGAAAAAGCCCATGTGTCTTTAACATCAAAGTTCAGACGGACTTATTTCTTTCCTGTACCACCTATCCTGACAGCTGGCTATGAATCAAAGAGATTTTATAAAAGGCGACATGTATTAATAATGAGCATTCTGTGTGATATTTTAGTCTTTGGTAGTGTCCCTCACTTCTTCACTGACTCACTGATTCTTTTTGGGAACGAGAAACATTAAAAACTCATAATCAGACCATATGATTTCTTCACCTCAGAATTGCGTCAAAAGCCATAATTATGTTTTGATAAATTGCCCAAGTCCTGACTTGTAATGGATACGCTGAATGACAGTGACGCAAATCACGAATTGGAAGGACAGCTGTGGTTTCAGAATTACTGCCCTGTGACTAAACTCTGAGTAGAAACATAATGTCTTCTTCCAGAGAGAGAAGGGAGTGTAGCACTGGGATTTTCCAGCTCCCAACCTTCATCTGTTAATCACTAGACTGCTCTGGGGAGATATCCTCTTAGCCAGCTACTTGACTTTGTGCTCTTTATCACCAAATCATTTAAGTTTTGATAAGCTGTTAAAGACGATTACGCAGTTCTTTTAAAATATAATCTTTTAACTGGAAGAGAGACTATATTAATCTGAAAAGGGCATAATAATAGGATTTATCAATTGTTTTGTTAAGACTATGATGACTCATCTCCTGTAGTATTTATTTTTCATAGTTAGTTTAGATTACACTGTTGTCTTCAGCCTAAATGTCCTGGATAACCCATCACTCTGAAAAATGGTGTTGGTGACGTACCCATCTGCATTTTCCAGTTAAATCTTCACTTGTTATTGCTGTTATTGCATGTGTCATTCATTGGCACATGTATAATGTCAAATATTTATGTAGGTTCTGGTAGGTTTCTTTAGACAGCATTGTAGGTGTGCCGTACCTTAGAACGCTGTAGAATTTCAAATGGCAATTGTCATAAACAAAAATGAATAGGAACACAATCATTTGAAATGCTTTCCATTTATCTCATAAATAGAGTAAAGGAGGAAATGCTAACTTTCAGGAATTAATGATCTATTCTTCTATTAATAATATAGTTAAAATTAGACACTCAGCAGTAAACCTCTTATGACTGAATGGCTGAAGAGAAATGTCAAAAGATAAATGTCAAGT
Source organism: Megalops cyprinoides (assembly GCF_013368585.1). NCBI lineage: Eukaryota > Metazoa > Chordata > Actinopteri > Elopiformes > Megalopidae > Megalops > Megalops cyprinoides. The sequence continues at coordinate 14,216,945 of NC_050603.1, forward strand.
ACAAATATGAAACAGATCTAAAATCCCATTGACATCTTATAAATTGCTCAACATTTCATAGAGTCACTTGGCATTTGAATATGTAATTATTTAAATGCTGGAATATAAAACATTGCTTTTAGCTTGAATGAATGTAACAGAGGATATCTCATTATTAATAAGGATTACAGAGAAAAATTGTGTGGGATGGTCTCATGCTGGAGATTTTTGAATATGCCATTCACACTTAATAGCTCATGTCTCGTAAATCTCAAGTGTGCCCACATTTTCTTCACACTGTTAAATCCTTCTGTAACCATTAATTAGGACACCATTGTGTTTGAATGAGACTAAATATAGGGAAGTATTGTGCTCTTAAGGAACTGTAATAATTGTATCAAAGTACCTGTAATTCTTGTTTTGGATGACATGTAAAGACACAGTTTTTATGCATGAATTGAAATTAGATTAAATGTCCATTCCATAGTTGTTGTAATACTGTTGGTTGCAGCGAAGTTATGTTGTTTGGGCATCCACTGGGTTTAATAAGTCAATATCTTTCTTGTCTGCCAATACTACATGAAAAATGGAAAAATGGCCGTTGTGTTTTAATTAAAAGTTTTAATTAGCATGATGGGATGTTCAGGTGAAGTGATGAACAAGCATGCAGCCACATCCAAAGTGGAAAAATCCCAAAGCCAGTGTGAAGCATTCAGTCAAAGTGTGAAATTTAAAGACAGCCTATATATTTACTCTTGCACCTGATCCATTTTATTAATTGTGCAGCAGACTTTGAAAAAAAAAAAATTAAATTTCCTCAAACTGAAGAATGGTATTGGTGAGACCTCATGCCTAATCACAGCTGAAGTCTCTTTTTCTTGCATATTGCTGATGGTTATTATTGTGTAGTTGCTGAAAGGCATTGTAGCACTTATGTACAAATGTTAGCACTAGTTATCACAGCACTGTGTGATGGATTGGCACATGGTCAGATGTGGTTTTTGGTCTTCTGTGGGACAGGACACTAGAATCAGGTGAGATGGGAAACAAAGTGGAACTGCCCTTGATAGTATAATACAATCTCAGTGTGCTTGTGGCCGTAATCATACCAGCCATGTAAAAGGAGAGTGATAAAATGCTGATCATAATCATGCTGTATATATTTACTCTCACAAGAAAATTGAGAAAACTCATGTTTCTGAGTGGGACACACTTCACCCCTCACAGGCCCTTCACCTGTGTGTGTGCAAAAGTCTGACCGATTAGCCCTGCCTGGTCTGTATCAAATAGCAGGACAGCTCGGACCTCCCTGTCTGTCTAGGAGTGTGACAGTTCTGACCTCGCCTGTGTGTCTCCAAATTGAGGGAAGGATGTACTGCAGTGATTTGGTATCATTAGATACTAGATATCATTTCTCTGCCCAGGCAGGAAGCAGTGACAGGCACAGAATGCAGGGGGAGGTCGACATTGATCTCTGAGAAAGCGATATCACGGGTTATTATGGGTTGTACGCTTGCTCTTCAGTGAGACAATAACACACACCGTAACACTCTGATCAATACAAAAAAGAGACATATGTGCCAGTAGAATGTATGAGACAAAATGGTCTCAGTACGAGTATCTGAAGTACAACAGCTGGTTATGATCTGATACAGACTGAGATGTGTGCAAGATTCTGTGGGTATGTGTGTGTCTGTGCACACACGTGTTTGTGTGTGTGTGTATGTGTGTGTGTGTATGAGAGATGTTTAGTGATGTGGAAGGGGAGTAGCAGTGTTTTGTTTAGATATAACAGATGTCCTTTTCGTAGCCCACCAATGTCAGCTTGGGCTTCTGATTCTGGTAAGTTCCTCTGTGGATGTTTAACTTCCGTGGAGAATTTTCACAGTGATGCATCCGAGGGGGACGGAGACAGTCAGACCTTGACCGGGGACTGAACCCGGGCCATTGCACATTGCTGGCGCGCTTTCTGCCACAAAGCTAAATGGCCTCTGTGCCGCGACAGCTGAAAGCCTCTAAGAACGATCAGTCACTCTATAGGCGAGCACGCTGCTACGTTCTTACTCAGTATGAATGAAATGAAAGCTGCCATGTCATTATTAAGGAGACCAACTCCCCTGCACGCTATAGATATATATTATGCGAACAGCTCCTCTGAAACGCATTGGTGTTTAAAGTGTGGAAGGACAAAGGTCTTCAAAGGTCTTCAACCTTTGACAAAGCGCAGATCCCTCTCCAATAGAGATGCGCCGCACCAGATGCCGAAGGAGCAGCACTCGGCCAGGCTGAGAGATGGCTGAATGATGGGGGGGACTAACACTGGGTTTCCATGCTGTTTGGAGTCATACCTCTCCCTGGGTGGAATCCCCCTCACATTTCCTGTAATCTCCCCGCTTCTCTTTGATGTCAGGCTTGCCCGCCCGCTGCGCCGATGCTATCCCACAGTTCCCTTCGTCTCATATCCACCTCCACCAGTTTAATCCCTTTGACCCAACCCCCCACCCGTGTTTCCCTGCATCAACTGCTCCCGGAGATTACATCCTTCTCCTCTGCAGGCTAGCTGTGTGATCGACTCACACTGGTGCCAGGCGGTAGGCACTGTTGCACCTTCTGTTCTTGCATGGTAAAAGCACAGACACCCACTCCATGTGCCAGTGCCACGCAGCTGTTTAAAATGAGTTCTTGCTTTTCTGTTTGTTGGAGTCGGAGGGTGGTGGGGAGGGGGATCAGATGTTTCATGTGCATTATTTATAGTGTGAGGGAACAAATGTTTAGGGGAAATTACTGTTTCCAATTTCTCTCTGACATGGTGAAGTTGCAGTGTGTTTATATCAGAGAACAACTAGCATATTCAGTTAAATTCTCAAATGCTTTGAGCACCTAGTCCATTTGACCATAGTTGTTACAAAAAGCAAAATTACAGTTGTATTAACAAAAAGCAGTTTTGTTTTGAGTGTGTGTGTGTGTGTGTGTGTGTGTGTGTGTGTGTGTGTGTGTGTTTGGTGGTGGGGCGGGGGGGATCACAAGAACTACACAAGTCTCTGTTAGATCCAATGTGAGATCATTGGACATAGAGCATATTAACACTCTATCCTCTGAGAAGGCTTCTGTCTTATCTTGAGTGACTGTTAGGGCTGTGACTATCAGGGAGTGGAGGGACACGTATGAAACCTATACGCTGCTGGATGTTGTCGGGAGTTATGATGCTTCATAAATCCCCGTTTGATCAGGGCAAGCAGGCTTTAAATCCACCACCTTGAAATGTGCACAGCTATGTTTTGAACAGGATTTTATTTTGTTCGTGAGGTAGAAGGCCTTGGCTTACTAAATAAGATTTATCACCCGCACCCCCTTCATGACTGACATATATTTAAAAAAGCCTATGCGAAGCTGGCAGCCAATACCACATGTAACTGAAGGGCACAGCTGCAGTAGGGTGAAACTAAGGCCAATGGGAGAAAAATGTTGCTTTGGAAAAAAAAGGTAAAAGGAATTGGTGCTGCCTTATCTGTATGTACGTCCTGTATCGGGTGATAGGTCATGAGGCGTTTGTTTGTTGGGTTATTTGGAGTATCAAGAGAATGGACGCTATCTACCTTGAGATCCAAACAGGGCCATTTTGTCAAGTGGTAGAGGCAATCTTTCATGTGGTGAATTAAGCCAGTGCACCTCCCTTTTTCTCCATTTACCTTCCAGCCAGAGCATCTTCACAGAAGCACATTTTCAGTGTTGTTTACTCTTCAGTTTAAGTCTGACTTTGAATGGGGTTCAAGGAAGGGCTAATTGTACTTTAAAATGTTAAATGCATTTTTGTCACATTAGAGTTATGTTGCATTTTGTCACAGTGTCTGAGTTAATGGTGTTGTCATTTGTCTCTCGTGTCATACCTCTGGGATGTTGTTAACAGCAATGTTAAATATTATGCTCTTAAAGATGTCATTCTGGTCTGAGATTACCCAAGGCATTAATAAACCTTAACAGTTAATAAACCACAACAGTTAACAAACCCTCATTTCACCAGTGTACAGCAACCCTTCACAGTGAAAAGCCTTTATTTCTTTCATGGTACATGTGAAATGGTCTGTGGCTATTTCAGGGGGACTTATCTCATGATCAAAAGCAGATCATTAAGAAAACAGACTCCTCCAGTTACACCATGCCACGGGTCCTTCAAAGTGCTTGCAGGTTTTAGTGTGCAGTTCAGACTCTCAGGGCAGATCTGTGACTTTTGGGTTATGTCAAAAAAGCTGGAGAGGAAGTCACTGAGACGAGGAGGAGGAGGAATCTGGATCTGCCAGCCAGCCGAGGAGCCTGGATGGGAATGTGTGGCGTAAATAGCTCTCTGCACAGCGCAGGGAATGCGACCCGCTTGTCTAATCTGAGAGGAAGGGTTGGTCGTTGCAGACATCTTCCCTCCCTGTGCCCCGCGTCATGAGCGAGAACGCCACAGACAACGCCGCCGGAGAGGTCCGCTCCAGCAGGGAGAGGTTCAAAGCCGGGCCCAGCATTCCTGGGGAGAAGGGAGGGTCTGACAGGCAGGGAGGGCTGAGGCGCTGCAGCTTCCCTCTTGATAAGCAGAGCTGGATAAATCGCATAGCCAAGTCCTCCCTGCTTTTTGAAGTGTGTCATGGTCTTGCAGTGGATGTTCCCTCACTCACACTCAGACAGCGTCTACAGAAGAAACGAGGGTATGTTCTTTGTGGACAGAATGCCATAGTTAACTTTTTATCCAGCAACTGATTCACACCTGGCGCACCTGGTGAAGCGATTCCTTTCTAAATAGGGACTTCAATTAATCAATTCAGAGATGTGGTAGAACTAGAACTAGCACACCTTGCCACCCATGAGGAGGGACACTGCCTGACCCAGCTGTAGATCAACAGTAGAGTTCAAGTGCTCTATGGTCAGGTTGAAGAAATCTGTGGAAAAAAAGCAGTTTTCTGTATATTATTTGATATATAACCTGATCTGTGACTGAAAGAATTTCTTTAAAGCAGCATTAACACCATAGACCTGCTTGAAAGTCCGTGTATTTATTATTTTACTTTGAAATAAGGATTATTAAAATTCCCTCAAGACACTAATCTTTGTTTCATCACCACTAATTAACGTAAAGACCGGCTCTTTTCCATTACAGTAACATTAAATTAAAATTTACCATCAATGGTTACAGCAGAATTGCTTACCAAAAATCAGACTAAAGGTGAATATATTTCCACCCTTTTTAGCGATGTAGAAATTTAAATACAGAAGTTTGGTTGTCTAGTCAAGAAACATCCTTTTTTGTCTTTGTTCAGTGTTTTGCATCCGCAAGAAACCAACACCCAGAGGACATTTAAGAAATCTCTCAGATGGCGGCTGTGAAGCTAGGCTGGAGCTTTGTCATCACGCTTGAAGAACCTCTGTTCAATACACTAATGTGGAATTCTGAGGGGAACAGTTTAATTGAGTTTTACACAAACCAGTTGGGAGTATCGCTGGAAGGTTGGAGATGTTATGGTTTTTAATCTCCTTTTCCTGAGAGGCTTGTTGACGAAGCGGTTCTTTCTCTTGTTAAGGGGGGAGGGAAAAAAGAAAACGAGGAAGTCTTAGAAAGGATACATCCATGGATAAAATCATTTGGCAACCCTTAGAGGGATCAGAACTTGTATGCAGAACTCATACAGACATAAAAGAGCCAAACTTCATTAAAATGAATAACTAAATGCGCGACTGAGGGGGCAGGCAAGCAGGCAGGCAGACGGGCAGGCCTCACGGAGGAGCAGGGACTGAGGCAGACAAAAGGCCTTTTCACACAGCACTAATTCCCCTGGGGTCCCCGGGGTATTTACTGACTTCTTACTCACCTTGGTAAGTGTAGTTTCATGTATATTTGGCAGTTAGAAAGTTTCCTCATGGCACCGCAAACCATTTTACCAGCCATTTTATCTTTTTTGTGTACATCTTGACTATCCCTGGGGTTTTTGTAGCATCCCCGATTTAAGACTATCCACTGCATGATGTGTTTTAAAGCTATTTACTCTGAAAATAGCTTCAAAATGCACATATAAAATATAACCCCCCCCCCCTCCTTGTTAAAAGCAATGTGAACATATTTGTGATTAGAATGTGTTTTTAGCAGTTTTGGTGGTTGCTTGATGTTTATTTATGTCTGCGTCTGAACACTGTTATCACTGGTGTGTCACGTGATGAAAGTCATACATTGTCCCATCACCAAAGGAACACCCAAATGAATAAAAAGTTAATCCAAGTAGGGGAGGTTTCAGAGGTCAAGATATCAGGTAAAATACCCTGGTGATGTCAGAGAAACTAGGCCCGAATGAATAGGGTTCAGAGAGGTAAAGACTGCATTATCAGGAGAAAAGATTGGAAAACAATCAAGGAATTGTAAGGAGGATTAATGCAGAGATAAAGGGTTTTCTGTAAGGACTTGTTAGGAGGATTAATAAGGAGATAAGGTCCAGTAAGGGCTTTCTTTGAGGTTGGACCTCAATAAACAATTGGGAAGGATGGTGTTAGCCACTCTGGCTCTTAATGAGAAAATATAAACTTGATTAGATACCTAACTTCATTATCCGTGTAATTCCTAACCTTGCTAATTACATATGCAATGCACTTTGGAGAACATTTTGCTCTGTCTCCTTGAGGTCAGCCCTTACACTGTAAGGCTTACAGTGTGTTTGCTGTCATTTGGGAGGGAATATTGTCTAATTTTACAGTGTGTCTGAAAGGGACAGTATGACATCATATCTAGCCAGCTACTGGTGGGGATGTTTTTTACTGGAAGTGATAGCATTTGTTGTCTTTTAGGAATTTACGTGTGTGTTGCATTTTATTTGTTTTACTTACTTGTTTTTTGCATTCTGTGCTTTGATTTCTCTGATTACTCTGTAAGTCAAACTGGGTAATCGTGTCTCCTACATAAATAAATGTAAAAATGGATGGATGACAATATGAAACTTATCAGTTTTTTGTGTCATTCATATTACAGCTGCCCAAGACATTTTTCTGAGAGGCCTGACCACCACCTGACCAGACTCATCTGCTTAATTTACTATGGCCAAGTCATCACCTTAGCTTGGATAGAGTCATAGTAGGGTGACATCACAGCCAAGTGGAGTCTCACTGTTCCTTCCCCTCTGCTTTGAGAATGCAGTATCCTGGCTTACCCATCCTGTTCCAAACCACTTTCTGTAATATTCTAGCCATATTTTGCAGACTGTATTGGACTGTATAATTTAGCCTAAGACATTTGCATTAATTTGCAGGAACTAATATGTGAATGGCTTATGTTCAGTATAAACAAACGCGTTAGGTCTCAAATCCACATGGAATTTGTGTGGTGGGTTAGTACCTACTGTAGAACCCACCAGAACTGCTCAAGTTTAAGAATCAGGCCTGTGAATTAAAGTAAATATACAGGGAAGTTTGAGGCAGTGTCAAGATATTATCTTAAACAGGTTGAAAGCAGAAGAATGTTAGACAATAGGTATTTTCCCTGTGATTTGTGACCCATGATTATTTGAATGAATGGAAGTGAAAACCCGAGGGAAATCTGATAATATGATTGCCTTCTGATATTTAGAGCTGATTTCCATATTCCTCTTGCCATTGTACAACCGGAGGAATATCTCCATCAGTCTGTTGAATGCGAGCCTTATCTCTCTACATTAAACACATCATTTGTTAGTAATGGCTTGTTTGAGATCCATATCTATTTAATTCATTTCAAGCTTAAGAGAGGGGAAGGGTAACATTTAAGAAACACTGACTTGAAAGAAATTTTATTGCCTTGTTAAAGAGTCAGTTATTTTCAAAAATGTATTATGCACTTTTAAGGTCAAAAGTAGATCTCATAAAAACATTGCCTAAATCAATGTTTGCACATCAATTTGGCTCACAATTAAATGCAAATCTTCCTTTTCCCTTGACATAAACAGGTTGGCAAATTCAGTGATCATCAAAATTAAAAAGTAACGCTTACCTTTATCTGTACTGAATATTGCAATTGGAATATTAGAACAAGTCAGCTGCCAGCCATTTAGACTTGATTACAGTGCCCTTCATATTTATTCATGTCTCTTATTAAACAGGAATAATAAATATGCTGTAAAGCAAAAAATGTACATAATGGATCATTTTTCCTGCTTAAGAACACAAAACAGCATACATTAATCATAGTGTCATTGCATGGGGCAAAGTGATATTGTTTCCAGTTAATATATTTTATACTACAGAAAACACAAGGGTCACCTTTATTCACACTCCTATACACTCACAGTGTTCCTCCACTGGTATGGGTGACACTTACAAGATCCTTCCTGTTGAGTTTTATGAGGTTCTGGTTTGAACTGCAAATCATAGATTGGATTTAGGCCTGTAAATTGAGATGGACAGTTATGAACATTAATTTTGTGCTCATTTAACCATTTCTGTGTAGTTTTGGATGGATGCTTTGGAGTGTTGTCAGGCTGGAATGTTCATTTTTGGCAACGGCTGAGTTTCTTGGCAGAGGGAACCAGCCAAAGTTTTTGGACTAAATTTCTTAGTACGAGTTCATCCCTCCCACTACCTTAACAAAGGCTTCAGGACCCAAAGATGCAAAACATCCCAAAAATGTGAAAAAAAAGCAATAGATCTCTCACCATATTTTATAGTGAACATGGCTTATTTTCTCAACATAAGCCTCACCTTTTTTACATCAAATATAACACTGACAAGCTGGTCACATTTAAATTTCATGTAATGCTATGACATGCTTTGAATTTTGACTCAGATGTAGTTTGTGAAATTCAAGGCATTTCTTGTGGTTTGCCTTTAGAAAAAGCTTTTTTTGCAGCCTGACCATGAATGCCACAATCATGCAGCCTGAACGGTTAGGCCCACTTTTTGACACTTGGGATCCTGTAGAAGTTTTTTTTGGAGATCTCCAACTGGTGCCATTGGATCTATGGTTGCCTCTTGTCTTATAGCTTGTGAATGCAACATACACTTGTGTTCTCTTCCTGGCAGGGAAATATGTTAATATTGGACACTGCAGTAGAAAGTATAAGCTTTAGCTTTTTGTGATGTTTTAATAGTAATTTCACTATTTGCAGAGGTCACTGTGCATCTGGGGGGTTTGTACTTTTTGGAGAGCTCTGACCTAAATCTTAATACATCCTACTAATGAAATTCTTCTCTGTGTTACTTCCTTTCATTCCCTAGAGAAACGGAGAGCTTATTCATGCCTAATGTGGTTTTACAAGCTTTCCAACTTTCCAAAACGCAAAATGATGGTGTAGATTAGTTTTTGTTGGAATTTATTTAAAGGGTTTCATAATAATGACCCTCATGTTGTCATGTTGAATAAAATGTATTATTTGTGAACAATATGAATATGTTCTGTGTAAATATGTAAAGATTAAACTGTAATACTTTAAAAATTAATCAGGATATTGGTTGCACAATTGGTTTGGGCTATGCATTTCAAATTATAGTGTTGATATTATATGTACTACACCTTAGTACAATAATATGTTGCTATGAAGAAAGAAGCTATGAATCATGTAGTACACAGGTCTTTAGCTTGATTGCATGAATACTGACTATGATTGCATGAATTTTTTTTCCCCACTGCATGACTGCCATACACTGGGGAAAAAAGCAAGGGACTTCACACATGCACACACAGCCATACAATAATTTATGTTCAACCCCCTCCCCTCCCTCAAAAAAAAAAAAAAAAAAAAAAAAAAAAAAACCCACTTAAATCCCATCATGTCGCCTTAGGGGAATTATGAATTATTTTAAGCACAGCTGGAGCAGCTATTTAAATTCAGTTTACCTTGTTAGCTGCTCCGCAAATAAGAGAGTGGTTGAGGAGGGAGCAGTGGAATTCACAGAAGCAAACAGCAACAGCCATCTCAAACAGCCATCTCAATGGCCTCCTGGGCAATATGGGGAACTCTTCACATTTGTCTTTTCATTCCCAAATGCTGCCGTTAACCATAACCCCTGAGAGCTCATTAGATGCCCTTGTGTGCACGCCTTGCTTGGTTTTTGCTGAAACAAGGTAGTATCCATGCTGTCTGGGGGATGATTAACACACATTTGCATAGAATAAGGTTGTTTGGCATCATCCTTCAGCAAAGGCCGTGTAGGGCATACCGCTAGAAGCAAAGTCCTGATAAACTGTATTTGTCACACAATACAGGTAGAGATTGCATTGAATTGACAGAGTGATTGCTGCATTATACATCCTACAACTAAAGGAGGCTGTTAGCGCCAGTGATCGGGACACAAACGCGGACCGCAGGATGTTCCAGTTCCAGGCGATTAGAAAGGGACAGGCAGTTCGTAAATCCAGGGACAGGCAGGGTTCGAAACACAGAGAAGCAGTCCGGGGGCAAATCCAAAGTTGGGAGTCAGGCAGAACAGGGTCAGGAATCAGGCAGGTGAGAGGCAGCGATCAGATCCAAACGGCAGGCAGGAATCGTGGGCAGGATCGGCAATGTAGCAGTAAATCACAAAAAACAAAGCACAGGGACGAGACAGGTGAAACACACTGAAACGAACTAGCAACAAGACAGAGACACGCAGGGAAGATATAGGGCTGGGGTAACGAGGAGATGGGAAGCAGGTGAGCAGGCAGGCAGGTGCAGGCAATGAGGGAATCAGGTGGGCGGGGACCAGGCGGGGAGCAGGGCGGGGCAGGAACACAAGGAAAACAAAAGCACAAGGACAGGGAAAACAAAAACACCGCGGCTTAAGGGGGCGGAGCCCTGACAGGAGGCATTCTTACACGAGAAGCTCTCACATTAAAAACGCAAAAAGTATGTTAAACTGCACTGTAAAGCAAGTTTAATTTTTAAAGATAAATAATATCATTAAAGTGCAGTGAATTAAAAGAGCTTTACAATGCACATTACTGGGGGGTGACATCTTAGAAGAGATAGCCAGCTAGCTTTGAAGCTTTGTTCTCTGTTGTTCTCCAGCACGTTACCTTATTGCAGCCACATACCCCATAGCCTATATGATCTGTGCTTCAAAGAAAACATGAGCTCGTTGGAAAAAATCAATAAACATTTCAAAACGAAACTCAATGGAAGTATTTGGTTGGATATAACAAACACTTTCTAGCTGTATTTCAGAGAGCTGCCCAAGGTGCACTTGAATGGATGGGAATTCCTGTGTAACCAGGATCATGGGGTGGAAATTTGATAGGGCAAAAATGCACCTTCCAAAAATCATTCACTAATAACCTAAATCCGATTCACTGATTCATTGCTTGTAGAAGCAAGAAGAGGGCCACCAATAAGGAAAGCCCCGAAGAAGAAGCATCAAACTTTACATTATAATAGAAATGCACTGGTGTTCCTGTTACTGTATAGAGTATTGTCAAAGTCTAACTGTCCTATATGTCAGCAAACAAAATTTCAATGTATTTAGCTTCCACTTGTCTGATTGATATTTCTAACACTGTTTAAGCAGTCACAATATTTTGTACTGGGACATTTCACCTTCCTTTAGGTGCACTTGATGTCATAAGAATCCATTAAAAATGAGGGTTTATGTCTTTGCCTTGCATTAATAATGGTGGACCAATAGTGTTGTAGTGACACCACAGTGATCAAATGCTTTAATCATTTTGATCTCAGCACCAGAAACAACCTACTCCCACCTCCCCTACTCCACCACCCAAAATGGACGAAAGCTGTGTTAAAGTGTCATAGCAGGTGTATGTGCCTGCTTTTCAAGGAGAAACAGGAGGCCGCAGGGATCTTAGTTTGAGTACTTCACAGTGACACAGCTCTTGTTCCGTTTACCGAGGAAATGCCATCGAGAACAGGGGCAAACAAAAGCGCTGGAGCTCCCGAAGCAAATGTTTGCCTGTTTTCAAATCTTTCACTAAACTTGTGAAGCCTGGAGATAATCCGTTCTTCACAAAAATCAGCATTCTACAATTAAAAAAAGGGGGGGGGGGTGCACTGGCTCGGACACAACATATTCATATTCCCATGCAAGGCATTATCACTTAAAAGGCTTTCTAATTACAACGACGAGACAAAAACTCCTTGGATTCAGTCCAGACCCACCAAATGATAAAATAAGCTTGCACTCTCTTCCTTCTTAATCTCTGCAAACCACCTTGGCACCTTGTCGCTGAAACACATGCCAATGAATGTGAAAATGCCATTTACAGATGCAGGTGTGACATTTGATAAGAAACTTCTGGATTAAATATGCTCTGTTAATGAGGAACTCAGCTCAGGGCAGAATTGTTGGTTGGATTGTGCGTGAGCTGATAACATTCCATACACGAACATTCCAAATCCATTATGAATAAACAGCCAGAAGTCTCTGTCGTGAGTAAAGGCTGGATCCTTGAGTTAAATGAGAGTTGTTGCTTCTTATTAAGAGAAGCTGGTAATTGTGAGGGAAGAGGGGCCAGAAGGGGTGGGCAGTATCAAACCTTCTCACATTTAGCTGTTCTGGGGGTTTCTGAGCTATTTTCAAAGAGTATGTTATGGAGTATGTTTAAGTTAGCATTTTAGTCCCTCTGGGAAATGACTACCATGTTGGCCTGAAGGAATCTGTAAGTTCAACATCTTTTTAATGTTGGCAGACCACTCATTTCCTCCTGGAGCAGGCCTGATGACGAGGCCATGTTCTCTGAGGGAAGCAGGGAAACTAGGTGAGACTGCAGCAGGAATAGTGGCAAGGCTTCCAAGAGAATGTTTTGGAATGTCACTCAATACCATCTTAGTTCAGCCAGCTAGCACAGGGGCACAGAGTAAGTTGGTTAATAGCACCAACTGCTGTGAAAAGTTGACCTAACAGAACATTGAGTTTTTGTTGTTGTTGTTGACATTGTTTTTAAGCAAGATTTGGCATTGTATTGCTCCCTATTAAGGGCATGAAACTGGAAAATACTAACATACAATTATCCTTTGCCTATTTTATTTGTAAGGGACTAAAGTGTTTAGGAATGTGAACTATGCATTTATGCATTAAAGGTATTTTTACTGACAGTGTTCCAGTTTTGTTTAATAATTAGTAATTGCATTTAACTGACATTCTCAGAGGCACAGTAGCTAGTCGATGTGATACTAGGAAAATCTATATTTCTGCATAATTATCTCAAAAACAAAAACAGATAATTCTGTTTTAGCATGTGCAAATTAAGGTTGCAGTTGTCACCATTCCATTGAAACTGTCTTTATGATGTTAATTAGCTGTTAGCATAATTTTCAGCCCTCATCATCGACCATGAGAAGTTCAGAGACCTTATATGAAATGGGACGTGATGCCTTGGCATCACTTCAAGGGCGACTAACAGGAGAGTGAATGATAAGGAGCAAGCGATGCAGCCAATAGCTATAGAATGGAGAAATTCAAAAGGCAGTTGACATGGAAAGAGAAATGAATACTTCTGCTGAATATCACTATCACTGAGTAGAAGGCACCTAGGAATTTTCCCTGAAAAATAATCAGTTGTTTACCTAACAGTTATCATATAACATGTAATTGAAGACTGTAATTAATTTACTTTTTTTGTGGAAAAAGTCAACATGTATTTGGAAATGAAGAAAATGTGTAGCTGAATGCATCAGTCTCACACCAGCTCAATAGCCCTGGCGGAATTGTAATTGATACAAATGTTGCAGCAAACGCTTTCCCTGAGCGTTACAATAAATTCTCACAATATGCCCCTAGGTCCCTAAACAAAATCCTTAACTACAGTAGAATTAATCCGAGAGGAGATCCCAGTTTCCTCACCAATTATTTAGAGAAGGAAATGCTGAGGTGAGAACTGCATGAGCTTTGGGCAAATTTGACTCATTACTTCTGATGCTGTTCTAAGGAGAATACCAGAGGGCCTTAGCTGTAGTTGGATCGATTATCTTCCGTGATCCTGACCCCGTGTGATACCAGCCATTCATCTATAGACATCCTCGCAAAGCAAAGGCGTATCTCAAAGCGTATCTCTTCCTCTGAATTACTGCAGTCATGTAAAATTAAGCCGTCATCATCTGAGACAGAAAATCGAGTAACTCACTTTCTTTATGTAGGTATAAACGATCAAGATTTTCTTCAAGGAGGAGTATTGTTCCTTCCTGTTGGCACGGCAGCAGCTTAACGGCCAGTCTTAGTTAACTTTCCTCTTTCAGGATGAATATCAGGGTCTGTACATGCTTTGAATTAAGTCCTGGGTTTTAATTAAGTTACCCACAATGTTGGTTCGGTTGTCCCATTCATAATGCAGTCTCCCATTCATTCAAAGGCAGCCGTAAGCACACAGCTGATAAGATTTTAATTACATGTAGATTAAAAACCAAACAGGAAAAACACACTTGCTGATCATGTGTGGCACATCCTCAAGCCCCCCTCTGTTTGATTCTTTATTCTGTGAACTAAACATTTTTTTACATGTCAAAAGGGACAAAGTACCCTATGCGTGTTGCCAGAGGTTGTAAATGCTGTGTTTGTGTGTGTGTGTGTGTGTGTGTGTGTGTGTGTGTGTTCGCGCGCGTGTGTGTGTTTGCAAGGGGCAGTCATAAGTGAACTGGGTAACTCATAGAAAATAAGATGGATGACACTTCAAATAGCAGTTCTTCAGTTAGTAATAAAAAGCTTTTCCATGACTTTCATTAGTTGCGGTTTTCTTCAGCATTTGTTTTCCTCAGCCAAATGAGTGAAACAGTAGCCATCTGGTCTATTTAAGAGCTGCATATTCAACTCCTGACAGTCATCCAGCTCTGTCAACATCTGCGAGATGTGTTCAGAATCAAACTCACAGAGCAACACCAGAATGATGTGCTCAGACAGTGTTTGTGGGAGATTAGTTGGACACACCAGTTGTGTACACTAACATTGTCTTCCCCCACAGAGACAAACCAAACCATCTCCCTGGTTTTGCTTTCTACCACGACACTGCTGCTTTCTTCAGTAAGCAAACAGCCTGCATTTGGTGGCATTCACCTCAGTGTCAAAAGAGGGCCGGCCGAAAACCACTGCCAAGAGACAGCCACATCGTGCTGCTGCTCCTGTTACTGTACCCTCCCTTCTGCATTGGTGGCAGTTTCCCGGTTCCACTCTGTTATCCGCACGCAGGTGATGGTCCTTTTCTGCTGGAGGAAAAAAGGCCATTTCCTGTCCTGGCGTGTTTGGTCCAGCACTAAACCCCTGTGATAAATAGGCAGACAGATGTCGACACCAGATGGCCGTGTGGCACTACCTGGGGTAAGGCAGGGGCCTGCCAGCATGGCAGAAGGGCATTGAGCAAGGGCAGTGGCCGCACCCCCTGTTGTGGCAGGCAATAAGGCAACATGACAAATACGATTTGCCCTTTATCAGCAGAGTTTTCCAACAGCCCGACATCAAATGTAATCAGCAGTATGAGTGGATCAGCTCTGGGCTGGGTTATGTTGCTGTTTGCGGGGATGCGCGCCTGCTGTGTGAGTGTGCGCATATGACAGATATGGCAAACGTTTGAAAAAGGAGCACCAAATTAGTATATTGTGTGTGGCAACTTAATCGTAAACTTTCCAAGGCTCGATAACTGCATCTGCCAAGATGTCCGTCCCTGCTTTGGATGGCGGCTCACGCGCACGGACATGTGGTGTGTGGGCTGGCGCCATGGCGATGGTTCTCTCTCTCTCATTAAGTGCGCTCTCATTCTCATGGTCCCTCATCCTGAGCACTTCCCCTGGTCTGCTCAGTGCATCACTGAGTCAGTGCGATGGAAAGCAGGAAGTCTCTGTCCTATTAATATCCCTCAACAGTGAGAGAACCCCTCTGGGGCTCTCAGGAAGGATGGGTACATTTCAGCAACTGACCACTGACCCTGTAAGAGTAAATCAAAGGGTGCCCCTGTTACATTAGCACAGCACTACTGTTGCTGCTTCACTGTAACTGAGGCTGTTTACAAAGGCAATTCAAGACAAACATACACGGTGATGGACAAACAGTTATTGGGGGTGGTTTCAGCTGTGCATTGAAAAATTGCAAATCAGAATTTCCAGAAAGAAATGTTCAGGATATTTGCTTTGCCCTTTGAATATTATGATGAGTTTTGTGTTTTATTGGCAATAAGTGATTTGTGCACAACTTAAAAGTCAGATCCTGTTCAACTTTGTAAATGTACTTTATAAAGGGTAGACATACAGATCCTGTGTAACATGGTACACATTTGTTTTAAAATTGATTGCGTATTCAGGTATTGTGTGATTCTTTTGTACAAGATGCATTCTTATTATGTAGTCATTAAGCATCTTTTCAGCATTTAAGACACTTTCATTTCCCCAGCAATTGCCTGCTCAGGCCAGTAAAAACAAACCATATTGAGATTTATCTTCTGCTGAGTTACCACCAAAACAAACCCTGCAACATTTTTAACTTTCTGTGAAATGATTTTCATTTGCTTTTAGAAAAAAATATGCAGTTTGATTAATGAGAAAAAAAATCAAGCAGTGTTTATTTTCGTCTCTGACACAGGGAAAGAAGTGATTGTCTGAGGCAGTTTCGCAGTTTCACGGCTTTGTTGGGTCTGATGCATTGCGGGGGAATTCTGAGAGAAATTCTCCAGGGGAAGCCTCTTTAATTTGTGCCTTCTGACCCGCATGCCATTTGCTGTGGGCAATCCATGAGCTTTCAGCTCCGTATATCATCTGCAAAACACCACTGGATGAAAGGAGTCAGCATATGGCAGTCTTCAGGAGCTTTTAGTGTGTGTGTACTGTGAGTGAACAAATATATATTTCAGGACCCTTCATTTTATAAACGGCCAATCTTGGCACAGGCAGAATTCCCAAAAGGCTTCTCTGTGTATATAGGTGATAACATATTTTGGGCTGATTTCATAATGTTGTAGTTGCCCAGTTATTTAATGTGAGGGTGGAGCTTTGGACCAGTAGCTCTAGCCTAAGAGTGCCAGAAATGCCTCTGGTTTTTGTTCTGTCCGAATCCTTAATTACTTAAGTGGGTTAATTATTAGATTATTATTATTAAATTATTATCTGAATGTAGGTGGCCAGATTCAATGTTTCATAAATCAGAGATCTAGAAAGCCTGCAGGATTTTGATGTTTTGGAACACGCTTGGCAAACCTTGGTGAAGCTTTTTTTTTAATTTCATGTTTCTTTGTAATATACTCTGATATGCGTGATATTCATCTATGCATACATATGAAATGTGAGTATGGGTGACTCACCCTTAAATTAAAGTTACACAGAATGTCATTCTGAATATTGAGCCAGCTCTTAGTACACTTCTGGAATAAATAGAAAAGAAATATGTATTATCCATACCCATAACCATAGTTTACCTTTCACACTTCGTATGTACATAAATCTGGATGTTTGCTGAAGCAATCCAAGTTAAGTACCTTGCTCAAGGGCATGATGCCTGTGTCGGATCTGAGATTAGAACTGGCAGGCTGATGACAAGAGTTCCCAATCCTGCTCCCAACCCTCCTGTATTGGAAGCTGTGCTTGCGTTTTGATTCTCCTCTAAATATTTGGTGAGGTCAGACTTGTGGCAATAGAAGCTTGCAGATTGAAATAACACATTGTCCTTAACTTGTGGATCCATTTCTTCTTTTAGGCATGAGAAGAGAGCCACCTAGGGGCCGTGCACAAGCTGTAAAAAATATGGGACAGAGAATTTTGATTTGCACTTGAACTGGAGGGCTAGTCGACCACCGCTTTGATGTCACAAGGAAACTCCAGGCCAAATACTGCCAGCTATTTTCCCAGATTGTGTTTTTCAAAGCTGTCACTCACTTTGTTTTAAGAGTTGCAGTTAGCCTCCTGCTTTTTTCTCTTTGTCTTTCATGTAAGACTGAAATGCCTGGAGTTGTGTTTCCCTTTTAACTCGGATGTGTCAGAACCTCATTAAACGATCAAAACATTTGCATAGATTGGAGGGAGGGAAGTGTGGGTGGGTGCTCTTCATTCGTTGTAGGTAGTGGGCCAGTGTCTTCTGGTTAAACAGCCAAGGCGTGAATAACATGGACACAAGACCTCTTTGGTCATAAGTGGTGAGGTTTTGTAAGGGATTTTTAGCGACTGAGCCAATTGCAAAATATAATGTTCCTGCTTTGTTTCATATTTGTTTCTTATATGTTCGTATCAAATCCAGGTTAGTTTATGTAGTGTAGTGTATATCATTGCTCAGGAACTGATTGGTAATTTGTTGTTTACCAGATGGATCAACAGCGTCTCCTCTCCCAGCAGCCTCTATGACTGGAAATTTGTGTGGACAGATGGTAAAGGCGAGAGCTGACATGCTTAACTGTGCGTTCCACAGCAAACTATTAAAGAGTTCTGCTGTTAACACACAAACGTCAGAATGATATCTCCAGGGCAGCTGCATTACCCGCACCCTTCTGTTGGTGCTGGCAAGAGGAATTTTGTTTGGATTTTCATTAAGATTTGATAGGGGGAAAAGCGCTCTTCCACATTTTACTTTGTGTTCGGCCGACTTTCGCTTCTTAAACTCCTTCGTGTGTGCGTCGTAAATTGTGTGCGCTCTTTAAGAGTCATTAATCAAAGAAGAAGAGCATTTTGCCCTATTAGCCTTAGTATGAGATGGGTATTGTTTTTATTGAGGAAATGTCGAAAGCAGAGGTGGCTAACTATCTGGACTATGGACTGGATGCTGTCTTGGTGGCTTTAATGAAACGCCTATTGTGTGTCCTTAATTCCTCTATTGTTTTTAGAATATGTCATAGTCCTTTGTGGTTTTATCAGGTGCTCTGCAGGAGGATACAGACAATAGCCTGTGTTAAAACTCTCTGGCCTCTGCACAAAGGAAGCTCACAGCAGACAAACAGTGCAAATCAGAAGGTGCACTTTTCAGACTTTCTAAATTCAGACTTATGCATTTAATGTCAAATCTCAAACAATCGATATCGAACAATACTATCCATACACGCATATGCATACATTGTCTTTTCACCTGTCATCAGCTCGTTTATTAAACAAGTATTATTGTACTAAAACATCAGTCTTCCACAAGCATTGCTTGTTTCTGCTTTTTTAACAAAAAATTTACAGTAAAAATCACAGAATTCAAATATATTGTCATTGTTTTTTGAAGCCTTTCAACAGCTCTCTGCCTTCACTTACATCCACATTCCCCTAGTATCATTATTTTAGATTGTCTTTCATTTTTAGCAAATATCATAATGCAAATGTGTGTTTTAATGAATTTGGATGTCTTTTGACTGGTTAGAAGCACACAGGTAATGCAGCTTTGGTTAAAAATGACCATTCAGTCTCCCTTCTCTAATCCCTGTCATGGGCATGCATATTAAACTAATTGTTCTACTTTCTTTTGCAAAATGATCTGCTTGATAACTGGCTTTAAGGCTGGCTACTCAATGGGAAGCACTGTCACTGAGGTATTCCATTCTCTAAAAGCAGCTGTCCGATCCTCCTGAATCTGTCTGCTGCTTTAACCACCAGATCCTCTTATCTACTGTGGCAGAGATGGGGATCTGGAGCACTGCCCTCAACTGGATCTCATTGTACCTCTCTGAGCACTCCTATCAGTTGACCTGGAGGGGCTCTGCATTTGTTGACAGGAGTCCTACAGGGATCAGTGCTTGGTCCCTTCTCATTCTCCCTTTACACAGAATATGTTGGTTCCATTATTTCTTTTCATGGGTATTTAGTCATTATTACACTAACAAATACCCATCTTTTTCTCTTCTTTCTACTGTCTAACAGATCTCATAACTCATCCTGGCATGTCATAGTGACATCTCAAACTGGGTGACTGCATCTGTAACTTAAAATGACCAAATCCATGCTGTTCTACTTCTCAGAGAAACCCTCACCCCCCCAAGAAGAAACGTTTGTTATGGGGAGACATTGCTCCTGTCCAAAATGGCAGCATTTATGTTGTCAGGGACACCTTTACATGATCATTGCCAATACATGAAAGCCACACACTGGTTCCACACATTCATTGTTGAATTTATTATAGATATTATAATATGCTGCCCTTTTTACACCTGCCTCACCAGTCCCTTTATTTCTGAACAGAATTATTCTGGAATCACAAGTCCCCCTTTTATTCATACTGCACCAAGTGTTTGCACATGTGTGAAAGCTAGTGGTTAGGTTTAATTAATTGTCCAGATTTTCTCTGAAACAATGTCCTAATTCTACCATTCAGCACGCGCAGATCATAGTTTCTTGTGTTATCTCACCCACCAGATTTTGTAAATACTCATATTAAAAACTTAAATCCCCTCAGCAGCAGCTGAAGTGCAGTTGAAAAGCCTGTCATTTAGTGAGATAACTATTATCTAAGCTTAAAACCTTCCATATCTCATTTTCCTGCTTAATGAATGTGTTGTGAAGATTCCAGTGGACTGTTTAATCAAGAACACTATAATTAATAGCAGTACTTTATTTAATGTATATCTTCCTAAATTAAACACATGTACTTTATTTAATGTATATATTTTAAATGGACATCCAAGATGTCCATTTAAAGATACACATTAAATAAATAACTGAACTTTCATTTGGTATTTTTTATTGTCTGATGACACATAAAGCAATGACACATAAACTCAAAATATTTTTGCACTTACAGACAAACTGACACACACAAATATGTACATGCCCTTGCAAGAAACCAAAATGTTTGATACTGGACTGTATATGCAACACAGGTTTGACAAATCATCAGGTCCTGTCAAAGAGCGAAAGATGTTTTTAATGTACCATGGAGATTTGTCTTTGAGAAACTTTAAATGAAATTCAACGTTCTGCCTTTTCTGATTTATTTGAAGCATCTGTGTTAGGTTTGACAGTTTAAAAGCATTTGCTTCTTTTTCCCTTTTTCCAGGTGGGCAGCTTTGGTGCACCACAACAAAAAACATAGCAGAGGGTGAAGAGTTGGTGGCCTTTGCAGTGGATTTTGACGCACGGCTCCAAGCAGGCGGTCACATGTCTTCTTTGACTGAAGGAATGTATCCAGCACGGCTACTGGACACAATACCACTCCTCCCCCAGCAAGCTGCCATGGCGTCCATACTGCCCACTGCTATTGTCAATAGTGAGTGCACATCTCTACAGCTGTGAAGACAGTCACTGTAAGGACAGACTATATGAAGTCTTTTATGAAACTGTACAGTAGAGGCATTTGTATTAGCTATCTAAACATGATTCAGTTATGTCAGTTATGTATGAATAAAGGCCTTATTAAGTGTTTTAACCTGTAGAAATTCCTGTAAGTCCTGTAAAAATTAAGTACAAATTCCTGTTAATTTTGCTAATGACAAAATCAAACCTGCTTCATAGCATCAAAGTAAAATTGTTTGATTTTAGAATGCATGACATGTAGCTATTATGCTGACTTCACAGAGGACATCTTCCCCTGCAAGACATGTGGGATCTGGTACCGGAGCGAGAGGAACTTGCAGGCGCACCTGATGTACTACTGCAGTGGACGGCAGATGCACCCACAGACCGCGGTGGAAAAGAGTGACACCAGCCAGCTACAGACAGCCAACATCTGCCCCTTCCCCCATTGCAGCAAGAGCTTCTCAGGGCCACAAGCTCTGGAAATGCACTTGAACACACACAGTGGTGAGTGGAGAGGCCAGAGTCCCTGTGTTGCTTTTTCTGCGTGGCCCTTGATATTCTGAGAGTGGTTTTGTATGTCTGTTATTTGTCATTTCAAAATACCTGAAGAAAGAGCCCAGTGGGGTAATAATTAATGGTAGAATATTGGCTGCATGAATTAATGTACTGCATGATACACATTCTGCTATTGCAATCGTACATCGATTTGTGTATTGTTTGGTACCAGTGTGTTGGTATAGAATTGGTTGGTCACAGCCATTGATTTTGATAGCTACAGTGCTCTACATGAAGGGAAAACTGTAGCAGAGACCCTAAACAAGTCCTTTTTATCTTTTTTAAAGGTGTCAAAATGGAAGAGACTCTCCCCCCTGGGACCAGGTTGAAATGCACAATCTGCACGTACACGGCAGATTCTATTATTGCATTCCAGCACCACATCCTGTCTCACCTGTCACGGACGGCCTTCAGATGCAACCACTGCCATTTCAGCTTCCAGAGCCAGATGGAGCTCGTGCAGCATCAGGATCTACACAAGCAGGGTGGCGGCGCGTTTCACAGAGACAGAGACGGCAAGCAGTCCCCCAGGCAAAGTGACGAAAACCCACCGCATGGCAAAGATGTGCTCCAGAGTCCCAAGAGTGCGCAGAACAAGGAGGTCAACTCCACCACCAAGGAGGACAGGGCGGAGCAGATGACCAAGCTCTCTGCCCTGAAGGGAGATGGCAACCCGGGAGGCAAAGCCAGCTTCTCGTACCCCAGGATCAAGTCTGAGCCGTCCAGCCCACGGCTTGCCTCCTCACCGGTCCAGCACAATGTGGGCCCTACATTTCCTATAGGACCCTTCCTGTCCCAGTTCCCTTTTCCACAGGACCTTCCTGTAGTCCCACAAGCATCGGAAATATTAGCGAAAATGTCCGAACTGGTGCACCGCCGATTACAAAATGGAATGAACATCTACCCTCCTCTGGTCTACAGCCCTCTCATGCCGAAGGGAGCGACATGTTTTGAATGCAATATCACATTTAATAACCTGGACAACTACTTTGTCCACAAAAAGCACTACTGCAATAGCCGTTGGCAGGACTTGGCCAAGTCTCCCGACTGCTCTGGTGGTTTGGACAAGGTGACGGAGACCGTAAGCCCAAACAGCAGGCACAGTTCGGCAGCCTTCCTGAATGGTGGCCACCTCACTGAGGGTGACAATCACCTTATGCAGTCTGCATGTTTGAATCTGATCAATGGGAGTGGCAAAGTGCCTGATAAGGAACTCTCAGGACAGGTCAAAAAAGCCTTCACACCCACTGGCACAGAGGAGAGGCCGAACAGTGTGCAAGTAAACGCGAACAGTCCTAACACTTCCCAAACGGAAAACGATAGCTATCCAAGCAAAACAACCTGTGAAGCTTGCAAGATAACTTTCAGTCGGTACGACAACTATATAGTCCACAAACAGTATTACTGTGCCACTCGCCATGATCCCCCTATGAAGCGCACAGCTGCAAATAAAGTGTCCATGCAGAGGATGATGCGAACGCGCAAACGCAGGAAGCTGTACGAGATGTACGTCCCCAGTCAAGAGCAGGGACCACCCCAGATTGGGCCATTGGGGTTCCTTGGAGTTCCCACTTTGGGAAGTCCCTGCACCACACAAGAGGCAGTTGACAATCCAGGCAACCGATTTCACCCACAATGCACCATCTTCCCAGGCATGGTTCCAAAACATGTGGAACCTTCTCTCACGGTTTCGAAATCAGCCCTCATGTCCAAGTGTAATACAATTGATCAACAAGAGCTAGATGCCCCCATTGATCTCAGTAAAAAATGTTCCCCAAATTCTGACAAAACCTGTCAGTCTCCCACAAGGCTCTTGGACTATCATGAATGCACAGTCTGCAAGATTGGTTTTAACAAAGTGGAGGACTACCTTGCCCACAAACAGAACTTTTGTCCAGTTACTGCTCCCCACCCTGAAGGTGGTGGCCTGGCACAGACGGTGTTTCCAGATATGAAATTTGAATGCAATAATCCTAATGATGCCTACGATAATGGTCCTGTGAAGTGTGACAAAAATGCAAGTTCCAAGGCAATTGTAAAAAATGGTTGCCTTTTTCCCTCTCATTCAGGGACCGTGTCTGGACTCAAGCCCGCTGACGAGACTCAGCCTTTTCCTCTTAAAGAGGAGAACAAGACTTTACCCCATTGCTTTTATCCCCAAGTACTAAAGAAGCTGAAAGGATCTGAGGAAATTTTGCCATATTATGGTATTAAACCCTCTGATTATGTTAATGGGAGTCTGGTTGGGCAGGGTGCACAGGATGAGCAGAAACAGAGTCCAAGTGAAGCCACAGAAGAGGGAAAAGACCAGCCAACACCCAACGGCTGCCCTCATCCTGGGAAAGAGCTTCTACCCCTGCTGCCCAATAACAGAGGCATGATGGGAAGCATAAATGGTGGCCACAAGCCTGAGGAGAGGGCCTTGGGCCCAGTTATTTCACGGCAGGAGAGCCTACAGTGCAACTCCCAGTCACCAGACGGTCGACCATTACCCGCAGGGGGGACTGAGAACCCCTCTGACTCTAACGAGAACATTTCTCCCTCCCCAAAATCACAGACTGAGGAAGCAGTGCCCGCTGTAGCAATAGGCACAAACGGACCGGCGCCAGCTGTCAGCGGAAGCAAATACTGCCGCTTGTGTGATATTCAGTTTAGCAGCCTGTCAAACTTTATCACTCACAAGAAGTTTTACTGCTTGTCTCACGCGGCAGAACACGTGAAATGAAGTTTTTGCCCTCTGCCTCAGTGCATCTCACTGTTTTATATGCTGCTTGTGGACAATCAATTTTCATTCATTTAAAGACAGCCCAAAATTAAATATTTGTGCCACTTTCATATTTATTTATTTTTAAATCAGTATTAATAGGAGTAGTGATGTTAAATTAAATTTCAATTTATATCAATTGTTCATATTGTTCTTGTTCAACACCCATTGTTTACATTGTAATGTTGATTAATTGACCACAGACACAAAATGCAATTCAGATGTGTTTCCTGAAAAAAGCTAAAAAAAGCACTTGCATATTCTTATTCGCTGTAATGTTTTTGTATATGCATAAATACAATTTGTAGCTTGATAGTCCATACTTATTTTTATTCTGAAAATCAGTCTCAATCCTGTGTAAAACTCTTTATTTCGGCATACATTTCTTTCTGGGCTTTGGCTTTTACAGTATGTATGTAGGTGTTTGCTCCTGTCTTTTTTCCTGAGCTCTAAAATAATTGTTTCAATGTGGATGAAGACATTCTTGTACAGTACTTATTTATGTTTGCTGAATCTTTGTTCCAAAATACAGTTCTTTTCTAAAGAGGAAACATTACTAAAAGCAGGTTCAGTTGTGTACAAATGGAGGACTTGATTTGTATCCCAGTAAAAATATATTATTATTGGTGGTTGATGAACAATTGTGTGTGGGCCAGGGGGGTGGGGTGTCTGGGGAAGATAGTGGTTAACATGATCATTCTATTGTCCTTATTATAGGCATAAAAATATTTCTTAAAACATTGTTGCTATGCATGTATATTGGTGGAACACAAATCCAGATCTGCTGGACATTTTATTTTGGTGTGGTGTCATATTAAACAGCAATCCTCAGGATGATTTTGTGTTGTGATGCTGTATGTTTCCCCTTTTTAAACTATATTAATATTACACTGTAGCTATATGTCTTGCTTGATTCCTTTGCTTGTTTGGATTATGCATTTTTTTCATAGAGTTAAAAAATATATATCGTAGGTTCTGATCATTAATTTTATAGACCATTGGCATTAGCAAAAAGCAGGTAGCATGCTCTGTTCTCTAATGTAGCTTATGTAGTTCATGTTTGAAGCCAATGGTAAGCCATGGAAAATGTAATTTTGGCATACAGAGATCACACAGAGACATTTTGGCTTTTCAGTCAGCATTTTGCTAATTCCAAATTCTTTTTTAATCCTCATTCATTCACTACAATACACATATTCAATGAGGTGCAACTTATCCAAAAAGGCTGAAAACACACAGTTTGAAACTTAAAGGAAAGCTCAAAAATGTATAATTTGATATGTTCCATTATATACTACTGCATGATTGAACATTCCAAACCACATCCTCTAATCTTAGAAACCTCCTGATCATTTGAAGACAAGAGACATCAATAGGCATCCTTTTCCCCCAGCTGCAACTTGATGCATTAAACCTAATCTAATCCTGATGTAAGCCCCACTCTGCTCAAAGACCACCTTCTTTAATTTAAAAAGGTGTTTGCTTTCAGTTTTTTATGTGGTGTCTTCACGTTAATATGATTTACACATACACATTTACACATGTCATAAAATATTTCAACATCTAGTAAGAGTTTTCCTTTAAAGAAAAGGGTTAAGTATGAAGAGATATTTAAATGATATCTGGCAATAGAAATGTTAATGCCTACAGTAATGACTGAAAAATTCATTCCATTTATTATGATTCCTGTGAACAGGAGCCAGTAGAGTGTGGGATTAAAAAAAAAGACTTGTTTGAGCCCAAGTCCATCTAGGTGTTTATTTTTATCTTGAAAATTCAAGCAAAATATCTTCATTGATGGCCTTGTCTCTCTGGACACAACTCTAATGCCTCAAAAGCTGAAGAACATTCATCTCCATCAATACCAAATAAAGAGGTATTTTAATGATAAGTTCAGGCTTCAACACAGAACAGTCATCAGTTTTGTTCAGCAATGGAAGAAGACTACATACCAAGAGCTCATTTCCAACTCTCAATATCAAAAAAAGGACAATAATTGCACAGTTCTCTCAATTATCCAAGGACAGTTTACAGACAGGAGATGGTGATATATGCATCTAATTACTTGTTGTTTCATTGTCTGCAATCAGGGACCTTATAGATCACAGGCCATATATCAAATCCACCAGCCATCTAACCAACTGAAATGAGTGAAAGCATGTGCTACATAATGAAGCAGCCAGTTAATATGGGGGCATTAGTGAATGTTATGGTCAGGATGAATGATCTGTAAAGAAAAGATCAGTGCACAGTCAAGCTGAAGTGTCATCATTGACAAAAACTCATTGTATGATGTTAACGGAAGGTGCGTCCATTAACAGATATTTCTATCAGGGGTAACATTTAAAATGCACGTTAATGGGTTATTTATAATATTTATAATATTGATAAATGCTGATTCTCTTTAGCTAATAGACACATGATGTAAAAATGTTAGCTTCAGCTTCGATAGACATTGGATAAATATTGAATAGAAGAACGTATAAAAACCAGTTAATATTCTTCAAGCCCATCCATCACATTTCATAGCTATTAAATCCAGAGAAATGGAGAACCAATATTTACAAAGCTCGTATTCTTATACATAGAGGTTTCATTCCAGCTAAGCAGATTGCCATTGTATAGATAAAATGCCTGTAAGAGCACCACATAACTTCCCTAATTAGCAAATATTCCTCTCAATAAATAGAAATGTTACATTTGTGACACTGAGCTATCGCCACCAAGTGGTGGTATTGGGTACAATTATATGCATGTTGTATAGGCTTCAGCTTTTCATGTTCAGAAGCGAAATGAAGGTAGTATTTTCAAAGGCAGCAACACTTTTCTGAAGAATATATTATGTATTGTAGACAGGGCCCACATCAGATCAAGAGATGGTGGCATAAATGTCAGTCATTTCTCCTATAGACTCTAGTGAAGGGTGGCTGGTGTGGAAGGACATGGAATGTTTCTGACAGTGCAGTTTGTGTAAGGTATACAAACATAACTGTACCCTGAATGCTTTGTCAGACATTTTATTCACATGGCAAACAACACCCCCTTTTCAAGTCGTAATAAAGCAGTTATGAAGACGTAATGCACGGTATATTACATCTATGTACAGCTACATATTGATATATAATATCAGACTGTCAGAGTCACTGACAGATAATTGATTTTTGCATTCTCATCTTTGTGGATGTTTTCAAACCAATTTTTTGTCAATATTTGTTAAAAATAAATACAAATAAATACAATAAGTTCCATGTGTAATTATTGTTTGAATTGCAGTTTGGCTTTTCTGGACTGAGGATTGAATATTGATGCCAATATTGATTTTAGTATTTAACTGAAAACAGCACAGACAAAATCGTTCAGTCCCACACAGAATCTCCTGAATCATGTTGTGTGAAGATACTAAATGGTGCTAATATATTGATTATACATGTATAGTAGATACTCCTAGTACTAGTGTTGTAAATATCATCTAAGCATGAAAAATCTGATGAGGAATTTTTGCCATAATAATGAAAACAACTAGAAGCTGAAGCCAATCACGAGGCTTCCGCATCAAATAACTGGAGACTGGAAAAGGCAAATCCCTTAATGGGAAAAGAATTGGAGATTTGGGAGTGTGGGGGAAATAACTGCAGGGTTTTAGTTCCGATGGGTACCAGCTCACTGGTGCACCGAATTGTTTGGTCTCAGCCTGCAGAGTTCAATCAATGGTGACTCATAACCGCTTTACACAGCATGTGATGGTGAGTGCAGCTGGGTGATCCCTCCCCTATAGGCTGAGCACATGCATGCATGAATTGTGTTGTTTTTGTGGTTGTTATTATTAATGGTGGTATTAGTAGCAACACTTGTATTATTTGTATGAGTTTAAGTTAATTGGTTGTTTCTAATCATTAGTTTAATTTCACATTATATGTATATTAATTTGACATTATATTCATTTTCCTGAATATGCTTTGCCATTACAGAACTGTCCTGATATCAAATCAGATCGTGGACCTACATATCCCCTTATCCAATGTTACAAATGTTTAGTCATTAGTGAATTAACATTGGTTAATTCCACTGTTAATTGGAATAATTTGGTGAATTAAATTTCTTGCAAGGGTTAAGACAGATGTTACACTAAGACG
This sequence comes from Megalops cyprinoides, assembly GCF_013368585.1. Taxonomy (NCBI): domain Eukaryota; kingdom Metazoa; phylum Chordata; class Actinopteri; order Elopiformes; family Megalopidae; genus Megalops; species Megalops cyprinoides. Next base: position 14,245,462 of record NC_050603.1, read on the forward strand.
CTGAAGTTGCACTTGAAAAGTAACTCTAAAAAAGCTAATTTAATTGTGGCAGAATTTCATTTTTCACTTTTGACATTTTGAAAAAAAAAAAATTCAAATGACACATCATATTTCATACTCTTCTCCCTTATCCCTTGATTTTTTTTTGTCTGACTATTTTCCTGCCATGGAAATCATTCCAAAGTTTAATAATAATTCTGTTATTAATTTCCCCACATCTCTAATTGTGAGCCTGTTATTCAAGTTTATTAGAAGCCATGTATGACAATGGGAAATTCTGTAGGTAAAGACTGTAAATGAAACAATTAAGCAGGTTCCATGCATGCCAATGAGGAATGCAGTAGACGAATGTGCCTCTGCTGTTCATAAGCCTTCTCTTTGGAAAGCAGGCAAATAAATCAGTGACACGATGAAAACTTTCCACTATTTGACTTTTCCATCTGGATTAGCAGTAAGAGAATAGCTTCTTTGTTGCTGATGTTACACTGGTGCAATTCATTTTTCAATAACCACCAACTTAAAATTCAGTTAAAAATATCCATGATCAGAGATGGCCGGGGGACTCAGTGCAAAATGCGGCAGACAGATATATTCATTTTTTTTATATCTAAGCTGTGAATAGCTATGATTGCAACATATAAAATGAAAATTTTCATTATTTTCTATTGTTTTATTATTGGCTACAAACAAATGATTAAAAAATACAGAGCAGAATTCAAATGGTAAATATGCAAGTGCAATGCAAAAAAGGAGCCTACAACTTCATAAAAGGCAACACAGAACCTTATTATCAATAAAAACACAACTCCACGATTCTAAAGCTCAGATATAAATAATAAACTCTAATTGTTATCCATCAGTTCAGAGAATAAAGTCATGGCCAGTGGCGAGGAATGAAGGACACAAGCCACACTCTAGGCTGAGACATACTGTGTTTCCACAAAAATAGTACCTGAGTAATGATAACCACAAACACAGAGGCGTTGCAAGGATTATTGTTTAGACATAGATTTGACAATACTTCATGTGACCACTGAGGGTCAGTCAAGTGCTATCATCAGGAACCGAACAGCTAGAGGAAAAGAGCAGCAGCGCTCGTTTCATCTATCCCATCATCAATAGTCAAGAATAATGCATTTTTACTTTGAAATAAAAAAAAAACACAGTCCTTGGATGACATGGCATTGAGTATTTAAACACAAGCTGTTCAGTTCTCAACCATGCTCGCAATTACAAAAATAAAAGGTTCCAAGTTTTGAATGCTGCAGCATTTGGGTATTTACAATCTTAAGTTCAGTGTTCACTTGCTTTGTTGAATTGTTCCAGATTTTAAAACTATAGACAGTCAATTGAAAATGACAGGTCGTGAGCATCATGTTTTTCAAAGGCAACAAAGTCACATTCTGTTTTGATAGAAAAATAGTAAACCCCGATCGCAGGTTAAACTGAGTTTTCACATGATTCCAATGGAACTGAAATGGACCGTTGCGGTTTTCACTTACTCCCCAACGCCACCGACTTATTTCCCTCTGACTGTGTACTGTAAACCATGGTTTCAGCAATGTGCATTACAGAATGTGTGACGTATGAGATACTCTTGCATTGAAGGTCCCTGCAGGAAAGTTACTCGAACCCCCTCCCTTTCATGTCCAAGCAGAACGTTCCCAGGGGAAGTGAGTGATTCATTTTGTGCAATATAAAGTAACAGAACTAATTTCTGGGAGCCTCTCTTAATGAGAAGCTCTTTGAAGTGTAAATGACTTTGTACAGGCCAAACATTCTCTGGTATTACTAAAGTTCTGGTCAAGCTGTATTTTCTCTTAGTTCGGCTTCATTATCCTGTGTCCTGTAAACACGAATGTTGGAAAGAGTACCGTAAGTAAAGTTGAGATCAATTTTCATGTTCTTTATCTTGTATTTGTTTCTCTAACTTGTTTCCCTAGAAATACAGCAATAATGCGCGATCTTAACGTTTCTCCCACTCAACAACAATGTTGCCCTGGATTAGTGAGTATGCTAAACAGGCACTATTAACAATGTACCTAATTAAAGTCATGAATGTACTATATTCTGTATAATGGATGTCTGCTGTTAACTGATATATATATATATATATATATATATATATATATATATATGATTTGACTGATATATTTACACATAGATGCTAACAATAAATGTAATATAAATGCTGTAAGCCGCTCTAAGGGTTACAGGTTTCCAAATCATTTTTGAAACTATTTCTCTTTAATGAGTCATTAAATTCTGTGCACACGCTGTTCTCCTGTGCTCTGAGCTATGAATGCTTGTTAATCAAGAGCTAATTACATACATAACCAGGATGAGCAGTACAGCTCCTTTGTGAGTCACGTACACATCAATCTATTTTCAAGTATTAACTTCTCAATTCGCACATAATTCATTTGCGTTACATAACCACAGCACATATTATTTAGGTGAGAGGAAGTGATGGAGCCAGGAAACACATTCACAGAAAAACAGGAACTGGCAAGTGTATTTTTAACCGTTACAAAAATGTCAAATAAATTATTCAAGTGTAACCATCAAATTTGTTAATGAGTACTTGAATAAAAACAGCATATGAGAATTCCAAGGATATACCATTCTTTAGGAAATTAATGATGAGACTACATCTTACAGTAGATTTAACAAGTAAATTAAGAAATTGTGATATGCCATATCAGCATGCCTGTGAGTATTGCATTTCATTATCATACTGCTGTCATGCAAACAGCCAGTACCATGTGCTATTAACCATCCTGAAAGACCCTTCTGTCTCCATTCCAATTAAGTTAATCAGAAGTGAGCAGTCATCCAATTAGATTTTCTCAACATACTCGAGTGCCATTGACAAAGGAATTACCACAGAACACCTCACAGAAGTCAGAACAAACTTCTAACATCATGATTCTTGGGGTTGGTAACAGCAGAACAGAACAAATGGAAATGTGTTATTCATACAAATCACAGTGAAAGCTGTCAAAACAGTTGGGAACACATTGAAATATTTAAGTACATATACGTAGACATTAGGTTGATATTCAGTCAAGTTACATCTATTCATTTCTTATTGTCTAGGTGATGTTTTATTTATCTTGATCTAGTTTAGGATGCAGTTAAATGGGAGTAATCCAGTGGAGAAAAAATGTCACTACATGATTCCTGGGATGTTCCTAAGGCATAAACCGTGTTTTTGAAAAGTCTTTGATGCACATAGATTGTATGTTTCTAGGTCATGTGACCACGTATGCACATATGCTGCAAGTGTAGCTTGCCGTACGCACCAGTATCACTGCCTCTAGACCCCCAGGCTTCTCCTGGGAGGGAAGCGAACGTCCCGTGATGGAATGCTGCCGTCACCCGTCACTCCCCTCTGCTGGCGCCTGTCTGCTGCAGCGCCCGGGCGATAATGACAGCGAGATGCATCACGCAGCTGCCTGCCCGGACCACAGATGGATGAATGAGGCCGGCGGCACCGCACCGCAACGCGAGGCTTTCATTTTCCCAGCGTCAGCCACGGACGGATCTATTATCTCATCCGCTCCCAATCGCGAGTGATGGAACTCCATCATCTCTCACCCCGGGAGGTGGGGCGACGGCAGCAGCGATCGCGGGGTCTCCGGGGATGTTCATCCTTTAATTAATGTCACACAATTTGCTGAGTGTCCAAGTCAGGCTGGGGCCTTCTGACTGCTTTCACAGCATCATCATATTCAAAGCGTCACAGAACCGTACAAACGTACCAACAGACACCAAAGGCATAATCTGCCGTGTGGGAAAAGCCAAGTCAGTCATAAAATGCAATATGTCTGTTCTTCAGGTAATGTCAGAAGACCATGCTACATCTTTTCCCTATCCAAACAGGTAACTTTAATGCGCTCTGTTCAAAAATTCTCAAAGGCAAAAACTTATACAGTAGCTTCACACAGAATGGACACCCTGCCAATATGGAAACCTGAAGACTCACCCCATTTGTGAATACAGTCAGCTCATCCTGATAGTATTCTCCCTGTCATACATCATACTCCAGTTTAGACCTGTTTACACATGAAAGAGTAACATTCAATGTATGCTAGAGTCACCAACTTATATTACTGAAGTGTTTATGATTAGTGTCAACACTTACTGCACATGCCCACTATAGCCAGTAATACTTGAAATTCAGTGTTACATGACTGAGATAACAGACAATATTGCTGTATGTCATACTCTTCGTAATATTGGTAAGAATGGGGTCAGTAAACACACACAGTCTGAAGGATATCACTTTAGAAACCTCTAAAGAAGGCGTTCCATGGAAGCAAAGCCCGTAAAAAAAGAACAGAGGTAGTTCATTTTATTAAGGAGGACGACAACAGCAAAAATGGACGCTTCCAAACTTACACCGGCATATAAAACACCCCAGCCCCCAGCGTGCCACAGTATCGGGAATGCAAGCAAGCATGAGCTGACTTTTAGAACTGGCCTAAATGAAGACATTTCACTGCAGCAAAGAGATGTCACTGAAGACAGTTTTCAAAACGGCAGCGCGCTGCATCACAAAATTCTGAGAAATGCATCATGCGCATTCGAATCAGCTGCTGTTTCCAGTTTAGGATCAACAGCAGAGTAAACTAGACTGCTGATAAGGCAGCAACACGGACAACGCGTCCCATCACTCAGACGGATGCGGAATGGATTGCACTGTCAAATGGAGAGAATGCATCAATATTACAAATAACGGTGCTTGTGAGGCAGTCGGGCAAGGCGGTAGCTGGAGACGAGATACGAACGGCAAGACATAGGTGCACGTTGCTAATTGCGTAATCACTCACGCGTTTCCTTGAACTTGAAGTGATATTTCAGCCTTGAAGAAACGCTGTTAGAATGTTACAAATTATCCAAGTTAAATGGTCAATCACAGTTCAACGCATATCTTATTGCTGGTTTATATGTGAATGCAAATGCAATAATAATAATAATAATAATAATAATAATAGTTTAAAAAAATAATATGAACATGACATTGATGTCTTCGATGGGCATCGATTCGTGGTGAAAAATGTGTTTGACTCCCATGAGCCTTTCCATGCTTGCACCAGTGGGCTCATGCCCCTTCCTGTAACCTGCCTGTTCTATCCTTGCGTGTCTGTTTACCCTTCCGACTCAGCTTAAGTGGTTGTTTGCATCCACACGCCACTCCCTTTTCCGCTTGGCAGTTCGGTCCTTTGAAAGAATTTATTGGAAGGGAAGACATTGTTTGGGGATTCTGGGTGATCTAGCCCCCAAATTCAAAATTAAATGAAAAGTGACCCATTTTGTTTATGCCCTCAGTTATTGGCAGCAGAAATGCCAGTACATTTAGTCTGCTACGAGATAAAACAATTTAAATCCGTTTTCTTATGTTGGGAATCAATCTCAGTTCCCCTGAACTAGGTATGAACCATTATGATAATGATGCAAATCAGACAGGTAGGAGGCTTCTGTTCCCTGCCTTAGGAGCGGGGGTTGTAATGGAAGTGTGATTTACAGGTTCTATTGCCAGTTGAAAACCAGAATGTGCTCCGACCCTTAAAAAACATGGTTTGTTTTGTACAGCAATTGTTTTATAAAGTGTCCATCAGTTTATCAGTTTAAATCTTTCAGTAGCCACCTTGGAAACACAATTGAACACTACATCACCATACACGTTCACAGGTCACACTGATGTTACAAGGCCATAACTAAAGGACACAAAGGACCTCAGTGATTGGCCTTAGTGTAACACACCTGACTTCAATTCAGTTATCCACTGTGACAAGGAGTAGAGTGAACCCAAATGCAGAGAGAACTCGAGACCCAAGAGGTTTGCTTCAAAGAACATAAATTTACCTTTACTGGATATCTGTGAGATACAAAACAGGTTTGGGCAAGATTGCACACACATGCACAAGACGTGGCAACTCAGGACTGAGCAAAGACGTGAACAAAGCGCAGGTCTTAAATAACAGAGAACACAGATGTAATACATTCAGTTATGTGGACATCTGGTGGCCAACATGGGAAGCAGCAGTTGCATTCCTGACATCCACAGTATAAAAGCAGGCGTGTTTGCAAAAGGGCACTCTTTTAGGGCACTCTGTGATGCATTGATTAGCATTCCTTCTGTATAGGTAAAATGCAGCTATTTTTTTTTTCATTTGTTAGAATCAATAACTCTTGCGATATGCTCCAGATATTACTCTTTAAAAAAAAAAACTTTTACCTGAGAGTAAACATCAGGAAGCTTCTTCACTGAACCATTATACAGTACCGACTTTTGGATTTGATGTCATTCAATAGGAATTGTCTGATGAAATACTTTGACTGGAGTATCAACTAGAGAAGAAATATCACAGGTGATGGTTGTTGTTGTAGGAACATTAGTAATGATCAAGGTATTTGTATTGCATGATGTATGTTTATCATTAATGGAAATAAATTATGTAATATGTATAGGTTATGACATATTGCATCAGCAGAATGATGCTTATGTATCCTGGTTTTGTTCAGCTCACGGAACAGATTGTACCTTGCTTTCATGTTACAAATGCTAACCGCAGGACACTGGCCAGAGATCTTGTTACACGGTTGCAAATGACTTTCCAATACCAATTTCCAATAAGTTAGCTGCAGTGTGATCACATGGTGGCAGTACTGATTTCCTCTTGTGTCCTGGTCCTTGTCAGGCTCCCTGCTCCTTCATCTGCAGGCAGGAAGGGAATCAGAATCCCAGCATGAGATCCCACATGCCCAGAGCACTCAGCAAACGCCGTCAGAAAACTGGCCCTTTCCATGCTCCCTTCAGCACTTGCCCGGGTGAGCAATCTCTCACTTTCTAATGCACTCTGCAATCCTAGAGCTAAACAAGTCAGCCTAGAGGCTGCTTGCTGTTTTGTAATAAAAAGCATACATTCAAGTGCTCCCTCCCAATAAGATTTCATATTAAAACTTCAGCGTTAGTTTACCAAGTAGTTATTTTTGCACTTCTGTTATCTAGGATGCATTCCTGTGAGCAGAGATGGCATTGTGTAAGTAGATAGCCAGTGAGACTGTAGTTTTTACAAAAGGAGTTTCACAATTTGGATCAGTAGCCAGAGGAAAGCTGTCAGCTTAAATCTTGATGCGAGGCTCCTGTTTATTGATCGGCGGTGATAGACGTTCTGAGAGAGCTCGTCCTCAGTTGCTACTGACAACGACTGACGTGACCGTGTTAATAAAACCTCATTCATTCTCCAAGCGTCTCTTTAAAGAGGAAGTTAATTACTGGATATAATTCTGAGTGTTGTTTACTTATCCTGGCTTGTGGGAGAATTTCAGTGTCTGTGCAGCATGTTCAGAGAAACGTTCTTCAAAAAGCCCCCCCCCCACCCCCATCACAGCCACACAAGATGCAGATACATAATCGGAAATGTTGAATTCCATGTGGCCTTGTTTTTCAATAGGCCGGATACTATCTCAGGTAGGAGTCATGCCTTATTTTATTGGATCAATTGGTAAAGTGGAAATTTGAATCCCCCGTCATTCCTAGACTCAATTAGCTGATGTTTGAAAAGCATGTCTATAACCCTCAGGACTGTGGATAGCCAGGATCAGGAGTGGATAGCGTTGCTAGGAATCCATAAAAAAGCCGAGGCCACGATTCACACAAACACTGTGTAAAACCCAGAACTGACAATTAGATGCGCCTAAGACGTGTGAGCTTAAATTGCTGCCACATTAGGTCCAAAGGTGTTTGCGTAGTACACGTTAGACTTGCAGTGTACATAGAATAGAATCAGGCTGAGGTGGAGAACCAATAGGAAATATAAGCATCATACTAAATACTGGTGTTTGGCCTTAAATTCTGTAAGTAAGTGGCATCACATATACACCTTAACAAGCAAGGACATTCAATGTCAATCATCAGGATAATCAAGGAGAAAAACTTAACCGTGAAAGAACTGTTATTTCTAATGCAATCACAACAAGAGGGTCTTCAAAAAATCAATCAAGTGGGTGAACACAGACTGTGAAGACTGCATCAAAGATCTGCTTTTAACCCCAGGCGACGAGTGAAAATGGAAACATCGTGTTTGCCTTGCTCTGTGCTTGTCCATGGGTAAAAGTGGTCTTGCGGTCATTGAGCACACCAAGCAGCCAGGACATAAGGTGGAGTGCCCTGAATAGCTCTACACCTGCTTATATGCAGTCTTCACCCTGGTCAAAACCAACAACAAATACAAATATAACACATACTTCATTCACTTGTGCTAATTTATAAAAATGAACAGCAACATTACAATTGTTGAACTAACACAACTCCAAACTCATCTAGAACAGACAACCCCTGCATCTTAAATACATGGATGCATTTCATTGCCACATTTTTTTCAATTTAACAGTAACAGTAGTTACAATCCCCCATTATCAAGAGCTTCTGTGGTTCACCTTATTTGTCTTATGTAAGATTTTAATACTCGAGTCAATTACCTTGCATAAAAGAAACAATATGGTTCTTTAAAACCACAAGTGCATGATCTGAGAGTGTAATTGATGCACCCTCTGAGTTTGCAGTTTTTGAACTGTATGAGTCTGGAATGTGCCCCCATAAAATATGCAAGCCTTACATTTTTATTGCCAATAGTGTATGTAGAACATTTGGCAAAATTCCATTTCATTTGGCAAGTATCTGACTGTTTCTGGGTCTTACTCAAATCTTCATGTATTATTTAGTTATTTCTGAACTGTTTACTTCTGGGAAATGTGCTTTTCAAAACCCTTTTCACAGCCCTTAATCCTTTTTAATTTCAGGAGTACATATTATAACAGGCCAGTCTCAGAGCATATTTTTTATACACTTCATAGGGTTGTTACTTCCTCCCTAATATGTGGCATTAAGATTCATTCATCCACTGTGAACCTTGTTTACTCAGTTTAAGTTTCCTGTAGTTTTGGAATGTATGTATGCATGTACACTATATATTCAGAGAAATTCAATCTGCATCATTCACCATACAGTTGACTGTTTACATGCTGTTCCCTGTTTACACTGTGTAGGTTCTTCCCCGTCTTATTAAAATTGGCCAATATAAAACTGAAAAAACATCACGTAAGAGGAATTGACTCAGTTGCCAAAACATCCCAAAGGCTCATCTACACCAGTGCTGCAAATTCTGTTGGGATTATCACATAAATGGAGTTAAGATATGAATTTCTCTTAATGAGGAATTTTATAAATGAAACAGGCAAAAATAACATCTAATATCTCTAGCTCTAGATTTACATTTCCTGTTATATTGTTAATATTTTCCATTCAGTGCAGGCTTTTTGGTATTTAGTTAAGAATTCCAACCATAAGGCCCAACTCTTGCTCCTCATACACTGATCCAATGTCCTTCTGTTGGTTCAGAGAAACACAATTGCACAGTTGCACATTAAGGCTCTCATTCAGACAGAAGGATATTTTTGCACAATTTTTTCCAGTTTGGGACATCTAAGAACATCCTGTGTGTAGAAGGCACCTTTGACCTTGAGCAGATATTATTTTTAATGATGCACTAACAGAGTAGAAGACCCTAGAGAAAAAATGTGTCACATTTAATCTCATCTTTCTACCGTACCAGTCTACAGAGCCTTAAGCAGTTTTTCCCAATACATTCTATAGGACAGGCCAATTTATTCTACTGTAGTTTTGGGCCAATTAACTGTGGGTTCCTGTTATAAAACTGCATTCTCTAAATAACAAATAACCGTAGATAACGCTTTTACAACCAATTTTTTAAAAATAATCCCTCACAACAGGAACTCAAAATACAGTCATATAAATGCATTCAAAGTCATGCATACATTTATAGTTTTGTACATATGTGCATAATTAACAAAATCTCATATTTATATGAAGCACATACTTGTCTATAACAGAGGAGAAGGGCAAATATTGGGTGCCACATTTCCCATTTGACCAACCTTAATGGAAGTAAATGTTCCATATTTATTTGGATAGTTGCAACAAAAGAATCACTTAATAATACTGGTAGTAGTAATACTGATATTTGAAGGTAAAGGGTAAAACTGCAGGCATTGTGAATACAGGACAGACCAAACACAGGCATATCTCGCAGCCACATGGCTGAGAACCCTGATGTCCTAAGAATTCCCTTTGGGAGAGTAATGTTAGCAAGATGAATAAGGGCAATTCTTCAAAGCCCAGTTAGGAGTTCATTATACATGCATCGCCTACGTGTTGCTTATCGACAAAAAGGTTTTGGTGATGCAAATTGGTTTTACACAAATTGAATTAATGACGAGCCATGCATTCTTGAAGCAGAGTTGGCTTATACCTCTCTGGTGCTGCTTGAAATCTGGATGTTTGTAACATGGAAAATTGTCCTGCTTTTATAGCCCCTGAGTGGCTCGTTCTGACAAGGCGCTTGAATCTGAATTGTTTCATTCGCCATTTGAGAATGACTGGGGTCCACAGTGGCAGAGTCCAACTAAATTGGCTTCGTTTTGTGACAGTAGAGTGGGTTTTGATGGCCAGAGTTCCACTGCTATGAACGCTATGATGGTTTGAGATGCACCTGTGAGACACTTGGATGGTGTCAGTGGAGGTACGCCTATCCTCCAATTGGTGTTGGCACCACTGTGGTGCACTGCGGGACTTGTGCTGTGGAAAATAGCCATTGGCTGCAGGTGAGTGGATGGCAGGATTGTATTTGTCACACCTCACCACACCTACTTGAGGGAAGAGGTGTTTCAGAGAAGCACGTCTAATTTAACATAAAAGGGAATTCCAGGAGGAATTGGAAAATCTGGGAAAAAAGTAAAAGCCTTTTGTGAAAAGGTTTCACATAAAACTAAGGAAGTAAAACGATATATATCTTTATATAACTGATGATAATTAGAATGTATTCAATCCCATAGAGGGTCTTCTTACTATATATGAGGTGTTATATTAAGCAGGCCTGTATCACACCTAGGAGAAAAATGCTGCACTCACCACTGAGTCACAGTTGGCTTTGTATGATGAAGATAAGTGATAAACAGAGAATGTGTGAGACCTTCTTAAACCTTCTAATGACTTATGCTTAAATGCTTAAATTTGTTTTATAGACAAATATAAATAGTGATGGTGATGCCTATGTACAAGTTTCTTTCCAAAAAATATTTTCAAAAAATATTTGTTGGCTACTTTGAAGAATATAAAATATAAGATACTTTTGGCTACTGTTTGACACTTTTTTGGTCACTGCATAATTTTTTGTGATGAGATTTGTGTTATTTCATAGTTTTGATGTCTTTACTATTATTCTAAAATGTGGAAGATAGTAAAAATAAAGAAAAAAAGTTGTGTCCGAACTTTTGACTGGTACTGTAGGTCAATGTCATCAATGAGGAACTCAACCAAGGTCTTCAAGAGATCCATCTGTGGTGTAAGTTTCATGACTGCAGCTTCATTTCCGTGAGTCATCAAAGTGAATATTCCATCAGCCTTAGAGGCTGAGGGGGTCAACATAAGAGTGCTGACTGTTGCATGTGTGTTAGACAAATATTATTTAATCATTTTGCATACACTCTTATCCAGAACGACTTAAAAGGCTGACATGGTCAAATACCCCTGAGGTGGGCACAAATATTTCAATGAGACAAACTGAATTAGAGTTGCATGAACAGAAATGGCAGACAATGTTAGGTTGCCAAGAAAGTGTGCATTTTTATGCGGTCACAGCATAACCTGTCATAAACAATATACAAGCCATCAATCTGACAGCACATTGCACAGCTCTGAATATCTATGCAGTTTCGAGGGAAAAATTGTCTTTGGTTACAATCCAATAAAGAAGGAAGTACTACACGAAAGGTAGTTTAGTACAATATTTATATACAGTACATGGTGGAACAGTGGGTGGCAGAATGCCATATGGTACACATTCATTATATATTACTATGTATTATTCATGTAATAACATTTCAAAAATAACTTTAAATAAGCATGAAGCTGCAGTCAAGTAGATTATTTCAGTAATTAGCTCCCCTTAATAAAGCAACAGTGATGAATGGCACTTATTGACTATTTCTTCAGGGTATTTGCGCATCAGATTCAGTTTTAAACACTGAAGCCAAGACTTGGGGGGAGTACATTGAGACTAATGCTAACTGAATAGTGAGCCTTTGAATTGTCCTCTTACATCTGCTCTGAATCGGGGCATAATTACACTTCTGATTGTTTCTCAGAAGTGTTCCATGAAAAGAGCACAAACCTGTTATTAATGTGGTTGCCCTGGCTGGATAAAGCTTGCAGGCTTTTTGGGATTACAGTGTGGCCAAGACACTGACCACCATCTTATGGGACATCGAGGCTGCTGAGCTCACAATTCTTGACCCCCCCCCACCACCCCCCCCCCCCCCCCAAAAAATACAAAGTGAAGCCTAAAATAGACTGAAATACTACATAGCTGTGTATTAATGGCATAAAAGTATACAGTATGTAGTCCATCATGTTATTTTTCAAATACTTAATTTCTTTCACAGTATAACTTCTCCTTTAGTACACAGTAAAAATGTACACAGACATGCAGTGTTTAACAGTCATGTTATGTGCCAACAGTCATGTTGCCTCCAGGGGGTTGGCACTGAATCAGGTGCTGTTAATGCATCTGATTGGCAGAGCACTCTCTCCTTGCATTATCTACCAGCTTTGATTATGGTAAATCAACATGGATCCGACAGAACTAATAAAAGATACCTGACCTTTTTTAATGTTTTTTTTTTCTGAATGTAGCTAAAGGCTGAATTAATTAATTGTTGAGAAGAAATAATTTAAATTGCATGCATCTTTACAGAACTTGTATGTTGAATTTCATTTCAATTGCACAGAAGCAATGGTACAGTCCAGTCGTGCTGGGATGCATTGCAAATGTCCTTCATCTTCTGTGTTTGTAGAGAGGATGACTCATGCAGGAATGAAGGCTTTTGTATGTGCAGAGAGGAATGATTTCTGAAATCACTTTACGCTTATTCTATTTCTTTTTAAGAGATAACAACATCATAATTGCTGTGATTCTTCTTTCATGGTTATTCAGACGTCCTCTCCGTATGTTGATGAGAACAATCTGCTCAAGAAGTTTCATTACAGCTTGAATGCTGTAATGAAATCAGACAAGCCATGACAAATGTGTAATCAGTATTATGTTTGTCTGCTTAACTTCTGATTGCACGTTGAGAACTGAACATTTTCAATAGGGGTTCATGATGACTGCAAGAAACCAAGCTTTTCTCTTGTAATTCCTTTGTTACCCAGGCAACCAGGAGCTGCAATATTGATGGATTTCAAAATTCCAGAATCTTTTCAAATCCCCACAAATATTGGAAGGCATATCTATAAGGGTAGGACTGTGGAGACAACTTTTGGTGATGTAAATATGCAGATGCACCCATGAGGAGGATGTACAGTTCTGCGATATTTTGCATTAGTTAAAAACAAAAATGCCTCAGTCACTCTAGATGTCTGCCAATGTTTCACAAAAATAATGCCTCAGGAACATTCCAGGAAGAGTGATCTGAGTCTCTTACTGCCATTGGGTTCAACAATAGATACTCTAGCCTAAACCTTGGAACTCTTTATTTTAAATGAGCATCTGTTTAACAGAAGGGGATGGGGCTGTTTAACAGGGAGCGGCACCATTTGGCTGAAACCACGTTTCAGTGAAAAGACGCTTACTTGTAGCTTGGAGAAGCAGAATGTACTGAGCCCATTAAAAATGTTCAGACTCAAGAGGGGCATCACTGAGAATGACGTTAAAAAATGATGCTGTTACATAACTCACAGATGATGAGTTATCATGAAACATTTGTTTAAATTTTAGCTTTCATTCACAACAGCTTCCAGTGGGTTGCTAGTGAATGTATAGCTGCATTCATCCATGAGGACATTTCAGTCTTCATTATTTCAGAAGCACTACACTGGCCAGACACAGTGGAGTCAACTCCTGTGCATGTGGAAGACAGCACAGGTCATTAAAATGCCTTGCACTGAGCTGTCTTACTGTAAAGCTTCAGTCCTCCTTGTTATGAAGTTGATTGAATAGGTTCATCTTGGTATATGTTTGTGCGTGTGTGTGTGTGCGCGTGTGTGCGTGTGTGTGCGTGTGTGTGTGCATCTTTGAATCATACGACTGATGATACCAGTCATGTGCATATAAATGTATTGCTCATTTCCACATTGGTTTGCATTGGTTCCATTTACTGCCACAGATGCTGATGTCTGTTTCACACTGTTTATATGATTCTGTTACCCATCAGTATAGGCCTTATTCACCACTGAGATGCCTTATTACCCTCTGGTTCTGTGCAGCTTGGACAGTGTGTGAGGTCCCCTTGACATCTTCCTTGACATTTCCACTATGTCTTCAGGGATAAACTGCTCTTACTGTGAAATTCTTCCCTTGTCTCTCCTCTCCTTGACTTTAACCCCTAAATGGAAATGGGATTTGCTCTACCCCATGGTCTGAAAGTATGCCAATAGAAAAATAGATGCACCAATACACACGAGCACGTTAATAAACACGTGGGGCTCACAAGGTGGCTGTATACTATAGCATGCAGGTCCATAGGTGACAAAAACCTACTGTGCTTTTACAGGGAAAAAAAATAAATCTATGAATGCCAACACAGGGTAACTCCCTACTATTAAGACTCACAAGCTCACAAGAGAGTTTGTGTGTTCAATGGTAATATTGACTTATCCAGTGGATGCCTATTTTAATATACCCCTGTTCTGGTGCACAAATACATATGAGTTTCATTTCTTTAATTCAGAATACTTCATTTTCAGTGAACAAATTTCTTCTGTTTTCCATCTGATCTTTTTTTTAAATAATGGATTAAACAAGGGTACATCATCATATTAGATACATCCTCCTGATAAAAAGATGTCTTAATGGAAGAAACTACCATATATCCCAGTCACCTGATTGCAATCTGCATAGCAATTAGTTCCAGGATGAAATTTCACGTTTCGCTACTGACCTACAGTTTGAATCGAGCCTCCGTACATCACATGTGTACAGATTATGAAATAAAATCCATGAGAATCTCACAGCAATTTAGATAGCGAGACAGTCTGGAAAACACACTTCCTGGTTGCTTTATCTACCAGTCAGATAGAGCAGGTAAATGGAAAAAACATTTCTGTGGCTGGCAAGCATATCGCAAAGGACATCACAGGCATCCCCAGGCACATATTGAAAGTGACGGATGCCAATATTAATACAACATTCACCGCTGACGTTTTTATATTCTGGCCGTTGGGCAGAAACGTCTATTGGAAATCAGGAGAAACACAACAGAGAGCAAGCGAATCTATTGAAAAGGTGTATATGTATTTTGGTGTTTAGTGAATTGATGATGTCTGTGTAAATATGGCAGCTGGGAGTTAACATAGCATTGCTTGTGACCATGACAGACAGTAGTATCCCTTAAATGAACCACCAGTTCATAATGTTAGGAAGCAGAGCATTTATATGTTTTCAATTTGAAACTTATTAGTAAACATATGTACACAGTGACTTAATACCTAAAAATGACCTTTTCTTCATACTGTAGAATCAGCTAGAAACTATTGTCTGAAAGTACTGTATGTGAAGATTTAATATATGCCTTAATAGTAAGTGTGGTCATAAATATTTTGAAATAGAAATTCCAACATTAACAAAGATAACCTTTGGTCAAGGTCAAAGGTTTGTGTTCATTGTGTTTGTTGACATTAACGTAGTACTGCATTTTGCATTTCTTACAAATCATTATGAATCACACGGCACTAATTACAGTGCTGAAATTAACAGGATTACATTATCAGAACGTGACAGTAACAAATGACGTTCACAAAAATGGTTTAGTAACACAAAATTAACACTTAGTTTGATCATATTATCCAACATTAAATGTACAAATGTTTTTATGTCAGGTTCTGCAGTCTGCTGCTTTATCTGTAAGATTGCAATAGCATGTTAATGGAATGGCATCAAAGATGTCTCTCATCAGTCCCCAGAATCTCCTGGAGTGAAATTTTTTTCAGCGCTCCCACGCTAACATTCATTTATCAATATGATAATAGGTCATACACATTCTAAAGAACTAAGCCAGGTCAAATAAACGTATACTGTTTATGCAGAAAAAATTGCACCATTGTAACTGAGATTTCCAGTTGACTTGCTAGAAGTAGTGTGATCATTCATACCACACACTGCGCAGGTATACAGTCCTAAAGTTAGAGTCAGTCTACAAGGTCTAATTGCAGCCTTTGATAAAGGCAAGAACAAATTACTGACTAACCGCTGGTTAACACAAAGCTTCCACAGGACATGATTCAATTAATCATGGCATACAAATATTAAAATCTTATCTAACTTGGAAAGGCCCTGTAATGAAACTGCTATCCTCAGGAACATCTCATTTTAAGTGTTCAAATGAGCATGTATTCATAGAATGTTCCATTTCCATCATCTTAATGATTTTCTGAAAACACAGTAGTATGTAAGATGTTTTCTATGTTAATTATTGATTTCCTTCTACAGGCATACCATGCATTGAGTATTTATTGTTTACAGTGTTGCTATAGACAGTGTTTTGGCCAATGCCATGTGTGTGTCCACGTATATGATATAGAAATATTGATTTAAAGATTGCAAGAGAGGAAAACCTGGTTTGTGTGAGGAACTTCCAGCATTATTAATGCCACATGAATGGATTAGGGTTGCAGACCTTATGTCCAATAGCAGTGATTGCAGGCTGATCTCACATCTAAGAGATGGATGAGCATCATTTGATATACACAGTACATACGACACCAGTCTATATAAAACCGCTTTAGTTTCTGAGGGCAAATGGGAAGATCAAATGTAATAACTGAAATTTCATAAAGCACAATCATTAAGGTTAGGTACTACAAGATAAACTTCATTTATTTCATGAGGGCACTCAAAGTTCTGACTTTTTATGTTACTATCAATAACAATAACTGCATCACTCCTAAAAAATCCTTTGGAAAAGGCTTACACCATAATATTGTCACAGCTCTGGCAGGGACTCAGGCGCAGACAGGAATGCAGGATGCACAAACGAGTTTAATAAAGCCAAAACGCAGTCCAGGAATCAGGGTCAAAAAACAGGCTAAGTCACAATCCAGAAGAGCACAGCAAACAAAACCAAAAACAGATCCAAAGTCAGAGTCAAGAAAACAGGCTAAAATTCAGCAAAACAGGCAGAACAGGGAAACCGGCTCATACCATAACAACTGAGACAAACTCACAACAAGACAAGAAACAAGCAGGGAATAAATAGGGCAAGGCTAATAAGGAGATGGGATGCAGGTGTGCCGGCAGGCAGGTGGAGCCGGTCAGGTAATCAGGTGAGCAGAGACAGGGCGGAGAGCAGAGCAGGGCTGGAACACAGGGAAAAACAAAAGCACATGGACGGGGAAAACAAAAACAAACCAGGCTAAGAAGCCGCAGTCCTGACAAATATACAGTTGCTACATTTGTTTTAAAACAAGGTCAACTCAAATACAAATGGAGATTTAATTTGTTACTAGTTTTTTGTGTTTGGTGTAGACAACTTTACAAGTGACAAGAAGTTGATCAAACTAATAGTGGAGGCCAACTGAATTCCCAGAGAATTTCAGTCTTTCAGCTCTTTCACTGGGGTCCAGTGCTGCTGAGTCTCCCAGATCAGATGATTCATTTTCTCCTTCACAGAGCAGCCTGAACTCGCCAAATTAATCACAGTACCCAAAATATCCACTGTATATTTCCTGAACTATTTCCAACCAGTCTAAATAAAACACCTTCCTGCTCAATGCCACCTTTTCTGAATGTCTTCAGCACATCGCCATCAGGTACATTGCTGTATCTCTGAAATTAGATAAACTACATGAGTCATTTTAGATCAAAATTACATGGCCTGACATCCTCTCTCATTTAATTTGTATAACATTCACTGAGTTTTTTCATCATATTTGACATGTGGTAGCATGCAGATCATTCCTGTCAAAGTAATACATTACAGATATTTCACTGACTTTTCCTTCTCCTTTCAATCCCCAAAAAGAACATATATGATCAAACACCACAACCCCTGGTCCTAAACTACCACATTTTTCTGGTGTCTGCATGTTTCAAGTTCTTAGTCAGCAGTTGTGCATGGTGTCCAGGTATTGGGTAACCAGTTAAACTCTTGGGGAAGTCACTTTGTAATAAAAATGTTTGCCAACCATTTCCACGATTCATAGGCTTTTATTGAATGACAGAGATACAGCTGAACCAGTCCAAGTCCATATGCTCAGTCTTCAAAGGCTGGGGAGAAAGAAGCCACTGATATACTTGTATGTGGAATGTGATTCATTATTTAGTTAATTAAAACAGTGCATGCTGAGCCAAATTATATTTTAAAGGAATCTATGCTCTGCCTTTCTACCTAATTGCCAAATCTGCACAAGGGGACAGGGTAGGAAGGCTATTTGGGGACACAAGCTAAGTTAAGTGAAACTTTCGCAGCTCCAAGACAAATTCACATTTGACCACAGCCGTCTTAGCTGGATGTAGAGAATGTTAATGAATTTAATGGAAGTGAAGGTCGTACGTTTACCATTTCAGATTTATATTCAACTCATTGCACACCACTTGGAGTGCAAGCAATGATCCTGCTTAGGTATGCCATTGTATTATTCCTTATCAAGGTCCCAGAAGGACAAAGTTCAACACCCTCTCTAAACTTCTTTAAATTGTTCGCATTTACTGACCTAGGAGACATAATTACTGTATACTAGTATAACAGATATTGTAAACAGTGACAATGCTGCATGTGTTGTTGGATGGGTACCCCTATGGAAGACATTTTTTGGGTTGTTTCACACAATATTTCAAAACTGAATTGTATGGTTCTGTGTGCAGCATGCATTTATGAACCCATCTATATATTAAATCCCTTTCCCTGGGATTGTGAGGTTTTAAAGATTTTCTGGCTTTTTCTGAAAAATTTAATTAACTTCATGTTCAGGTGAAATTATATCAAAAATATAACCGTAAGGGAAACTACTGATCTTTTAGAGGAAAGCAAAGCTGCCTCTCTCTAATGAGCAGCTGACCAATGGCTCCACCAGTCACTTGCCTGAGTCTGCTGTTTCTAACAGCTTCTTCGAGAGACACGCTGTCAGGCCTGATGTGCACATAATCACTCAGTGCGGCCGCATGACTCCAGAATAGATTGCCCTGTCATAGCTGATAGCGCAAACTTGACTTCCATCTTGCCTTTGTGTTTTCAAACAACACCAGGTAACAAAAGCGCTCTCAAATAGATTACATATAGGGTAAGGGTGGTACCCTACCCCCTCTCTTCTTCTCTCCCTTCCTCCCTTTCTCTATAACTTGCGCTCTGTCTTACACCTATCAGCCCCTCTGTCTTTATTGACATTTCATATTAAAGTATGCACAGTGAAGCACAGCATTTACCATTGAAAAATCTATTGCATAACCATTGTATAACCAGTCTGCACCAAGCATTCATAGAAATGTAAGGAAAGCTGTTCAATGTAACTGCAAACATAAGCAGTTATTGTTTTAGCTGTGATAACATAGATATATTATAATTATGGTTCTTATTCTCTTAGAACATATTTTATCTGATCATTCCAGCTCAATCCTATGTTCATTTTCACGTAGTCTGTAGGGATTGTAATGCATACTGTATGAATATCCAGGGATGCATTATTTATCACAAGCTGTCCATGATCTGCGTATTCAAAAGAAAGCTATCCCAAGAGACCATCACACGTGTCAAGAATGGTCCATACCACTTTCTGTAGTGTGATTCCTTTTTGGTATAATTGATCTAACTTGCAGAAGCTGGTATAAGGCTATTATAGTTCTAACATTTTTGGTATGAACCATTGATAGATATTCCAATGCACTTTTAGTTACACTATAATTCAATCACATCCATGTTTCCTAAATTTTTACCACATTGTGCATACTGATTTATCATATTTGTTCATGTTTTGATTGGGTAGTGGTAGTGCCTTTCAACATATCCTAAAGAAGTGAAATATATTAAGTCCCACTCCTACATCTGGGAGTTCTGTGCTAAGAGAATGAAACATGAGTGTTAAGAACTGTAAAGTGAGAGAGGGAATCTTAGACATGCTGTATATTGATGAAAGGGGCACTTTCTGTAGTTTTTGCCTAGTGCAACAATTGGCTTATCCAAATGTATGATGTGGTCTCCATTTTGGTTCACAATAACTTCTAACTTGACCCTTGTTTAAGGAATTCTGCATGTTTCCAGACTAACACAGTGATGTGACTCCCAGAATCTCTGGAAATCATAATTGTAATCTAGCTTCACCAGCAATAATATTTGATTTTGCTTCTGATTGCTTTTTCCATGAGCTGTATATTGAACAAATGAGATTAAATGCTGCTATTCGTGGCCATTACCATCCTCCAGGTTAAGTAACATTAGACTATAACACTTAATTTAATTGAATTTATCTGGGGGTGTGGCTTTAGATACCTGACCATCACTATTAAACCCTTATTGTGGCACAAAGCAAAAAATAGCGCTGTCCATGGCTTGATGTCCATATGGATATTTCAACGTAAGAAAGCAACCTGTGGCTGAAAGGTCTCCGAGTCAAGAGTGATTGACATCCTTTGTATTTACGAGATGTCGATGAAAGGTCCATTGTGGGTTCAAAATGATATAGCGAAAATACTTGCTTGCTGCAAGGAGTCTGAAATCCAGTGTTCATTCACAACTAATTATCTGTGGAGGGGCAAGTGACGTTCTGACGTCAAAGCTCTTCGCCTTCGCAGAATGAAAGGCAGAGGTCTCTACGAGTCCCTGAAACGGTTTGCTACACTTCGTTTGGATCGCCACTAAATTGTAAGTTATTAAAAACTATTTGAAAATACGTTCGTTTTGGGCTTTTGGAGCCTAAGTCTGGTACGTTTGGTTTGGTTTGTTCCGCTCCTCCCCTGCTTTCACCGTCAGTAATGGTAGTTTCTACTGTATCATCAGAGGGTCAAATGACCGAGAATGCCTCGTACACAATGATAAGATGCACCTGCAGACGGGATGAACAAGAGCAACTTGGGTTTGCAGCACACTGATGTTGTACGTTAATGACTGAAGTGGAGCATGGCGTAACATTGGTTTAAAGTAAGTAAAGAACACCGCGTGTGTAGTTTTGTGGGGCTTGCTTGTCATGCCATCCTCGTACCGTCTTGTCTGTGAAGCGCTGGCTTGTAACTCAGCGTTCAAGTCCAGTGTTTGAAGGCAAACATGAATGCGCCTTTGGGTCTCTCAGCGCGGCAAAACCCTCAGACACTTGTAGTCGTTAGGACACCGGCGCTTTGCTTCCCGGGGCAGGTGTGAGCGTGAGAAGAGCGTGACAGGACGCGGCTCTATCAGACAGGTTTGCGTGTAGCGTCTGCACACGCTCATATTTTCTTTAACAGATGGCTTGTTTGCCCGACAGTGTCATCTGGAAAAGTAATTTCTTTTTTGCCCCTGTTATTGATAAAGCCTAACACTGGGCGCACTGTAACAAATTTGATATACAAGACCGTTTAACCGATAGTTTACACGTTTTCGTAACAGTAAATGTTTTGCATGTACAGTACAGTAGGCGCGCTATTGAAGGTACCGTTGATCAGCTATCAGATAGCCTCCGAACCAGTCTTAGCTACACATGCCACCTCTCAAGTTATCGAAAATTGTGACATATATTGTGTCAACGATATGCTTGTAAATTTTGTTAGTACTGCATTTCACATAGCTCACGTGTAATTTTACTCTTCAACCGAAATGGAACAACAGAAGAAAAAGGAGCTGCATGATTCTATCTACTCTATGCATTTCTGTATTTACACATAAATCTTGAATAGGAGTGTGTTAGCGATTTAGTAAAAGCCTGGGTGTACAGAGCTGCGTAAACAGGGGATGGCTCCATTGTCAGCCGCACATGTTCAATCTAGGGTTACCTTTCTAATGCGCTATTAATGAGATGATGCGAGACTAAGGGAAGAGATTCAGTCCGATGTCGTGAAGTCGTTCCAGCCTTTTAGATCGCAGCGTTACCTTCAAAGAGCTGAGGATCTCCGTGTGTATTGTCATGTGATAGGCACACGCTCACGCAGTTAACTATGGTAGTGGATAGTTACCACGTATCCGAAATGGAGATGCCAGTCGAGTTTTATCACACGTACTTAAGGTGAAGAACTGAGGACGTTGAGGGGTGTAGTTTGGAATTTGCAATTTGGAAATGCAGATTGATTTGTGAATTGGTATTTTGCCTTTGTTGTACAGCCCTCTGAAGCCTTTTGGTTCAGACAAATAAGAAATTTATTTGTTCTGCCTTAGTTCAATATTCTGATGGTGAATTGTATTTTTCTCCAAGAAATGACAACTTGTGTGGATATTTCATATTATTTCATATTATTCATATTCAACATACAACGAATACAGTATAGTGGGAACTGTGTAGTAGTGTGTCTGAGAATGGGTATGTGTTTTTGTGAGTAGTATTATCTGTATTAACTGTCCATATAAACAAAAGAAATACATTAAAAGTGTGAATATTTTTATACTAGATGTGTTGTCTCCAAATACTGGTAAATAGTTTCAATATACATATGGGAAGCAATACAGATATCACATGTCATATTTAATATGATTTACTGTCCTGACTCTATGACAATCCAGTCATGAACTGCTGAAAGCACATGGTGTCACATCTTGATTCATTGGGGTAAACAAGATTTGCCACTTCTTTCAGTGGAATGACAGTAAACCCTTCTCTTTTGCAAAAATAGACTAGACTGCAGCACAATTTATGTTTTCAAAAAGCACTGTCAGGAGGCTGGAGTCTGTCTTTTAGTGTCATGCATCAAAACATTTGTTAATGGATTTGACTGGTCACATTTTTATAGATGATCTAAGACAGAGGCACCTAACCCTGATCTGTGTGTTCCCCTTTTCAGAGAGTTTGCTTGACTCAATTGCTTACTTGAATTACTGCTTTAATTGAAAAAATTACAACACTTCTCTCAGTTCTGTGATTGGTGGTCATTTACCAGGAGCCATCATGTTAGAGGGTCCCCTTTCAATGCCAGGATTGCGCACCCCTGATATCAGAGACCTGACAGCATATCTGTTACAGTTCAATCAGTTTGAAATCAAAACCAATTTTCAACAGACTTTTTTAGGAAATGAATCTAGTGTTTCCAAGCCTCTGCTATATTTAGCATTCTGCAATGTTCAGCTCCACACAGAAGACAGAATTCTCACCTTAATAGAATTCTCATAACCCCTGGATTCCCCAGGTAGGCCCAATGCTGCTGTATCCCTGTGTAAAGTACATAGCCTGACTTTCCTCAGTTGTATTAATGGATAACATGTAAATTATGATAAAACCATCAAAGTAAGGAAAAAGCAAAGTAAAACATAATGTAATGTTTTCAGTCAATGTTGTTTCAGTTGCTTTGTCATGGGTAGTTTTCACGTGCCTAGCTGGTACATGGGTCTCTACGGTATTGAATATGGGCTTTAATGGTTTTTAATAGGCACTTAAAACAAATCACCTGTAATTGAAGATGTTGTGTAATATGCTTGGAACATTACCATAGCTTGATGACTGAACAATCTCTCCAAAGCAAAATAGAACAAACTGTTATCATGAATCAATGGAAAAGTTACTCTATGGGCAGGTGTCTGTCAGGTGTCTTAACTGCATAAAGGGCTCTGATTGCTTAAAGACACCCTGCAGGCAATAAAGCCTATAGATGTGGGCTTTGTGCATGGTTAATATTTACCTGATAGTTGTCTGAAACATGTCTTTCTGCTGATTTCTTCCTGCCTCTATCTACAGCGACCAACTTTTCCCTGGACTCAGAGTTTAAGTAAAAGTAAGTTTTTATTCTTAACCAGTGGGGCAGCAGTGTGGAGCAGTGGTAAGGAGCAAAGCATGTTGCTGATTGTAATCCCAGGAGGGCCAGTGTTATACTCTACCTTGGCAGAGAGCTACAAAAGGCCCATTCTACAACATCTGTAGTTCCATGCCAAGAACAGTTGTGTACATGAAGCTCATGTATTTTAATGACAACAATTAATACACTTTTATATATTAATAATACATATTATTGATGTATATGGCTGTTATGATTGCAGATTTGGTCTTGCAAGTGCAGGTTTGCAACACAGTGATAATTAGAATGAAATCTAAATTCAGGGTATGTTTTTATTCAGAATTGGCAACAAATATATGTATATAGTTGTGGGCTACAGACTACAGAGGGCTGCAGAGTGTTACCCTGCTTGAAAGCATCCCTATAGGAAAGTTTAATTTAACATTGTACTTTCATGGCAAAGATACAAGTGGCTAACATCATGATGTCAGTTCCTTCAACAAGAGTAACAGTGGCAACCACAAGGTCACTGTTAATAAAGTACATTGTGAGGCAAATGGAAGGCTTCATTGGCTGTATATGTATTCCACTTTAATCTGCTTGTAACCATTCATCATACTTTATGAGAATTCAATGAAAAGCTGGGTACCTCAGAAACAGGGAAAGGGAGAAGAGCAACCAATTCATTACGTTTAATGATGGAGATGTCAACCTGTGATGTATGTCTTTTGTGTAGGTCAAAGAGTAGCCTTCTTTGTGAGGAGATGTGGGTTTTTTGGAGGACAGTAGCACTTTTGATCCCCTGAGCACAGTAAAGGAGAGGTATTTAATTCCCTATTTCCGAAGATGGTACCTTCCCCAGTGGACTTCCACTTAAATCAAAGACCCTGCCTTCAGAAAAGCTTTTGAGAAATTCATTCAGTAATGAGGTTAGCTGTCCTTTAGCTGAAATGAAAAGAGGTCTTAAATCAGAGAGTGCAGCTCTCCCCAGAAGAACAAGCAGGCGATTGAATAATTGAAAGGGCAGAGACAAAACTATGCTTTTGCTCTCATCAGCCTCAATATGCATGCCATCGCTGCAGATGGATGACCTCATTATAACTGCGTAATGAGCTTACTGCTAAATAATTGGTCAATTAAACAGACTTAAATTAGATAGAAGAAAGAATCCAATAAGGCATATTCCAGCAGTGCATTCAGTTTTCATCCTGTTTATTATTTTTTTTCACAGTTTCCATTCCCAACAGGATATATGGGTTTGTATCTTATTTTGACCACTCGCATCATTTGTAGCCAGCTGAATGTTTCCCATCCCTGTGGGTCATTTGTGAATAGCTCTTCCACCAGCATGCTAGTGTTGTTGTTCCTGGGATTCTCCACAGCCCCCACCCCCCCCACCTGCTTTTGCTCAGCTGACTCCATCAGTCGATGTCTTTTCATGAGAAAGAACATCCCTGGGGTGTCAGCAGCCAAAAACAGGCCCAGTAATAGGTGGGCTATAAGCATACGGTAAACAGACTGGCATATGCCGGTCCTGGATTACAAAGGATTTGTCATGTTAAATCCTAGTAGCCCAAGCCATTCACCCCACAGTTACTCCACTTAACTTGACCCGTCGTTCACCATTTCCTCAACCAATGTCTGGTCTCATTGTTGAGTTAGAAGCTGCTCCAGCTGACACAGTAGAAGCTCTTAAAAACTATATTTATGTGTTTATTGTAGGCACAACTTATTGTTTAAGCCTCGGTTCTTCAGCTGTGCCAGGAAAAGGAACTTCAGTCTCTGCCCCTTGAAATTTATTGGACCCAAAAATAAAAACTTTAATCAACAGACTCAAACATGTCTCTGCACATCAGCTAAAAAAAACAGTTACTGATGTTCCACTTTGCCAAACCAAGTGATAGATATAGCAATTAAATGACATATGTCACACAGTATTGGCAAATTCTTCAATGTCATAGTAATTGCTTGATTCTTGGCAATATGATTGTGCATTGTCTTCTTGTGTATTATTATTACACTTTGTTGGAAACAAGTCAGTTATTCGCCTCAGTCAACATGTTATTTTGTGAAATGAGTCACCAGGATAAAATGAGACGAATTGTTGATGGACCTTAGCAGTAGGGTCTGGGTAATGCTTTTCTGTTCAATTTTCCAAAATCGCCCAGAAGTAGAAAATTCTGAAAATAACACCTCTTTTCAACTTCCCATTTTTTGATTGCTCTGTGGAGTTCAGGAATGTAATTACTTTGACCACTCAACAATTTAGCTTGAGAAAAAAGATCTGAAATATAAGTATGCTTATGGCAGGAGACTTTACATCATTCTGATAAAAGATATCACTATCAAATTATAACTATTAAAAAGTGAAGTTAGGAATGTTGGTATACGAAGGTTAAGTGTTATTTTGTATTTTGGTGATGGACACTACCTTGAGCCTGTTTGATGTTGTTTATAATGTTAATATATTATGAACTTGCAGTGTCCTTCATAGGTCTGTGCTACTTAATATGCACAGTTTACTTTTCTTTTCTCACTCCAGACATGTCAGATGGGTCAGATGACAGATGGGTCCAGACATGTCACACTGTTATTTAAGACTAATTAAATTTGATTTGTTGGAGCTGAAAAGCAGCACTTCTGAAATGCATCCTTGAATGAATGCAAAAACCTAAAATGCCTCTAGGTTCAGAACAAAAACAAAAGTTCTTAGAACAAAATAATCATTCAGGGAAACATCTATTGACTTGTAGGCATAATTTGAATATTTCTGTATTTCTTATGTATTGTACTCTGTCATGTATTGTACTCTTTAATACCAGCCCATTGAACGAGGCTATGATATAACCGAGGTTTTCTGCAGAGCAGGCAAAGGGATAAAATACAGAATATCATAGCAGTATTTGACAGGATATGCAGACCATGAGGCAGAGAAGCCCTTCATTTACCAAAATCTACATGGGGTGAGTGGTTGGGAGTTTGAAGGAAGCATGTCATTTCACAGAATAAACATGATCCATTACTGACGGAGCAGGCAGAAAAATCACTGAAGTTCAAATGTCAGTGACATTACAATTTGAATGATGTGAAGAGGCACTTATTTTTCATCCACTCTATGTGTGACAGACTAATTGTCGTACTACTAATATATATTAGTTGCCATGCATCATCAGCTGTGAACTGGGTAAATTGGATCCAGGAGGGACTCTGCAAGAAGTGCTAGATATGTCCAGCTATATGTTTATGGAGATGGGCTGAGTGGAGTAAGGCTATTGTTTAAGTAACAGGTCAGTTAAGGCACCTTACCATTGCAAGAGAAAATTCTGTTCACAATTATGCTTATGTAGAAAGTATGGTACATTTGTACCAAAAACAGAGCGATAAGGGTATCTGGGTTCTAAAGAGGACCACGTAACAGAGTAGTCCTCACAGAAACTCTGGTCTCTGATCTGGAAATAAACACATGCTAGGCAAGCACTTCAACTTACCTAGTGAGAATTGATTGAGACCAGCGTTGCGGAGTAGCAAGTGATTCAGAGTGGCACTCCAGCATTGACATTTAGATTCCGCACTCTGTTGGCTGTGCAGTCTGCAGCCAGCTGATAACTGGTGGATTTCCACAGCTCCATGTACATTGGCAGTTGCTACTCCACTCACCTAACAATCCTGGCCTTGCTGTCTCATTTGTGCTGCGTATTGTTGGAACAGTAGTTTCTCTCTGTACAACAGTGCTAATTTATCAGTACCAATGACAAATTGACAATTTCAGGACTGTTTTTTTTTTTTAATTTGAACTCTCAGGAGTGAAAGGGACCCAAGAGGTGGTGGTGGGGTTGGTGTGTGGCAACTGGTCTTTCGATTCAAATCACATGTAGGGTAGTGTTCTTGTGTCCCTAAGCAAGAACCTTAACCAAACTACCCTACTCTACAGTAAATATAATTAACATTCGGTAGTGAGTGATTGATGTAAGCAATTAACTTTGATTTTATAATCAATGACAATAGGCATAATCACAGTCCAGTACTATTTGTTTTCTAAGGTGGTAGTGGGGCTGGAGGGGTCATTGTTCTCATCAGAAGTCAAGTACTAGTGAAAACATGTTGAAATTGTTGCCAACCAATAAATGCTTTATAACTGTTTTTCAGGGATAGCATGGATTGCAGAATAGTTTTCTGTTGATTCAATTTACCTAATCAGGATAGTACATAATTAAGTATTCATTGGGCATAAATCATGCTGTGACATTACCTTAGGCCAGTCAAAGTGAGTGATTTACGACTTCAGAAAACAAAGCCGGTTCAGAATGATTCAAAGATATCAGGTTCCTCACAACAAAATTAAATGGCAGTCTTCCCAACCAGTGACGGTATGTATGTTTTTGTTTTCAAGTTTCCCAAGCAGATTGAGTTATTGTCGCCAATACCCTACCTGATAGCATTTCAGAGACATAATGGAATTGGCGTTACTTATGCTGCAGAATTCAGAATGTTTTATATGGCCCTGTGTGCAGCTGTTTTACTTCAGTTTTAACCGGAAATGTGTGTTTTTTAGTCCTTACTTCTGCCAGTCTTCCAGTTGATCCAAGGTCCAACTCACAGTTTATCATGAAAGTCATTGTTAATCATGAAAGTGCAATGAAGGCAGCTAACCATGTTGAAGTATTTGAAATATGTGATGAAGTGTCGATCATATAATTTGATTATAGTTGCAGGTTATTAAATCATATATTCCAGGCATAACAGTTTGTGATGTACTGCCCTCTACTGTAAGCCTAACAATGATGTGACTTAAACATGTCATTTTGCAACTTTAAGTTGAATTTTTCATTTGTTTAGATTTGTTGTCTTTCAACAGCACATGATCGATTTCATGTATATGTATATATCCGTACATACATTTTCAGAAGAAAATGAAAACCTCCTTGTTTAAATTATTCTATTTTTTTCTTAAAATAAAGCAAATAAATAAAGTTATGATTCACATGGAGTACCAGCCTGATGCAGTAACACTTGCTACCTGCAGGGGTTCTCAGAACTGCTGCTTAGGGGTTTGCATCAGTTCATTACGTGCCTGGCCGCTAATTTTGTTTGTCAGGGAGACAAAGACTGCAGAGACAATAAAGCTGAAACAGAGGACACTGCTAATAAATCCTGACAGGGAAGAGCAAACTGCGCAAGGGTCCTTCTGCCTCCACTCTCGCGAAAGCCCCGCCAGACTGGAGACAAGCGGTAACTGTCGTTATCGGTGTATGTCCATTAAACGCACCATTTAGTTGCGGACGTGTAATGTACCCTTTAAAAGCTTGCTTTTATTGCGTGCCTCCCTGGCTCTTGTGTTCCGATATTCTGAGGTTGCAGGCCTGTATGTGTTTGTGCTGTTGGTGTAGTATGCGAGAATCTGCTTCTGGATCTGACCGATTATTTATTTATGAAGCAGGAGCATCAAGTGTCATCAACCCTGTGAGAAAAACACACCTGTTTTGAAGTTGATTACTGTGCTGTTCCGGTCAATTGATATATTATGGCAAAACCAAACAGGGTAATTAATGGCTAGTCATTGTGTTTTAAAGGTAGCTTCCCCTCAGGAGAGCTTAACAGAACACCCAGTAATAGTTTAAATGTCACCGGGTGTCTGTAAATTAAAAGGAATAAAAACAGGTGCTAGAAATCCCATTAATATTTTACCATTGGTTTACTATGTTCTCCCAGTGATCCCAGTGTCTATTTAACTTTCCCTTTGAGAAGTGGACGTGTGCCCCGCAGGCCACCACGCGGAGGTCGAGGTGGACTCTGTCCAATGGGAGTGCGGCTAAAAGCCAGCGCAGTCACAGGATCTGCCTCGTTAAATGCAGCGAAGCACTCTAATCTGTGACTTTTGGTGCACAGCGCTACAGAGGACCGCACCGCGGAGTTCACAGGGCTTTTAGAGTCGCCGTTGTTTCTCGGGACGGCGCATGCAAGCCAGCGAGAGAGACTTCACGCATGTATGCTCGGCTGCACTTCTCACCTCTTTATCTGGGGCCCCTCAGACCGGAGGCCGCCGCCATCGAAAGGCCAGCGCCTCCCCTGTCGCTTTTCATCGCGTTTCATTAAAACTAAGAGAAAGGAAAGGGGAGTCTCATTGCCGGAACGTTCCCATGCATGAGTTGTGTAATGTGAATTGAGCAAAGAATTCATTGCAAACAAGTCGAACATTCCCACAGACAAGCATTCATCTGTCCAGAGAATACATGTTTCAGTAAATGCAATGTGTTCCAGTATTTAAGTGATACTGCAATGTAGTCTGTCCTTGTGGGGAAGTGCACCATTGCAGTTGATTTACCTCCTTCTAGGACAGGCAGTGGCAAAATCAGAGATCTGTTCAGTGAAATTTACAACATTTGAGCATTCAACTTGGTTTATTGATGCAAATGAATGGGTTTGAGCTTGGATGTCAAACACTGAGTCATGTCATTTGTTCTTGTTATTCAGAGAGTAAAAGCATGTCCTTTTATTGAGTCCTTAGACTCACATTTCATATATTTCGGAATAGCTTTGAATATTAAAAAATATGATTGGTGGCTGTCAATGGCAGTCTTACCCAGCTCAGATTGGGATAAAGTTTCTGGTGACCTCCATTAGGTTTACGTAAGAACATAAGAAGTTTAATGAGAAGAGGCCATTCACCCCAGCCAAGCAAGTCATTTCAACAAATGACTCTGAGCTTGCAATTGTTGTCAGTCTACAAGAACCCATGACAACAGGCAGTGTAACATTGAATGGTGGAAGAATTTTATTCTAAAGCCCATTGTCTATACCTATTGCAGCAGAACTGCTATATTTCATTGTCTCAGGATTGTTCATCTTTATTTTTCCCCACCAATATATCTTGAAGCTTTTAAGGTTTTTGCTTGGCTTGTAGGACAGCACTGCACCATAAAAACCTAGGTATAGTCCCTGTTCTGGCAATATAGTGATGCCAAAAACATCCTCCTTGTCTGTTGTGGGAGATGCACAGAATAACACAGAAAGTGAATCACAAAATGTATTCAACACAATCACTGTATCATACATCATGAGAACATCCACAAAGCATGCATTAATCATTGTCTTTGGTTGTATAAATGAGCAGTGTACAACTATGGCTATTGGTACAGATTCATACTCATTTGATTTCTCGAGGTTATCACTGACAGGGAAGCATAAGACATCATAACACCACTGTTTCACTGCCATTCATTTTCCCGTCTTGTCTGTGCCAGAAAGGCAAGCAACCAGGACAGCAGGAGCTGCAGCTGCAGATTGAATCTGTATTTACCCCTGGGAGAAAGGGAGAAGGTGAACGGTCAGCCAGTCGAATCACCAGGCCCTCTTCTCCTTCCCTTCATTACGGACGCAGTGTGAGCCAGGCCTGCGTGGACAGCCACATTAATTATTGATTTCCCCTGCTCTACAATGACAACCTTTCCATGAGAGAGGTCTTGCATTCTGAGCAGGTTTACTCACCGCTCAACACAGACATCGTGTACACATTCCTGCTGTGATTCTGTGTGAACAGGCATTGTCTCAGATACATTCTGTAGTTCGGTAACAATTTATTCCGATGGGCAGAGGCTGTCCATTGCCATCCTAAAAACGCACTGCTGACTTTCTCTGGATCTGAGTTGAGATATGGTAAGGTGAAAATATTGACTTTCTATAACCCATGTCTGATGGGTTATGGGTCCATGTTTTGAACATTACTGCCAAATGTCCTCAGTTAGAGGCGCCATTGTTTGGCAGTGAGCACTGCCTGCTGTTTATATCTACCAGTGCACTTGATTTTACATGAATGAGGTCAGTGCAGGTGTTCCTTTTTCCTGGGAGAGGCTATACACTTTACATTTCTCATGTACAGCTGTTATTTCAAAAAGCAGTGCAGATTCAGTGCCTGGGACTCAATCCTACAGTCTTCTGGTTGTAAGCCCCATTCCCTAACCACCACACAGCACTACACTGAACAGCCACCCTGTTTTGTGCTGTATGTGGGTTTGGGTTTGTGGGGGCTCTTCACCACCGGACCAGGCTATCATGGTAGCTTTATAGTAGACTGTAGTCTGTTTCCCAATAAAGCTTTCCAGAAGCTGTGTTACCCTCTCAGCAGTAAGCTTTCATCTTCAATTTTCAGACCCCAGGGGTACATATTGTGCAGTACAAATAAGATGAAAGTGTACATCATCCTTTCTTCAAGACAGTCCTCACTTACAATGCAACATTTATGTTTTTTTGCAGGTAATTTCAGAAAAAGACTGAAGTGGTCAATTCAGTAAACAAAAATTACTTTCATATTCAAACACCATCAAAGAGAATGGGGATGTGGCTCAGCTAAACCCGGATTGGAATTGAGGTGCTGGATTTACCCCATCCCCTAAGCTCCCCCGAATCTTCCTCCTCTCTCTCCTCCACAGCTCCTGCCTCACCAGTATAAATCCGTCCGCTTGAGAGGGGTAGATTGAGGTTGCGGGGGCCACGCGGGGCTGCGCTGGCTGACATCATGCGGCTGACACTGCGACGCTGAAGCGCTCACTGCGCGTTTGCATCTCCCTCTCTCCGCTCTCAGGTCCCAGAAGAGTTGCCCACGCCTGCTGTCCTGTCCCCGAGTCGCCTCTGAGCAGGGAGAAGCGAGACGCTGCCAAGATGTTCAGCACCAAAAGGTCAGTGCGGCATTACATTTTCGTCTATTTTGCGCTCTCCCCTGAAACAAGACGGCCATATCCGTGGGCAGTGTTAATGACGAGGCTGACATGACAGCTTTTGCCTGGTTTTTATGTTAAAAATGGCGGCACGTTGATCTGAGAATAATTGTGATTTTTGACTTTTGTTTGCTATGCAATTTGTATGTTTTCAGCTCTCATTAGTCCAAAGGCTGTTTTTTCCATTTGAGAAGCTTTTTTAAAACTAACTAAAGCTACTCAACTCTCATTTACAATGGAAACAATTAAGCCATCAAACCAGTATTAATTCATGATTTTTTGTAACAATGAACTTGATGGACATTTCACTTTCATTTTTGAATGGCCTAGAGTGCTAAGCGTTGAACAGATTTTCTTGTCATTGATTGTAGTTCATATTATTGTGTGGTGGTATGGTATGCTAGTGTTATTTCATATACAGATGGTGAAAATGGCCATAATGACACAATCAAATGCTGTATTATCCCAGATTCAAACCTTTGTGCTGTTACTGTATGTGTAGTGAACAGCAGTCTCATATGATGACCATTTTTGCTTTGGTGGCTTTTTAAATGCTGTTGTTTTCTCTTTCTTTACTTTTCATAGACACCTCTATTCCATATTTGTATTAAAAAAACAGCTTATGGCATTTTCCATAAGCGATTTTGCATGCTTTTCAGATTATGTTCCATTCTGCTCCCCCACCAAATAACGTGCACAAACACAAAAAACACACACACACACACACACACACAAGCACAAGCAGGTTGGCAGCCTATAGGGATGTTGTATGCTTCCAGGATAGCACCATGTTCATTCATACATATACACCGACTATCCTAAAGTTGTAGAGAAGTTATAAGAAATAACAAGAAATTACATCAGACCTCTGTCTCCCTTAGCTGGAGCTGAGTGATTTTAAGATACAAAGCACAGTGCAAAGTAAGTCCAAGTACGGCTAATACTGGAGGACACTGCTCTTGAAATCCACCAAATACATACTGCACACCACTAAAATATACATGGGACCCCACTGTCACAAACAATTGCAACAAGCTTTTGGGAAAGATATCTCCACAGATGATGTCTGAAATGCGAAGGTGCTTTTAAGACGAGTCTGTCAATTCTCACAGGACACTTCAAAAAGGGTTATTTTTAGTGTGTTTTCTTCAGCCTTGTCAGAAAGCCTATTAACAATGAGTTCCACCAGGACTTGCATTTTTCATTGTGGTTGCCTCAAACTGAAGGTTTACTTTGACTACTGACTATGTAGGTGCATTTTTAATTGGAGCTGCATTTAGGTTAAGAGATATGAAGAATGTAGCCTGCTTACTAAACATTTTATTCAGCGATAAGCATTTTAAAATGATTGCTCCTCAAAACCTTTAAACATTAACTCCAAATGTTGCAATTTTACCTATTGGAGGGGCACTATGTGACACATGGATTTGCTTATTGGACTGTTAATGAAATGGATTATTATTGTTGCTTCCTGTCCAGTATTAAACTGCAAAGGAAGATGGAACATATTTGATACCTTCTTAGCTACCAATTGCATTTTCTGTGGAAATTGCTCTGTTATAACATTTTTTCAGTGCAGTGGATTAGATTGAGCCTATTAAGGCTCTCTTAGTTCACATGAGACAATTACTTTACAATTAAATTAATGAAACAATAAATTACATGAAAGGCAGAGGTATTGGCCTACATAAAACACTTTAATTTCAAAAAATTAGAAATTAGTGGCTGCACTGTGCTGTTGAACTTGGATGAAGGGGTAATGTAACAGTATGGGTAAAAAATGTGGTGGCATTGCAGTGTTAAGTTCAAATGACCTGAACTTCCTCTAGAGAAACTGGGTAAGAAGAATCTCAGCAATAAGATGAGGGATCCTGTGAGGAGCAGGGTAAAGCCTGCCATTGCCTCAGTGAGATTGCTTGCTTATTGAAACCTCAGCTGATCAACACCAATCCTTTAGATCTCTGTTGTGGATCTCTTTAGATCTTGATGAAAGAATCTTTCCCTCGGTTCAGATCCCTGGTGACTTGCCAAGTCACGTCCCCGACTATGGCAGACAGCCAAAACGACAAACAAATGACATTACTTCCTGCAGACATGTGTCATCGTGTCTGTCAGTGGTGACATTTACTATTTTCTAATGCATGCCTGACGTGCTAAGACAAATGTGTGTATTTAATGACAATCATGTCAAACTCAAGAATATCAGTCATCAGAGAGAGGGATATTTCCAACCTCTTTTTACTGACAAGCTCATGCATTTGCCCCTACTTTTCTCTGGTCAGATGTTATGTACTAGACTAGATCATTGCTTTTTACTGGCAATTATTCACATTAATTGAGTCACACTGTAACATTCTATACCCTCTTAGCCTAAGGAAGTCTGCTAGCTAATTCAATTAGCAGCAGACATTGATATTCAAAAAAACTGCCTCTCAGGTTTGATGCAAAGGCCCTCTGCAATAAGAATGTGGTATTTACACATTTTAGCGGGCCAAGAGGGGCTTTTTAAATATGTTTAAGGCCCTGCTGCCTCTGCTTGTTTTTAATATTAGTTTACTTGCATTCCTCTCAGGTTCCCAAAGCTACTGCCTGGATACACAGCAAGATTTTTAATTATGAGTCGTTCATCAAAATTTAATCAATCCAGCAGCAGACATACCACTTTTGCTGTGGTAAAAATGGAAGCAGGTGTCAAACACTTAATAAAGTGATACTTACTAAATCAATACCTCCAGAGTGAGATAGAGAGCTGAACCAAGCCTGTAAGTTGCCTTAGTTACAAGCCTTTACTTTTTCTATCTGTACACAATAAGCACAACTGTACACAATTACTACAGTTTTGTTAGTATTTGATTAAATTCTTGCAGGCTATTGATATTTATTTATAAGTGTTCATGTTTGTATGTTTAGCATGTATTATTGCCATAGACAGTGTTGGGAAGGTTACTTTTGAAATGTAATAGGTTACAGATTACTAGTTACCGTGTTAAAAATGTAATAACTAATGTAACTATTTTAATTACTTCATCAACGTATTATACCTTATTACATTTGGTAACTTTTTGATTACTTTTCTAACAAATGTTTTAAACTGGGCAAAAAAGCTGAAAAGTCCTAAAAACATAGATTTGAACCAAGCACAGCCACTAAAACAAATCACAAAGTAGATCACAAACAAAGTGGCAACAACTATCGTTGTGTGCCCAACAAAAAGCACAGTATGCATAGTTAGGAACATTAATTTAGTTTTTTTTTAATATTTAATGAAAACACCACACTGAATTAAGTTAGTGAGTGTCATTAGATCTCACATAGGCTACCTACTTACAGTGCGCTTCCCTTTTTCTTAAATGCTATTAAAAATGAAAAATGCAACTTCAATAAAAGTTGGTTGAGTAGCAAAATGCTGTGTTACAACTTTGTCCAAGTTAGTATCATAGAATCGGACCGAGACATTGAGAATTCTGTCCATGTTGCGGTTTGTCCACTCATAAACATTCAGTGAAAACATCTGTTTTGACAGCTTGTGCGATAAACATTGCTTCATGTGAGAGGCAATGCCGTGATTGGATAGGTAGCTGCATGTTAGCCTATTGTGTAGTAATCAACTGATACAGCCCCCACAAATACTTCCTGGCACCGCCTCACAGAAAGTTGAAACTAGTTGCCGATTGGATAAGAACACTGCTCTCGTGCCAGTACGTTACCTAAACAGGCTTGGTTAAAGCTCATCTGAAAAAACACTGCGTCAGTGATAGTTTTTAATAGAATTGCGTTCCGGTCTGGTATACGCTAGTAATAATTCATTGCCTGATCTAAAATCTCTGCACGCTGGATTTCCGGCGTGGGGCCAGAGATCTTTAACCCATGTCAGATGTAACCCCTTTGTAATCACCAATATTTTTATTAGTAACTGTAATTTAATTACATATTTTTTTCTTAGTAATAGATTACGATTACATTTATTTTGTAATTTAATTACGTAACGCCGTTACATGTAACTAGTTACTCCCCAACACTGGCCATAGACTATGATGTACATTGACGGAAGTTGTCTCCAATGCACCCTAGTAGAGGTAGTGGTAGCAACAGTAATAGAAAGTGTAGAAGTAGTTGGAGGAGTTGCTCTGTTGTTGATCCTGAATTAAAATTACACAGTCAGGACCACACCTGGAAGAGCACTGCGTTTAATCAGTTATGTTGGACAAATTGCTAATATAATTGTTGATAAAAATGGCCTGTGACAATTCAGGCACAATAAAAATAATAGCCAATATCAGGTTAGTTGGGTTTTATTTCAGCTTTCCTGCCCATAAAGATTACCCTTACTGCCACAGTTACTTAATGTCCCTCTATGCTTCATTATAAGCCTTATTCTTCCCGACCGGTGGCAAACCTGATCCTTTTTGTCACCTGGGTATCTTGAAATCAGAATTAAGGTGATTACCTAAAGCAAATGAAAAACAGTAACAGCTGCAGTGTGTTCTGTTTTCTGATGTCCTGGTGATGTGGAGTCTAGCTATCAAGATTGGAGACATAATTGCTCTCTGCGGGGACTGTAATGACATCACAGCATTATGAGTCATGATTTGTGAAGCAAATGGATCAAACTGCTGTATTGTTAGAATCCATAGAATGGTCCATATGCAGATACTGAGGAGATGAGGATTTAAAAGAGCCACCAAGAGCAGAATATTTCAGGTATACTTTAACGGGGTTTCTCTTTGTATTAAAATGAAGGAAAGATTGTGGTACAGTGAGGTTATTTTTGCAGAAAGACCTTGAGAATTTAGTCTGGATCAAAACTTTGGGCACCTTAAAAAAATGAAAAAAATGATTTTTTTTCCAATTCCAATAAAGAATTTGTTATGAGAGCAATGCTGTGTTGACCTTATATTTGATGTGATTGTCTGCTTATTCTTTGTAGACCTTTCCCTTGTGCTTGTCAATAATATGACTGTTTTTAACTATGACACACACTATGAGCGATACATATTCCTATGTATATGTTATGCCCCATTTTGTATTGGCTTATGCGTTTGTTCTTGCAATGATTTTATGATTTTCTAATGAAGCTCTTGCTTCATACTGCATTTTGGTATACTGTACTGTGTAGTGTGTAGTGTATTTTGTGGGACTTTTGGCCTTAGGTGATTGGTTCCTATTCATAAGCTTCACTATTGATTGTGCACAGATGGACTCTGCCTCTGACAATGGTTGATTAACCAAAAAGCTCAGCTATATAAATGAGATTTGGTAAGACAAAGGTGTGTGTAAGTTTTATTTTCATTACGTACGCGAGTATATATTTTATTGCACTGTTTTCACTTTCCAGATACAGTATATTTCCTCATTGTGATGGGCAATTGCAACATTCGTCATACTGCTGTGAGGTTCGTAAATTGTTGTGAATCAGCTGACTTTTGAACCCTGCCACAGTGGTACCACATTTGGACAAGGAGGGAAAGTGGTAAGAGGAGGCGTTAAATCCCTCTTCCTGCATTTCACAGCTTGTGACCTTGGCCTTGGGAGATCAATGGTTTATTGTCCATATTGCCTCAGCAGGGCTCCTCTGCTGTCATAAAGGCCTCCAATTACCAATAGGGCTGGGAGTGAGGCTCGCACTGCAATGGGCCTCTCATAGAAACCACCTGGCTTGAAAGACATCCAGGAATTGAGCTGAACTGTGAAAAGAATTAATAACGGTTTGCCTCTGTTACCCTGCTGATAGAGTGTCCTTGTTCTTTGTATTTTGCAGAACATCAGGGCTTTGTCTGTCCATTAAGGCTCCTACCGTGCTGTGCGACACTAGAGTCAGAAGCACTGCATTTTGTGCACCTGCTTATTGTCTATGGAGGCATTGTGGGATAATTAGTCCTCCTACTTTACAGTTTAAAGTCAACTTGTGAAACACATTGATAAACACATGTTTTATAGTTATTAAGTTGAGAGTGCCAAATTTATTCTGTTAAACTGTGGGACATAAGTAACAGAAATTCAAGTCAAGTCAAGAAGAGATGGCATAGGAAGACTGATCACTGGATCAAATTAGGAACCATCTGAAAATTAGTTGGCTAAGCAGTATAATGCAATTCACACAGAAATTGTTATGTATGAAAGCTCCACTCTCATGCTCCTTGCAAATTTAATGAATTAAATGAGAGATGTGCAGCATAATTAGGATGTAAATATATCAAAGATAACATTGAACTGTTACTGAGCATTAGGTGCAATTAGCATCCAGATACCTGCTCATTTGCACTGCAAAGCTGGCAACTGACATTAAGGGCCCTGCAATTGATTAGTTGTGTACGCTCTGAGAAGTGATCTGAATGCTCTCTCAGAGTAATGAGAGACCTGCTGAGACTTTTAACCCCCTGCAAAGAGAAGGGAGTCAGATCAGAGGAGAGACGGCAACGCTTTTTTCTGTGGAAACACCTGCTGACCTTGATGTCTACGCAACAAAGTGGAAGAGTCATTTAGGGTTGAGCTTAAATGACTGCACGCTGCCCATCACAATTTGGAGGCTTTGAAATAGTTCTACTTCTTCCCGCCTAGAACTAAATGCACCTGTCTTATTCAATACATTTGAAAGATGACTGGTATGATGAAAAAAAATAAGTAGGATTGCATACTGTTCTTCTAGTACTAAGTCTCCAAGTGACACACAGTGGTACCAGCCTTGGGGTATCTTGTGTTCTGTCTGTTTTTGGCTTGAGGGAGCTGACTCACTGCACAGGATAAGATCCAAGGACATTCTCCGAGCTGCCCCCTATTGCTCTGAAATGTCTCACGTTTATGATTTTACAGAGTAAATAATATACATTGAGTAGATACTTTTTCCTTTTGTGGCTGTGTTTGAATGAAAAAAAAACAAAACTATTTACTATAGTGGGCGACTAGTCAGACGAACTTAAACAGGCAAGCTTACTGTACATGTTGAAATGTTATATCAGATGAGACCAGATGTGTAGGTTGGCCAGATGTCCCATTATGCCAGCCTGTCTGGCTGAGCACAGAGGCGTGATTTGTGGAGACTCAAGAGCCGAATCTTGATAAGATTTTGGGTGCGTGGGCCCAGCAGCACCTTCGCTGTCAGAAGCACAGCGGCACGCCAGACAGAGCGTGGACCACACACACGGCGGCAGCGTCTCGCAGGGAGGCAGTCGAGA
This sequence comes from Megalops cyprinoides, assembly GCF_013368585.1. Lineage (NCBI taxonomy): Eukaryota > Metazoa > Chordata > Actinopteri > Elopiformes > Megalopidae > Megalops > Megalops cyprinoides. The sequence continues at coordinate 14,285,305 of NC_050603.1, forward strand.
TGGAAGCAACGGCTTGCTGCTCCCGGATTGCGTGAGAGGTGTGATGTTCCATGTGGGGTGACTCTTTTATGTCTTTTATCCCATAATGGCTGTGTGCTAAAGTGAGAGAGGCCTCGCTTTCCCTTATAAAACAAACCTCACCCCTGATGTGTTCATGCAGCTAACAGGGGACTTTGATAAATGCTTTGCTTATTTCCTTCCTTCTCACCATTTGCTGTTAAGAGTGGGGAATGTTTTTAAGCTAGAAATGGTGGCAGACTGAATATACACTACATAGTATATAGCTATATATACTCTTTAGTCTATGCATTTACTGTAAGTAACGGGCAGTTCTACTGCATGTGTCCGACACTGGCCCTCACCGCACACACAGTGCTACAAGAGGTACAGTTAGCTCATCAGTTTGATAACCAACAGCCCCAGCCAAGGGAACTAAATGTGTTCTTTTTTGGGCTCTAGGGTGTGATATCACCTTCTATAGCAGATATTCAAATGCTTAGTTGTGTTACTGAACTCTGCTGCATACAGCTTGAATTTGCTGATTGGACACAGGTGACATTGCAGTTTTGTTTGTGGGGGGAACACCTTATAGGATAACTTGAGAATGATCCGACATAGATCATTCATTCTGAAGAAGTCATTCCAGGGCTACTGTGGAAGTAGCATCATGTTGGCTCTGTTAAACTTTGTAAATCTCACTGTGGTGTGGGAAAAACATGTGTTGAGTTTAGTTAATGCAAAAAGAACAGAAGTGTAGAAGATGGACTGGACCAAATCAAGGGCATCCTTATTGGTTGGAGTCTGAGTTTGCATCTGTTGTTCTACCAGTCATCTCTACACCTGCCTCAGACACCTGCCTTCTGATCTGGTGTAGAGACGTGCGTCAACAGCGTAAACATGCAGATCTTTGAAACATTGCATAACTGGCATAATACACACAGATGTCTTCAGTACAGACTAATGCCTCTTAACAGATACTCTGAGATTTTCATACAATGCCACAGGCCAGAAGGAAGCTATACTTCGCCAATGGCCAAGTTTAATAACAGCTACTTGATTTTCTCTTTAACTCTCACTTTAACTCTCACATCTATGTAGGGCTGCAATTTAAGGAGAAGTAATTTCTTAATTCAAAACATATTTTGTAATGACTCAAGATATTGTATTCCATTGTAAATAAAATAGAGAACATTTAGTTAAAATCACAAATCCACAAATTGCAATTGTCTCCCGTATTATACTTCATGTCTTTTATGGCCAAGCCATTACATCTCAACCCAGACGTGAATTAGCAGGACAAATCATGTCCTTGAATGTGAGCAGAAACTTCAGACTGTTCATGTGGGTGTGTTTGAGAATGGGTAAATGAAATGTTCACTGTTCCTTTCCATTGTTAAGTGGCCTGTATTCTGTTCTTGGATACTTATCCCTGGGAAGGTGAAGTGCCGCTGGTGTTTGTGTTTGCAACCAGGGTGACTGAAACAGAGCCCGTCATCAACAGCCGATGCAACTTTTATGCAGGAGCATTTAGGTATCACTTTTTCACAGTATTCCTTTTCACACTTAGTCTCTGGCCTCAGAGAGTAGCCTTAGCCAATCTGGAGAAACATCCAAAGTTGCAGTGTATATTAAAAATGGTGTCTATTGGAAGTGAACTGTCTATTATTCTAGAGGACTATTCTATTCTAAATTACATTACATTAAATTACATTCATTTAGCAGAGGCTATTATCCAAAGCGACTTCGAGCACAAAAGAACAGAAGTGTATCCATTCAAGCTGAATGAGCAACCGTGTCAGATCAGGCTAACCAGACTCCCAGACCAGTGAGTGTGAGCATAACACTATTCAAGCTCTTCCACAGGTTAACTTGTGCAACCTGACTAGACAAGGGAAGTCAAGTATACTACCATACATGACAGTCACTAGATTGTAGATGGTCATTCTGTATTATGTGATATGTGATGCCATACAATTTATACTATTGTGAATGCTGCAAATTGGCATGTTAAGTCTTATAATAGCTCTTATCATTCAGTCATATCATATCAAGTTATTTTCCCGGCTATTGTGCTGTGTAGTTTGCTTAAGCCTTGTCCACTGCTTATGTGATATTGATTGCATGCTCATTATTTCCTCTAATTATTCTATAAATAGAGAGTAATGAGACTGTACAGTTCCACGTTCAAATCACAAGGTTCAGCCCTTTTAAGTTCGGTGCAGTGAGGTTGTTATTTCCAGGGCTAATTATTGGTGTAACTGCTTGTATTATCCTGAGGGGATTCAGAATGTTGAATGGAAATGCGGTCTGACAACTACAGGTGGCCATTGGCTACAGCCATATTGACTTTTTGAAAAAATATTAGTAATCCGTTACCCCGAAGAATCGAACGAGACAAGCAGTCAGCCAACAGAGTGTCTTATCACCGTAGTTAAACGTACAGCAGTCTCCATGAAGAGCTGGGTGTGTGTGACGTGGTACTAGAGAAAGCAACTCAGTGGTCATTATGTGTATGTTCCCAGAGAGGTCACTGCATGTATGAGCTAAGCTGTGTGTGTCTCAGGGGCAAGCACGTGCCCTGTGCAGTGATGGGAAGTGACAAGAGACATGGCTCAGATGAAGGGCCCAGTGGCGTGGAATCAGGTGGCATCCTGTGGGCTGCGTGTCACCTCCAGCTGCCCCTGTCCCCCAACTACCCCTCACCTCCTTCCACCTGTCACCTCCCTTCCACCCCGCCACCTCCATGCTCTAGATCGTCTTGCCTGGACGTGCAGCCAGAGCATTGACAGATGTGAATCTGACGTGAAGCTCTGCTGTTGGACCAGCGATCAGATTGCTTCACCTGAATTGTTCCTCTAAATTTCCCTGCAGTATATGTGTGTAGTGTATACAGCGTGTGCTGTATTAGCCACCCTTCACAAGGGCATGCGCAAATAGAAAATGGTCCTGAGATGTGCCAGGAGTCAGAGCAGTGTAGCAGCCGGTCCCTGGGCGACCAGACCTCCCAGGTTCAGCACCTGGGAAGATTGAAATTGCTGCTTGATTTCATTAATCTCCCCCCAGTGCTGGCAAAACTCCAGCAGCTTTCTCAAGTATGTCTGGAGGTGAAAGAGTATCAGTAAAAGAACTTTTTACCATATCGTGGGAGCAAAACAAATGTTAAAAATGACAAGGTTAAGGTGACATCCCTTTTTCAAATGTCTGATTTTTTTCAAAATTAATCGACATGGTGTTTTTGTTGCTGTCATTTTCTTTTTTGTTATGCACATTTCATGTACCAGACTGTAATGTGGGGGAAAATGGTTCTACATACTGATCACCCCTGTGTGTGAAAGTGGATTTTGAACTGGATGTGTGATTGATGAGGCAAAGGATCTAAAGAGATGGGAGATGCAGCTCAAAATGGGACATGCTTTTTCCCTGTCCTGTACTCGGTAGGATCAAATCTATTCCCATTTTATATGAGTTACAGAGATTAGAAACACCTGCTTTATAGCGAAGGTCTTGCACTTTCTGTTGATTTGTGGTCTGCCGTGACATTTTGTAATAAAGGACAATGTAAATGATGGAATCCTGCATATTGCACAGATTTTTCCACTTTGAATAGATTAAGGGGCCCTTTTTTCAATCTGATACTAATCTGAATCTTTTGAGATCTTTATGATCTTTATGATGCTATCCAAAGCAAAAATGCTTTGACATTTACTTTTGGTGACATCAGACCACTGAGGAAGGTAAAGTAATCAAAACATAATAAAATGCTTGGCAGAATGGCAATGTGTGTGTGTGTGTGTGTGTGTGTGTGTGTGTGTGTGTGCAGCTTGACTGAAATACGTATACATTACTACATTCTGGGACCTTCTCTTCAAGATATTTAAAGGTCAGTTTTTATGCCCTTTGACAGCAAAAATGCACATAATTTTCCCCCAGTCAAGAGACGTAACTCCTCACACAAATAAATGCAGATAAACACAAAGCAAAACCTTGATACTTTAACTGACAAAAATATACAAAATACACCATTCAAGAACTTAAATTAAGAAATCTCTCAACTATTGTAATACAGTGCAGATTACATTTGTCTAAATCCCCTTTCCTTGGTATTAAATGTGTATGCTGTTATGCTTTATAGCATTGTTTCACATTATTTAGACGCCCAGACGACATCAAGAAATGTTTTTTTTTTCATTTATTTTTGAAGTAATGATCAGTAATTCAGGCACAGCAGGTTTATAAATATTTACTGCTGTTATTCAGCATTGTGTCAGCCCATTAGCCACATATTACAGACAGTGCCAATGTTTTACTATTAGATACTTGGATGTTTTAAAACATGCGTTGATTTTCTTTTTTTTAATTTTTATAATAATGTTTGTTTTCATTGCCTGTAATCTTCAGTTGAAATGCATCCAATACCTATAAATAGATCCTGACCCGTACTTTGAGAAGTGCTTCAATAACCTCCTCTGCGCTATTATAAAATTGTTTTATTTCACTGTAAATGCATTTTAATGTTTAACAGGTCACAAAAATGAGGTTCACTCAGTGGTCTCTTCTCTGATGAATGTGGCGAAGTTCAGTCAGCCACGGGTTCAAAATGAAACCTAAAGATTAAACTGAACTGCGTTAGGCTGGAAATACGAACATTCAGCCATCTGTGGAGGGCTCCGGTGTTCAGAAAGAGCTGCTGCAGATGAGGCTGGAGATTGGAGCGCGTTGTCAACAGCACAGAGTTGTCTTCTATTTTTACACAGGAACACCCAGAGAGAGAGGACAGTGAGACAAAGTGATTTAATAGGTTTCCAGTTGGATGGTCTTCATTCCTGTTTTAACAATGGGCTCTCATGGGGCAGAAAACTTAGAGTGTAAACGCATGTACAGTGAATTCCTGGCAGGGAGCTTATACTCATTTATGCTGTCCAGGCATTTTTAGCAATTATTTTGTCCAGGCAATTTAGCAGTTATCAGTTTATATTGTGTATACAATTTCTATTTAACATCGCAGTAATTTCAGAGGCCCTTGTAAAATTAGATTAGCATGAGAATGGCTGTGCCTGTCAGGTGTTTATTTAGAGGAAAGCATACAATTTGCAGAATGCCTGTTCCAGACCCATGTTTCTCTGACAAGCAATGAAGAAACTTCCTGTCAGCCAATTGTCTGGTCCCTCTTCTCTCCCCCTCCCCGTTTTAAAGAACACTCTCAAATGCAGTCTACATTTGTTGTTACCCCATTATACAGCTCCCTATCCCCCTATCAGGCTGGGTTGATCTTGTTCATTTCAGACATTTCAGACTCAGCTCATGAGGCTTCTTGAAAGAAGTACGTATTAATTTCTCAGACGGACTTAGTATACGTTGACCTTTTCACCATCCACATTATTCTTAAATTGCAGCTGTGATTGAAATCCCAAAATGCTGTGAAGGAGCTGACTGGGGTCTTGAGAAGTCGTGTTCCCATCACTGTTGCCACTCAGTGCATTGTCGAGGAAAGTGACGTACCTCTTCCCGTCACCGTGGTTACCACCAGGGAAGAATGTGCATGCAGGCTGGGGGAACCTGCTCACAGAGCAGCACAATCAAACCCCAGGTCTGTAGGGAGACAGTCTCAAAAAAAGGGGATAGGCCACTAACCTCCTGTCCTTCCCAGAGCCCTCGCTGCTACACGTCTGTATTTATAACCATGCTTTGTGATTCATTCCATGACTTCTTTACAACCAGCACCCTCAGCAACCCAATGCTCAAATTAATGCTTCTGAAGCATCTTCTGCTGAAGAGGCAGTGGTGCATAAACCAGAGATGAACATGCACAGTATGTGTGCATGTTAAGGAAGAAGACATTAATCATATTCAAATTGCATGCACAGTAATTGAACATGGACTGCAGCGAGGCTAAATGAAGCATTAAACTGGCTATGTTACTTTACAAATCATCCAGAGAGTGCTTATGCACACACAAAATACATAGAAACATTCCCTGCATAAATGAGGTCTGGTTTTCTAACACTGTATCAGTATTTCACCGCTAAAGAGGAAGGGGAAATTGCATTACCAGTGCAGGTATTTGCTATGAGCAAGTACTGTGATCTATGCACTCAGGCAACTATGCATTTTCTTGATGATGGTTACATACAGATATGAATCAGTGTGTTGAATCTAGGTGGGGCTCACCTGACTTCACACTTGATTTGTAGTGGTAAAAGATGGCAAAAGAGCTTGGAGAAAAACTGTTTTATCAATTTAAAATTATTAAATGGTATTAAACTCTTTGCTATTTGGATATGTCACTTTTTGTATCTACTCCAAGAGGCCAAACAGGAGCAAAGGCAGGCACATTTGAGGATTATTGTTTCTTATTTATTGATCTTCATTTCTTATTGCTGTGATAGTTGCTGTGATTCTCTCTCTGCAGACAGTAGGTGACAGTTGCTTTAAACAAGGCCTGATAAATGTCCATGTAGCTCAGTGCAGAGCGTACTGCCAGGAGCAGCACTGTAAAAATCAGTGAACCTGTAACTGTGAAAGATGGTTCAGCCTGCAGTGGCCTGTCTGCAGAAGAACATTCTGTGGCCGTGCATCTCGATTGGAGGTGACATGTGACATCTACAGGCACAGCTGCATCTGTGTGATGTGACGGTGCAGAAATCTGGTCGGAAAACTGAAAAAAAAAAATAAAAAATAAAATATTTTGGCCAATAAACTGCCTTGTCCTGTTAAAATGCTTGCTTTTTTGGAGGTAACTGTTTTTAAGGTGTAGAAACATATGTGTTTACAATAATCACATTGCGGTCTGTCTAAAGATGTGATACAGGGTGGCAGTGTGGTGCATTTGTTCAGGAGTTGAGCCTATCCCCCAAGGGTTTTAGTACTGCTGGTAGATCCTCTTAAGCAAGGTACTTAACTGAATTGTTTCAATAAATATGCTATATAACTCCTTAATATGAATAACATTATGGTTCAACTAGGTCACGTGGCAATGTATGGATTGTAAGAGGCTGCTTTCTCTCAGGAACCTGATGATTTAGCTCAGTAAATGGAGGGTCACATTGAGTGAACTCCAAGGACAGTATGGACAATAAAAAAGAGGAACATGTCTGTTTTGGCATGACTAGAACTGAGCCTTATGGAAGGCTGTATTCATTCTGAGGCAGTCAAATCAGATATGCCAAAACAAAACATTGCATATCTGTATTCACAATCTTGAAAATAATTTAGTGGTCTCCTTTACAGGAAGTCCTCTGCTCATGTCCTCATGCCAGCAGAGGTTAACCAGTCAGAGAGCTAGCACTGCATATTGGACTGTTTTCAGGGGGACAGCACAGCTGACTTTTACTGAAAGACAACCGTTGATTTTCTTGTTGATTGGTCTATAGCTGCATTGGGGGATTGACACATTAATGCACGATACTGCAAAATGTGAGCATAAGTGGTACATTTCAAAAGACCTGGCTCCTCGTTTTGCACTAGAAGCCTTTTTAATGGAGGGGAGCAGCATTCATGAAGACAATGAATTTGAAGCTCAATTATACAATGTGGTGGTCCATTACACCGGATTTGTCAGTTGGCTCGGGAGTTGAGTGAATGCATTACTGCATCAGTGGCAGTTGACTAATTCCCTTTGCCATGCTGACAGCTCTCCAATATGATGAAAAAACAGTTTCCCAATCAATTGTGTTATGAAGAAAATTAATAATACCAACGTTAAGTCAATTTGCGTAATACTGTTTACAGTCAGGGCTTAGCTGAATAAAAGCAATGTTTATCTGCATCTATTATAATCAGATGTGTTCTGATTATGGCATATTCTAGCTAGTGTACGGTGTACTCTACTGTTCTTGGACTCCAAAAGCCTGGGAATCTGAGCTGTAATTATTTTGAAAGGTCATTTTAATGTAGCACAGTATGTCATAATCACTAATGCATATATAAATTGGAAAACAGCTCAGGGATAGAATAAATTTCCTTTGGTCTGGATGGAGCACTGGATTGCTTTGAAAGAAGGTTAGTGTGAAATATGTCATGAGGAATATTGTTGATCTACACTAAATAAATATGTTGTTGAGATATTTATATTTTCTGATTCCAGAAAATGTTGTGGATTATTAAGAAATCGATGCTCCAAAAAATGCACAGGTAAACATTCATCAAAGTTCATAGGTGTTTTTGTTATTTTTCAGTCGTACCTTTGCCACTTATTTTATTATTCAGACACTTAAAGGAAGCAGCCTGCCTGAAAACAAGTTTCTCTCAGAAATGTTTTTCCTTTATATTTTCCACTACAGTTATTTCTGTCACACCTTTCAATGGAATTATTGGATTTCTGCTGCAGCATGTTAATGAGCTGAGAATTATTCAGCCGTTCTTGTTGGAGAGGGAAGGTCTCGGTTTCGTGTCTCTGCCAGTGTCTTAAGCGAGATGCCACTGTGCATCACTACAATGTGGAAGATTGTTATGATGTGAGGATACTGTAGAATTCATTGGACTCACACACTTTTCCTCTCTTGGAGGCTCAGCAAGAGGTTGAGTTAGAGATATTCAGTAGACATATCAACATAATGCATGCATATCTACATGATACTAATTTGCCATTCTCATTGTCATGTCTAAATGTATTAAATGCAGTACTGGATTGGTGCTGAACAAGACTTAGCCCAGCTGTAATGTACAGAGATAATATACCTTGACTTACTGTTACAGTAGCTCAAACCTCTACCCTCCAGCAAAGGCCAGATCAGGGCTCTGCACTCTGTCTGGGTGACACAGTGGTGTTTGTGATGTTTCTAAAAATTAATATGTCAACAAGGCCCATTGTCATCATCGTCAAAGAGTGGGCTTCTACAAGTAATTTTGGTCGTGTGCAAAATTGCAACCACTGTAATTATTGGGATGTATTCCTGCGTTTGGCCTTGCTCTCAACACTGCTGTATATGTACTGCCTTAGTCCAGACGGTATTGCATAAGGTTCTGTATGTCTGTCGCTCTCTCCACATCCAAGGATCATCACATTCTGCTATGTTCAACCACACTGTATCTAGTGGAGTTTTGAAATGAACCACACTGACCATTGGTGTGACCATGGCAGTTAGCCATGTTATTTTGAAGATACTGCATTGGTCACAACCAAAATGGCAGACTCTCTCCATTTTACGCACTTGAATGTTTTTGACCGGAATTCCTTATGGATCGATCAAGAAGGGAGAGTGTGTGGTCTGCATAGTGAGGAATGGTCTTTGTGATGACTGTACAGGTTAAACATTCACTCATTTTAACCAGTTTTACAAACATGGGAGCTTATTGATGTCTGTAAAAAAACACTCTATGAATGCTGTGGGACATGTTTCCCTGCAAGTTAACTATGGCATACACTCATCAGTAAGGTACAGTTTGTAGTATTATTATCACAGTGTAGCTGCAAGCACGGTTTGTGGATGTATCAAGCAGTGGGACAAAATTAGTCAATTTGTTGCCCTTTACCTCTTTAAAGAGGCCTTATCATGGTTAATGGGCTTATAGGTGGCTCACTGTTGCCATACCATAGGTCCCAAATCCCCCTATGACAGGCAGAGCAACCTCTTGGCCATTGGCTTTTCTCAGCAGCTATGCTCTGTATGGCTGTCCCAAAGTAACTTTCTCATGAGGTTTGGCTCGGAGACAAGGCCAGTATTTGTGTGGGGAGATTAGCCTACATGGACGGGGATAACACACTGAAGTCTACATTCCAGAAATGGCTTTGATACTGTAGCAGAGCAGTCCCATCCCGGTCTGATCGCCAGGCTCTAAATTCTTCTGAGGAGCATTCACACTTCCGTGCAGCTGGCTCTGAATCACTTTTGGGGTGAAGGAACACTCAACAGCAGCAGAGAGCAGGCATAGCTCACCCCCCCTCCCCCACACACACACCCACACACACATACACACACACACACACCACAGGGGCATGCCTCAGAACCCACACATGCCCATTCAGACAGGCCTGGGCTGGAGCTCAGTAGACCCATCGTGTCCTCCATCTTTGTGACGTTGCTTGTGACCCGCTCTCACAATGCCGGCCTCCGGTCAGTGCGCTTAGTGTTTCAAATCGGCTTGGCAGGTGCGAGGCCCTGAGATATATCAGGTAAATGAATTAGCACACTGCCCCACTCACTTGGAGTCAGTAACATGGTGTCAGTCACGTCCTTTGCCATATGTTAAGAAGTTAAGAAGAAATCGATGCCCATTAGCTCTCTCTCACCAGACTGGTTCAATGGAACCTCTCCTGCAAACGATTAGGTAAGTACAGTACATGCTGTATACTTTTAACTTGGCTATTGATCTGCTGACTACTTCTGCTTAAATTGATCTTATTCGGTGTCATATTCCTACCTCTTTTAGTATACTTTTATCTAACTATCTATCTATGTATACGTTTATCTATTTTTAATTTGTAGCTAGATCATACATTTTTAATGATAATCTAGTGCAACCTGAATGCCTCAAAGGTTGTTCTCAGTGAAGGGCACATCAGAAATATACCTCATTATCTTCATGTAACTTCTGAATCTAGGTGGAATTGAAAGTATTTAATGAAAATATATATTAACTGTCCTGCAAATGAATCTACTAGAATGCATATAAATGCACAGAGTCTTTGGGTCTTTCTTACTGGTCTGATTTATGAATATTTGGAATCTTCAACCTCATGCCTTTCCTGGGGATTATTGTCTAGCAGAGCAGAAATGCTATTTTGCAGTTCGGGTACTTCTGCTGATTTTCAGGTTTATCAAGGCCCGGCTTTTTTATAAACTTCACTTGGGAACGCTGCAAGCACACTGACTTTGTCAGTTGTATTAGCATTGATGTATTTGGTAAATATAAGTATGCAAGATTCTGCAGAATTTAATAATATTATGCAGACAATGTCAGTAGTTATTGCTCAGAAATTTGAAGAAGGCTGAATTTTTGTGCAATTGCAGATGTGCAAAATGTGCAGAGTTATTCAGAGGAGATTGTAGAGAGTTACTGTGGACCAATCTGTGAGGAAACTAAGCATGCCTATATCAAATCATGCGAGGCTCTGCCAGGACAAACCGCACCAACAATTCAGGTCCGTTTTTTGTGCTGTTCAGCATTGTGTCACTTTTACCTCTTTCTGTTTTGTGTTTTGTTTTGTGTAATCAGCTTTTCCCTATGGGTGACTGGAGTCTGTGGACAGTGTTTGTATTACATAACATTCATAACATCACTGTTTATTGCCACACACAAATACTACCCTGTTATGTTGCGTCGGCAAGTATGGAGAGTGAACTGTCTTGAAAAAGACAGTTTTTTTTGTTCTATTTTCTCCAAAAAAAAGAGAAAAAACTGTTAGGAAAAAAGAGAATGTCAGTGTTTGCAAACATTTACAAGTGGATGTCGTTAACTCACCACAGGAGTCACCAGCTGGTGCATGACATGGCTCCGCCTGATCACTATTTTGGTCTAAGCCTCTCTTAAAAGCCCTGGTAGTTGCGCAAACGCTGTAGGTTTGAGTCGAGACCTTGCTCTGGAAATGAGCACCCCAGGACAAGCTCCTAATCTGCGGCAAAGTTAATCTCGCTTGATTGGAAAAAGTGGATTTGTTGCTGCCGAGTTGGCCCCAGTGTCCCAGTTTACCAGGAGAAGGCTGAGGAGACCTGTTTACATGAAGTGCCCTCTCCAAAAATGTTTGCCTAGGAAGATAAGAGCTTCTAGAAAGAAAGGCACAGTGGAGATTTAGGGATGTGTGTGTGTGTATGCACATGCATGAGTTCTTAGCGGTTACATAACAGCCTCAGTCTTTTTGATCCATTTTTGTTAATGGATACTGTTACGTTTTCTGATGTAATTGGTAAGCTATGTTAGTGTGTGCATGCATACAGTTTTGAACTGTTTTAATAAAATGCACTAAAGATTGCAGGGTTAATTTAATATGATTTACATTGTTTATTTGGTTAGCAGCCATTAATTTGCTGCAGTCAAGTGTAGCTTTATTGCATTCTTGATCAAATCATGCATATTTTGGCTTTCACTTATTTCTGGTATCTTTTACAATCAAGCTACCAACAGTGCAACTTCAAGAACTTGAACTTGAATGATTCATTATAACTGTCTGTGTTCTTTGAAATTAATAGTATCTCTTTGAAAATTTCGACTTTCATTTAAGGAACAGAAAGAAAGCTGACGTAAGTGAAAACAAGCCATTTAATGGTTTGAATTCTAATCTTGGCGTTCATTTTATAGCCGGCGCTGCTTTCTGAGAGGAAGATTAGCATTGTTCTTTTTCCTTGCGCCACATCATTCATTAAAATTGTCTGTGCAGAAGACTTATTGAATTGAGATGTGTCTGAGGCAGCACATGGCAATTAAATTGAAGTTTTATGTGAAGTTTAATTAAAGATGTGCGTCGACAGTTGAGAGAAATAGATGGTAATATCTTGTCTACACAGTGTGAGAGGAGCTGCAGCTATGAGATTGTGCTCCCCAGGGTGTCCGTCTCGAGTAATTGAAACTAAAAATATCTTGGAGAAACGATCTAAAACCAGTGGCTGTGCTCCTAGAGCATCTGTTATGTCTGAGGCATCCCTTCCCTGCCAGAGAGGAGTCCTCACACTTTCCATGCAGTATTTTTTCTGTAAATTTGTAAATTGTTTATACCAGGTATGAAGCTGGTTTGTGTTTCTAAATAGCAGCATGTAATTTAGGCTGACTGTGTACAGTAAGTGGGCTAAATTATGGGTAGCCTGCAGCAAGGCTCCAACTTTAGTATGTGAGCTATCTTTCTTATTCCACCCTATTACATCTCCCCTTTTAGTCTAAATATGATTATAATTTTGTATTTTTAATCAAAAGATGATGACTGTGGATGGTACTCCATCAAACAATGTTATTATGTAAGAATCATTCTTTTCAGCCACTATCCAAAGCATATGGTGCCTTCTTACTCATTCTATGAGTTAAAAAGTCTGAAATATTTCTGAATAAATGTCTTCTGTTGCACTGTTGTAGGGCAATCGAGAGGACCGAGCTCCTGCTCCCTTAAGAACATGTTACAGGATGACCTGATCTGACTTTACCAGGTTATTTTTTAAGCTGCCCTTCCCCTGTTTCTGTCAGCCAAAAGGCCATGCAGGAGTTCTGCCGCCCTGCCTTCCCAGTTTTGCCTGGTCTTTAGTCATGGGCTTCAGATGGAGAGAGTGGGGATTTCAGGGGACGTTGTTGTTGTGAACAGTTGTTGTGTTTGCAGCAGCCATTTTCTGATGGATTGATTATGGCAGGGCACTGGTGCAGAACCTCCTCAGGGGGCAACCGAAGAACAGGGGGAGGTGAGAGATGACTCATCCCTCTCCCAGGTGCAGATGGCGTGCGCTGAAGGTGGTGCAGCGGTTTCGTGGTGGTGCGGCGGGGCAGAAGATGCGGGCAGCCCTCAAAACGGTTGAGCTGCCCAACCAAAGGTCAAGCACTCGGATGCGTTGATGCACACACCCCCGAGCCTCAGCTGCCTTGTTGTTCTGACACCTCGGTGTCTCAAAAACACAGGGCATTCAGCGGGACACAGGCCTGTGCAGAGGTTGTTTATTCAGGGCGTGTGTGTGTGTGTGTGTGAGGGGGGGGGTGTCTGTTTGTTTAGGGTTAGAGTTTCATAATGTTTAACAAGGGCCTTGCTCTTAAATCTGGTAATTTAATTGAACATGTTGAGCTTGGCTTGCCCTCCATGTGTGCCTGTCTCAAGGGCGCTGGCAGTTTCTCCAAGGGCGGATAAACTAGCAGCCAATTAGCTTGATTAGGCACAAAAAGGAACCCACCACCTGCAAGGTCAGGCCCTAAAGACAGCGCTCCCAGTCGGGCCTCTGCAGCCCTCAGTCAGGGCAGAGGACCAGTTTAAAAGCACGTCCGCCTCTCGTGCACCCCTGCACAGGTGAGAGGACACATGAGGCAGGGTGGGAACACTGGACCCTCCCCCTGTTGCTGGCCAACGCGTCTCCGTCTCCCTCAGTGGCTTAAAGAGCATGAGAGTATCTCCGCCAGAGTCTTCTGAGCTCCATACCTAATCACTTGGGAACCGGTCCCTCCTGCCTGGCGCATGGATCCCGGCCGGCGTGGCATGGGGGTGTAATGAGGTCGACCAGCTCTCCAGCACCCCAGTCAAGGTCCAGGAGTGTGGCTCTGGCCGGTTTATTGTAAAACCATGTCTCTCTGTCTCAGACAGTCCGACACCATCTGGCAGGAGCAGATGGAGAAGATATGAGCCCAGTGCACACAGAGGGTAAAAGATCATTGAGAGTACGGCGCGTGAGGTAGAGGAAAGGGCCCATTGTGGAAAGACTGTTTAATATTTGCTTGATGAATATGCACAGGGCAAAGAGGACACGCTCAGAAGAACTGAATGACCTTCAGTGTCTTTCAGTGCAACTTTGTCATCCGATCTCAAGCAATTTCAAAAATTCAGAAATTAATTCAGTGGGCAGAATGTGAACAGGAGCAAAATAAAGGCAGAGAGAAGGAGAGCTGTATTTACTTTGCCTCAAAGCATTCAATTCTAAGCTTTCCAATTAAATCAATAAATCTTTCTCTGCTAATTTCCTGCAATCTTATCTGTATTTATGGAGAACTTGTCTGTTTAATTTTAGCGGTGAAAGGGTCTAATTGTTCATGGTAATTTAGTAAAATGACTGTGTCAGAATTCTTGGGGTCAGTCGAGCTAAAATTCTTTCATTATAATTAATTCAGACAGAACACATGAAAAATGATGATATATATATATATATAATATATGATATGCTTATCATACTAGGTAATAAAACAATACAAAATAAGTAAACAATTACTATTCTAATAACACAAATAGAAAATTTTAAAAAGGTTAGCTAGATATTTATTACCATTAATTATTAAGGAACAGGTTCTCTCATTTAAGCTGGTTAGTCAAGATAATGAATTCTAGTCGTTAGTAAAATTTGTGAAAACGCGACGTCAGTCTTATGGAAGAATAGGCTCTGATTTGAGGAGATGGGATCACTAGTGTGCTGTGGAAGTCAAAAGCCTGCTCTATTTACATGATAATAAGCAATGCCATGAGGTTTCCATAGCGATGGAAGGTGACAGAAAGCATAGCAGCAGCGTGACTGTAGTAGGGGATGAGGGTGATGGTGCCATTCTGCCCTCTTAATTTTTTCACCTCAGTAGCAACTGGGAATTAGCCTAGCCTCACACCATGTACTCCTTGGTCACATGGACAGAGGACGTGTTCTCACAGGCTTCACACCTATATGGATATCATATGAGCAAGGCTTTATCCTTGGCCTAATGCTCACCTGCAGAGGGGAGGCACCATGAAAAACAGTCTGAGCCATACAGAGTTACCAGAGGAAACGTCAACACAGGTTGATGCTGCATTATTTATGTGCTTAGTGAATGCCTTTAAGTAGTGTCATGTGCGCACCTTACAGCTGCACATAGGCTCTCTATGATGTATTGACACAGCTGGATTTTTATTTGAGGGGCTGAGATGCAGCATAATTCTTTCAAGCACAGCAGTGGTGCCTTCCAGGAGATGTAAACTCACAGCTAACAGGTCCCAGGTTTAGACTCCTAACCCAACACTGCTGCCATGTAATACAGCTGAAGTTAATTAATTTTATTTCTTCACCCAATTCATTAAATTACATTACATTATGGCACTTACCAGACGCTCTTATCCAGAGGCACTTGCACAGTTTACAGTATTTATCCATTTATACAGCTGGGTGTTTACTGAGGCAATTCTGGGTTAAGTGTCTTGCCCAAGCGTACAGCAGCAGTGCCCCAGCGGGGAATCGGACCAGCAACCTTTCGGTTACAAGCCCTGCTCCTTACCACTATGCTACATTGCTTCAACTTTCAGTCATATTTTAAACTTTGCTCGTAACTAATTGTGGTGGGGAGCAGACCCCGGCATGCGGGCCCTCGTCTCCTGGTGAGGCCTTATGGTGCAGATGGATTGGCTGAGGCTCAGTTTCAGAAGCCAGCAGATGTCCCGTCTGAGTGGGGATGAATCACAGTAAACATCAACCAGGGCCCCGGCACTCCGCAGCCCCAGTAACTCTTCAGACATGCTCTGCATATCAACCACTGCTCTCCGAGCTCGCCTCCTCCACCCCGCATCTGAGACAGCGCTGGATCCAACGCGGTGGCTCTCAGCTAATTAGCGAGATTCGGCAGCACCTGTTCATACAGTACTGCGCTGGGGAAGTCGCCAACACCTGTTTTTGCAAATATTAGCATGTTCTGTTTGAAAAATGGTTTCTACGGTCAAATCTGTCTGTTGGAAAAAAAATGCTCTTAATGAGTAATGAAGCCTGGGGACTGAAACAGAGACAAGCTGACAGAGGGGACTCTGGGGACACTTTCAGTCCTTTCCACAGGATCCCCTGTCTGCTTGTTAGTCAGTGTTAAGATGGTGAATAGAGACGAACTCTGTATTTCACTCTGCCTCTTGATGACACATGCCCGGTCCTATGGGGTGGGAGGAACTGCTTGATGTGCCAAGCGAAGGGAGAGAGAGCAGGGGTCGGAAGGGGTGATCCCCATGCCAAAATAGAGGGTCATATCCACCAAAGCCTGACGCTTGAGCAGCGCTGCACTTTTGGGGCTGGATTTCAGTTAAGATCACCAGTTCCCAGCATTTACTGCTGTACTGCTATGTGTCGCCTTGGCGAATGTCGTCTTGGCGATTGTACTGTGCTGAATATGAGGGCACGTGATTACCAGAAGTAGCTTAATTGGAATGGATTGAGGACAGGAGAGATGCCAGAAATTATTTGTTCAAATCAAGGACAGTCACTTTGACTTGTGGGCTAGCTGACCAGATATCAGAGATCGGCCTTCAGGTTTAGGGTCTCTTACTCTAAATCTGAATGTCTGTCATAGCTTAGATGCAGACAGAACCACAAACCCCTGTTTCTAACTAGAACCTCCTGGAGGGAAGGCAGGTTGAACGCTGGAGCTGAAATATCCAGTCATAATAAGACATCTATGGATTAACAGCATTCCAAGCCTTATGATCTGATCAACCAGTGCCCGCAAACTGAACTGTGGCAGATGTTCCATCAGGCCTCTTTAAGCTTGAAGGAACCAATACCGCGGGTGCAGGAATCAATTGTGCATTTGACCCTGACAGGCCGTGAAATATTTAGCATGCGCGGAGAGTGGGAGGGGAAGGTTACACTCGTCGGAAGCCCTCCGCATTAACATTTAAAAGGCATCGGTTTGGTCTGAAACTCCTTGGTGGGGGGAAGGGGGTGTGATGTGCTTGTCAGAGTAGGCCAAGAGGCCAAAGGCTGCACATTAACAAATGAGCCTGATGGTGACAAGCTGGCACCATGCTGAACACAAGGTCACCACGTTGCCTCCACTGGCTGGATCGTGCTGCCGTGCTGCTGAGAGAGGAGGCAGAAATGTTTATTCAGGCCTTACACAAACAGCTGGACTGTTTTTTACCGATAGCAAAGGACACAATGGATGTCTCTCTAGCATGAGTATAAGACTTTAAATCTCTTGAACAGAATAATCATGAATTTAAAACATGCAGATTCTACAAACATGAACATGCAAGCCACTTCTTGTGGTAACACAGTAATCGGCTGCAGTGCCACCTCTCCATCAGACCCTGTGACAGGAAAGACCCTAGAACAGGAAGTCTGCGTTCCTTTTTTATACTCTCATCCCCAGGCACCTCAAGTCTGGTGACACACTGACTATCACACAATAACTCATTAACACCTCATATGTATACATATAACGTACCTTTTTTAAACCGATTCCATTGGACTATTTATGCAATAATCCTTCCATTCTTCCAGGCAGTCTGTTTTTTATTTCTTTCTGAAAATAGTGCTTCATGACAACTAATGTGAAGTGTGCTTTACCAAATAAAAGTTGAAAAATTGATGTGATCCATTGATTGACATATAGGATTTACCATCAAAGGGCACAAATCTTAAGACATTGTCTCAGCAGCACAGTTGTAAATACAGCAGACAGCATCAGCCAATGTAACCTTCTTCATTCCTAAACAGTGCTTCCTACAGGGTTTAAGAAATTGTGGCTAGGCGTTAGTGTAATTGTTAGCCATGTCCCCCTTTTACTGCACATGGTTTGAGAATTAAGTGGTCTGCCTCCCCTATTCCTCCTTTAGATGATTGGCCTATCCTTTTGCTTGCAATGCTTTGCAAAATGATTCAGAGCCATTTGAAACCAATCAGTGATTTGGCAGTGACACAGTAACAGATGGAAGCCACAGCTCTCAGTTCTTTGCATAATCGAAAAGCATTTATCAGTGGAGATTCATCATAAATTACTATTATATTGAAGTCGATTCATAGTTTGAGGTGATAGAAGAGGTTATCCTTTAGCAGGGGGTTATTATTATTTTCTGTTTGGTTAGGCCTGTTGATATGTTTGGCACAACTGTAGTGTACCCAGTTCTTTGAAATTGATGTTTCAGAACAGTTTTTGCTGCCCACCAATTAGTTTAATGGTCTTGAAGAGACTGTACACAAACTGCGGCGCTGTTCTACAGCACTGTTATACTTTGTGTTCCCAGGTTTCAGACTGAGGGAGGTGTACAGCATCTTTCTACTGCCAATTCATTAAAATTCAGTCAAGCCTTATTGGTGTTTATAACAGACACAAAAACTCCACTGCTACAGTACAGGGCATCGTTTTCGCGTTGTAATCCATCTTACTGAGAATGATAAGCGTGTCAAGACTTAACCCAAGTTGCATCGTGTGACGGGACAAATTAATCCCTGCTGGGTTGGTTAATTACCGCGTGGCTTCCTTGTGGGCAGGGGGTAGAAAAGAATAGAAATCCCACTTTTCCATTTATAGATCTATTTTCTTAGGAATCAAATCCATATCTGTCAAAACTGTCATCTTCGGCGACAAGAGGTTTTCCCCCTGCGGTCCCCTCCTTACCAAATCATGCCTCAGAAATGCTGCCTATTCTGACAGCATTCAGTTCACTTTGAAGAACGGCTATAAACAATGCCAGCAGAGTCGCCTCCAACGTGCTGATGTGATCTGAATACAAAGGGTCTTAATGTAGCTGTAATTTCTCGCACAAGGCTCCATGTTCTTGGTTCCCGGGAAGAGGAACCTTTGCTGTCTGCTGTGCAGAAAGTGTACAGGGCTGTTAATCTTCCAGTTCTGCCAGTCAGCTGTTTATAGATGTACCATCAAAATTTACAGAATTATTATTATTACCCACAATAAGGTAATAGAGTAATACAGGAAGTCTCTGCGCTTTTCTGAACAAATATCAATTTGAGCACTAACTATGGTTAGTGGTTGTTTGCAAAGTACAATTGTAAATGAAGTGCAGGAAGCTGAGATGCAAAAGCTTTTCTTTATTTTGAATCCCTGTGACCTACATTTTAGGTCAAAATGCAACACATTACACCGTCCTAAGTCCATACTAAGTCATGGGGCACCCCATATGATGGCAGGAAAATAGGTCTGTCTACTTCACATGGTTTGAAGAGAATAACTTTGGAACATTGGAGTGACCAACACAGAGCCCTGACCCCAACCTAGTAGAACATCCTTGGGATGAATTGTAACACAGAATTACAGCAAGGCCAAGAGGGTCCTCTTCAGTAGAGGAGCTTGCTAATGCTTTCAAAGAGAAGTGGGTTGCAGTGCCCCCAAATTTCTACCAAACGTGAGTATACAGTATTGCATGATGCTTTTAAGCAGTCATTAAGGCCACAGGCAGGCCGACACACTATTGGTTTCTTGGAATGAAGACATTCATATTCATGAGCACCAGTGACTTTACCAAATGACCTTTGGTAGAATAGTGTAATATCTGAAGGATTTTAGTTCATTTTAAGCACTGTACCAGCCTCAAGGGCGCTAAGCTGGTGTTTGACTCTAAGGTTCTAAGTCTGTGATGCTCTGTAGCTGTTGTAATTCAGTGCCCTTACACACTACTACACACTACTGAGCCAGAAATTTACCGATTTAGCCAAGGGATCCATCCCCTCAGTAAATGTTGATGTGGCCTAGTTTAACACGTGTGTGACATTCCCTGACTGCAGTAATTTCCACACTTGTTTCAGACTAATGGAAGATGCTCTTGATGTGTCTTCATTCAAGTCACACAAGAACTGATCACTGCACTGTCTGGGCCCAAGGAAAGAGATGGGAGAAGAGGTGCTAAGGGCAAATGGGAAGAAAGCCTGCAGTTTTCCGTCAGAAAACAAACCCATTGCTGATAATTGCAATACACTGTTCATATGCGTAGAACAAAAGTCAGCTTTGATTTCTGACAGTGGTTATATTTCTAATTGCACATTATCTTAACAACAGCTTGTCCTGGTTTGGCAACAAATCATAAAAATAGGATAAAGCTTACAAGGTATGGTCCTACTGGCCAGTGAGCGTCCCAAACAGCACATCCTCACAGTGTTTCTGTGATCTTGTTGTAATCAAGAACTGTGAGTGACCTCTCAGCTGTTTTTTGCAGTTGTCTCATTGTGTCAGCCCCAGCCTGTGCACCCCTGTGAAGTGTGGCCAAACACGCCTGTGTTTTGGAAGAGCGCCTTTATCACGCCATACCTGGGGATGAATGCTGTCCGAGCATGAAGAGATTCTGTCTCCACCCGACTGCACCCGCCTAATGAGGGCCTCACCAGCCTGGCAGTGTTTATGTAAACAGATATCCAGCCGTGCACAAATTTGGACTTGATTTTGTTGTGACAAACTTACAGCAAGGCAGGCTTAATTAAACACCCACGCTTAACGGGCTTAAAAGGCCAATCAAAATGTGTGATTTCCGCCCCCCGGTTTAATTAAAAGGAAATATTATCATACGGGCAAGGATGGAGTGAACCGCCAAGTCACCCCTAAATGGCTAAAGGATGTTTCTTCCTGTAATTGGCTTAAATACCTTGTGAATCAGATAATAAATTGTAAATAACTCTTGCCTGGATTTGAATTATACATGATTTGCGTTATGCATGGAAACCTGCCTTTGGGTCTATCCAGGCATATCTGTGTGCAAATTGTAGTATAGTCATTACAGAAATAAGTTGCTATAACAGTACTTTACCATTGCCATAATGTTGTGTCTTGGCCTGGTTATTGTTTTCTCTGTTAATTCTATACAGACAGTCATGTTCTGAAGTCTTTGTCACTGATTAAGTATGTCCCTGTGACAGGGACTCAGGCTAACAAACTAACATTGTTTTATGTGTCTATTTTGAGATTAATGTTTTACTTGCTGTAAAATTTATGTCATGCTCTCTTTATGCCACATGAAACAGTCTTTACCTGGATTTTTTTTTCCCCATGTTGTCTGTTTTGAAAATTCATTCCAGCTGTCTTGAGATAGACGAGCATTATCCACACTCTGTGTGCTGCTGTGTGCCTTTAAAATTAAGTGAATGTCTCTCTAAGCTCCTATTCAGGAAGAATTGCACCACACTAACAGTAATGTAATATGGAATACAGTTTCTTTTTCATTGCCAGGGCTTCCTCCAAGTTTATTCATGCTCATCCATTTCCAAAGATGCACAAGGGAGTGAATAAATCTATTCACATGATGTGCAGAGATAGCAGCTGATAATTTGCAGCATTTTTTAAACTGGCAGTTCATTTGAGGATGTAGTTCCTTTTCCCTAGCCCCATATCTCAGATTCCATGGTATACAAATTGCATTTGCATAACTTTCATCAAACATATTCCATCCAGTACATATTCTGGGGGTAAATCTATTTTCATTTTTTTTTCTGAACACACCGAAGGATCTGAGGAATTTCACCAGAATGGTGATATGACATACAGTATGTCCTACTTTAAGTCTGTTGAAATAGGCCATTGTGTAAACCCAAATGTACCTGCTTCTGCACTTTAACACTTTTAATCTTGATTCACATCAACTTCATCTTAAATCTACTATAAATACAGTATGAATAAACAGGGTTATATCATAATTATATCATAATAACATTATATCATAATGTTTGTTTAATTTTGTTTAACTCCATATCATGCTTGTATGCAGAAATGTTGGACAGAAGTTAGGAATACAGCCAAACATACAGTATGTTTGATATTATTTCCAAAATGTAACATTTTAGAATGATGCAAAAAAGACAAGACGTTGCCTCCAGAACATATAGTTTTTGTTTGGCAAAGTAAACATGGGTAGGTTGAAAGTGTGGGACAGATTCCCCCAGTTAACTGCATGGACTTAATATACAAGTCTTTACACTGTGGCATTGTACAGTGGTCAAGGTAAAAGTATGGACCAACCAGAGGGAAATAAATCAAGACATTCCTTCAACTGTGCAGCAATGTGGTGTACTGTTAAAGACCAGGGCTTGTAACACATAGGTCAGGATAGAGTACTCAACCTGAATTGCTCCAGGAAATATCCAGCGATATAAATACATGATATGTATTCTATGCAGGATATGAGTGAATGCCTAGCAAGCAATGTAATGATGGAGTGTAATCATTCAAAACAAATCAGATCTCTATATCCACATAATGAAATTGTAGTAGGCAGTACTGATTCATTGTACACAATCAAAAGAGTTATTACAAACAAATATCCCATGCATTTTGAATGCAGATCTATTTGTTTAAAACATAAGTAACTATCCCAAATTGAGTTCATATTATGTGGATATGTGTAACTCCTGAAGGCTTTGCATTGTTATGAGAGCTCAGCTGTGCTAAAAAGGTATCAGTGTTGCTCAGGTACATTTTTTGTCTGTGCAAATAGAACATATTTACTGTAGGTCAGCCCGTGTATTTTCCATCACAACGGTAGAAATGTATAATACAAACTTCATCTGTACTGTATCATCCAACTGTGATTACAAAATTAAGTTTTTATGCCAAGAGCATGGCAGGATTTTTTTTATTCAGATGAATTTCAGCATCATTGATTTTTCAGAAGAGCACAATCACTGTGATCAATCCTCGGCAGTCCACACTTCTCATCAATTCAACCTCTTCAGTCTGTTGCGAGTTATCCTGCAGCTGAATCCATGTGACGTTCCCTACAGACTGTATCCAGCTAAAGATTTCAGGACATGGAGCATGTAAATCAGTAATCTGTCCCTGAGCATTTTGACCTACAATGTTTAAAAGCATCCTGGAAGTCATGTTGTGTTTCCATAGGGGAAGCTGTAGTTCCATGATGGTGTTTTTCTCTCTCTCTAAACCATTATTTTTTTAATGTGACACTGTCCTGTCTACCTTTTGCACAGGTTGAAGAAGAAATCCCAGTCAGTGGATATTACTGCCCAGGGATATACTGGTCCCCTGGTGAAGGATTCGCAAGCATCGCAGATAAACAAGACCACAGCACCGGTTGCCAAGACGACCGTATCTGCCGAGCAGGAAAACAATGCGACCAACTCCCAGAAGGTCCGCAGCCCACGGCGCAGTGACCTGAAGCGATACTACACCATAGGTAAATGTGACACTACCGAAACCTGGATGTTCAGGCATGACTGTGTCTTTGTGGGTCCAGCTACCTGTGATTATGAACCACATCTAAGTAAGCAGGCCTTGGAAATTGTGTGGCATTGTCTGTGCAATATTCATACCTTGCTTCTTTATTACACACTGAATACCAGTGTGCAATTAAAATCCTGTGTTTGCAGTTATTCATGGTTATATAATGTTGAATAGACAAGGGTTAAAATACAAGAGCTCTAAGCAGATAGTTCAAAGTTTAATATATGTACAGATAGGAAACTGACATTGTATATTGTAGCTGTTTGGCTACATAGTCTGGTGGAGCTGTGTTTATAGATGTACTGTATGTTAAGTCACACCCTCTTCCAGGACACCTGTCTTGGGTCAGTCAATACACCCCATTAGGGGTAGGCCAAAGGCACAGGAATTCCGCTTTCCTTCCCGTAAGAGGTGATCGATTTTCCCCGTTTGACGTGAAAGAAGTGAGAATCGGCTCAGCATCTATCTTGATTCTGATAGCTCCTACATACTTTGGCCTCTCTCTCCCTCTCTCTCTCCCTCCCTCTCCCTCTCCCCCCTTCTCTCTCTCTGTCTCTCCCTCCCCCCTTCTCTCTCTCTCTTTCCCTCTCTCTTGCCGCTCTCTCTCTGTCTCTCTCTCTCTTCCCATTCTCTCTCTCTTTCTCTCTCTCTCTCTCTCTCTCTCTGCCTCTGTCTGCCTCTGTCTGTCTCTCTTTCTCTTTCTCCCTCTCTCTCTCTCCCTCTCTGTACGATTTACATGATGCATATGGAAATGAAAACGAAAGGCTTAGTAGATGACTGGCTGCAGAGGATACTGAGAACCTCACTAACTGTTCAGGTGAAGGCAGATTATGTACAGTGGGGAGTGTAAGTCTCCAGAGGCATGCTAATTGTACTGAAAGCAGTCTCTGGGAGCAGCAGAGGTACCATGTTACTCCACCAGTGGAGGAAAGAAGTGTATCCCACTGTGCAGGAAGTTTACCCCAAAGAGAATATCTGCAGCTACCCTGCTGTGCATCCAGCCTTTATCGCTCCGCTTTCCTGTGCAATTACTGCGCTTAATGACTTTCATCCTGCCTGTAAGCTGGCAGCGCAGTTCAAGGTGAGGCGCAAAACATGCGCCGCACGGTCCGCCCCATTTCAGGCGCGGAATATCAATCACCCGCTTTTCCTTATCCATCCATCTTCTGTTGATGGAGAGGTGAGGAGGTGGAAACCAGAAGGCAGAGTACAGATGTGCGCACAGCCAGGGTGACGATTGCTGGCGACCATGACGGAATCTGCGGCCGCAGCCCCCCCCCCCCCCCCCCAAAGGTGCGGATGCACAGGCAGCAAGCCTCGTTCTTTATTTTTGAGGGAAAGAGCAGAGTATAGCCCTAGAAGGAAACTGTTAGGCTGATAGCATGACATAACTAGATAAGAAGGGATGCTTCTGACAAAACAGCAGTCTGGCTTTGACTCCAGACTGGATTTGGTTTGTGTGTCTCAGAGCATATGCTAGTAATTATGTCGATGGATATTACTGAAGGTAACAGACGGCGGCTTGACCTTGCAGAAAAGGTCCTGTTGGTGAACTTCACATATATTAGAGATCGATTATAACCTAATAGGTTTTCCTGTTTCTTTAGTAAGTTGACATTTTCTGAACTGTAGCTCTGGCAAAGAGAGTGAAATGCCATCACAGCTGGCCAAAGATTATCTCGTTATTTCCAAAATGGAGTAAGAGCAGAGCTTCAGACAAGCTCTGTTAGGCATAAAGGCCAGTTTTTCATATTGAAAGGCATGGTCTACAGAACAGCCATTTTGCATGAGGTACAATAGAACAGATTTGAGAGCTATTTGCTCACTCTGTAAAAGACCTGGAGGGTTGCTTGATAGATCAATATTGGTTTTCAGTAACAGTCAATGAGGAGGTTCCATGGCTGAAAATGTAGTCTATATTGAGATGACTTGACATGTGATACCTCCATTCTCCTGCTGTTTCTTTCATCGGCTGACCTAAAAAACTAATGAATTGTGGCCTATAACAACAAAGAGCTGTTTCAAACCTAATCAACCTCATTGTACTCTTGAATAAAAGTATGAGATTGAAATTAAGCCAATCAAACTGAGTGGTTTTTAATCATAAGGATACCCTCTATCCCACTTCAGACTGACCTTGAATTGATTTCAGCTGGTTAAAATATAGGTTACATCATTTTCTGAACATACATATAATTGGACAGTTGGAAATTCTTATATTAAATTCTATTAATATAAGTCAATGCTGTGTGTCTGTAGGCACGCAACAGTAAAGGCTAACAAACTCGTACCTAAAGCCGGTGTGCCATTTAATAGTAATTTATTGTGAATTGGAAAATGAGAATATTGTCTGCAGTGAGCTGTGCTGTCTCTGTGCCTTCTGACTGAGCTGTCGTTAAACCATGAAATGTGTTTGTCGGAGGAGTTTTTGTAATCAGCTAAGCCGGTTGCCGCTGACTGTGCTCGTTGGCTCAAAATTGGCTCAAAATTGTCACTGTTAATTTCCATCAAAAGAGCTTATGTTCCATATTGAATGCGATTGTGTTGTTGAATATAAGGTAACCCCAAAACACTTTTCCATGCACAGAACAGCCTATTTCTTTTTGCGGTGCCTAGAGTTGGTGAAAGACAATTTTTCTCGGCAGGGGTTTGTCACCTGTATTGTCACTTGCCTTAATAAAAATGCCAGCATTGACGATTGTCCAAGGAGTACATTCAGGCTGAAGTGACATTTACTTGTAATAAGGTGCTGTGTGCATTGTCAAGCAGACATCATGTCCTCTCACTCAGGGAATGACATGAGGCGAGAGAGACCTCCCACTTTATGGAGTTATGGGTCACTCTGTGTGTCTCTGGAGGTTCTCACTGAAAGCACTCTGTTAGCATCTCAAATCCCAAAGATATTCTGGGCAAATACAGAGCTTCTGTATAGACAGAGAGGTGGCATCACAAAAAGCAATATTTGTGTTGCTGTAGTTGATCTGTGTGGGCATGGTAGCACATCTGTGGATAACTAGTTATCATTATTCGGCATTAATTCTAAGTGAGTGTTTTATACTGAAATGCATCACCTACATGTTTCAATCATTCAAAGTGACATTTTGTCTGAATGGTGTTATTAATTACATGTTCACTTTTAAGGGTCAATTAATCGGACACCTCTTAATGAGTTGCACTTTTGAATAATACAATTATGACTGTTCTCTTATGCTGTGGATGAAATTTTGACTCTTAACAGCATGCCCCTCAACTGTACATTTATTGTGCTAGCTATATCAGTTTGTACCTACACACTAGAGGTATAAGGCCAGAACATTTGGGCCTGTAAGTTCCCCATGCTTGCTGTTAAAATGAGTAATTATTGGAAATGTGTTTTGTAATCACTGAGTTGAAAAGATTCTGTTTGAAAACCTTTTTATTCTGGTATTTGTAAAGAACATTGCTATTCCATTCAAGTAGTAGACACTAATGTTAATATTCTAAAAGCATATCCCAGTGCCTCATCTTGAAAGGCATGAACATGACAATGGTATTAAACTATGAACCTGTCTTAGATATGCATGACATACAGTTTATTCTTAGGTAAAAAGGGTCAAGCTCACTCATTAGTTAACTCATGAAAGGTCTTATGAGATGCATCCGTGGGGGAAGTTTGATGGCAGAAGCATTTGTTCATGAATTGTCTTGTACACAAGAATTGTCTACTGTTTGCCCCATGACCTCAAGAAATGTGCCAGGGTTACACATGATGAAGGTGAGTGTGTAGCTCAAATCAACACAGCTAAAGGCACAGCTGAAACTAGAATATAGTGACAGTGAAATGAGATTCTGTATACAACTCTGAGGTTTCCGAGTGGATGCAGCAAAAACCTCCACATTAATCAGACGCTCGAATGGAGCTACTCACAAAGAACACACAAAGCAGAAAGAGTGAAATCTAAATTCAGAAATTTTCTTGAGCAGCAGCATAGCAAACCTAATGATTGTTGCAGAACATGACCATACCAGATTGAAATTTGGGTTCAGAAGGTAGCTACAAAGTAGAACTAACTAACTAAAACTAATTAAAACCTGTCAGGCAAGTAAGGAGGAAGCAAAATAGAGGAAAAGGAAGAATTTGAACATGTGTACAGTTGCATATGTTTCTCAGAGAGAGTTTCAAATTGCTGGAATTCAACATCAGTTTATTTGTGGCAGTGGGTCAACACCTCAGGAAAAAAAGAAAGGCAGATTTAAATGTAATGTAAGAATGTAATGCAGAATCGATTAATTCATATAATATATAATTCATTTGGTCACAATGATTTTGAACGGTAATAATTCTAAATGAGCAATACATGGTGCATGCATAGCTACTTTACATTTTTTCTGCTCTCCCTCAAAAAGACCCCACTGGCTGAGGAGAAATCTCGAAAAATTTAATTTATGTTCTGCCATGAATGGCAGACCTGCTATGATAAAGACCCAAACATCCTTCTTAATTAAGACATGCTGAACTGTAAGTCATATTTGGGTTTTCTGTGGATGTTCTATTCCCTGTGTGTTTGTCTTGGGCATATATACCTGAGAGTATTTTTACATGGACAGGACATTCTGATAAGGTCAGTGTCTATGCAGCAGAATGCAAGTGGCAATGAGTGAGCCTGAGTAATAGGAAGTATCCATCTCCATTTACTCAAAGCCCGATGGGACCCGCGGACATTCGTACCTCTGGATGGAATTGTTTATGTAGGATGGGAACACGGGCGATTGCTGTCTGAACAGAAACAATGCATATTCTCCTGGGGCATACATCTCTCTCTCTCTCTCTGTCTCCCAAGTGACAGAATGGGACAGCAAAGATCATTAGCAGTGGGAGGATAAGAGATGGGATACACTTGCAGAATTGCACTCTGAAATACCATAGTGCTATCATAGAACATTACATTATTTAGGGAACAGAGTCTTTTTCTGTGAAGAGAGCTTATGCAAACCGAAAGTTGGTTCTAGTTTTTCCAGTGAGCGGTTTTATGATGCTGTAGCTCAGGTGCTAGACTACCCTGATATAGTACATATATAATATATATGTATTTAAGATTATAAATTAATGTGTTGCAGTTCTGTAAGCCTTGCTCATTCATATGGATCAGTTTTACCTAAACAACTAAGGTTTGTGCCTGTATCATTGTTGGATTTTTAAAATGTTATATTTAAATTTGTGTAGATAGATTTATATGGCAAAGTAACGCCTTCTGAAATTTCTTTCCTAAAATTGCAAATTTAAGAAGACTGAGATTTCACCTGAAGGCAGATTGACATGCTGTACATTGCAGACACAGAGTTAACATAAGACCTACCCAGAATTATTATGAGTCCTTCTCCGGATTGTGTCTGCATGATGTGTCTGTGTGGTTCAGTGGTCTGCAGTGGTCATTAAAGGGAACTAAGGGTGCCACTTTACTTTAAAACATTATGCAACATTCTTATTTTTTATTTTCTGAGTAATTTTTTTGTCTGTGGTGGTGATGTAGTTTAAATTTTTACACATCCTGCAGTTATACAGCCGGATGTTTGCTGAAACAAATCGTGTCGAGTACTTTGCTGAAGGGTAACACTGCAGTTATACCACCTGGGAAACAAGCCTGCAACCCACAGGTTTTAAGGCCAGCTCCTTATCCTCCACACCACACTACTGCCCCCAAGCCATTTAGGCTTGGTACAGTGTAGGTGGTCCAAGCCCAGGGTTGGTTGGGTTTGTGCAGTATTCCTTCTGCTTAAAGTAAGTGATGTTTTTTGTTTCACCGTGGCTGGTGGTTTTTAACTTGTACTTTTAAACAAGAACAAAAGCAGTTCAATAAATGAATAATATGAATTGACATATATGATCATCTCTTTGTGAACCGTAGCACACAAGCTAAAAAGCAAAGTAGCACAAACACGTGTGTGTGTGTGTGTGTGTGTGTGTGTGTGTGTGTGTGTGTGTGTGTGTGTCAGTAACAGAGTGGCTGTCTTTATTAAAATGCAGTGCCCATCTTGCTAATATTACAGTATTTTCAGAAGGCCAGGGGGAGGGGAGGGAGGGAGGAGGCAACAGTGACAGAAGTCTGTGTGAGTGTCTCACAGATGGGATTTTGAAATTGACATTCTAAGAGGGAGACTTTCTGGGTGAATTTAAATGATCTGCAGGCAGTTCAATGAATCGAGCAGGTGGGAGCCTGAGCTTTAGCAGTTGTTGTTCCTTTGCAGGGCATTTGTATACAGCACTGGACCAAAGCCAGCAGACTGCATTCTTCTTCAGAGCAACATCTACTAATCTTGCTCAACCAGGAGCAAACCATAACAATCGATGAGAGTTATTGTTGCCACATCAGGCAGAACTTGAAGGTTGCTTCCTTTTAAAATGGCATTTTTCACATAGGGGTTGAAGGACCTTTATACAATGTGATTCACAGAGTTTACATTTTTACTTATTACCCATTTACTGAAGTAATCTGGGTTGAGTGCCTTGACCAAGAGTAGAACAGCAGTTCTCCACTTGTGGACACACACATGCAATGTTCCAGTTACAAGGCCACGTCTGTGACCACTGATCCTCAGCGCATTTGTATTCACGTTGCTGCTGTTGTAACAATGACAGAGCGTGAAAGAATGTGTCCGTCATAACCAATTGTTTTAGTGCTCTCTGTCTGACGCGTGCTGTCAGCTGGTGGACACAGTGAAGAATATTCAAATACACGTTTTGTCTGGTATGTGCATGAGGATGGTGTGTCACTTGTTGTCTGTGTCTGTCTCTGTATAAAAGAAGAGACAGGTTCACATTAATGCATGAGAATGCATACTACGTTTTTATTCCTTTTTACAGGAGTATTTGCACAATGGCACACCTATGGACACTACCATAAGGTTGATCCCAACTGGTGCATCAGACATTTAAATCTTAAATTAGGTTGTGCATGGCGGAGAGACTCTTTAGCTGTTGAGAGCCCCATCCAATTACATGACAGGAACAGCCCCACCGATGAGTGTAGAGTGAAACATCTGTAAGACATCAGATGAAGCACAGAATTTGGAAAACAGCACGGTGTTATTCTGTATGAAAACCCCACACTCAGATATAACGAACCTGAGGCGGAGGTTCACAGCCGTACCGGCAGCAGCAGCGGTGGATTTGCAGTAGCCTCATACCCCGCAGATGAACGGCAGGCCAGAGCGGATCAGCGGTGAGTGTGTGGCCTGGCTCTGCCGCGCCGCGGTTGCCAGGAGGCGTGTGTGTGCGCCGAGATAAGGGGGCCGGGGCGGAGGGGATGAAGACCTGTGAGGAATCGCAAGGTTTCTGAAGCGTGCTTTACATGACGGTTCCCTGCAGGGCCGTTTACACACACACCTGCACCCGTGCCCTCTACAGGGGAGGCAGCCCGAGTCTGATCCACAAGGTAGCCGGCCAGATCGGTCAATCTGAAACACCTGTAATAATATTATATGATTCGTCAGAAGGGCCACTCTTCCTATACTGTTTACATGAGGTGTTCTGCTGCAGGTTAATTGCAAATGGGAAATTACAATTACAGATGCTGATTACAGTTTGAATTAATAATTGATCAATTAATTTAGTGAGAAGTGGTGGTGGGGTGTACAACCAAACTGGTGCTGAGTGCTATAAAATTTCTGATGATATTAACTAAGCATAGTATTAGCACACATTAATTATGGTATTAGTGCAGGCTTTGCTTAATCTTGTCTACATGAGATTTGTCTTGTGGAGTGACAGACAGGAAACAAAAAACAGGAACTATGAATCTGGATAAGAAACAAGGAAGGAACAAGATAGTGGCATATGATACTCCTATGTCAGTCAGGATTAAATTAGACTTTCTTCTCAGACTTTTAGTTTGACTGGGATTTAACGTTAAACTGCATAGTGATTAAATAAAATTTTCAATTATCACATTAACACATTGTCTGCTTCATCTTGAAATGTAAGCAAGGTGTTGTTATGGTTAAAAAGCAAACAAACACTCCCTTACCTTTGTCATTGAGTGTAATGGCTGACTGCAAAGCACGCTGATTGCATTCCATCCTTATTTGACATATTACTGAATGCCCCTTTAGCTTTTAATGAATGTGTTCTTGGATCATTGGTGGACCATTTGTTACGTTTCACAATTAAATTTGCTTGTTTTAACTCACTCATTTTTCAGAGGAAATTAAGTCTAATGAGAGTGTTAACTTGATTTGTGAGTCATAATGCTTTGTATTAATTGGAACACCTGAAAATTAGCCTCCTCCTGTGCTCTGCTCATATGTGGTTTTTATATTTCTGTCTTTTTATGTTCGGTTCTTTTCTTGGTGGTCTTTTCACCAACGGCCATGAGTAACTGTAATTTACTTTGAAGAGCTGGAGCCATAACAAAAAAAGCAATGTCCCCTTAAAAATTGTCTCTTTCACTGCATTTGATTAATGCTCCTTCAGTGGCCAATGTGCCAGTGATTCAATTATTAGGAATGGAGTTTTGAAAACGTGCTTTAAAATGATGCTCCATTACAGACTAAATGGTTTCTTCTGTCACAGCAGACTGAGAGACTGCTTAATTGCGTAATGGGTAGGCCTGTCTGGAACGCTTAATTAATGTTTAGCAAATCCTGAGAATTTTTCCATATTTGCAATCCCCTATACTTCTATTATTTAAGGTCACTTAGCAAACACCCTTACAGAGGGTAGCATACTGCATAAGATGATAAAAATATAGCAAAATGGATATTTCAATATAACAACCTTAACAATTAGTTTAATAATAAAACAGTTCCTTCATTCGTCACTTGGTTTTTCACACATTGGTTCGATTGAAATTGCACAGTGTCTGAAGAACGCTTTGAAGTCATATTTAGAGAGATTTTGTTTGTAGTTTTCCTTGCCTCCTTCCTTTCGTCTTTGCTTTGTGTTGCTTTAAATAATAAAACTAATTTGCCTCCTCAGTTATCCCATTTCTGCTGTTACCTGCACACAATAGTATGTCTGCGGTACAGTCCGTCATCATTCTGAAATTTAACCCCCATCCCAGAATGAAATCAATTCAGCTTACATCCCCACACTCAATATGTCAATGACATATTAAGTGTGACTTCAGTAAAATACCCCCTTGAATATGGTCCTTAGTTTAATAACAAGCACTCTCATGTTGATATAATGTCTTTTCTATGGATTAATGTGTCAAACCAACATGTGCTGCACTCATAGTGGCTGGCTGTTAGGGTGTGGTGCATGAAGCAGAGGGTGTACTGTCTTTGAGAGGTGTTCCTTTTATAAATGCATGGCTGGAGTTATCCCACAGCTCCTCTACTTAGTCTGGAAAGTGTTCAAGCTGTTCTATTGGAGCAATTGATTACATGTATCTTAAATAAGGAGCAAGCCACTCTCTGGCATCAACAAGCTCAAGTATTGATTTTCTTAACTGCAGAGGAAAATAAGATCTGCTTCCCTGGTATAACTGTGCAAGTGTCTACATCTCTGCTATGCAATATGTTCATATGCAAATATGTTGATATGTGTCAATATGATAAGAGAAAATCCAAGATATACACATGACAAATGAATTATTGTGATGAACAATGTGCCCTGCTGAATATTGACTTTGGGGCCTCTTGAAATAAATTATTGTTGATCATACTATTCACATTTTAAGTAATAACTCATGACTTTGGACTTAGATTTCCATTACAAGTGGTAGAATGAATCCGTCTACAAGAAACAACAGAGCAATTTCAATGTAATAATCTCTTGCTTATTGGTGACAGCAGATGCCACGGATCTAAGATGAGTTGAACCAGGAAAGCAATGCTAAAAAACCACCCATCTCTTGGAACCAAGCCATAAAGAGGCAGTAGACTTTTGTGCTTGTCGACCCTAGATCTTTGAGAGACAAGGTTATTTTGAACATTGTCTGTGAGTATTGTGAGCACACAATACTTTATTATGCTTAAAGCAGGTGTTTCGGATGGTCTCGTTCCAAGGTCTATTTTTGGCACTATCCTGTTACACAAGTAACAGCCTTCTCCTGTTTTTAAGTCTACCATGACCAACACTTCCTGTCTGTTCCTCTAGCAATGTGGTCAATAGCAGAACCAGCCTGAGACACTTTAAGGGCGTTAATGTGTGGCTCTCTGAGCATGAAGCCATCAGCCTTTTTTTTTCTGAGAGAGTGATACGCAGAGATCGCACATTTTTCACAGCTGTAGAAGATCTGTTGTTTTTCTCGCTGTCATCACCTTGATCCCTGTCCTCCTCTTTTCCTTTGACCCTCCCCTCCTGTGCAATACCTGCTCATTACAATGAGCGGGTAGGACTGCCCAGCGGCAGCTGTCGCCCAATCCCTGATTGCGCTCCACCGTGCGTCACGGCAACCTCCGGGAGACAGCTTGTTACTGCGGTACCCGGGAGAGCGATGAGGGAGAAATGGTGTTACCACAGGAAGGCAAGAGATATATTATCGTGGGCAGAGAATTCTGGGTATACTTCAACAGCTGTTCCGCAGTCCCTGGAGAAGAGACTGGAAGTGGAACAAAAATAGCAAACAAACAACAAAAAAAGATGTAACAGCTCTGGTTATTTACCATCCGGTGCTTCCGAGCGAACCACAGACTAAACACCTGTCCTGTTTTACCATTAGTGTCACTCTGTAAAGCACCTCAGTATGGTGTATTACTTACTGGTGACTCTTTATGTAAGCCTCCACTGATGGGAACAGAGAGTTTCCCCCCTATTTCCAGGCTTGTGTCCAAAGACTTTTACATGCAACTCTAAACTTTTAGCTTTTAGATTTGTCTACCCCAGCCCCTGGATGTATCTGAATGTGGGTGTGAGAGAATCTGGGAGAGAATCAATAAAATTTCTCCACAAAAATGAAAGGCAGCCGTACAGGGCTGTATGTACAGTAGTTTAGCTTATCTGCTCTGTTTTATCTGATGTTTTCCTCCTTGTGCATATCTGAAAGCTGGCCTGTCAGTCCACCAAATGGCGCACGGCACATGGAATAAGGTGTCCTCTTTGATTTGTTCCCCGTCGCTAATGACTTCCTCCCCCTCAAAGTGATGCTCTATCAAGAAGAGGTACATATAAGAGTCGCAAAAAGCCCACGGCCATTAGCACCGCGGAGCCATTAGAGCAGCTCTGCGCCACCTCCCAGGTTAACCTGAAGACGCCCGTGGAGAATGAAAGAGGTGATTTTGTGGGCGGTCTGAGAGAAAAATGGCCAGCGCTCCCGGCTTCGAGCCTCGGGGCATGACAGAATAATCACTCAAAAGGGCTGCTCCTGCAAGAGGGAGGCCAGGCTGTGAGCGGAATTAGCACACAGGGTGTTCCATTGGACATCGACTTCATGTCAGCGCTCTCTCCCGCTGACTTCACCCAATCCACCCCATTCTCCTGGAGGAACAAGAACAGCCGCTAGGGTGGGTACAGCTTGCCTCTCATCACACGCAGCAAAGTTAATTGCTGTAGTGCTGGGGAATATTGTGCTGTCACTCTTGTCAGGACTCCTGTTTGTGTCTTGCTAGCAAGCTGTCATCTCTGTACCAGCTCAACATAGACTGGAGAAACATTAGACCGATTTTAACATTTCTTCCAGGGACAAATAAATGATTGTATTTCACTGTAGATTATATTCTGCTCAGTCTAAGAAGAGAAAAGTGATATGGATACAGCTGGAGCATGCAGGTGTTGAGACTGAAAGAGGCTTCACGTTTCTGGAAAAAAAAAAAAAGAGGAGACTCAGTGACAGTGACATGCCTGTTCAGGTGGGGCCTAACCGAGTTTCCCCGTAATTGCATATGTCCCAGCTCAATCGTTTAACTGCTGAGGTCAATAGGAGAGAGGAGGAAGTGGCATATCATTACACAGGATCTCCTACTCCCCTGCACTTTCAGCACAACAGCTCATTAGCCTTAGCAGCCTAGTCTTTGCCCTTTCTGCTTAACTCTGACTATCAAACCTAATCTATCTAACCTTTCATTATTCACACATTTTTTTGTTCATCATGCAATACTTAAGTCTGTAAATACTGTAAAAATGTCATTCTCATGACAGTGACATCAGACCAGGGGGGCTGAATTTTCCCCTCAGCTTAGTGGAGTTAGTTAGTCAGTCAGTCGGAGTTAGGAACAGTCCACATGCAACAAAGAGGCTCTTCATGTGGCTCTGACTTTATGCATCAGAAACCAGTGACCGGTGGAATCATTTATATTTGTCTGGAGGGGAACCAAATTCCTCCAGACGATGCTATGATTCAGCCTGGCATCATCGCCCTTTGGCAGCAGTATGCCAGCAATTCTGATGGCATTTCGTTTTTGCATAATAAATATTAATGCATACTGCTGTTGATTGTTTTCAGTAGTGGAAGAATTCCCAATCCGCTCATGGAAATGAGCTGAGAGCAAAGCAGAACACGACATACCTTGAAATTATTAGGGATGCCTTGCTTGATGGTGTTTGCCTTAAGGGGAGACAGTGTGCCTGAGCAAACTTCATTGGCTGTGTTTATACCCAACTAATTTGCAGTGTAAACTGGCAAAATGGATTGTGCAGATTTATAATTTGCATGTGTGTTTGTTTGTGCGTTCGCGTCAGACTTTGTGTACGTGCATGTGTGTATGTTTGTTTGTGTGCGAGTGACAGCAAGTTTCCTCAGTTATGTGTTATGTATAGTAATGTGCATGTGTTGTGGAGGATGCATATGTTATGTTGTGTCTGTCTGGTGTGTTGTTTTTTTATATATAAAATATATTTGGATTTATGGGTGATCGTTGATTTTGAGCAAAATGAGGTTATACCCACATATGTATAATTATATGTATAAAAATGTAAAAAATAAAAAATCACTTGGATGGCTGGCTATCAGACTGGCTATCATTTATTATGAGACCAGACTGGTTTTGACTCTTCCAGATTCACAGTCCTGTTTTTCCCAAGAGACTGAGCCACCTAAAGCATGCGGTAAGCAGGCATTTGTGCTTGTGAAAGAAGCAACAGTTCTGAAGAGATCTCCTCGAAGCCTGAGCTCACATTAAGCACTGCTAGCTTCCTTTTTGGAGTAACATGAAAGAGGTATCTCAGTATATTTTATACTTTTTTATAAGCATTGTCCTTGGTCCATGCAATTGATTTGTGTCTCCCTCATGATATAGAGGACACTTTCACAATTTTATTGATTATGAAGGAATATTTTGCAACAAGAAATAAAGTGACAAAGAAAATGACCAGATTTCTCTACCTTTTATGGGTACATTTATCATTAAGGGTATTGAACATTGAAATGTATTGTGTACCATTTTTATAATTGAAAAAACAGCTCAACATTGACTTTATAGCCTGCATGTATTGCTATTCATAGAAATGACCTATTTCTCTTTTAAATGTCAAATGTAAGCTTGCAAATCAATTTCATGTAATTTTGCTCTGCAGTGAATTGGCGAGGTGGAGAAAATAAAGGAAACATATGGAAACATCTATTCATTTCGGTTAATCCGGCAGAGGTGACACAACATGGATGTTTCATCCAGTGGAGATAGTGTTGCTGAGAGTCACCAAATTGCTTGCCAAATATCTTCATTTATTTATGTGTTAGTAGCAGAAGATCTGGGGGTTGATCTTATCCTATGTAGATCGTATGTTCTGTGTGTATTATTTCAAGTCATTCTGGTATATTACATGAACATTTTACTTGTATACCATGCTTTCAAAGCAAGTATTAATTAACATCTAGTGGTGTGTATGTAATTCTCACTTGGTTGATATAATTGTCTATCAATCTGGTGATTAAATTCCTAGATTGACAACACTAGCAGGAGTCATAGTTTTGTCCTGATTTTATCTTCACACAAACCATTACATTACATTATTGGCATTTAGCAGTCACTCTTATCCAGGGTGACTTACATAACTTAGAATGTTTACTTGTTATCCGTTTATACAGCTGGATATTTACTGACACATTTCTGGGTTAAGTACCTTGCCCAAGGATATGGAAGCAGTGGAATCGAACCAGCAACCTTCCAGTTGCAGGCTCTGTTCCTTACCCTTTTGCTACACTGCTGCCCTAAACAAACCAGGCACATGGAAATGAAACACGCTGCCAAGAATTTGATTAATGATCTGACGATAGTGACAGGTTGCAATCTAGAGGACACAGTATATTGCTGCGTGATGAGGCTCAGGTGGTGGCTTTGCGCCCATCTGAAACCTGTTACTGCCCCCTTTGGCAAGCTGCTGTAAGAGGCCAATACTCAAGGTCACAGGGAGGCTTCCCTTGTTATGGGAGCGTGCCGTAAACGTCTCTCAGCGTGTACCATTCTGCAGCTGCATTTGCATTGTGTATTGCATACAGACGGACTGTTACTTTGATAGTGTCTCTTGCTAATGTTTATGTGATGCTGTGATGTGGATAATAAGGCTGATGCTAACAGTAATAATGATCATATTCGTAGTGGTAACTATCTATTAAGTGCCTTTTTTGGAAATGGACATGCAAATACCATACAATTTTCTCTTTTTTCAAGCATATTTAGATTTCTCAAGTATGTTAACAGGTAGGTAGAGGGGGGAAAGATAAAATCCGTTGTTCTGATTAGTTGACCCAGGGTGGCAAGCAGGAGAATTAGCGGATATATGGAGGTGCAATATTAAAAACCACCAGCAGATGGGGAACAATGTGTGTTCTGCATACGTAACTGCTGGGAAATATATTTCATTCGTTTGAACGGCTGATGAGAAAAATTTGACAGAAAGAAAAATCATGAACCATAACATAAAATTTGTTCAAAATATGTAGGACTGAGTGACAGATTGTGTCATGTTGAGTTCACATATTTTCGTTCTGTTCTTAACTGATGATTAAGTGAAAGTATGCCATTTATTTGCCTTGCTCCAGACTGGTTTCTTGCAGAAGAGTAGTAAACAGTGGTTTATTGCTGTACATATGCAGGAAGTATATAAATCATTAATAATGTATGTATTTGTGAACCACAATATGAATAACGTGGAATAGGAATTGTCACCGGGGTGTCTACGGTCATTACAAACGTCTTTAGAGAAAACATTTTTTTAATCATTTGTACTACATCGGTGTATTTCAGTTAGTTTATGAAATAATTGTTCTGGGTCATAAATTTTTTCTTCATATCTTCGTCTTGTTGTAATAACAGTTAATGCTCTCTCTCTCTCTCTCTCTCTCTCTCTCTCTCTCTCTCTCTCTAATCTTAAATCATTAGTACCTTTTTCAGTCTTGAATTGTTTGTCTGGTGTTAACAGCAAATTGACCGAATGCAGATAATGCTTCCGTCGTGATCAAATTAATGCTGGGCTCTGCTCTGTTCTGTGTTTATAGTTATCCATATGGAAGACGAGGGTGATTGGTACCTTGACAGGCGCAGAGATACGCATCCATTAACCAGGGGAATGACAACACAGTCGCCTGTAGGCTTCTTTATTTATGTTTTAATTGAAACCACTAGAATGTGTCAAACCAGACTCCATTAAAGATCAGTGACCTATTATTTTTCAAAAAGAAAAAATTATAAATTGCTTATAAGTGCATTAGCTCATTAAATAGACTAGTCAAACTTGAAATCAAAATAAGATTCATTGCACGTAAATGTCATCCTATTAATCGTCGAAAAGGTAATTACGAACCTCTCCAAGGGTGTATGCTCTAGAATTGCAAGGGTCAAGTTTAAAGCAGGTTAAAACAATTTAATAATATGGCACTTTCGTCATAGCTCAAGGAGCAGCGTCAGTAAGCAATATCTGATCAATGTAATGTGCAAATCAAGGTGCATCACATGTATTGCATGTTTGTGTTACATTCGCCTGTATGCCAAGACTGTGGGAATACTTCATAGTCATGCTTGTCCAAGCTTGCAACCCTCACTGCTTTCACGCCACCAGAGGGAAAAAAGTTTTTTTTCATCGCACAGTTGTCTTATTTAGTTCCTGTTTAAATGCGTTGTGTGTGATGACACTCCTCTGCTCTCAGTTTAACCTGGCAACAGTCGTGTAGCGGACGGCAAGACATGTTCCTGTGATTTTCCATACCAAACACAAGCTCAGGTTATTAAGTTAGTCTATTAAAAGAAGAAAGTAGGCATGGATTTCATTCTGTCATTCTCAAGGAAGAACTCCCGGGCTGACGAAGTTTCCAGTCCAACTGTAACAACACCCACGCGAGAAGTTGTCTTCAAAGATTCCTACGGAGATGATGAAACTGGATCCTCACAGAACAGCACAACTGTGCAAGAGTCAGGTCTGAGTGAAAGAGGATGATAATAACAACTGTTACCTGGTCTATTGCTTTTGGTACCTTGCATTATTAAGATGCCGTACGTAGGTGTATCGTGCATTTGGTGTGATTTAAACAGGGTTCGCGTTCCACAACTTAGCTTCATATTTTAATTTTATCAATCTGTTTTTGAAGGAGCAGATCTCTGCATTTGAATTTTTCGTGGAACTTGTCAGTACAGTCACTTTAAGCCTGTATTGTTACTCTTAGCGAACCCACCGCGCTGACTTCCCTTCGTGGGTGTTAATGCCTTGCTCGACGGTAATAACTTTGTTACGGGGTGGAGCGAAACTCCGCGGCCAAGCACTTGCTGTATTCGGGTAGGTTCGTTGCATACGGCTGCGCGCATTCCTGAGCCGCAGCACTCCGGAGGAGTTTCCTTTAAAACGTAACACATGTAGTTGGACTGGTTTTCAACGAACGAAAATAACAAAATGAAGCATGTACGCAGATGTTTATGCAAGGCTACGTAAAAAGATACCAAAGTATTCAGATCTATAGATCTATAAACCTCCTTGCACCATGTCTGAGTGTAAGATCTAAGCATGTTGCTAAATGCTAGAACACATGGCTTAAGACATTCAGTAGTTACATTTTTGGGCATTGTTGTGGAATAACGGTTTAGACCGGTGAAAGTCCTTGACAGTGTTGTGTGTGATTGTCCACGTCTTCCAGGGGTTGGTTTGGAGTCCGCTGGGAAGAAATGCGCATAACACGGTTTACTGCCAATGTGGTCCCGTGTCATTGTTAATAATCAACAAGAAAACGTTCATTTAAATAATCAACATCGTTTATTAAGAGTTTGTCTTTGTACTGTGTAAAGAAACCGCTGAATCAAGTATTTTTGTTGACGTTTTATGGGTTTTTGTTGTTATTGTTGTTTTGTGGTTTTTCTTAAGCTAGCAAGGTACAATATTCTAGCATTACCATAGCATTATTGCCACCCTTTCCTGCGCATATTTGCATGGATGCAGTTATGGAATCTGTACAGGATTTGAACCGGACTGCCGTGTTGACTTTAGATTGAAGTGAAGTGAGCCGAAAGAGCTGATCTGGAATGTTTATGCCAAAAAGGCAAATGAAGGATTTTAGTAATAAACAGGCCTCAGGCAGGTAGGGCATCACATGCCTGAGGGGTGGAGTGGTGTTCAAAACGGTTCTTTTTAGTGATTCGATTCCTTTCGTTCAGTACAATAAAATGACTCGTATCTTTGACTCACTGATTCGTTCATTTCCATATCCGGTCGGGCGGCATACATGAATAAATAAATAGTTTTATTGCATTTTTAAAATTACTCTACATTGTTCCCAAACGTCATGTCTATTAGTAGCCTGCTCTGCGGAAAAAACAGCACGTGCGAAACCAAATGTCAATGAAATTAATAACAATTCAATCGTAATATTCATTACGTGAAACTTCACCATGCAATTCAAACAATCATGCAGCCACAAAGTATACTTCATCTTTAGGAAGGTAATAGAACGTTCAAAAAGATTCGTTCGTTCACGAACTGCACATCACTAGTGGGAACCATGCAGGTTTTTGAATTCCATCCAGTTCGCAAACGAAATACCTAGTGATAGCAGAAGAGCACGAGTATGGCTAAACATTTGCAAAAATTCAGTATTTTATTAACAGCATACTGAAATATGAGTGCAAACCATAGTGCAGAACGAAAGTATAGCTACGCTTGTGGCAGTGGAAATTCAATGAGTGATTGAGAAGCCAGTTGGATTTTCTATACGTTACGTTCAATAAGATCATGGTTTCTGTTTTATAGCATACTGCAAGTACAAACTGAAATGCAACCCTTTAAAAGAGTACAGAAACACTTGCAGCCACAGCCTCTATAATCATACAGGCAACCACCATTGATTTCTGCTTGGCTATAGTGACAGCTATTAATGCTCAACTGGTGGACGAGAGCAGTGTGGGAGGCCAGCAAGTTACCACTGTTCAATAACTGTGAATCCAGCCTGAATAAACATCAATACTACACATTTTTAACCTTGAAAAATTGAGAGAGGGCCATTTACTAGACTGTATAAATAAAGGAAAGTAATGAATTGTCACAGAGTGAGGACAATTTATTTTGGCTTTGCACATAAGATTTTTTTTTTCATAGTTTGCTCTGTTAAATCAAATATACAGACTTAGACCTTGTACATAGCCTGTCACCCAACGAGATGTACACTGGGCGTTTCTGCAAACAGAATCCTCATCAGATTGTCAAGTTTCATTCCCATGTGCTGCTTAGTCATGTGGGCAAATTTAAATGTCTGTCCATTGTTCCCTGTTTCCACCGCTCCTCTTCAGGGAAGACAGGGAGGTATGTTAAACGTCAGGTCTGGAGCTGCATGGCTAAGTGGAAGAAGCAGAAAATGTGCAAGATTCCGTGTGTGTGTGTGTGTGTGTGTGTGTGTGTGTGTGTGTGTGTGTGTGTGTTTCCCGGGGGGGGGGGGCTGTCAAGGCACTGATGCCCTGCTTTATCCTGACGGGGGGAGGGGAAGAGATTGCCGAGTTTGGGTTTCTTTGAGCTGCTCTCATCAGTTCCTGTGTATCGATTCCTACAGCAAGAAAGGCGGTATTAGTGCGGATGCTGGGTGATGCCCTTCAGCCCTGAGTCTTTCCACTTAGCCAGACCAAAGCCAGGGTGTGGCCCCTCACTGTAGACATTAGAAGAAGCACAGGTTTAATGTCATAGACGCGAGGCAGAAGGAAGCAAGGTGACTCCTTACATACAATGTTTCTCTCCCTCGTATTTGGTTCAGTCTGTATTTTAAAGTAGAGCTATTTGAAGAGTTCTTAAAAAGATATTCTCTATGATAACATACAGAGGGACTCCAGATGGGTCACCACAGGAAGCTCTGAGCCAGGGGTCATTAGCTGACTTCTACTGAGTGTTAATGAGGAGGTTCAGTGGAACTGTTTTTTATTTGCTTTTTTTCTGTATAGGAAAATTCAAGTTAAATATTATGATAAATGACTATATTCAGCTTTTAATGAGGAACCACTGCTCGTAATAATGTGTACAGAAAACCCTCACAGGTTCTCAGGTTAGTTACACTCAGTATCAGAACACTCAGTATACATAACATTTCCAAAACAGCATGACATTTTGTGTGCCACTTTTTTGTTCTGTTGCAACTTCAGAAATATTCACTGCAGAGTACTGTGTCAACTAGGGACACAAAACAAAACAATCACACTGCTGACAGTTACATATTTCCCGCAGACAAAGAAATAGCACTCACTCTGACTGATGTGGAAAGATTAAACCCAAATAAAGGCACACTCTGAAATGGAAATAGGGATATCTTTGTTGTAATTAAAACATTAGAACAAACCTTTGAAAGTTTCTCTTTGTGCTTTTGGGGCATGCCACATTTAATAATTATTTTTTGCAAGCAGGTCACAAAAGTAATTGTGTCTGCACAGTGATCAGATAGTATAGCATAAAAGCTAATATTTTCACCAAACTGATTTTTCTTTGCCATTAAGATATTGGTCCATTGATCTGAACTATACATTGAAAAATATGGAAATATTAAAATACAGCTGA
This sequence comes from Megalops cyprinoides, assembly GCF_013368585.1. Taxonomy (NCBI): domain Eukaryota; kingdom Metazoa; phylum Chordata; class Actinopteri; order Elopiformes; family Megalopidae; genus Megalops; species Megalops cyprinoides. The sequence continues at coordinate 14,328,680 of NC_050603.1, forward strand.
ACCCCAGTTGCTGAGGAGGTGCCGTGGAGTCAGTAGCACTCACAGAGCAGGTGTCTGGATCTGGGGGTGAATAGTTGACCTAGAGAGAGTGTTAATGAGGGAGAGTACAGGAGACAGCAGGAGACGTCTGTGAGGACGAATTTGCTCTTCATCAAGAGCTTTCATCACTAAACAAGTCAGTCCTTTTTATTAATGATAGCAAATTTACACATTTCTATATCCATAAGAGTGCTTTTTCACTGATACATGCAAAAAAGATTTGCGTTTCATTCAGTCGAAGAAACCATTTTAAAGGCAAATTTGAATCTGGGCTGAGACAAATACATTAGTCCATCAGTGGACCCCCGACTCTTGATTAAATGAACAGCTTAAAATCAGTCTATACGTTTAAGAATGTCATATGAGTCTTGTTCATATTACATTATATACAGCTTTCTTTTGTATCCCTTGAAAAGAGTCTGAATTAAACCTCTGGAATATTCCGTTCCACAAATGAAATGCTGTGATTTGAAATATGTATATTAATCTTATTGACTGCAACAAAATGTTTTGAATAGGCAGCTATGGCCTTGTAGTGAAGGGCAAGAGCAGTCACCCCACCCGACCTCGAACTCAGGTCTACAGGGTACCAAACCTGCAGCTTTGACCACGACGCCAAAGAGTCAGGCTCGTTGGTATGGCAGTCGGAGCGCATACTCAGCTGTAGTGACGGCACTCTGTCACGCTGCCCGCCCCTTCGGGAGGCATGCCCATGCACTGAAGTACGGTGGGGGGAATATGACTCTGTGTGTGAGCACTGCCATACCAACGAGCCTGGCTCTATGCTGTTGCGGTCAAAGCTGCAGGTTGGGTACCCTATGGACCTGGGTTCGAGGCCAGATGGGGTGACTGCTCTCGCCTTTTGCTGCCACCCTATATGCACTTGCTGGGTCAAGTACTTTGGAGCAGGAACCGCTAAGATTAACATATTAACTATGACACTACTAAATGTGTTAAGATCAGAAGAGTTATAGACGGAATAGAGAATATCATATGCATGTAGCTGGTCTTGTATATATCTGCAGTTGCCTTTGCTCACTTGGCTGTGTAGATTGATGCCATTATTTACATCTGTAGGGCAAGTTACAGTTATAATGGTCTCGATTACCGAGACAACTGGAAAGGAAGGACAGGATATGGCATTAGAATGTAAGTCTTCAAATAGCACCATTGATGTCATTCATGAAATTGTCCTAGAAAAACAGACACAGAAACAAAGGCAACTTAGACTTGTAGATGTGTTTTAAATGTCCTGGGGTCATTTTTTTGTTCATTCGTGTAGCTGGAAGCCTCATGGACTGCATGCATATGATCCCTTTGCAACCAAAGCACAGGACTTTAGTTTGTACACCTATCAAAGAAGTGATTCAGCTAAAGAGACTTTTCTGAGAAGGCTGCATCATATGCGAAATAGCGTGAAACTGTTGCAGATTCACGGTAACTACCGTTGAAACATATGATATCCATCTGTGGTCTGAAGTAAATATAGCGTCCTCAGATCTTACTGATCTCCATTGTCTTCAAGTCATTTTGGAAAGTAAAGATTTGATCCTGTTTACGTCATGTGATGGCATATTACACAGAGAAATGAAAAAGAACAGGATGTGTGTCTCAGAATGTCTGGCGCATGATCTGTCCCCACTCATGTTCTGTAGCTCCTCACTAAACAGAGTCTGCTGTAGCCAGTCAGTCTGTCTGTAATTGTGGGCAACAGCAATTTTGTCACAGCACTAAGCTAACACCCCTAATCAAACCATTTTGTTCAATACAGCAACACCTACCAAAATTCTCCAGAGTTGGGGAATGTCAAATTTCATTCAGTGAAATATTGTATTATACTGACATGGTGGACCATTTGACTGAGAAGCATGAATTGAAGGATTCCCCTTTTTGTAGTTGTTGTTGAGGAAATGTATCACATTGAGAACCCCTTCACTCATGTTCCCACTCCCATTCATGGTAAGGAAATGCCTCCTTTGCTCTTTGAAGTAGTGATCGAGGGGGGTCTAAAAATAACTTCCGGGGGTCTTACCTCTGCCAAGGAAAACATGTTTCTGAAAAAGGACTTGTCTTTCTCTGTTTTCCCTCAGATGAGAGTGTCTTTCAACTCTCTCTCTTCCCCCCTGCTCCCCCCACAGTGTTGTGACATATTTGTCAGCAAGTGTGTCTGAGGAAAACCCTGCTGAGGCAGTTTTGAAGGGAATGTTTTCCCTTTTATCAAATCTATTTTAAAGTCATTGCTTTTTATAGCATTGTTTGATTCTGCTGTTATCGGAGCTCTGGAAAGTCTGCTTGAGTTGGTGTGCCATCTGTTCTCTCTCTGTAGTGTATGTTTTATTTATTTATTTATTTAATTGTGCATCATACAAGGGATCTGAATGTTACAGTAAATATAGCAATGGTGCAGACTTCGTGTGTCTTTGCTACCCCCCCTCATCACATAGTCTGTCGGCGTTTGAACAGGCCTATCACAGCGCGCGGTAAGGAGCATTGGTCACAGCTTTGCACCAATCGGGCCACCTGCGTCATCTTTACGCAATCACCGTATCACACAATTTATTTTGTGTTTCTTACCAGTCAGTGAAGTGAAGCTACAGGGTCCTTTAACAAGGTGTCTTACTCAACGCTCCCAATTATCTGAGAGCAGGGCTCATAACCCAAAGGCTGCCGGTTCGTGTCCCAGGGAAGGCATTACTGTTCGACCCTTGAGAAATGCACTTAGCTTGAACTTCTCCAGTAAACATCCAGTTGTACACATAGATGATATGTGGGTAGTTCTAAATAAAGGCATTGGCTAAGAAAATCATGCATAGGGTTCATGAGCATCACAGAGCACAGTTTTGGGTCTCTTTTTTGGCTCTATCTACTGCTTTTTAATTCTCATTCACTAAGTTATTGGCTTTGAGGAATGTGGTGTTGATAAAATGTAGCTGCCAAAAGTACTGTAGAAACAAAATAGAGAAATGCCTCTTTCCAGATCCACTGACTGCCCGCTGATTATGTGGTGAAGAAATATGTTTCAGGAAGAGCTAATACACATCAGGGTCATAGTGACACACTCATATGGCCCCTGTCACAAAACCATCAGAAGGAAAAACCTTGCAACTGTTCACTTTGAAACAAAGCATTTTCTATTACATTATATTTTTCTCTTCTTGATGTGTGAAGTAACTTTGACAGTTATATCTGCATATACAAAGCAGAGGTCATTGTGATGTATCATTCAGTGGAATTCCGAAACCTTGTTTTCTTTTAAAGTGTTCTTTCTAAAGAGTGAATATTTTGTTACCACAGTACTTCAGTGATAGAAGTCCACAGGAAAAACAAGGTCTGTTGAATGTAGCATTACATTAAATGCACTCTGGTTCTAGATGTAATTCTCAATTCTGACGAAAAATCTGATAAATCAAGTGAGTAATGTCCTTGGACTACATTCGCTGTGAAATCTTGAGTTACACAACCGTGCCCGTTATTAGGTAACAAGATTTGTGTTGCCCAACAGTGAAGATTTTTGTTCCCATGGGAACAAAAATGCTCGCTGTTGACCAGTGAAAATCCTGACAGGGGCTCCTTGTGTTTGGTCGTTTTCTTTCTGACAAAGTTGTTTTCTTGTATAGTCTTTGCAGGTAGTAGACGTGGAATTTGACCTGACCTCGGCGCAAAGCTGCAGCTGCACAGTTGCTTCAATTTCCCCACGTAGACAAGGAAAAAAAAACAACAAAATGCCATTCAGCGTGATTTGGCATTTAACTGTCGGGAGAGACTCTTAACAGTCACACACTCCAGATGTTCCACTGAATAGGCTTGAAACCAGGGTTGCTGTCGGATGACGGTCCAGAAAAGTGGGAGCCAGAGGGTAACGACATCCCTCCCTTAGTAAGGAGTCCTTTGTGAAGAGGGAGATCTGTGTTCGGAGCACTGTGGGGACAAATGCCTGCTGTCACCATGCAAACAGAGCAAGCCTACTGTTAGCCCAAACAGCCTCAGCCTCTCACTCTTGTGCTTGGTTATGCCACTGAGCTGACAGTGCTTTGGAAATGCTGGATTGATTGTATTGCAGTGTTTGAACTGGATAAAATTGGCTAAGGTTTGCAGGTTGAATGAACTAAGTTGTAGTCAGCATGTTGAAGAAGCTATCAGCATGTTGAAGAAGCTATCAGCATGTTCAAGAGTGTATTTACTTCATCAATCAATTCCTACCAACAGAGTCTCTCTGTGTTATAGGTGAAGAGGGTCAGTAGGTTAAGTTCTTATTCTGTCAGTTCAATCTTGTATGCCAGAATATTTCTCATATACTGCAATGCAGTTTTAGCCAAGTATATCCATCAGCTGACAATGCTGGAACAATTGCATCTTTGACTCATTCTGCATAGCAACATTTTGGGGAAAGACTTGACGACATCATTCAGCATGCTGTCTTACAAACCTCTACAACACTGAAATCTGTCTTAAAAATCCGCTTTAGTGTATCTGTGCATTTGAAAATGTTGGAATTGATTAAGACGGACTTTTCTGCTTTTCGGCTTGAAGATTTACCCTTATCGTTGAGCCTATCAAACGGCCGTGTATTTTTGCAGAACATTTTGCAATACATTTTGGAAGAAGTTAAAGTTCTGTTTGTAAGAGTTTAACCACCAAGTCATGAGTCTGGCTTGGAGGCCTGGGGCCAAGGATCATTGGCAGTTCAACACAGAAGTCCTTGTTAGTTTTTCCTTTTCATTAGGTGTGGCTGCACATGCTGCTGTAGAGTTGCTAGCCACTTGTCATACAGGTCAGTTGCTAAACATTTTATGGCTTCAAACAAACACTTGTTGTAAGTGTTTGTGCAGAAGTGTGAAAATTTGTGTGTGTGTATGTGTGTGTTTGTGTGTGTGTGTGTGTGTGTGTCTGTGTCTGTGCGAGGGCACAATAAATTAAATTTTGTACTTTTTTGCTTGTTTTCTGTGAAATTGCTTTTCTGTGCCTTTTTTATGCTTTCCTACCATGTCACAGCCTTGATGTGTGGGTAATCAGGCATGCTACGGCTTTGTAAAACTGTATACTTGTTTATTATAGTATCCTGTGCAAGCAAATCAATCTAAAAAAAAAAGTATTTTATTCACCAGAAATACAGAAGTCTCACACATGTAGAAATAGCATGCTCTGTCTCGGATAAAGGACAGATTAAATGTACTTTCTTCTGTCAGTATTCCCTGAGGGTCTTGTGTATGAATATGTATTAATTCATTTCAGTGATATTGATAAAGTCAGCCTGTTACTGACACCTAACTTTTACACAATGTTCTTTTCTTTCTGCCGTTCTTTTTCCCATTATTCTTTCCTTCTCTTCATTTCTAATTCAGTCTGAAGTCTGACATTCTTTGGCCTTATATGACTTATTGTGTACATGCTCTGCACTGTGACAGCACAAATAAAGAGAGGCGTTGATGGTGGGCAGAAAAAGGACCCCCGCTATAACCCCCCTCCACCCTCCATGCTGCTCCCTTGGCGTAGGGCTCCCCTCTGTTGGGGCGGAGGTCAGGGTGGTGTGCGTTCGCTGCCGGGAGAGCGGGCCCAGGGAGGGAAGAGAGAGGAGAGACGTGTGTCAGGCTGACAGCGCTGTCAGACGCTTCACACCGCGCTCCCTCCCTCCCTCCCTTCCTCCCTCGCTCGCTTCCTCCCCTCCTCCCTCCCTCCCTCTCTCTACCCCCCCCCACCCCCCCCCCCCACTCCCTCCCTTGCTTCCTCCCCCCCTCTCGCTCGCGCGCGCTCACCGGTGTCGGAGAGTAACCATCTACTCACCGGGGCTGGGAGACGGCTGCCGGTGACAGGCTGAGGGGAGAGAGAGAGAGAGAAGCATGAACATAACGCGCACCTTGCCTCGCTTGCTTTCAGACACCGGCCAGAAGAAGACTCCGGAGAAGAAGGATGGGCGGCGAATGTCGTTCCAGAGACCCAAAGGGACCATGGAATATTCCGTGAGTAACAGCTTGTTCCGCGGAGGGCACTTTTTAACCTTTGTTTTTGTGACTACAGGTGCTGAGTGCGACTAGTTTATCAACGTGGAAAGTCAGTGTGGCCGTGCGTGTCTCTAGGAAACTGTTTGGATGTGATTCTTTTCCTATAATGCTATTTTTCCTTTGCTTTTGTCATTTTGATATAACATGACTTTGAGTTGTTGCGTCTGTTAGCATGGGTATTTGCACTGATATCTAAATAACAAAAGTGATCCCTTTCATCTTGTGATGTTGTCCATCCGGCGTAAAAGCACAGTTGAAGTGCTTTGCTGTCTGTTTCTTTTTTGTAAATGGAGAAGAGAAACCTTGCTTTCTGTCAAATCTTTTTTTAGAGTGTGTTTCTCGCTCTCTTTGTGTGGCAGTTTCAGCTTTGAGCTGTAGCGCTGTTCACAAATGACCTTCCAGCAGCCTTATCATTTCTGTTGATGTTGCCGTTTGGCTGTTGAGAGCAAGGAGAGGAGCTCCTACCACCTAGCGTCACGGTGACTGAAAGCAGAGCTCTGCCGCGGTGTGTTCTTGAAATGACCCTCAAATGAGGCTCCCCTCTTCCCTAGTAACAGCGGTAAAGGGTGTGATGCTGGGGCTGGAGACAGGCGTGAGAGACAGGCAGAGGCTGGCAGCGGGGAGGGAGAGAGAGCGAGAGCAGCCGGCCAACTGATTTCAGCTCCGCTCAATTACAGCGCGGCAAGCGGCACCAGCATCTGGGTGGTGTTGTTCTTTTTTTGTTTTTGTTTTGGCATTGCATTCGGCCGCACTTTGCACGCGTGGCATGTGTTGTTATCTGCGTGTACCATTAAGCCATCGCGCGCCGCTCCATGCTTGAAAGCTCCGAGCGCTCGGACGTAGGAGTCCCAAATGCGTCTGTTATAAACCTGTCCCCTGTCAGCCATGAGTGATTGACAAGATGGATGTCTCCGCCGTCAGAGCCCGAAGAGCGGCGCAACAGGATATAGGTATAGGAAGCAGGCGCACGGGCAAGGGGGACAGATATTAGATTCGGCGTGAAGATGCTCCCATCTCACTCCCGCTGTCTCCTGACGCTCCCAGACCCCTTCTGCCAGATGTCAGGCCATCTGAGGCGTCGTGACGGAGTTGAGGGCTGCTGTCAGAGGGTCAGAGATGGATTGGAGGAGCCGTCACGGCGACTGTGCGGGGTTACTTGACCTATGGCCATGGCCTCTGCCCCCCTCGGGTGCTTCATGCAGTTTCAGTGTCACTGTCACTTCAGCTCCGCAGATAAAAATGTGCCTCACCTTCTGAAGGCCTGCTGTTACTGCCAGGTGACAGTGGGGGCTGATGCCTCTATGTTCTGTGCTCAGTCAGTGTCCAATAGTGCACCAATCTTTAGTTTTGGTAGTGAATTTCACCATAACTTCTTTTTTTTCTTGCACCAAATTATTACTCTTCTCAATATTTTACTACATGGAAACAATATTAGAAAGTTGTCCAACTGTCAATCATTGTGTACATTCACATGAAACAGAAAAACACATGCCGTTTTGGTGTTATAAAATAACACATTGGGCAGTTGTAGAATTCATGAAAAGTCAGTAAGGACTGATAAAAAATCTTATGTTAAAAAAAAAACATCTTATTAAAAATAAAAATAGATCTTTGTTTTGTTTTTGACCGTTCATATGCTTTACTCCTTCTACCAGTATTAAAACCCTTCTCTGTTGAAGGGATCTGACTCCGCTCCACCACTGATGAACCTGGCTGTTTCAGTGTGGATCACCTATTGCTTTACCCTGAGCCAATTAAAATGTGTTGGAACTCCAGAGGAGAAAGAAAGCTGAAAAATAGTGCTGGCAGACTACTAGTGGGCTGTAGGTTCCAGCTACACAGCTATCTTGTTATTTGCTCAAAATATTTCTGGGAAGTGTTTGCTAGGGAACAGCTGAGGTGAGCTCAAGGAGAAAGACCTGAGAAAACCTCGAACCTGTGTTTTTTTCAAAGGTGTTATTTTGTAACACTTATGGGCCATGTTTTTCTCTGTTTCTTGTGCGGTATACACAGGAATTAACAGTCTGCCTGGCCTTAAATATTTGATGAACAAGTTGATATATGGGGATGGACAACTTTCCAATGTTTTTTCTGAGAAGTACAATATTGACACTGGATTTAAACTACCTAGTGTTTACCTCTTATTTGAAACCATCATCTTTTATTCTCGTTATATATTCACCTGTGTTGAACAATAAAACAAAAGGGATGAATCAATGAATATTTCGTAGTATAAAAGTCCTAATTGCACATCTGTACATTGAGTATTGATTTTATATTCCTAGAACCAGATTTTGGCTGTGTTTTGTATATGTTACAGATATTATCATGCAGTTGCATCACAGATATTTTTTTATATGCATATTCAGCATTTTACCAGGTTGAAGAGACAAGGAAAGATGTTTCATACTGCCAGTCTTAGTGCAGGTGACACAGTGGTTCAAAGTTCACAGCTGCTCAATAGGCCTTTAACATTTCAACTTGTTAACCTTTCCATTTGACAGTTGATCAATGAATCTATAGCTCTGTCCCTCTTGCAACTTGAGCATTAAAGTATTTTTTTACAGTCTTGCGGCATGCTATAGCTGCTACCATATGCGGAGCAGAAGCACTACCTTACCTTTAGCAACCTACTCCAGTAAGGGAAAGAAATCTGTTCAGGACCAGAGCCAACACACTCTGACTCAGTGTAATTTGACACCAGAGTGGATTTTAATTTGACTTTGAGGAAGTGTCTTCATGAAACCGCAGCACTATGTTAACGTGACCTCGAAGAGGAGATGGTGATGTGACACCACAACAAACCTTAAGATGACCGGTCTGAAAGGAACCTGCTGCTTGCATGAAATCAGTGTGAGTCTTAGCTTGACATGGAATAAGTGCTTGGAATTTTACTGACGCACGCTGCTACCAGGAAAAGTACTTGTCAAAGTACTTTTCACTCCACTTGATGTTGCTATCAGAAACAATGTGTCTAACGTTTTGCAGCTGAGCGGCTCTGCACTTAGAGCATGCCATGAGGGGCGGTGTTTACCAGTGATTGTGATGATGTCATTCTGGCAGCAGCCGGTGAAGTCGCTATGGAAACTGTCACGTTAAAGCCTCCAGTTATATGTTGTGTTCTGAGGCGTTGCTGCGTTGTGTCTTTCAAATCTGACATTCAGGGCAATTAAGCCATTTACTGTAATGCAGTTCCTAGTTTGATGGCAATTACAACGCAGTGTGGTGGGTTGTAATTTGTCACAATTTGAAAAATAAATGGGGTTTAATATTCATTAGCTGGCTCTGTTTTAGACATTGATGGCATACAAACTAGAGTGTGAGAGAGGTATAGAGAAAGATTGCTCATGGTGCAGTAGATATGTTTGTAGTCTGAAGCATTGTTTCCGACTGGTATAATTTAATGTGGCCAAATGTGCAAAGTTTTGAATCAAATTTACGTTATGTTACAGCTATTGTTTGGCTACTCGATGTTTACTCCTGGGCTGGAAGTGTTTATGTAAACACAGTGCGTAGCAATAGCATGGATTAAAGAGGATTTGTGAGTAGGGCGCAGAACGGACATTATCGATCGGGCTGGTAAGGGAGAAGGTGTTGTCGAGATCTTTGATCTGAGCCTCGCTGAAGATTGTCCAACAAGACAGAAATCCATAAGGTGATTATTGATGTAAAATGCGACTTTCTGGGAATCTAATATGCACCCAAGATTTTTTAAATGATGCTAAAACATTGAACTATTTCTACATACTTTATTCATCAGTTAAATGCTTTTACTCTCATGACAATGTTTTTGTATCTAATTCTGAAATGGAGTGCAGGTTAATTCCAAAGGAATAGTAAATTAGTGCCTCAATAAGGCTGTTAATGGCTTCTGACCTCATGGCATCAAGAAAGAATTATATGTTTCAAGGGGGTCCTGCTTTTTACATCAGCCTGTATGTATTAGGTTGCTAAACAGAAATATATGTGTACAGAAATATACCTTTATGTATGTACAGTAATTGTAGAAATTCTGTAATACATACAATTCACTTTCAATCCATCAGCTGCTTTAAGAGCACAACGTACTTGATTAAAAGTTTGTGGTTGAAACAAAATAAGTGGAAGGGTCTGTTTTTGTCTGTTCCTTTAACCAACTGCCACTAGGGGGCATATGCCATTCCCCCCATCAAGCCATTAGTTACAGCTTTCTGTACAGTCAGCATTTCTCTGTACTTTAAACACAAACACACGCCCCCCAAGTCCTTGGCTGATGACTGGGGGTGTCTTCAGCAAGCCTCAGTCTCTTCATGTAAGTTTAAATGTGAAATGAGTGAACTGACTCAGTTCCAAGGCAGCTGAGATCCTGCCTCAGGCAGGAGCAGTGGCTCTAATCCAGATTCTAGGCCTGTTCTTGTTGCAATGGGATTCAGTGAAATACGGGGGGCAGGATGGGGGGTTGAGATTGCCTCCTAGGTGGCACCAGGTGCTGACCGTTCTAGTCCAGCAGTGGGCCGGAGAGGAAAGGGAGCAGGGTGGGGATTCAATGGCCAATGAAAATCCCCCCTCCCCTTTCTCCCTCCCATCTCCCCTGGAAACGGGACCTTTTCTTCAATCAGCATGTGCAACATTTCCGTCCCACTTGCACCAGGAAAATCCCTCCGCCCCTCCCTGCCTTTAAAGTAAACTGAATCAACACAGCTCTGTTATGTCTATCTTGGTGTATAAGATTTGTATCTTGTTTGTATCTCATAGTTACACTTGTTTCCCATCTCTGTCTATCCAGTTTAAAGAGGATGCATTTTCCCATGGAGCATTCCAGGAGGATGCAAACCAGTCCACCATGATCTGGAAAAGAAAAAGCTGGGCAGATCTATGCGTACCTGCTGAGACAGCATTTTAGGAGACTGAATGATAACTTTATGTTGCCTGTTGAAAGAGCTGTCATTTGCAGCCACATTTAAGTACGGCGGTTATTCCAAACAAAGCATATTCACATATGAAAAGCCTCACGTTGTGATGCAGAGTCCCTCAAAATGCATTGTTCAGCTTATTCTCGGCAGGTCGCAGAGGACTTTGCCTCGCTGTCGTCAGCGTATTGATCCAGACAGAAGCGAAATATTGGACGCTGACTCTGATCCAATAGAGGTGTCACTGATACCCCCGAGTGAGAACGTGAGGGCTTTTTCGTATCAGATTTTAAGCTTATACTCAAGCTTCCAATCAATTAAAACCAGTGCATTCCCCTTGTGGTTGAAGCCTTCATTCTGGCACAGAAACCCTGCCCGGTGATGTGTTGAGTGCCGATCCATACTCACATGTGCAAGGTTTTGAAAGCGGCGTCCGCCATCTTTTTGCTTGGCGTTACCATGATGGGCTGTGGGCATGGACTGGCATCCTGAAATTAAACTAATGATGTTCCAGTAGGGTAAACTCCAGCCCTTAAGAGCAGTCTAGGCCACAGCGCAGCCTCATGTAGTAAGAACGGTATTGTGCAGCACACCACATCCTAAGCCATGCTAAAGTGATGGACAATCCACAACAGCAAATAGAGTATCAGTCAATGATAAATGTTTGTCTTCTTAACAGTCTAATGGCTGGAAAACTTCAGGCGCTATGTTAATCCACCAGGTCCGTGTGACACAAATGCCACGTACCGACTCTTCAGGTGGAGACCGAGATTCATTGCATGGAAGGAAAGTGAGGGAATTGGTGCGAAACTGATTTGTCGGGGGCTTCTGCTGGGCGACTGTTCTGTTCCATGCTCAATATAATTGAATCCCTTTGAAGCGATGGAAGCAATTTATTCTGCTGGGCTGTTTCCCATTTCATAATCCATTTTTCACTAACATAAACACGGCGTAATGGTTATTTGCATTGCGATGTTTTGCGCACAGCATTTTTGTGTTTAACATGACTGCGTTTATGGTGTTGTGTTTTTTTTATCTCTCTCTCCAGTTTGATTTGCTCACCACTGAACCCTTTGAAATGAAAGTACAAGCACAATTTCTGCACTCTTTGACTTTGCCTTAGATTCATTTGCTCATGAGATCTCTCAACTTAAGGCTTAACTTTTGAATTGGTTGATTGGTTGACTTGAAAATGACTATTGATTCATGTGCCCTTCTTGTCAAAATATTTTGCTTATGTATAGAGCCTTCCAGTTATGTATTCATGTTAATTTGGTTAAATGCCCACCTTCCCCTTCATTTATGTAGACACTGCCCTCTGTTGGAGTAATTATACACGTACACCACTTCAGATGAGAATGAAAACGTTTCTTGTAAAACTGAAACTGAAAGTGTGGGACCGTTCCTCTCCACACCTGTTCCCTCTCCCAGCTGTGTGCCCCATGAGGACTGTCCCAGCAGGACTCACCCTGCACCCAAATATGACCTCCACACAGGCAAGACACATGTGGTGCACCCACTTGATTTCCAGGGGAATAGCCCCCATGTTCAGTCTTGAACATTGCATCAGAATATAGTGCAGTATGTACTGCATACTACAGCATAAACGGTGCTGTTTTATGTTCCTGACTATTTTTTGAAAAAAACGAAAACTCAAAGTCTCAGCCTGTGTTTCTATTTTGAAAGAGCAGAACTGAAACACTGTGTGCTTTCAACACTCTGTTGTCTCAAGGCTGTAGCCGATCACATTACAGTACAAGCCTCTGTGTTCACCAGAGTCGTCTCAGCCACCGGTCAGCAGTCGCTACTATGGTGACTCTGGAATATCAGGATTGGTTTGTGTGCTTTAAGGCCCCCAATCACACAGAGGTGAAGCTTTTAGTAAAAGTTGCCCATTATATGTGTTTTTCCACTACGGCCTGGCATGTCAAGAGCTCCTGTGAGGTGCATGTCATTATTTGCTAAGCAAACACGCTCTCCCAGCCAATGGCTGGCATCATGCAGCTTACGCAAATTCACACCGAACGCATTTACACAGCTGAGCCTTCACTAGAGCGATCCAGGGAATGTGCACCACACAAGGCTACGGCAGCGGGACTGTGTCCAGCATGCAAAGCCCTGGGCTTTCATGCCATGTGAGGAGCCCTAAGCAGACCTTCTTCCCTGTCTGTTCTCAGGCTCCAAGCGTTTCTGAAATTGTATGATCTGGATGTGCCCCAAGTCTGGTAGTTGAGCTGGAACTGCTCCTGAAGAACCCCCTTTGGCTATGTTCTGTGGGCTGCTATGGTAGACGTTTTAGCTTACAGATGGTCAATAGCTCAGAAGAGCTATGCATGTTGGATTTGTTATGCTTGGGGAATTGTGTTTAAAATTGTAGCAGCAACTCGATTGCTTTGCTTGTCGTTGGAAAGGATGCAGTAGGTTGCACTGCTTATAGATTATGGTACTGTGTCACTTGCCTATTTGTTATGTATATTCCACACTTGTGTTATGTAACTAATCTGGAAACTAACCTGGTTAAATGCAGCTTTTGGAAAAAAGAAATCAACTGATTAATTCATTCATTTATTCATTCAGTGATGATGATGATGGGAAAATGGACATGCTGGAAGTAGTAGAAGAAATAGAGTCAGCAGACCTTCACAAGTCAAAGTTACTGTCATTAGTCTATTCAAACAAGGGCTTCCAGCTGAACAGCCTCTAGCGCCAGTTGAATTCTGTGAAATAACATAGTGGAAAACAGGCCTGGTCGACGCAGATAAAGAATAGAGATAATGATACTGAAAATTAATCCTGGAAACGAGGCCTCTCCACTAATATAATGGGAATATTATTTTCTTATTTTCTCCCTCTTTGTTTCTTTGGTGCAGGTGGAATCAAGGGACACTCTCAACAGCATCGCACTCAAGTTTGACAGCACGCCCAATGAGCTCGTCCAGCTTAACAAGCTGTTCTCCAGAGCGGTCGTTCCCGGTCAGGTGCGGTCATAACACTCACCTCCTGTGTGGCACCTATCAAATTCACTTTTCCTTCCCACGCCCATCTCTCTCACACAGACAAGCACTCTCCCTCTCCTCTACTGTCACGTGTAGCCTATTAGTTACGAGAACTAGCACACCTGGAGACAAAGGTAGATAAATAAAGTTAAACTGCACTCTTTGTTTGCTTAGCAAACACCCCAATCCAGGATAACTAACATTTTACACATTATCTATTTCTACAGCTTGGTATTCATTAACTAAAGCAGGTCAGGTTTGTTCAAAAATACAACAGCACCAAAACTTTACAAAAAAAAAAAAAACCTTCACGCAGCCTTGCAGCCTTATAGTTACTTGCCCACCTCCCCAACTGCTGCCCTGTTCCCTTCCTCTGCCTCTGTTCTGTGTACCACCCCACAGCAGCTCACAGCGGTCCCTCCAGCACATCCCATTCTCTCACTCAGAAGGGAAAGCTATGCTAATGTGAGCTTTAAAGGCCGCAGGGGAAGAGGCCTGAGAGGCGAAAATGAGTGTTTTGCAGGTGGTGAAGAGGTGACCTCAGTGCTCTTGAACTCCCGGCCCGATTTGGCACGCCCACGGCCGGCTCTCAAGTGCTCTCGGGCGGCTCTCTGAGAGGCCACTTTGATTACACAGCACCACACTTCAGGAGGGGCTCTCTGCGCGTCTGCGCAGCTCGCTCCGCAGTCAGCCAGGGTCCCCTCGTGCGGGAAGGGAGGAGCCCCTTAATGCACACTCATCCTTCATTAGATCTGCTCTCGGGCCCATGCCTCGCCTCCCACAGTGACTCCTGACACAGAGCACACACGGCACCTGGCCGTGTACCTCTACAAAGCAGGGCGCCAATTTCAGCTCCGGAGCGACGTCTCCTTGACCCAAGTCACAGATTTCAACGATTCATAGTGCTGGATGCCCTGAATGTTTTGCCTGTGAAGGAATTTGACACATTGAACCACTTGAACACACACAAGATGAGTTCTTTTCCTTTAATGCAGTCGTATGGTCCTTTATGAGCTGTATTTTATAAAGCACTTATACTGTGAGTTGTGTTTTTTCACTGACATTTTGTCTGCAGAGATGTGTGACATTGCAGTTTTATGTAACTAAAAGCTTTCTCTTTTCACTAATATAAAGGACTGCAGCTGCTGATAGTTTTCACTTATTCATCCTTTGACAGTAGCACAGTCTAATACATTCAAATAAGCTGAAAGCAGCATTTGAAAGTCACATTTGCCAAGCAAATTATTTTCCAACAGCAGCGTTAGTATTCTGCCAGGCTTTTGCATCTACGTTGTCATTTTATCCTTAAAAGAGGAGGTTATTTTGCCCTGCTGATAATACTGTCACTTTACCCTTAGGTACCAGTAGTTCTGCTTTCTGTGCCTCTGCTCTTTCTATGCCTGTGTGCATGTGGGTGTTTGTGTGTATGTGAGTGTGTGTGTCTGTGTGTGTTTGTGTTTATATGTGTGTGTGTGTGTGTGTGTGTGTGTGTGTGGGTGTGCATGTAAGTGTGGGTGTTTGTGTGTGCGTGGGGGGGGGGTGTTTGTGTTTGTCTGTGTGTGTGTGTGTTTGAGCGAGGACATGTCAATGTGTGTTTTTGTGTCTGAGTGTGGGGGTCTGTGTGTGTATATGTGTGTTTGTGTAGGACAGTGTGTGAGAGGACACGCTGTGCTGGCAGACGATGACAGACGATGCCTGTTTTTGCATCTGCAGGTCCTTTACGTTCCTGACCCTGAGTACATCTCCAGCGTGGAGAGCTCACCCACCCTGAGTCCCATCAGCCCTCTCTCTCCCACGTCCTCCGAGGCCGACATAGAGAAGGTCACCACGGTATGACTATACCCTCACATTACCCACAATCCCAGGGGTTCACTCTCTCTGACCCAACTGATCTTTCTTTTCAGCACTGGAGAGTTTTCTCACTATGCTGATTTGCATGCCAGGCAACTTTCTGGCCAGTGAAAAAGCTGTTATTCTAAGCATTAATCACGTTGGCGTTATCTGAAGATATAGTCTAAGCATAATAGTAGTAGATGTAAAAATAGTCATTTTAAAAGTAAGAGTAGGTGTAGTGTGAGTTCCCATCGTCACAAATCTGCTTTTATAACTTGCAAAAGTAGAATTTTCTCTGCCTGCTCACTATACATTATATCAGCCAAAGGTTTCCCTTGAAAATTATATTTTCATTAAATAATTGCCAAACAAGGCATCAGCTTCCACATGAGGCATCTGCGCTTTTGTTATTCATTGACATTCAATTCATTGCTTTCTTAGCAAATCTCTTTTCCAGGGCAGAATGCATTTCAACATTTATCCATTTACAGATATTAAATGAATCAGATTAAGTGAATCATGCCCAGAGCCAATAACAGTGAGTGACTGTCCAGGATTCAAACCACAACCTTCTGGCCACAAGTCACGTCCTCACAAGGCAGCTTCACAGAGCCAGCCTTGGTGTTGATAACAGCTTGTGTCCATCTTACAGTGTGAGCAAACCAGATGCCGCTGTTTGCATAAATTCAGTGCCCGGGAGCAGGATTTCTCCTGTCAGTAGAAATGCATGTTCTTTGAGCACTTATCTATTTAGGTCATGTCTTTAGCAGCAGGAGTGCGTTTCTTGGTTCTTCACAGAAGGGGATCAGAGCGAGAGCGACTGCAGTGATATAAAGCCTTTAAAAGGGACGTCCCCTCTGATATTTAGAGAAACTAATGAAGAGAGCTCATGCGCCCAGACACCCCAAAGAGAGAGCAATTATTCAGGGGCAAGAATGTTCTCCCAGCAAAGGGAGAAATCACTTCACTCAATGCCACTAAAAGCACAAATACAGCCGGGTCATTTGATATAGAAGCATGAGGAAGGGTGTTAATAAACTACAGGACTGTGCCTAGTCTTAATTAGCTTTTAATTTGAAAGCTTGTTTTATGCGTTTTGGTGAAAAGCCTGCAAATATGAAAAGAACTTGATGAAAGACTGATATGTTTGTAAATTAGCATTCATTACAGTCTAATGTTACGTTAGGTGGGAAGAGTCTGCTGTTTAAAATACTATGATTTCCAATATCTTTCTTGTTTTGCTGTATCTCGATTTGAAATGTGTTGCAAGTGGTCTTTTAAAGTACTGTCTACTGTTGCCATCCATGTATATCAAAGTTACCTTTAGTAATAATCCATTAGACTGGGTATTTTTCATGCAATTCCCTGAACCTCTTTCATAGGATCACAAGGAGCCCACAAAAATTAAGCCATAATAAGAAATAAAGAAAACACGTCTTACTAGAAATCAAAGCTCTCCCCTTTTAAACCTCCAAATATATTAAACTACTGATGTGCTGCTAGGAGAGTGGATATATTTTCCAGTGGTGGATGCACACACTGTTATTAGAATATCCAGCAATAGCAATAGTGTGGGTTCAGTAGCAAAAGTTGTCCTTTTCCAGACGAGTGCCCTCTGATTTACCCTTGGACATCTGTTGCCAGTTTTTTCCTCCCCTGACCACTTCCTGTGCCAGTACACACTCTTCCTGCTGTGGTGTTATGAACATTGAGAGGACAGGAAAGCCGACAGACAGCTTTTCTCACCTCAGTGGCCTGCACTGCCAAAGAAGTAGATGAACGCTAACATTTGCTTTCTCCTTTAAGTCACCTTCATCTCCCTTCCTCATGTTTCATAATTCAAGATCAAAAGGACAGCATGGTGTTGCACAGAATGTACTAGTATCCAGAGTCTCGAGTTTATTGTTGTTTTTATTCAGAGTTTGTGTCCGTGCATAAAAGTAGTTCTATATGTGTCAAAAGCCCTGCAGTACTTACAAATGTCCAGAAGAGGGATATGAGTTGTCTTGTCACTCAGTAACACAGGAATTATAATCATTTGTCCTCGAAGCTATGGGTGACACCTCTTGGTTTGGTTTCTTTGGTGGCAAGGAATTTTTTCTGTTCTCACATGCTGTGATTCTTGGTTATAACTTCAGTCAATATCACATTGTTTGTCATTGTTTATGATGCACTTATATAACTTTGTAAATCACGTAACAATATGATTATAATTAATTATAATTCCTCCAGCCTGTAAATCCCTGATATCCCTGAATACTCCACAAAGCTGCTGCAGGTATCTCTTCACTACTTTCTTTTGCACTCAAAGGTGAGGGTGCTGTGCATGCAGAGGGTCGCCGGCGTGCAGAAGCATTAAGTGTTGTCCCCTTCTCATTTGGAATGTGCCGTTTTGCATGGCGGCGCTCCCTCGTCAGAAACCCACGGGTCTCTTATCTGCTCTCCCGCCAGCCGCGCAGCGTGGCTCTATCCTCTCCTCACCCTGCTAACCCTCCTTGGGCTGGGAGTAAGATTGCGGCAGAGCTGTGAATCTGGGCCTTTTGTCACCGCCGGGCCGGATTATGGTAATGCTCCTTTTGAGCCGGACTTCCAAAAAACCCACCATCCAGTGTGTAAGCTCCAGATGGTCCTGGATCGGGCTGGCCTGGCCCCAGCAGCACAGACAGAGCTCAATTATGACTCATCCGAAACACAAACACCCCCCCTCACGAACACCCCCCAGCCCCCAGCGCCCCAATCCTGCTTCTTCCTCAGTACGGTACACCGTAATGGACTTACACCTTCAAGCCTTCCACGGCTGATGTTAAACCCCCACGATATGAAAACAGCTAGCAGTGTTACAGCCTACGTGGAGCTCGGTGGCTCTCTGTTATGACACTGTCCATATCTCTTTAGTCATTCCGGTAAAAGTGGTTCGCACCTTCCACTCAAATGACTCTGCTTTGCAGCAATGGCCAAACAAGCACCACTTCAGATTGAAAATCCTAACAGATGACAAATCATCGCTTCAGTGTTTCAGCTCTTTTTTTATTCACCAAGCAGATTTTGAGTACTAGGAGAGGGGTGAGAGGAAGAATCGCTCAAAGGGGAATCATGCAGATTTCTCTTTGATGCTGTGTGAGCATTACCGCAACCTGCTCTGTCAAAAAGAACCATTTGCTGTGTCTTGTTTTCCTCTCCACCTCTTTAGGTGATTTGGATACCTTTCTCAGAGACTGAATGTTTCGATGCTTTGTGGTTTCAAAGAGCTATTTTGGGCTCGTATAGGAGCGTACCTGAATATCCGCCAGCACAGGAAGGAGACTTTTATCTTCTTCAGAGGATCCACCAACAAGTCTGGAGTTGTGTCTGCTCACACGCTGTGTGAATGTACAATGAGGAGACACACTGGCGTGATGTTGCCGTGACAGAGATGACACAGCGTGTTAGAGACACACTGGGATCATAACGAATCAGATTTTTCCACATGTTCATCTGACCAACGGGGTCACGGCCAGACCAGATGCAGGCCCCGCGGCAAGGGTCAGCAGGGCGTCATGTCCCGCCCGGCTTGTTCGCCATTTCACGGGGGCGAAACGCGCCGTTCCTCAGGAGCGTTTCCTCAAGCGCCGCTTTTCCTTGGCTTGCTCTCTCCGGAGCCCGAATGTGTATAATTGGTCGTAATGAGCATCACGCTGCCTGCCATTCAGAGGTAGACGCACTGCGCCGTGGCACTAATTACCGGCTCTTTCAGATGTCTAATGCGGTGGAGAGGCCTATCAGCGTGGGAGGCTTTCACTCTGGGTCCTGTGTTTTGGAAGCAAAGCGCTCCACGCTGCGGCCGTCTGTCTCCTGTAACATCAGGGGAGATGGGATAGTGTCCAGTCATTGTCAAGGACACCTGCTGTTTATTTAAAAAAAGGGCTGTGCTGTATTTTGGGGGAAAATATTGCATGAAAAAGACAAGAAAAAATATGGCATAAAAACAAGTTTCAGATTATATAGTTGGGATGGCCTGTAGAGAAGATTACAGAAAGTCCTTAGGGAATGTTGTGGAATGTAGGGGTGCAAAATACATTATATCTATCCTGCGGTTGAGAAATAAGCCACTTAATGCATTTATTTCTACTTAACAGCAGTGCACTAAGGTATTCTTAAGACTATTATACAATACATGAGAGTAGGAATCTAAATAGATCAGATCATACAAAAAGATGTTTATCATTTTGAATTTTTCACAGAATTTTTAGAGAAGTGATAAAAATGGTATTCAGCGTTATAACGAGAAGATTAAAGAAGATAGCAAAGCGATTTTAATTACATTTAATACATAAACTCTGCCCCATTGCAGTTAATGGCTCCTCCAAGATCAGTCATATAGCAGTAACAGTGAGCTGATTTAAAGCAAGCCTTGGACCGTGAGTCCTACTGGGTCATTAGGGAGCACTTCTCCCCGGGCCTCACAGCCCGAGATGTGCAATTACTAAGGAGGGGGACGGTGCCGGAGCTGCTGCCTCAGTGCTTAAGCAGCCTCTGCCGCTCCATCACTACCGATGTGGTGTATTACTGAACGGCGCTTCCCGCTTTACTCCCTAAGTCTAAAAAAAGCTCAGTTTTCCTATTATTCATTGGCTCAGCAAGTCAGATTACTGTCTGCAGCAGTGTGTTTTTCCAACTGTTTTCCACACAAAGCTATGCATTGTCATTAGCACCTTCCATTAGCACCTTGTGTCATGTGAAATGTGGAAGGCAAATGCCAGCACCACTGTTAGCTGTGAATGGTCCAGCTTCTGGCCTGTGCTGCTGTGTGGGTGATGAAGAGCATGTTTCAGATTTACCCAGTCCACTATAGTCCATTAAGGGGCTGATTAAATCCAAGTTTAAATGAAAAGGTTTAGTTCTGACATCATCTGTTGCAGTTCGGACAGATGGGATAGTCAGTGATGGCAATAGAAGTTGGATGTCCTGGGACCTTGCTGTGATGATGACGATGATGATGATGATACTTTATTGTCAGACACGTCTGAAATTTTTCTTGCATCCCAGCAGCTCCATTTGCAACATCACAGAGAAGACAAGAATTAGGGCAGTGAAACAAAGATACATACATTTAACATAACCATCACAAAGGACAACATTCAACATACAGTACATTTGATCTGATGCATCACTTTCTTTGTATGTCACTTTCCCCCCATCCCAGGACTCTGAAGGCGTACCCCGGAAGGAAGCCACGCCCTCTCCCGCTCCTCTCCTTCCGCGCCCCGTCCGAGTGGTGTCGTCCACCTCCGAAGAGGAAGAGGCTCTAACTGAGAAATTCCTCAAAATCAACTGCAAATACATCACAGATGGCAAGGTGAGGCCATGCTCCCCCTGCTGGCTGAAACACACACTACAGGGACTCTTTATCAACCCAAGGCTTCTAATCCTCAGAGAGCCTGGTTTTGAATGGGGAGGGCTTTTTGGTTGTCTGGTTGTCTGCAGGCAAAGCATTTTAGCTATGAATGGTGTCAGTGTGATCTTCATACACAATTTCTGGATATACAATAAGCTCTCTGAGGCCACTTCTTCATATGCTCTCTGGATCTTTTTGTGGTAAACACTGTGCTTAGGAGAAGAGAGGCAGTACAACAGGAAAAAGCTTTGTTTCCTACCGAGGACATTTAAGGACATTCATAATGTGTTGATCAACAGAAAATTTGCGATGATTTTGTTTTGCAGAGGGTTCCTTTTGAAGTACAAAGTCTTTGAGAACACAGCTTTAAATGACTCAGTGAAAGCCAGTCAATGCTGAAAACTGAATTAAGTGTGTTGCTCACACATACAGGAAAAGAGAGAGGCAGGTGCTCCTCTGTATCAACGTTATAGAAAACTTCTAAACTATTATGGATTTGCTTGTTTTGTTTCAAAGCTTCTTGTCATTTTAGACCAAAGTGAAGCTTAGCAAGGAACAACACAGAGCAGTAATCCTACATAAAAACTAATCTGCAGTCTCATGATCCCTGCTTTTACATTTATTCATTTAGCAGATGCTTTTATCCAAAGCAACTTACATAGGTTACAATTCTTTACAATGTTATCCATTTATACAGCTGGATATTTACTGAGGCAAGTGTGGGTTAAGTACCTTGCCCAAGGGTACAGCAGCGTCCCAGCGGGAATCGAACCGGCAACCTTTCGGTTATGAGTCCTGCTCCTTAACCACTATGCTACACTGCCGCCCAGACTTGCTTTTCTTGCTTTTCTTGCTTTAAGACTTGCTTTTCTTTGTCAATATGCAGCTGTGGGCTTTCCCCTCTGTGTGGCATGTTGTGAATTACATCTTCGAGTGTAGTTTCAAAGCGCCCCCCCATTCATCTTAAAGAGCCGCATCTATAGCGTTGATTTTGTATAACCTTTTATTCCAGCTACCGCACTTCATACCTGATTTACCCTTTTTGTGTTCGTAGGCGCACGATCATTACATGCGCCTTGTTTGCGCTGTCAGTGCCTCAGCGTTCTTGAAATGCTAGGCGATGCTTGCATTCGTAGAGCACTGGGACTGTGGCTTTCATGTTGCTCTGGCTGTGATGATAATCATCACAAGTATGTTGTGCGGCTTCGAAATGGTGCTGTCTTCTAGGTCCAAAGACTTTGTACACATTTCTTCACGCATTGAAATCCACACATGTAGGTATGTTCACTGTCTTAGCAGACTGTCTAGGCTGACTTAAATGCTTGGCATATTATACAGCGCACTACCAGTGCTTAAGTTTGTCACATGTAATCTTAGGGGTTATCCCCCCTAACCATTATCCCACACTGCGGATGGGTTCACTCTAGTAAAGCCACTTGCTTAGAAGTGCAATGCTGTTGTAACAGTAGGAGTTTGAGGTCTTTGGTGGTGAATGATGAACAATGAATGTAAAGATTGCCCCCCACATACACACACACACGTATGCAATTACATTACATTTACATTTATTCGTTTGGCAGACAGTTTTATCCAAAGCGACTTACAAGTTATTGAACAAGTGTGCACACACAGACCACACTCACACACACACACACACACACACACTTACTGACTGTGCAGCCTTGCCTCTCCAGGGTGCAGTCAGCGGGGTCCTGCTGGTGACGCCCAACAACATCATGTTCGACCCGCACAAGGCCGACCCGCTGGTGCAGGCGCGCGGGTGCGAGGAGTACGGCATCATGTGCCCCCTGGAGGAGGTCACATCCGCCGCCATGTTCAAGGAGGTCACCGACAGCAAGATCCGAGAGTCTGTCCCCCCGTAAGAGACGCCGCTCCCGTCTGCCCCCCCACAGTGCCCCTCAGGGGCGCCCGGGGGTACCTGCTTCATTATGTGTGTTACTCCTGAGTGCTCCTCATTGTGGATTCCGGTCTCAGATCCCCTTCATTAAGACTTGCGCTCGAGTCTTAATCATTTTAGAGATGAATCATTTTCGCTGCTAAACAGGAAAATGCAGAATGTTCCACAGGGAGCGACCCACCCACTCAGGGTTTTTAAGACTTGAGCAATAATCATTATTTTTGTCTGGGTCGGTGCCACCTCTAGACGATTTATTTTAATTCTTCTTTTCGAGTGGGTATTGACAAGGGAGGAAATGTGACGTTACGCTAAAATCTGCTTAAGCATTTCCAGGGTCTTCTTTCCAACAGCCCCAGATTTTGAATGCAAAGCAGATCTGCAGCTCGCTGCTGCAATCTCTGTCTGTTTTATCGGTCCATTTGTTGGGCATCGATATTGTGCAAATCCCCAAAGCAGTTAACAGGCCTGGTCCTGCTTGTTGTCTCCTTTGTAGAGAGAGAGATTTGTCCACATTTCATATAACTTAAAAGCACCAGGCAGTTACAAGGGACCACGGAACAGCCCGCAAATATAAAATAAGCCTTCCTCCCTCCCTTGCGTCCCCTGTCCCCACTCTCCTCCCACAGTGCCACTATGTGTCATTGATTTTGTGTGATTCAGTGTGCAGGTCTGGCACAGGGCAGGGTTGTGAGCGGTGATAAAGTAGCGAGCAGCATCTTTTCTGAGTGTGTCTGCTGTATCTCTGTGTAGGGATCTGGAGCCTCTGTCGTCAGGTCGCGACCCCTGCCAACTGAAGAGAATACCACGCAGCAACACGGACGAGGCGGAGCTCCGGCAGCGGGACACGGGCAACGACAGCGCCAGCACCGCCCCGCGCAGCACCGAGGAGTCCCTCTCCGAGGACGTCTTCACCGAGTCAGAGCTGTCCCCCATCCGCGAGGAGCTGGTGTCCTCCGATGAGCTCCGGCAGGACAAGTCCTCCAACGCCTCGTCCGAGTCCGTGCAGACCGTCAACCAGGCCCAGGAGGCCGCTGCCGAGTGCGGGGGGCCCGTCGGTCAGCCGGAGGGTGAGGGGGACGACCCGGAGCCCAGCCAAAGCGGTGCAGAGTCTCCCACGGCAGTCAGACGCCACAGCGCGGAGCATGCACCTGACGCCACCGCCAGCAGCGACCCCGCCTCCACCGGCAAGATGGGGGGGGCCAAGTCGCGCACCACCTCCGAGTCGCAGGGCTCCGACACGGTAGCAGCCAACCCCAACACCCAAGAGGGAACCAAGAAGGGCGAGCTGGCGGGCAAGGGGGCCAGAGACTCGAAGACGGGTGAAGAGGGGGACGTGAGGGAAAGGTGTAAGAGTGATTCTATGCAACAAGCCAAAGACCAAGTGGAGAATGCACAGCCAACCAACAATAAGGCCACACCAGCCAAGCAGGAGGGTGACCCGGAGCAGCAGAATCCTGTAGGAGGTAAGGAGGCTGTCTGTGTGTGGATACAGCGGCCTTTGCAACACTCTTTTTTAAAGAGTCCTGTGTCAAACAATAGTTAACATCAGTGTGTTAAAATATGGGAGTAATGGAAGTGTCACCGTGCTCACTAAATAATCATTGTGCTTCAATTTTTACTTTTGAAACAAGATCACAGAAGAACATTACGGTCAATTGCATTTGTACGATAAATGTAATGTAATGTAAATGTAAACCCACACATTTACATTACATTTATCGTGATGACCTACACTAATCAGATCAATACAATCCTTAATATATGATTGTGTTAGATTTGCCATCTAAATTGTTAAATGTGCTTGCAAGTTTTAAAATTACAGAGTATTCTGTGAGAACATGATCCTTATTTCAATTTATTTTGACATCATCTGACAGCCATCTTGACTGCACTTCAGTTGCTGAAACCGGGAAAACAGAACTAACAATGTGATCATTTTCTCCATTCACTAGATGTACTTACTCTTTCACAAACAGCACATATTGTGTATTCATGCTTTTTCCCCAGTAATTCCACATTCAGTGTTCATAATGACTGATTAGGGGATTGACAGGTTTTCAATTCAAATGTTATTGAGCTTGATCAAAGGGTCTGCCTGGAGCTCTCAAATGAGATCTCATTTCCTGCTATAATGTCTCTACAGGAGATGTACAGATCAAATACAATGCGCCATCATACACTGCAAAGGGGCATTACAGGGCTCCTTAAGCCCTCTGTAAGTCCTGGCTTTCCCCTAGAAGTGAAATCACAGAGGGGGTCTGCCTGGCTCAGCTGATTAAAAGTGAGATCCGCAATACAGAGACCCTCCCTAAGGCAGGTTTTTCACTGATCAATCTCTTGCATTAGAAATGACAGGGTCCAGCTGTGAGTTATCTCATAAGCGCTATGTCTGTAGTGGAATCCTTTATGCTACTGCCCTTGATTTATTTGTTTTTTATGTGTCCTCACTCAGTTAACTTGTAATGTTTGGCTTCATGTGCAAGACCATGTGCAATATGCAAAATGTTGCCCTTTTCATTAATTGTGGACATTTCATTTTGTACCTCTGTCACGTTATAGAAGAAATATATGGTCAGTTTGAATTTGGCATAGTTGATGAAGAAGTAACACATTTGCAATGAAAATATCAGTTGCCTTTTTTTAGAGGCAGGAGTTCTCATGACTGCAGGGTTAGCATTTTCATACCCCTTCATGTGATTATCTGCGAAGTTCCCCTGTAGCAAAGAGCAAGGTTGAGAAAAAAAAAAAAAAGATTTCCTAAAGAGGGCCTGTGCTCTTGCGTGTCTCTGATAATGTTTACGGTGCGTCAGCTCCGAAGGAAGCACAAACGTGAGGCAAAAGGGAGCTTCTTTATCACACAGAGGAGTGAGTGAGGCTCCTGGGCTGATGGGAGATAAGAGGGCTTTGATCTGGAACGGCTGAAGCGCCCAACCTGCCCCGGACCCTCCCGGTGTCATAATGAGTGCAGCCCTGTCAGACATCACAGCCTTACAGCTCCAGGCCTCAGTGGCCCTGCTGGTTTTCTTTCATTAACTGAAGTCCCTGTTTGAAGTAGCCTGATATCCCCATTATAAATCAGTTGCTAATTGGATGGTACCTATGAAATCTGGAGGCCTGAGCTAGGCCACTCCTGGTGGGAGACCAGATTGGGATTAGACTAAATTTCACGCAGAATTTCAAAGTCCACCAAAATTGAAGCAAAATGTCTCCTATGTGTTTTAGATTTAATGGCTGACAGTAAAACATGTAGTTGAGCTTTTCATATTTTGTACATTTTATAGCTGTTGTAAAGCACTGATTTATTAGTCTTTTTTCAGTGCCTCAACACACAGATACTTCTGGTCAGAGATTTAAGCCTTGGTTAGTCTTACAAAAGTAACACTGAGCACTGAGGGAGAGGAGGGCCTGGGTATGTGATGATTTTCCATGCGGAGAAAACAAACAGCAAGATTTAGGCTTTATTCACAGCTTTAATTAATGAGGAGGGTAGCTGCAGTAAGAGACAGGACTTCGGAAAGTCAAACCCAGCCACTCTGGACATGGCTGTGTTTGGAATGCAAATCTCTTATACAAACTTGAGGCGTATTTTCTGTCCCCATCAGGAGTAAATGATATTCAGGGTAACATCACTCAGAATATCCTTGTAAGACTCTCCAATCTAAGAGTTAATAGCCGTCTCCATTTTTGTCATTTCACAGCTGAGAGGGAGGATACATAATGTCATAATGCGCTGTGTTCATATATTTCCTCTTACGTAGTTGTAGCTTGATGAAAAAGGACTTAAGGCATGCTGGAGTCAGTCTGAAGCTTAGATGGTGGGATACTGACTCAGCAGGGACGTTTACTCAACTGCAAAGAGACTCTTTACTCTTACCTGACAAAAAGCATATTGACAATAGAGGTGTTGCATTTACAAAAGAAGGCCTATATTCAGCAGGCTGCTAAATGGCTGTCAGAGATTTTGCAAGAATACACCTTTCAATGTGTGAGGCCGGGACCTGATTAACAGGTTTACAAACAATGAGAAAGCGAAGTGTGCCATGTGAACAGGAGTCCCTCCCCAAAATGGGAAGGAAATTTCGTCTTACTTGTCTATGTTTGTATTCATGTGGGTCATCAATTCAGTTTTTGAATCAGTCATTACAGACCTATATTTGGTCTGCAAATGGGGGGTGAGTCCACACAGCAAAATAATAAATGGGAATTCCACTGTAAACCAGCTGAAACCCTTGTGCCTTGGTGCATGTTCCCTGGGAGCCATAGTGTAGCATGGATTAAACCTGTCCTCAGGGCAGCGGAGCGTTTTTAACTTCCGTGATGACACCTGCTCTGTGGTGGCCTGCTGCAGGACTGCTGGTTCCCAAGGAGAAGCGGAGGCACCGGTCACACAAGTTCCTGTGTCTGCGCGTGGGAAAGCCCATGCGGAAGACGTTCGTGTCCCATGCCAGCGCTTCCATGCAGCAGTATGCCCAGCGGGACAGGAAGCACGAGTACTGGTTTGCCATCCCGCAGGAGAGGTGAGGCTTTTTCGGCAAAGCTCCTGAGATCTAGCGTTACTCATGTGTCTCAAGCATCCTTACCCATGACCACTTTTAACCAATGACAACGTAAAAAAAATGAATGAAAGCAAGCTTGTTACATGGTCTGCAATTCAGATTCCAGATGGAGTGCTGCGGTTGTACCCTTTAGTACAATATTTTATCTATAAATTGCTTCAGCAAATACCTTGCTAAGTGAGTAAGTCATCCTGGATAATAGTGCCTTTCTAGGAAAATGAAAAAATTCAATGTTATGTAATAAGTGCCAATCTTTCCATCAGTTCGAGTGCACAGTTCAGCACCAGGTTCCCATGTGGGACTAGAGCCTATAATCGGTGCGTCTCAGAACTGTAACATTTAAGCCTTACTACTGTCCACACCTCTCAATGGTCATGCAAATTGCACAACGGAATGTGTTTTCAAACCAGCATTAAGAGTGTTTGTGTCTGAGACAGAATTTTAGTGGCAGGAGATTGAACCAATATATACCAAATTCCTGAGATGAATATGAATATGCAAAATTTGTCCTTTTTAAAATAGCTGTAGATCAAACAGAAAGCCTACCCTTTTTAAAGAGTCTTTTCCCATTTTGATATTTATGCAGTTACAGTGACGTGGCTCTATGGATAAGAAAACTGATGGCCTCAGCATTACTTCTGAGTCATTTTTACAGTACAGCTTTTTGCAGTGAATCTAACTCAGGGAAGCATTAGATATGCACTGAACTCATGCAGTATGCTGTTTTTTTTTATCTGGCATAGTAAATTAATATAAATTGTCTGAACATCTTAATGAAATTAGAGGTCAGTTTGTAAACTTGCTCCTTGTTCAAACAGAATGAAAATAAATTGGTCATGTCACCATTATCAGCACAGCAGTAAGAGCACAATGCTGCCTTTGTCCTGTTTTAATGGAGTGAAAGAATTACAACTCAGAAATCACTTAATGAGTGGAAATTGTTTTTGTGTATGAAGCTCTTGAGCATTTTAAACCACATACTGCATTAAACATGTGTGTGTGTGTGTGTGCGAGCGTGCGTGAGTGTGTAAACTAGTGTCTGAATCACTGAAGGGCCATGCTACATACAGTATCCCTCTCCTTATTTTCTATGGAGAGACCCTATTTTTCTGCTGCCTGACCCAATTGAGTGCCGATGCGGAAGATGCCCGTAAAGTATCATGACAACAAAAAAAAAAATCATATTTCAGGGCTCCAGCTTTACGAGACAGGCTGCAGGGCCCAGTTATAACATTGTGTCTGACTCAGCCTCATTTGTCCCACGCTTTGTTGTTGTATGGGGTATATTGTCATGTTTTTTTCTTTTTCACATTCTTCCATTTGAACTGTGGAAACACAGCTTCCTTATCTGTGACATTACAGCTGTTACAGTTGCATTGCAAAAAACATGGAGCTGTACCCTTCACAGGTGGAAGTACACACTGTTATTTAGGGGAATGAAGAAAGGGAATTATGCATCATGCTATTTATTAAGCCTACAACAATAACATTTTAGGCAAATTCATATGTAAAGCTTAGGGTGTTTTTTCCACAACATCTTCCATTAAAGTATCCAAAACACAAGACCAGTCTGGAGCCGTCAAATGTTAAGTTCTAAAGTAAGAAAGAAAGAAAGAAAGAAAGAAAGGAAAATCTTTCATTAAGAGTGTCTCTGGAAGTGGACTTCCTGGGATCTGATTCCTGGGAAATGGTAAATTTCATGTACCGAGTGGACTGAATTCTCACCTTTGGGTACTCATGTTGTGCTTCTGGACCATCAGATCGGACCACCTGTACGTGTTCTTCATCCAGTGGAGTCCTGACATGTTTGGGGAAGGAATCGGAGGCCTGGGCCGGGAGCCCGGATTCACGGTGGTCAAGAAGAACGAGGAGTCAGAAAGAGGGGAGGATGATCAGCCCATCACAGACATCACGGCCAAGGAGTGGGAGGTAAGGCTTGGGGAATCTTGTGCTGCTTTTTTTCCCAGTTCAGCATCCTGTCTCAGCCAGCTTAATGCAGCGTGTTTATCACCAAATGTGTTTGATTCGTGTCTCGCTTACGTAACATGAAGCGTTTTACTGTTGACGTGATTTCTGTATACGTAAAGAAAGCATTTGTCTTGCTTGTTATCTATGCCGGTGAAATTTCTCCTTGTTTCCTGTGTTCCTCTTTTTATTTTACTAGACTGTTACAAAGTTATTTCTTTTTGCATCACATGTAACTTTGATTTATTTAACTGCAAAGTCTGGATTGACCTACTGCCACTTTTTTTCTTCGATTTGCAGTTATGTGGCATCTACTTCTTGTGTAGCAGCAGTTGCAGAAGAGCAATGTGTTTGTGCATATACATGCAATTTGTCGTACAAATGCCTAAACGATTTTGTTCTTTCTCAGTGTCAATTAAATCTCTTGTTTTAGTGTGTTTTTATTTTTTGGACTCTATAGAGGCATTATATCCCTTCAGAGGATGCGCTTGAATGGTATGTAATAATGCCTTGCCATGTGCAAGTCTTATTGGAAAATCAAGGCATGCATTGTTAAAATGTATGCTGACTGCACAAGGCACATTCCTATTTACACAGTTGTAAAGGATGGCAAATCCTAAGTCAATATTACCCTTACTGAACCTGGCTATTACATTTGGTCAGAATGTTGAGCATGTTGAGTTTGTCTTACAGAAGTTGTTTTTTACATTTTTGGTTCTGCTCAAAATACTGTTTGCAATCATTATTGCAAAGAACGAAGGCACAGAGTTGCTTTCAGTAGTTCTCAGTATTCTTATCATCCTCTACTACTTTATACAGTTGAATTTCAGGATCACACTTATCCTTCATTTTTGGGACACTTTGCTGTGTGACAGGGGTTTATGGTCATCAACTACCTGCCTCTGGGTTTGTGAATCATAGTAGTTATATGAATCATTGTAGTTATATGAACCAGTGTAAACATATCATCCTAAAACTGCAAAAATAAATAAATGAGAAATAAAAATTTGGTCAGTTACACCACACTACTGTGAAGCTTGGTCAAATGGTTCACCTCATTCACTGTGACAGTTTAAGTGTGAAGGATTGCCTTAGACAGCAGTTGAGTGGGATGTTGTAAGAAATTTTGTCAAATTGACTGAAGGACTTGTCCTGTCAACTCAGTTTTTATTTCATTGTTGCATTTCCAGTTAGGTGATATATTGCACCATAATAAAATATGACCAAAGTTCTAGCGCCATATAACTTAACTATGGTTAAACTGCATGTAAATAGGACTAACAGCTGGCCTTCCCACCTTGTCATCCAATGATTTTATGCTGTATCCCCTGCTGATTTACAGCTTTCTCGCTGCCTCTCTGTCTGCCACCGTGTGACAGTGGTACCCAGAGCTACCTATGGAGCGTACTTTATGCAGCCTCATGCTACAGACATCGGGATTAGATCCGACCCCATTAGCCATCTAAGATTGCACACACGGCTTCTATTCCAACCTGACAGGCAGCCAAAAGCTGGACATACGAGACCAGCGCAGAACCAGCAGTATGAAATTGATACACAATATGAAGAAATCGATACGCAAGCCCCGTGGTTTGGATTTAAATATTAATGTATGCAGATGATATAGGAAACATTGTTCAGATTTGTTTGGACCGGAAGGAGCCACATGATCTTGTCATTTAAACAATTTAAGCCACCTCTCAATCAACTTTCATGTATTCGACAGTGAAATACCTCGATGATTATGCAGTTATTTATTTAGACCAAGGACCTTTTCTCGCAAGTTAAAGAAAAACAACCCGAAGAACATTAGCGAAACATTTTTGTTGTTATTTGGGTGCGTTTGCAATGCAAGAAGCTTGTGTAACACGTGGTCAGAACGTATCACTACCACACGTAGGTAGTTATTATTGCTTTAAAGCCCTCTTTTCTTGAGCACATGCGATTTTTAGAGGAAGTTCCGTCTTCAAGGATCCAGACGACGAATTGGAGTTGAATTCACCCATGCCTCGCCTTCCAATTGGTTTCCCAAAGAGTCACACATTTCGTTGCGAGGAGCAGAAAAAGCAGCTGCCACTGTTTTTGTTGCTAGCCATCTAGCTATTTACGTTGGGAACTTGCCCCCGGTGGTATTCGTGTCATCCTCGGTCAAACGGGAGTAATTTCAGAAAGTGGAATGTAGTGTTTTCACGTCGAGCCAGATATGTTTTTGTCCAGAAGGGTGAAGGAAGAAAAACAACTGACACCTAAATATTCCTATGCGTTGGTAAGTGTGTGTTGTGGTGGTGATCGACCGATATGTAGTTTGATATAACGTGGTTTGTGCCGCTCGACAAAAACCACCTGGCATGGGTTGAGTTCAGTAGTTTGCGCCGGTGTATTCCTGCTAGTTGCAGTTTTGTTTGGAGCTATTCGGTATCTAGCAAACCCAGCAAAATTTCCAGCATGGTTATTTGAAGTTGTTTGGCAGATTTGTTCCACAGAAAGTTAGCAACTACTGGCTTACGTTACTGTGTGAAAGTTGGCAGCGCCATCAGCCCAGTCAACAACCACTATAAACAAGCGGGGCGCCGAACAAGTGCATCTCTGCGTTGGGCTGATATGGAAATGCAAAGTCATGTCGGGCATATTTCATCATAAAATAATTTAGTAATCAAGCCAACTCGCGCTGTGCGGTAGGGCTGCGTAGTTCTGTAGTGAGGACGAGCAAACTCTACTGTTCTGGGCGCTTTTGATTAGGAATGTTGCTGTGGCGTGGTTTGCGTGTATATCGTGCAGTTTATGCCTGTGGTCAGACATCTAGTGACAGTAGGAACTCGAGCATATATGATCATTATGCTTGTAATATTTTGCGGGATTGCGTTCCGGCGTGTTGCTCGCTTCTTATCAATGGAGGGCATTGCATATACCTACGGGCAGTTGTTGACCGGTCTGGGTGGTTTGTGCGTTTTTCCCCTCAGGGAGACCAAGGAGACTCAAAGTACATGGCTAGTTAGCAAGTAGTTACAGAACGTTTTTTCTGTATCCTTTGGCAAAAGTAGCTCTTTTTCGCTCCTTGTTCCTAGCTTTAGTGTTGTCTTTAGAATAATTAACATGTAACAGTTAACTACTGTACCGAGTGCATACTCTGAACAACATGATGCACTCAAATCGCATGAACACAGAAGTTGAGTACCAAACAAACGAGGCTGAAAGTGTCGAGTGGGGTCAGTTCAGTTAACCAAGGTTCGCACGTTGGAATGAAGTACAGTGTAAAAAGAAGTGGTATTCTTCTAGTTTGACGGACATCTGAAGTCTCTCTCTACTAACAAAGAAGCTGGAATACTAAGCTTCTACTAAACTTGGACATCAGTTGGTGTAGAAGTTCAAAATTCCACTGCAATTCTTTAATAATTTTTGAGCTGCGGTTCATTTATTGTAGTAAATTTTCTTGACATCTAGATACTTAGTCTTTGATTTACACGTGATGCAATTTATGTCTTACTGAAGGTCTTTGTGTGCCTTTGTCTCCAGTGCAGCTGGAATAAGCATGAACATGTATGATATTTAGAGCAAGAGTTCTTGCACTGTATGTTTTTTTCTTTCAGTAACTCTACTCAAGGTAGCTCATTAATGAGTTTCACAAGATGAACAACATGGTATCCATGTTGGTATCCATTAGGTCTTTGTTTTCACCCTTGGGTGGAGTGTACACCAGTGATTGTGCAGTGCTGTAGATCACATGGTAGTGTATGAAGGTGTGTGTATTTCTTTTAAACTGCACTTATTTGTCTTCAAGGGAGGTTTTGTAATACTATTTGTGAAACTAAGAAAGTCCTGTTAAATTCAGCAGCTTTGTTTCCATCAGCATATTGTGGTGACTGACAGGTTGTCCTACTGTTTTAAAGTTGGGCATCACAACCTGATAGGTGTGAGGTGATGCTGGATCATTTAAACAAGGGCCCAGAGTGGTTTCCATTGGCAGTCTGCTCTGTATGTTTCAGAAGGTCACAGTGAAAGAGTGCTTTTATGATTTTTGCCACAGGTATAGGCCTCTGGTTTTTGTATTTAAAATCATTTAGTATTATTGTTAGATAAATGCTAAGTACTAAATTTTTGAGTGCTGAGGAGAGCTCCTGTTCTTATGCACGGTGCTAAGGACAGCTCCTGTTCTTCCCCATTTAAAAAATGCTTAAGGGTGCTGCTCACAGTATAGATCATGCAGCTCAAAAAATCTTGAAATATATTGCTTCATTAGAAGATTATTAACCAAAATACATTTTAGTTAGTCACATGTAAGTTGTGTGCACATCTGTACAGGTTAACATGGTTTTAAAACAGAGGGAATGTTTGGACTTATAGCAAGGCTATACTGTGTAGTATTTTGATGTGTTTAATTTTAATAAGCTTGTTTTGTCAGAAACACAAAGTGGTGTGATCTAAGTCATAGCCTACCACTGGTTTACTGTTACATTGTATTTATCATCTGTTTTGGATACATTTGTAAACATTCTCAATATTATCAAGGCCTTTGTTTTCTACTGAGCAGGTCCATGCATTCCTCTCCTGAACTCTCAGGAGCAGAAAACAGAATTTCAACTTACTGAAACATTGAGGGAAAAGTCAATTGTGAAATCTCGTCAAGGAACAAATCCAATTTAACCAGAGGTTGCACACGGTGTTGCCAACTTGGCAGCTTTGTCACTAAATCTGGTGACATTTTGAAGCCCATCAGCACCTTTTTTAAGAAAGCACATTGCAATAAATCACAATATCACCCTAGGCAACTTCTCAGTGTGCCTGTTCTAGGAGGCAAATTTAGAGGCATAAAGCTGTTTGGGACATATTGGACATGATCAGGCCCCATAAAAATTATTTTACAATTGATTTAGAACTTGCCAGATGACAGTTTGACAGTTTATCGAAGTTTTGAACATTTAAATGGAATGAAAAACCAGAAGAACTTTTCTTGAATCTTTTTGAGATTTAGAGTCTTCTAAATTACCAACATCAGTAACCAGGTGAGAGAGCTGGTTTTGGGTTGATTTCTCTGCTGAACTCATACTTGCAATAAAATACCATATGCTATAGACACAACAGGCTAGTCAAAAAGGAAGAAATATTAGGAGGCATTATTGACCCCTTTAGTGCCTATTGCAGTACAACTTTAGAAGGTGTCTATCAGGCAGGTTTATCTGTGAAACATTGTATCAGTCAGGACTTATGATCCACTGGAGTACGGGATTTGCTGTCTGCTGAGGAAAGGTGATGAGGAGTGAGAAGCCAGAAGCCTTTTTATGGCATTCACCTCATCCCTTGTGCCCCTCCCATCACCTCCCTGTGTTCTGTGTCATTGCTGCTGGGCTCGGTCAGTCGCAGAATTCCTCTCCTTCCTGTCTCCGAACCAGGTAGTGTCAGTGGCTGAGTATCGGCGGCGGGTCAATGCGCTAAACAGCGAGGACCTGCGCTCTCTCTGCAGACGTCTCCAGGTGCCCAGCCCCAGATACCAGACCCTGCCACCCAAAGGCTGCCGTTAGTCCCCTCCCCCTTCCCTTTCAGTAGTGCTCTAGTGCCCCCTTCCTAAGGTAGTGCCTCGCCAACATGGCTGCTGCTGTGTCATTGCTGCTGATGTGTCCCGCATCAGTAACGTTCAGAAGGAATGACCTCACCCTCGAAAAAATTAAAGTTACTGCGGAAAATTCCATTGTTTCCTTAAGGGCCCGTGGAGGTGCAGTGTTCGGGAACAGCTCTAATGCGTTAGCAGTGTTGTGGTAGCACCTCTAGCACTGGTCCCTAATCCCTATTTATGATTAGTTTCCATTTTGGTCCAGGGCTGATGAGACCGGATGATATTTAAAATGTGCAACATAAGTCCGCCCCACCCCCCCCAAGCAATCTTAATTTGCTTTGTTCTGAGCAAATGTGGAATTTTCTGTCCATCCCCCTTCATGATGCCTTTTAGCCTGTGCTCCTGTCGCTGCGCCCCCTGGTGGTAGGGATGAGTGCTGCTCTCTCATGGGCATCATTGTGGAGGGAGAGCTGTAAGGGGCGGATTGTTTGCCTTTGCCGTAGGATCGTTAACTGAAGACAATGCAGGTAATTCAACAAGGACAGCGTAACTGGAGAGTCCATTCATCGCGCACAGAGCACCGCTGTGCGGCCCTGGCTTTTTGACTGGAGAAAATGAACTCTTCAGAATCCTGCTCAGAGCAACACATAGATTAAATCAGACAGTTAAATTGATGTTTTTGATCTGTCCTGTCTTCAGTCAACACTCGCTGCTTGCCGTGCTCAAAACCAGAAACCCCCCAAAGGGCCTTGGTAGCTTCAAAGTAATACAGTACAATACTCAACAGCATGGAAATGATGCAAACATCCAAGTGTAAGAGCTGAAATGTCGGCCTGGTAAAATTATGCCAAAATTTATAATAAGTGTGCTCAATCTTGCCTATTGATGGACAGATGTAAGTGTAGTTTCCAAATGCCTCATTTGTGGCTGGACTGCTTCTAGGTTTGGGCATATGTATTTACATAAGGTACATCTTGGATATTTGCCTTTGTTTGCAGTGCCATCTGTCCCCCCCCGATTTCTCTCTAAAGTAACTCCTCCTGTACTAATGTGTAGCTCTGTGATCTCTCTCCTGCTCTCACCAGCTGATGGAAAGAGCCAAAATCAGTACTGTATCACAGATACCCTTGTTGGATCGGCCAAAAATGGCACACTCGCCTTTGTGTGGGTCAGGAGGTGGTGTCACAGATCCCTTACACTTACATCAACGGCAATTCTTAAATGATGTAGTCATCGGCACATTTACAAGAACTGGCAAGCCAGTACTGCATTTTGAGCTCTAATCCCATTGCGCAGAGAGCAATGTGTGAACCCACCCCACCTCCACCTCCTCATTATCTCCCAAATCCTCCTCCTTATGGATGTCATCCTCTTGATAGATCACCACAAAGGAAGACCTCAACTCCAACCATGGCCCCTCCATCCAGACAGAGCTGGAACCGGAGACGTTCCGACCGAACCTCAGCGAACCCAGCGACCTCCTGCAGGCGGATCAGATAGAGAAGGTAAGCGGCCGGGGTGTGCACCCGTTGGGGCCGCTTGCCTTTGTCAGCGCTCGTACGAGGGGAGGCCGCTGGGAATTCTCCCAGCAGGCTTCACAGAGCAGGCATTGACGCAAGAGAGCCGGCAGGGACCCGCGGAAGCCTTTCGATTCCTCTTGAATACCGTGGCTTTTAGAAGCGTTTTGTGAAGAGGATCTGTGTATACGTGCTGGTAATGAAAACGCACCGTATCTCTGACCGGGCTCCTGTTTCACTGCAAAATGCCATCAGTCATCTTCTGGTGTTTGCAGAGATGTTCAAAGCACACTAACTGTTCTGTTTCACTTTTAGACTGTCTCGCTTTGTTCCTCCCGTTACTCATTTTTCAATCATTTAAGTGTACCTCATGATGAAACGGGAGTTTATTTTTTCAACCTGTGTCAGTCGTACTATCTAGGTCATCCTCAGGGATATTGAGCAGCGCTGTAAAAATGTGGTAGCGCATATAAAATGAGTCACTGGTTATTATGAAACGTGCTGCTTCTGCATACATTTTTTCTGCGCTCAACATGGAAATCAGTGCTAGCTATTCTGCAGTATACTGCACATTATCTAGCGCATTGAAGTGTAAGTATGGAGACTGGGGGCTCAGAATGCCTCGTGTCAGTCCATTGGAAGATCAGTGTTTGAACAGTTATAACACATGATGGCACAATGCACTTTTCTTTCAGCTGTGTGGCATTTCTTAATATATCGTGTTCACATGTTCCGTAAAAGGATTTGTGAGAAATCCAGTGCTCCTGTAATTAGGCCCCTGTTTGATTGCCTACAGTACCACTCAAAAGTTTGGACACACCTGATTAAGATAATGGGAAACATGCATTCAAAGACATTTTGAAGAAGACGAAGAAAAACCATTCTATGAGTGGGTATGTCCAAACTTTTGACTGGGACTGCATATATCACTCATGTTTTTCTCCATCTTATTCATTTCCAGCTGGCAAAGAACCTCCCACCCAGAACCATTGGATATCCTTGGAATCTGGCCTTCAGCACGTCCAAGCACGGCATGAGCCTAAAGACGCTGTACCGAACGATGCAGGGCCAGGACACGCCCGTGCTCCTGGTTATCAAAGACAGCGACGGGCAGGTGAGTTTCCGTCACTCGGCCCTTTTATGAACAGCTGCTTTGGCTTTATGTCTCCAGGTTGACTTTGGTTGCGTTTCCACAGGTGTTTGGGGCACTGGCGTCGGAACCCTTCAAAGTCAGCGACGGGTTTTACGGGACCGGAGAGACTTTCCTCTTCACCTTCTGCCCAGACTTTGAGGTACGAAGGCGGGGTATGAGTCAGTAGTGGGCAGTGACAGATGTAATGTGACAGATGTAACTTAACAGATGTAACGGGGAACCTTCCCAGTAATGCTGAGGGGAACAATGGCAGGAGCTGATAGGGTGATAGTGGTATTACAGTGCAGAGTTTACTGACTGTGTGACAAAGATGCACAACTACATATGCATTCACAGACAGTAGCTGCTGGTTAGTGTAGCTGGCTGTGTAAAGAGGAGCACCTTAATGAGGGATTTACATATTTTATGTGTAGTATCACAATGTGTGTTGGATTCTGTGATCTAGTGACTGATGTATGGTGGACTGATGTATGGCTTCCCTTTTCTAGTAAGGTTGCGGACGGTAACTTGTGGTAGGGCTTGAACAGTATTGTGCTCACACTGGTCTGTGAGTGTTGTTAGCCTGGTCTGACACTGTTTCTTATTCAGCTTGAATGGATACATTTCTGTTCTCTTGTGCTGGAAGTCACTCTGGATAAGAGTGTCTGCTAAGTGAATGTAATGTAATGTAAATGTAATGGATGAGTTCTGTGGACACATCAGTTCCGTTTACACTTCCTGAGCCTGAGATGTAGAGCTTCTACACACAGCTGTTTTTTTTGTGGTCTTCCATTAATTAACTAAGCATTTGATAATCTAGCAATTAATCAAGAACACCACTCTCATCTTTCTTAACAAAGAAAGTTAAGCTATGAGTGCATTTAACAAATGTGTCTTGTGGGTGCATGGAGAGCCTTATCGTGAAAAGATTTGTTTTATTAGTGCTTTTTTATTAGTTTTACTGACGCATTGAAAGATTTCAGTGACTCATGCTTTCAACAAGCTGCCTGGTTAAGTTTATTGGAGCTGGTTTCTAATGTATAAGCCCTCATCTAATAGCGTCTGTAACATACCCTATCATTTCAGGTATTCAAGTGGACAGGCGACAATATGTTTTTCATTAAAGGAGACATGGACTCTTTGGCTTTTGGTGGTGGGGGGTGAGTATCTCAGTTTGAGTCAGAAATTCTTATAGAAATGGTGATCGAGTGACTGTTGACCTAAAGTTGGCATACTGGCAAGCTAATGGGTTATAAAACCCAAAAGAGTCAAAAAAAATGAAAAGCAACTTAAAGGTTAGAAATTGCAAGAAAATTTGAAACAGCATATAGAGACTGACTACTTAAGCCACTGCTCTGAAATGGCGGGAAACGTGGTCTTGGAGACTTCAAATGTACTAATCACTTTTTTCTATTTAAGTATCACAAGGGCCAATAGCTTCACAAGCGTAATGCAAGTTTACTGGAATACAAGTTGCTAACTTTTAAGTTTTAAAATTCAATTTAAGTTTAGTGATTTGAATTTTACTGCAATAATTTACTGCATGAAGCAGTAGATATTTTCTGTTCTTATTTTCATTAGTACATGTCCTATTTAAACAGCCTGGAGCCGTTTTACATATTTAAATAGCAAGAGCTGTTTAAAAATATATTAAAGATTATACGGATACCATGATGCAAATCCAGTTTTTCTCGCTACTGTGGCTGGCCTTAAGGGTTTATTTAATGAAATAGTCAAACTGAGCACTGTTATTTCAGATTCAAAAGGATAAACAGTGCTGTATGTAGTCTTCATTGTATTACAGTATAACCTGTCAAGGTCTAGCTCTAACCATGACTTGTTTCATGGCTTTATGAATCTATCATCAGGTAGTGTTGGTACATTCTCTTTTTTAGGGGCGAGTTTGGTCTCTGGCTGGATGGAGATCTTTATCATGGCCGGAGTCACTCATGCAAAACATTCGGCAATCCCATGCTGTCCAAAAAGGAGGACTTCTTTGTGCAGGACATAGAGATCTGGTCATTCGAATAACGCCCTGCGACGGTCGCAAAGACTTCAACTTGGCTCCCAGGAAGCCTGCTATGAAAGCATACTATGACTATGCTGACTGTCTGTTACCACTGCGTCCAATACAGAGCTTCTGTTTGCAAAATGACTGTTTGTCTATTTTATTAACGCTGTGTGTGGCTTGAGTGAGACAGTGTGGAGAGAAGAGACAGTGGGGAATGGTGGAGTTGAAAGGATTTGGACGCCTGGAGTTAAGGACCACGGGAGCATTTACCCTTTACATGTAGCTGGTAACGGTCAGGTTGGGGACGGTTGTACCCCAAAGATCTAAGTTTCAGTAGACGCAGTACATGCCCTCCTGATAACACACTACATACGACTCCAACAGGGTTATGCTAAGGTTGAGCCCTTAACGGTGATCCATAGCACCACACTGTCATTCTGACAGAGGACAAATTTGAAAAAAGGACAAATATTGTAAATGGATGCTAAGAGGTTGTATAATACATTAGATCACATCAGTACACTGATAAGGAAGACTTTTTGACATTTCTCTCTGAGGCTAAGTACAAATTGTTGTATTATAGACCTGTTGTTCACCATCAGCACACCATTGTCTCTTAAGCACAATAGCTATAAGCAGAATACCCCTAACCATGCTGTCATGTTCTCTTCACTGGGTGTATGTGTGAGTTGAGCTAACACCGGCTAATGCTAAGGTCGGAAGCTCTGTGTAGTCTTTGTGGACAGTAACGTGTTGCAATAGATTTGTTAAGTAATATGCAAAATGCTGTCATGTGATCTCACATAATACCAATGGGTGCTTTGTCCACCTGTTGCCCTGACAACAAGCTTTTCTCCAGGTATATTCGAAAAGCCTGAAATGTGAGTTA
Organism: Megalops cyprinoides; assembly: GCF_013368585.1. NCBI lineage: Eukaryota > Metazoa > Chordata > Actinopteri > Elopiformes > Megalopidae > Megalops > Megalops cyprinoides. The sequence continues at coordinate 14,369,346 of NC_050603.1, forward strand.
ATGTTTTACATTAATACATGACAATTATATATTTATATATACTATATATTACTATATATAATTATATATGGCTGTTATATGTGTGACAGTGATCTTTTTGTGCTGATATTTCAGCTATTACAAATATGTAATGTATATTATCCTGTAAATTGTTAAAATAGATTTGTTCCTATGTATAAATACAGATACATTATGAGCTATGAAGTGTGTATTGGTGGGTTGCTGCTAATAGCACTTTAATCTAGCAAGTATACAATTAGGATGCCAGGGTTCATTTCCATCAGCTATACTCAGGTTGATTGTTGCCAAGTCATAGCATTAGGCATGTAACATGCACTGGGCTATAACTAGGTTCTGAATGGCAGACAGTATATAGCTGGTGCAACTGAACTTGGCCTGTCCGGCTCATTTAGTGGTAGCTGTACAGTAGTCTTTCTTTAGATCATATTAAAGATGTTAATTGTTTATAGAAACATTTGCTGCTATAAGATCTTAAAAGGGCAGATGTCATGCTCTGTGTTACAGAAGGAGAAATCAAACCAATGCTAAAACGTAGGGGAAAAAAGGCTACACAGAACATGCTGTTTCTCCATGTTGTCCTGTCCGGCAGTGTGGCTTTGTTAGACCGGTGGAGGATGTGAAGTTGTAAATAGGATTCTCAGCAGCTCCCTGCCCCTCTCTGCTCTTCCGCAGCAGGGCTTTTGTCCTCATTGAGTCGCAAAGAACAGGAACACCAATCCCCCCCACCCGAGTAACGTCACCAGATTACAGTGTAATAGTGATGTGTAAATAACAATAAAAATGAATGTTATTATAAACTGGGATGTGTCGTTTGAGTTTGTTGTACATTGTTTTTTTTTTTAGAACCTGTAATTGAAATTATTTGAAAGTTTTCTGTTTTCATCATCTTCAAGTTGTCCATTATTGGGAAGAATGTGAAATTTTTAAAAGATGTGCCAATCCACCAAGGAAGAATGTCCTTGGGTAATTTATAACTTTATGTGGCATTCATTCAGTCTAAAAACACTGATTGCTTATTGAACATATTGATTGAACTGGGCATTGTCATCATGTAAGGCTTGGAGGCGTTGACTTGGCCCTTTGGAGGTTATGCCTGTAAAAGGTCTGTGCTGACATGTATGCATGTGTGAGCAATGTAATTAACTCAGAAATGAGAGAAGCTCTCTATGTAATTTTCTGTCACCCCTGACCAGTAATTACACAAACTGCTGTCTCTTAACAACTATGAAGGATTTCTCTGATGCTATCATGGTGTGTACTTTCAGTTTTGAAGCTCTTATGTAAAAAAAAAAAGCCATAGCACTATATTAGCATTAGCTCAGTGGTTTCAAGTTCAGCTCTTCAAATGTGACTTTTTTAACTGTAAAAATTATTTTGGCAAGAAACAGAAGATACAAGTGAATAAATGCACTGATCATATTGGTATATGGTATTTCCAAGCGGTTTTAGAGATACCCAAAGACTGCACTTCTCTTACTCTGACCACAGTAAGCAGTGGTGAAACCTTGACCACAAGTCATGTCACAGTTTAGTTTTAGCTCTTCTTGCTTATCAACATTTTGAGGTCTTTCATGTTCATATTAAGAAACAATGACATTTAATCTATTTCCTGGTTTAAATTAAATTCAGAAAATATCAACATAAAAACTTGACACCAACAGCTCATGCATGGGAAAAACCTGCCAGAATAACCGATGGAGAGCTGGCTCCCCCTAGTGGTGGATTCCTCCAGTGGTTTTGGTGTTTGTTTTGTTTTTGTTTTTTTTGCATGTGATGTCACAGTGGCCAAGTACCCATAGCTGAAGGTCTTCCAAAGTTCATAACCCAAATACAAAATGGCAGGTCAATATGGAGCTCAAAAGCTTTATGCTGCTACAAAATGTGTCAGCAACTCCTCCTTAACATAGATCAAGCATTAGTATTATTGTTGCTGATTTTATGGTTAGGAACTAAATAGTGTTCTTGTAGGACCAGGATGTTGAAAGGTAAGGAGAAGGTTGATGTAGAGCAGGCCTTCTTTCATATTTTATTCATTTTTATTTGTATTATTGCATTAACAATTCCCGAGACAGTTTACAGCTTACAAAATACATCAAATAACTTAACACATCAAAGGTATAGCAATTTAAATATATATTACAATGTCAAATAAGTTAGAGTTAAGTAATAAACACATAAGCTTCCAAAGGCAACATAAGTCACATTTCCACTCATCCCGCTGTTGGTTATTTATCTGTTGTATGAGGCATTTCCAAGTGAAATCAACCTGACCCCAAAGTATGTTAGCCAGCCCCTGATATTACAGTGGACTGGCCCAGAGTCCAGTCATGTTAAGTACCGTGGATATTTTGGGAAAAATACCAAAGACAGAAAGCACTTGTAGCCAGATAGGAGTCTTACGTCCCTCTCGAGCTGCATGGATTTGGATTTGCATATTAACGAGTGCCATACACCAAGATCCTTCCTGGAGATCTCTCCAAAACAAGAGAAAGAAAAGCACAAACACCCATATGCCTTCCTCCATTATAAAGTAAAGTGCAAACACACAAAAGTATTATTAATTAAAGTCCATATCACCACACTGTGTTGCACGTGGAAGGCACACATGCAGAGAAGGTGGGTCAGTGGAAACGCTGCTCTAGGTAAAACGAATGTTGTTGCAATGTGAGTGTCTACTTCCCAGCTTCCCATTAACTGCCAAATAATACATGTTTATGACACAGTCTGGCCTAACAAGGCTCAGAGATTTTAAGGCATAGATATGACATCCCGGGCACGTTTTTTTATATTTCGGTATAAAAGAGCACAGATGAACGAGTCTCATGTTTTCTGTGGTGAACTTACCATTGTCTGCCACGCAAACCAGTCTCGTCAAATGTATGACACCACCCTGTGTTATCCTCTTAGTGGGCTTGTAACATCATAATTATGACTTCTTGACTGGACAACACTGAGCATGAATCACAAAAGCTTTCACTCATGCTTGTTGATTGACCCTTTGTGCTTGTTGACCGTGCAGTTGTTCTAGCCTGAAGAAATAGAAAAAAAAACATTTTTTACTTGCATGAAAATTTCACATTTCATGTCACTCAGCAAAACTGGCTTTAAAATTTGTTTTAGAAATAATAAGATAGTTGTATGCAGGCTTGGTGCCCAGAGAAAATATAGGGGTGCACTTGCAATCCACGGGTGCGCGGGGGGAAACATAATAAATACTACATCCCTAAGCACCCCCATAGTGCCAGCCCAATGAAGCTGCAATAACATGAGGGAGAAAACTGAATTGGTTTCCGATTGTTCTCCCCCAAAATGTGTCACTGTGCTGCCCCCTAATGGAGAATTTTAAAAGCACACATAACTCGATTATTTTTAAATGCTCTAAAACTATTTTCAGGCAGCCCTGCTCCTGAAGTGCTGAGTGAGTTTTAAAGGTCTTTCACAGTAATGAAGGACCTTGAGGACTAATTTGTCTTCCAAATGATTCAATGATACAGTTAAGCACTTGGATCAAATAAAAACCAGAAGCCTTTTTAGTGCTCCAGAGTTCTGCCACATTATAAGTGGCGATTAAACTATACAGAAGAATATAGTTATACTCCATATATCAAGTAACCACGTATATAATGAGTTCAAATAAATGTAATGGAAGGACTGGTGAAATAAACTCACCTCGTCTCCGTTTCAGGCAGATGACGACACATATTGTAAGCAGAACGACTGCCACAAAACTAAGCACACCCAGTATGCCAATGTGCTTTGAAGACAGTCCCACGTTATAGGGGTCTGAAAAGCAAGGTATGGGGCATTAAACATGACATCACAGTCAAAATCTTACTGAGTCAGGGACCAGATCTTTGTGTGGGCAGTCTGAACTCACACAATCAATTCTTTCATTCAACTAACTATTGCTTGATGTTTACCTATGCACTGATTTCCATCTTTCAGACAGTGAAATTGAACACTGGCTCATCTTGGCATCTTGACCCTTATGCTGTAAACCACTGTCTCTGAAGCTCTTTACTGTTATATTCAGTGATTATTGCCTGTGTGAGTGTTGCAGGTCCCACCGCTGCTAAGCTAACACAATAAGTGGCCTGTGCCTGGTTGCTTCCTCTCACCCCAGTGGACTCGCAGGGGCTCATCGAGGCTGCTGTGCTCCACACGGCACAAGTACTTGTGCTTGTCATCGCTGAGGATGTCCAGGGATTTTTGCACTTGGTAGGTCAGGTCATGGTTGGGTAGGAGGTCTGTGGACAACACGTTTTCAGAGATGAGACTCCCGTCCCGCTCCCAGGCCACCAAGATCTCCTTGGGGTAGAACCCGGTCACCACGCACACGAGGACCACTACTGCTCCGGCCTCTCTGGCTGTGAGGGCGACCTCGGGGCGAACTGTGGGAACATGCGTTCAGTAAGACCACAGGAGGTCCTCAGCTCCAAACAGGTCTCTTTCTGTAACAAAACTCTCACATTCTGACAGACTGTGCTTCTGAGAAAATATAAAATGCCAATAACACAGGTGAAACTGTTTGTCATATTTAGAATACTTCAGCCATACTTCTGTCAATGAAACTGGAATGTTTACTGTCGTCTTTGAAATAAACACCCTCATGAGATGTACTCATAAATAGAATTTGATGTTCAGGTGACACTAGCCTTGCCTAACTAGTTTGCCTACATTAAAGGTTCACTTTTTGCTTTATTTGTTAAGTCTGAAGATGGAGGCAAGGGGATGGCAGATGATAGTGGAAGAGAAGTTTGTCAGAACTGGCCTTGGGGAATGAGAGCAGAACAGGATGTTCCTTTCATTCAGTAACCAGAAGAGTAAGGGAGGGGCATGGAGGAGGAGCTGTTTGCGTCTATAAATATCCAACATACTCTGCAGCAGAAGGAGGAAGAGGGAGGGCAATGTGTGCAGTAGAGGCCACTTCTTGTCTCTCTCCAACATGTAAAAAGGTATTTTATGTGGTATTTACATTCCCAGCCTAAATGCAGAGTTTTGGAGGGGATCTGTTTGGGTGCCGTGTCTTTTCAGCACTGTTTCAAGCATGGTAGGAGGAGGGCACAAAAAAGACCTGATGTCTATTTTCAATGTGTCAAAGCAAAGCACGGTCCAGCTTTAAGATGGTGGAAGCTTTGCATTTGAATACAGGGCTCTTTTTGTGGAAGTGTGTAAGCCAGCATGAAGTCATCTTGATGGTGAACTTTCAGATTTATAGGATCTTATTTCACTGCTATGAAAGAGCCACGCCAGGTATTTCCCCTTGTACAGACATGACGAGAAGGCCAATTATACTAACTGTCTAGTATAAAATATCACAGTCTGTCTAATCTACCGATTATTACCCAGCCCTTTTCCCAAATCAGGTAGGACAGCAAGAAAACCCTAATGGCTAGTATGCATCCTCTGTATTATTTTCTTGGTCATATGATCACCCACCTAATGTAAAAAGTGTTTCCCAAAAGCAGAAATGAAATCAGTATAACCCCAGCTTGCCTTTTCGGCTGATTGTTGCCTCTCCATGCTCATAAAATTTCTTCAGTCTCGGGACGCAGTCTTGTTTTATGTACATCATATTATTGCGGTTCCATATTTTGAAGCCATCCAGAATGTCCTTAAACCCCAGTGCATGTGGATGGTAAGTGGTCCAGCTCATACTCTCCTGGTCCAGCGTGAGACTGTGCTCCCCATTGACAGAGAAATGGTACAGTCCCTGCTGGTTTCCTTCCTCGTCCAGGTGGCAACCGTAGATTAACTGCAGAATTGGTCCTGAAAGAGAACTGACTTTAACACACTAAAAAAATACTGAAAATGAGAATACCTTTTTTTATCCATGAAAACTTCCTCTTGTAGTGCATTTTCACTTTCAACCGTGCTTCTAATGTTCTCTTATATATCCCACCCATTGACTCAGACATATGGAACTTCAAATGACATTATACTTGGAACTGAAGCACATTTAATTGTAATGTATGTTATCATATTCCTTATTAAAATATAATGGTTAATAGACACATAAAAACTTACAATGGAGTGTACAATAATATGTCCCCCTAAACATGCCTCTGTATTGTAAAACTATTGTTTAGGTCTCTATTTCTTGCTACACCAGTTCCAGGAAAAGTATTTACACCAAATTCTTATCAGCTTTAACGTGTGACACAATGTAAATCAATAGTGAATATTCTGTGTGTGTCGTAGTGGTACGGAGCGCTGCAGCTGTACCCTTGAGCAAAATATGTAACCACAATTATTTCATTAAATATTCAGTTGTAAGAATGGGTGTCATGTAAGTTGATCTGGATAAGGGTGTCTTCTAAGGAAGTAATGTCACGTTATCATAAGCATCTCACCTTTCAGCCCCAGTGTTTCATTTGCATCTCTTATGAAACGTCTGAAGAAGCCGGACTTGAAAGTCGTGCAGGTTTCGAGGTCCCTCCAAACAGAGGAGAGAGATGAGTGATGCTTCAGAGGACTGGAAAAGGTCATTGAGTTGCTCTCATAGTGGAATACTCTCAGGTCATCAAGCATGCCATAGGAAGTGTACTCAGGCAGGGAGCTGTGTCCAGGAGCGAAGGTCACGAAAATGATCAAACTGTGGTTTCCTACGGGCAACAAGAGGGTGTCAGGAATGGGCGTTCACTTGATTAATGAATCCTTCTGTTGACTGAGTAGCACCAGATTTGTGGTATATATACACAGTTAGCTGTTGTTCATGTTCTATTTTGACAGTCTGGCGGTACCGGTTGCTATGATACTTTGGTGTCTCAGCAATGTTGCAAAGGTGAGGACTTGTGAGGCAAGTTTTAACTGGCCTCAGCAACATGCATTTGCTGGATTTCTGGAATCAAGATGTTTTTATTACACTATACCTTTAAATTACACTGACTGTACACTGCAAATAAGTAGCTAATGGAATTATTTTAAAGTATCTTGACACTTTTTTGCAAAAAGTACATTGGGAAATCTAAGAATATAGACCACCATAGACTACTACATCACATGAGATAGGAGCCAGCGTTGTGCTGTGGTTATGGTAACTTGGTTTTCATCTCATTCAATTCCCTTGTGGGGCACTGAAGTTGTACCCTGGAGAAAAATGCTCTGTTCTGACCTGCTTTTGTAAATATACAGCAGCAGAAATGGATCGTACTGTAAAAACGTGTACCCTATGAAAACAAATTAACTTGAATATTAATTAAAACAATAATTATTAAAATGATTAACGTTGATATAAACATTAATACTAAATTAATTATTGAAATTAAAAATTTAACTTTAATTCAAGAGCTACCATTCATTTATACTATTTTCACCACCTCAAACAAAAATACATGTTTTCCCCCCACCTGTATAGTCGTTGGCCACAATGACACCTAGGATCCAGCTCAACAGGGCACAAACCTGCTGGTTTAGAGGACAGCAGGTTAAAACACAAAAACGCACAAATAATGCCTTGAAGTATTAAATTATGATCAAGCAAAGTAGCTCGGTAATGTCTTAAAGTTACAGTAACAGTCATCGTACTATGATGAAATACGTTTAGCTTCTGCTTTCGTTAGCACGTTCGTGGCGTAGTCGGTACCTCGTGACACGATATATTACAGGCAGCCTTATAATCTAATATATTCCATTATGATTGTTTCCGGCAAAAAGCGAGGTACTTACAGCGTGAGGTAAATTATTTCGTATTTAAATTGCTGCTTGAATGAATCTAAGGTGTGATTTGACTTCCTCGGAGAACGTTTTATTGCGCGTTATTGACCACAAATACACGTTAGTTGTTGGATTTAACCTGCCACATACAAACCATCCTGTCACTGGTGCTCACTGTTCCGATAATTGATATAAACGATATTTGATATTTACTTAGTCTTGTCAATACAGACACTTACATATAGTTATCGTACAGCTACGTGTTTCATTCCTTGTAACACACTGTAACTGAATCCCCCGATCAGATGCTCAGTTCACGATATTAGAAAAATAAATACAAATTAAATTAGACACGCTGCACTTATTTGCTTGTAATAGATGAACAAATGTATGCAATTATTTATCACCAAAGACCTAGAAAACGCCACCGTACAAGCATCCACGCAGTAATATGATAGCCCATATTCAGGCCACAATAGCTGTTAAATACTGTAAATGTATAACTATTGACAGAGTATTATAATTTACTGTAGATAACATCATCATTACTTGCCTTCTGGGCTTCCATGATTACCATTTCCACGTCTGCTGTGGAAGTTTAGGTTCTCCTAATGCTGTACGGCGGGCAGAAACATTTCCACTCGGAGCGTAGTTTCACTTCTGTCGCGCTTCCTGTATGTCTCACGCAATCCACCGACTGACTCAGAGGTGGTTCGGGAACACAGTAATAGCATTTGCCTTATAAACGATTATCATTGTCAAAAAAAGGATGCTGCTGAAATGAAACATGCTCTTCTGCAACTGATCATATCGCATCCTCTTATTTAAGCATGATAGTGCATATTAAATCTTACAGCGGTGTGTTCAAAATGTATTACGAGTAATAACTGATTTAAAATGAAATTACCGTCGAAAATGGTCAATTTTTTCTGGAATTGGGATTGTTGAATCGTGGAAGTTCCGAAATTCATTTGTTCATGTGTTCTCTCTTCTTGCTGCACTCGCTAAAGACGTAACCTGATTCTACGTATGCGAATTAATGATTATACCTTTCTGGGACAGATGCATGTTGCTCGCAGCGCAACTTCGATTTTAAAGTAAGTAAATTAGAATTAAACGGCCCACATCAATTACAGACTTGCTACTGGAACGCAGCTCAAGCGGTGGTAGTCAAGCACAGTGACGTTTATCGACCCTAACGACTCCGAAATTAGTAAATGTAAACGTAAACAAAAGTGTGTGTGTGAGAGAGAGAGAGAGAGAGAGAGAGAGAGAGAGAGAGAGAGAGAGAGAGAGAGAGAGAGAGAGAGAGAGAGAGAGAGAGAGAGAGAGAGAGATTGATTTTCTCATCGTCATTAACTAACCTACCAACAGCAGATCTCAGTTCCACTAAGTTGATTTCAAACTGGATGATTCTTAGTGTCTGAGAGTATGAGGAACGTGAACGCGTAGGAGAGGAAGTCAAACTCTGACCAACAAATGAAATCAATTAACCAATGTAATTGGCAGTGCTTAAAATACAGGTGTGTGGTAGTTACCTTTTTTGGTTGTTTTTTTGAGCGAGTGGGAGTGGGCTTTTTTGGCTTTGTTTTGTTGAAGCTTTTTTTCTGCTTTTTATACGGAAGTTCATATCTACTGAAACACAATTAATAACTATCTTACCTTCATCATGCAGAGAAACATTTTCTCATAGGCTAGTTTCTTTCTTCTTGGAAATTTGTCTGTAACTCAGGTAGGGGAGCGCTGCCTGTAAAAGAATTCCTCAGAAAAGAAAAAAACTGGAATTTCAATTGTATATGGATCTGATTCCTGGATGGTTTGCTCAAAATGAGCAGTACTAGTGATTTGTTAACAACACATGCATGTGTTGGATGAATCATCAAATATGATTCTTTGTTCTTCCACGAGGTGGCGACATTGGACAAAAGTGGAATCAGCTTGATCTATTTGTTGCACTAAGTAGATGTGATATGGAGCAGCTTACACTGTATATCTCCTTTAAATTGTACACTCCAATTGTACTTGTCCTATGTGCTGGTCCCCTTGCACGGGCCAAGTCACCAGTGCTTGTATTTCATATCTCATGTTACAGTGTCATGTTGTATTGCATCATTTTTGCATGCTAAAGGGCCTTTCATTCAGTGTGTACACAATGAAGGAAGTGAGTCCTGTGAAAGAGCAGTCAGCAAACATCAGATCCTGACTTTATTATCGCCTTAGTACACTCAGCTGAAGAGGGCATTAGGGAACAAAACTGTTTTGAAATAGTTGCAGGATGAATACAGAGCTCCAGTGAACAATGATTCATGGTATTGATGGAAGGTAAATTCCAGAAATATGAAATCCATTCAAAGGTTTGCATTCAAATAATGAAATGGATTCAAGTAATGAAACTCATAACATATAAATGACAATATAATGTGAGTAGAGGCTGCAATGAAACATTTTTTTTTACCTCAAGCATCCAATAAGAACAGCCACCGTACACATTTTCACATCTGTGAGAGCATTAACTTGTTCATCACAATCTCATGAGGCCTATACGTGTTTACTGATAATGGATCAACTCGCTGGACATCCCCAGCCATATGTGATGCTGTCTTGTAGACCTACAGAACATTCTTTTCCTAACAGATTATGGGGTTCCTTTTTGCAGCATTCATTAATTCAAATAATATTTGAAAAACAGAGTAATGCTCATAACAGTGTAATGTTCAAAACAGTGTAATGATATAGCTTTGTGGCTTTCCTAAACAAAAACTTACTCTAAATTGGGACTAAGAATAATTTTCCTTAAAAATATATGATTGGATTCTGTGATTTTTATATGTCCCCCATTAAATATGAAATCAACTGATTCTGTGCAAGTGATTCAGTTACAGGCGGCCAATTGCACTTTTTCTGGACCTGGAAGGGCGCATAAGTGATCTCATCCAGCTGGTAGACACTTCGAGGATTGGTGCCCTCTGATGGCCACAGTACAGCACTGCATGCTTGGGGTGTAGTTTAAGGGTAAAAGCAGCTGTTCTGTCTGCGCTTTAGACAGTTCCTCTCCCAGCCAGAGAGACTTGTCTTTTGCTGAAACTTAACTTCAAACAAGTAATTATCTGAACATAGTCATTTGTGTGAACTTGAGAGTGCAATGTTTTTTTCTGCAGGACACAGGTCTGCCACAGGTTGTCATTTTATGCCTCTTAATTAAATGAAGCATTTTTGTGAGTAATTTCTCAGGAATCTCTGCCAAGGATATTTGACAAAATTACAACTAATGGGTTGCTGCAGATAATATGTTTGTTGTTGTCAACCATGGGAAATTAATATAGGCCGTGTCAGTGTGGGGCATCACAATCAATCTTCATAATGTTCTTTCACAGTTTCCTTCTTCCAAATTTCACTGCCTTCATAACTTTATATTTACATTTATTGTAATTCATGCTGATCCATAAGTGACATTGCAGGTAAAATATGACAAATAAATAATTCAAATTTTGATGTAAAATGAGCAAATGAATGTGGTCAGAGGGCCACTGCCATTCTGTGTGATACCCATGTTGAAAAAATTGTGTTTGTACAAGTGTGAGTGAACCCACCAGCTTTACTTCTATACATGTCTTTGTAAAAATGGGCAGCAGTATAGAATAGTGGTAAGGAGCACAGCTTTTAACCGACGGTTGCTGGTTTGATTCTCTAATGGAGCAGTGCTGCTGTACCCTTAGGCAAGGTACGTAACCCAGAATTGTCTCAGTAAATATCCAGCTGCGTAAATTGATAACATGTAAGAATTGTAACCTATTTAAGTTGCTCTGGATAAGAGCATCTGCTAAATGCTAATAATGCAATGTAATGTAAATGTGAAGATGCATTAATTAAAATACTGCTGGGCAGACAGAGATCCTCCTCTTTGAATGCACATTAGTGAGTAAAAACTCCTTTCACTGTGACATGAGACCAGATTCGTATTGTGTGAATAATAAGGTATATAAACACACAAGATAAATACACATTAGCTTGGGTCATCTTTGAAATTTCAGATGAAAGATCAAGGACAAAACATTGGAGTGTCAATATTTATAGAAAAACACGTACCATGCTTCTAACTGAATAAATCAAAACTCTGAATCAATTTAAGGAAACTGAACTCATTAACAATTTAAACACAAAGAGGTCACAAGACAGGTTCTACATCTGGCATTTATTTCAGACATAATTTACATTTAAAAAATATCTGATGCAACAGAAAAGTATAAACAGCATAAGATAGCATACACATTCATAAATTCATATGTACATGTTACAGCCCTCATAATCCATCATGTCCTTTGGTCTACACAGATAACACAAAGGAGAACAATGAGTCAAGGCAGGAATGATTTTTGTTTTTTACACACAATGGTTAAAGCCCTTGAATCTTGGTCACTGCCTGTTACAGTACTCAAATTTTCTTCTAAACAATCATCTCATGTGAAATCACATATGTTGCATTTATTGGGAACATAGTTAATGTTCAAAGGCTGGCATCATTTTTGCATATTAAAATGGAAGGCAAAACAATTCCTGACCATAAAACACCAGACACCGTTGGAGGAGGCATGTGTGCACCTAAAAAGACCGGCTCGGTTCTGATCAATGAGAGTTGGCACAGACAGTGGAGAGCGGTGGCTGATGGGACACGAACACCCAGCTACACTGTGGAATCCGGTTGGCTGATTTCTCTTTTCTTCGTCTTCTTCTTGCCTTTGCAGGGCTTACAGACAATGCACAAGATGCAGGGCGAGGCCAGCAGCAGCAGGGGGGAGGTGACCAGCACAATGACACTCACGCCAACCAGGATGCCCACCACCTGGCAGGAATGAGGACACATCATACTTTCACACATCCATTGCAGAACGATTTATGTTCAGCTGTTCCAGAATGTTACCCTTTGCATATTTATACGTTTGCAGAGACAGTTTATTTCAGGGGTGCCTAGTGGAGGGGTGGCTGCTCTGCTCATATAGGCAGTCCTGTCAAAGAAGAGACCATTCTATTTTGGGATAATTATTTAGGTTACCCTCGTTACCCTGTATATAGTAATTGCCCGATTTAAGAGGGGGTTACATGTCTCCGAGAAAGCAAACCTGGTGCAGGAGGTCATCCTATTCTAAACCCTACTGAGTAGGTTTGTGTAAATCAGGGGTCCTCAAGGGACAGAGCAATGTAAGTACAGTTTTGTGTCTGAGAGACTGGTGTTGAGCTCCTGCCATCACCTGTGTCCGGTTCCACATGACAGAAGCACGGGAGTGGCCCAGTTTGTTCCTGCAAGGCCCTCTGTCATAGTGTCTCAGGAATATATCCCCCTGCAAAACACAGATTATGACATTAGCATTCAGAATCACAATGGCAATACGCTTGATGCAACATGTTAAATCTGATGACACCTTATCAATGGCCTGTTTGTGCGCTCAGTTTTGGGAAAAATGTCAAATCAAATTAAGTAAAGAGAACTTAAAATGTGTGGGCGTGAACGATTCAGCTTCTTTCTTTCCGGATTTCTTTTGTCCTCCCCTTGTTAAACAACCAGACAATGGAAAAAGAATAATCAGGGATTATGAGGCTTCATCAAAACAATAAACACTGATTAATCCATCTAACTGGACTGTGAACATGAACACAGCATTGAATAGAAGCACGATGCAGAGAAAACCTCCCGTCTTACATCCAGGTTCTGGAGGCAGTACCAGCAGAAGGTGTGCTTGCAGCTCTTGCACAGCATCTGGGCGCAGCCCTGGTCCCGCTCGATGTAGACGGCGCACATCGGGCACTGCTTTATGGGCGCGTCTGTCTCCCAGCTGACCCTCACACTGCAGAGATAGATCGTAGCATTCCTCCACGTAAACTCACAATTGCCAAAGGTCCACTTACAAAAATGAAATGTTTCACCTGATTAGGTTAACTCTTCTCTTAGTTGGATTAAAATATAGAGACCTATCTAATTGGCAGGCCTGGGCCATGGGGGCAAGCATTGCGCAGCCCTGATTAACACAGACAAAAGACTCCTTTCGGGCATATTATTTTCAGACAAAGTGACGTCACTGGCTCAGATACCGGGTGGAAGACCCACAGAGCAAGGGCAATAGGAGAATAGGCTGAGAGCGCATCACGGCCTCCCCTCCCTCACTGACCTGTCCCGTAAGGATGCCACCGTCAGAGGCTGGCGCTCCGAGCAGGAGTGCCCTTCCCCCCAGTCCGCCCGGCACAGCGAGCAGAAGACGGTGCGGCAGCTGGGGCACGCCACGGAGACCGGCTGGCCCTCGGCGCTGGGGGTCACGCTGCACGCTGCCTGGCACTGCACCACCGGGCACCAGGTCTTGCTGGGATCCAGCTGCACCCCTGGCAGACGAAAAAAAAACAAGCAGCAGTGTCTGTTAGGCTGTGTATGAGTGCATTTCCGAAGGACTGTGCTTAGCATTGCTGGTCTAGATCCTGCTGGTCCTTGCAGATCTCTTTAGTGGCATCAACAGCTGCTCTCTGGAGACCTCACAACTAGTTTCCCTTAAAGAAACTATTTAATATGTATTTCATCCAGCTGAAGCATGACATTAATTGAAAGTGTTTTGGTTTAAGTTGCTAAGTATTTGAAAATGATTTTGGCTTTGACATATAAATGCTTGCACCTTCTGCTGTGCAGTTGTGTTTCCTGGGATGAATTCTGACCTGAGGCACAGCTGGAGGGCAGGAGGATTTCAACTGGTTGGCTGATTGCCGACAGATATCAAGCCTTGGCGCGGCAAACAGGGTAATGAACCACCTATGTGCCCAAGGAGCGGGCGAGAACAGCGAGACGGATAGACAAGGCCCCTGCTTTCCCCTACCATTTAAATCACTAGTGCTGCGAGAACTGGGGAAGCAAATAAAATCAAATCCCTTCCACACAGAGGCCTTTCAGATGGAGTCAAAATGGTGATAAATTGAACTGCGATAAAGTGAGTTCATGTAGAATAAAATCTCTGCACAGCATGGGACTCCAGGACCAGGAGAGCTTAGGAGAGATGTCTATTACAATGTGTCCATGACTCCACCATGGCAGTATGATCTATATATTTCACCATAATGGCTCCAATTTTTAGTGCTCCATTGCTGCCGGGTGAGACATCAGGGCTTATATGGCCTGAATATTTCACAACTGATATTCAGTATAGACATATAAAACCCCTACAAAGAGTTTATGTTATTTGGTGCAATTCTGTTCTGATATGTGCTGCTCAATGTTTGTCTTTTCAAGTCAAGTCAGATACTCAGACAGTAAATACCAAGGTACAAACTATGCAGCATTGACCATTTTGATTCTTAGTGTTGCAAATATGTATATGTTTCATCTGTTCAATTGAAAACTTTACTGGGGGCAAAAAATGAAGTTCAAAAATACATTACATTACATGTGTGCACCCTAGGCCTAGAGGTATTTTCCCGCTTGCATAAACTAACTACTTACAGGCCCAATGAAATGGAAAAGGCATGTAACACTGCACTATGTTGCAACATTATCAGTTTTTAAGGAGAAAGTGTACAGACGTCAGAACAGTACAATATTATTAACTAGTGCAATTGGAAGAAAATGAAATACACTGGAAGCTTGAATGAACATAGACAAATTAGCTACAGCACCCAGAATGATAGATAACCTTTTTGAGAACATGGGAGCCCTGAGCAAGCGAGCATGACAAAGACAATGTCAAAACTACTAGAGGCCACTTTTTTATGGCTCACATTAAAATCAACAAACTAAAAAAAGGTTTCTGTTTACAATATGATTTGGGAAACCGGGGAGGGGAAAACCAGCTGTTCATTCCCCACATACTGACATAAACTAGCAAATCACCACAGCTAGTAATCATGATCACACATGTGTCTCATCAGTTTTACAGGTTGGTTTAATAATTAGCGTTGTGTATTATTTGACTAAGTAATATCATACGTGCTTAAATAATGTGTGTTTCATAATTTTGTAGGATAAAATGTTACCTGCAGCAACCATATGCCTAAAGGTGTTGTTATGTTAGCAGGTTTAAATACAACACTTATAGATTCATTCAGTTTGGCAATCAAAGGTATTTTTAGAAAGATGAGGCTAGAAGATATGAGCATTTTGGCATACTGCATTCATCAGCAGAATGGTGCCATTTTGCTGGCAGCCTTTATACACTGAACTCGAATGCATCCCCACAGCTGCACAAGGTAATTAGAGGAAAATTCCCAATCAGTGCCTCTATTTTCAGGAAGGTTTTTAATCAAGTTTTAACTCACGGCAAACTCAAAAAGAACTACAGCTTTTTAATAGTGGTGGATTATTCATTTTTTCATCTTGCATAAAACTGAGGTGAAAAGATTCAAACCATTAACCCTTTTAGCCTTAGTTTGCTTTAAAAAAAGAGCACAATATCCCTGTACTGGAAATTCTGGCTTTGGTACCAGACACAGAGAACCGAGAACAGAGAATGTGGGGGAGGAATGGGGGTGCGCATTCCTGTGGAACATGTTCTTTTAAATTAGTGCAACAATGTTTAGGGAAAGGGTGTGATGAACCTGCGAAATGGCTTGGCAATCCAGTGAGCAAGCTGTCCAGAACATTCAGACCACTGATAAGGAAGGCTGCCTATGGGTGAATACAGGAGGGGTGCAGCAGGTGTAAAACTGAGCAGAATTGTGAAATTGTTCTACTGTCCACAAATATTCACTCTAACATCAGCAAACCGTGCTTGCCATGTATGCTGTCAACTGTCTTTCTCCAAAGTGCTAACAAACCAGTTAGAACTTGGTGTCTGATTTCACCATGACAAAAAAACTGCTCTTGGGATTGTCCCCTATGCTGGGATGTGAGAAAGTGCTTCAGGCAGATTCATCAGGACATATGAATGAAAAACTGTAGGCTGTCAGTTTAGTGTGCAGGAGTCAGAGGCCATTTCAGAAATGAAGACTAATATTTATGTTTAAGCTATGGCTATTGTGTCCAGCGTATCAAAATGCTGTACGCTAACATAAACACAGTGTACAATGTACTTCAGTAACCCCTGTATATATCCAGATTTGCACACAAGAAAATCCTCCATGACACCTGCAAAATGAGAGTGCTTTTAAATTTGAACACAAAAGGAACTGCCATTTTAAATTTGAACACAAAAGGAACTGCCATTTTAAATTTGAACACAAAAGGAACTGCCATTTCCCTGTATATCCCCTCTCCTTATGCCACCAGTCTCCCACCAACTTCACGTAATCTGTTAAATGCATGAACCAGCTTGCAGTTATGTTTACAATGCTGTCTTGGGGAAAAGCTGACTTCAGCCCATTCGCAGAAAAAAATGTAGGTCTGCAGGTTTGAGACCCCCTGGGCAGGAGTCAGAGTAACAACAACCACACAATATGTCAGGCATGCAAGCTTGCTCCTCTCTAGCACTTCCTGATGTAAAGGGGCCAGATGGCCAGGGACCAGACAGAGGCCGCTGCCACCAATGCGGCCATTACCAGCATGTTAACAAACCATACCTCTTTCAAATTTCAGCCGCTGGTAGAGCTGAACCAGATCTGCTGGGGCAAAACTGGCAATCTACAACAAAGGAGAGAACAAAAAGGACTGTGAAAATTGATACATTTTATGATTCTCTTTGCATGACAGTCTGTGGTGATTTTTTTCATTTGCCTTTTTAGTAGTACCCAGCGTGTGCACCCAGTTGACCTCCTTTTCCAATAGCATGCCGCTTTCACTGTACAACAACTGAACTGTCTCAATGAACCTTTCAGAAGATGTGTATATTTAATAAATCTTTATTAAGAATGAGGATAAGTGCATGAAATCTGAATGCTGGCCATAGAGCTGCCTAGAAGGGACACTACAGCATCAGTAGGATTGAATTATAGGCCAATTGAAATTTTATAAATATGTTTATAAAATGAACATGAAAAGTTAACTGGATTTACTGGTGCGGAACAGTCGCCAAAATATGTTTCGAGGGCTCATAATGACATCATGAGAAAATACTGACCTCCTACAATCTGACAAGACACAAAACTCAAATATACTCACATTTCACTTCCTTAAACTGAGAAATGAAGTATGTTGACACTTTGTGGTCAGAAATTGAACAAGCAATGGGACAGTCCTCTGCTTGTGAGATAATTTACCTGACCTCACTTGCATGCCAAATCAAGTGTAAGGCAAGGAACAACATGAAAATTTAAATTCTGAGCTTTAGTGTCCTTTCAAGGTTTAAGAGCAACTAGGGCTGTCCTCTGAAAAAACTATCAGCATTTTACCTCTCAATTACCATTTAACATGTGTATAAAATAGGAACTTGAAATGGAATCAAGCAGTATTCAAATAATATGACCTATGAGCTCTGGAAATAAAACACAGTTCCCACCCAAACCACCTCATCTCAGTCTTCCAAAGATGTGCATGCTGTTTTCACACAACCCCAAATTACTGAACTAGGTGATCTGACAGACAAATAGCTACAATGACACAGCATGGCTGTCTCCTCTAATCAGGAAAATGGAGGAAAGCACATAATTATAAACTGCTTCACAGCGAGTCGGCAGGCTGTTCTGCCTGGCGTCGCAGGGCCCGGTACCTCAGAGTCCAGCAGAGTCCCCGTCCTCAGACACGTCATGTCGGGACAGGTGACTGGGGCGCCTCCGCCCTCCCGAACCGCCAGCTGCACATACTGCTGCAGACACTGGAGGGGGAAGAAAATGGAACCGCCTTTACCCAGCCCTACGGTGCCCAGACACTGTGCTCAACACATCCCATACACAGCCCAGGAGGCACATTAAGGACACCCGCAATGACAATACAGTGCCACACCCTGCAGCAACAGAATCCACCAGAGGGATCAAGAAACAAAGACAGAACAGTGCTGCAGTTAGATTCATTTCAGTCAACACAGAGTAACCCATCAAATGATTCGAACTATGCAGCAATTGAACTGTACAATTATTACACACACGAGTTATGTAATAATCACAGCTCTGGCCCTGCATCTTGTATTTCACAGTGCCCTCTGAGCTCTAAGTAAACATTAGCCAGGCAATAAAAACATTGCTGGTTCTTCCTGTTCTAAAGCATGTAAAACAAGGAGTCTATTATTTGGAAGAGGGAGATGCCAATTGCCTCCCCTAGCCACCGCAGTATATAGGGGCCAAGCAAATTTCTTTCCTCAGAGATTTTTTTTTTATTACATCTCATTGCTTTTATTCATATTCTCCATACTAAGGCAGTGCTTTGCTATCACATGCAGTTAGAGCTGAAACCCATCTTGCATTAACAGAACACCACTGGAATTACTGTAGTTTTTCTTGACATACAGAAGCAACAAAAGACTATGACAGAGGCTGAAAATTAATCCATAAAGTTCTAAAGGTCTGCATACATCACAGGAGGGTAGTGCTGACTCTTGTCAGTTGCCATCTTGGTTGTTGCTTGTTATCTCTTTTACTCACAATTAATTAACCAAACTTTGGACTTTGGAATAATTACCCCAAGCCATGCAATCAATTAAGGGTAAACAGACACCTGTGGAGTCTCTTTAATGTTCCTCATCTATAAGGTGCACCTCACGCTGGGATAATCTGAAAACACAGAAACTGGAACACTAGCACTAAAACAGGAGGCAATTTGCCATCCAGGCAGCTAATATTCATGAACGCTCTGATATTTTGCTTGGTGAAATCTCGTTTACTGCCACCTCAGCATGTTATTCTTGATATAAGAAGCACCAAAACATTAAACATCTTTGTAGCATTTTCAAACAAAGATGTTTTCCACAATTCTTCACATAAGGCACATGTCATGAAATGAGAATCCATAGGGAATCCCACAATGCAACTTTCTCCCGAGCCAGGCCTGCATACCCTTAGAATATGCTCCAACTACAAAAAAATGCAACAGCAAAGCCATTCCACAGTGAGTACGGGGCTCAGAGGGAGTCTGGGTACCCTTTGCCTACCGAAGTGCAGAAGACGCAGTTGCAGGTGAGCAGTCTGCTCGTTGCTGCTGGAGGACACTCGCTGAGGCACAGCTTGCAGAAAACCAGAGGCTGTGGATCCTTGTCCTCTACCCAGATTGGGCTGGTGCTCGGCATGCTGGTAATTTCTTCTCTCTGTCTCTCAATCCAATGTGATGCTATCCTCCATCTTTCCTGCAGGATGGGAGTTACGATCATACAAGCACTCAGTGGACAGCCTGATCCCAGATAAGTATCAGAACATTTCCTTCTAACGCCTTCTAATGGGGCAGCAGTGTAGCATAGTGGTAAGTAGTACAATGGTAAAGAGCAGGGCTTGTATCCGAAAGGCTGCTGGTTCGATTCCCTACTGGGGCACTGCTACTGTACCCTTGTAGGTACTTAACCCAGAATTGCCTCAATAAGTATCCAGCTGTATAAATGGGTAGCATGTACAAATTGTAACTTATGTAAGTTGCTCTGGATAAGACTGTCTGCTAAATAGCAATAATGTGATGTAACACATGGCCATGCTTAAAACAGGACCATCACCGGGAGTTTAAAACTACTGAAAAAAATACTGAGGATTTTGATATTACTGTCTTAATGAAGGAGGGCATTACCACAAAAGTGGTGACAGAGCAATTTTTCAATTCCTCTGCCTAGTTGCTTCAGTGCCATTAGTCTCTTGAATTGTTTCAGCTTCATACCAAATACTTGTGCTTATTTTGGCCAGTATATACTGCATTCAAACTTTTTAATGTGAAACAAAACTCCAAGGTGAGGTGAAGAAACCATCAAACACAATCAGACACATTGAAAGACATTATATTTGATGTCTAGCCTTTAGTCTACTGTATTACTGCAAGATCGAATAATACATTTGAACTCTGTTAATCTCAACTAACCCTCAGATATTCCTGTTCAAAATGAATGGATGCCAATGCAAGGTGTGGCAGCACAAGAGACTTTCATGCTTCTCAGCCTCAACTCTTAGGGAGAAGATTTGCATTCCTTCATTTCCAAGGACTGGATGTTTCACTCTTTTTTCAGAAACTTAGGGATGCAGGGTCTAGGGGGCCAAGAGCTTTGAAGTTTCCACTCTGAATTGCTCAGCTGCATCAATAGTTCATTTGATCATGTAAATCTACTTTTTTGCTCCTTGAAGCATTACATTATATTATTACATTACATTCATTTAGCAGACACTCCTACCCAGGGAGACTTCAAACACAATAGAACATAAGCAACAGGATTAGCAACAGTGTCAGACCAGGCTAACAACACTCCCAGACCAGTGAATGCGAGCATAACACTATTCAAGCTCTACCACAAGTTAAGCAGTGCAACCTAAGTGGACAAGGGAAGCCAAGTATACTACCACGCATCAGTCACTAGATCACGGTATCCAAAAGCATTACAATAGTACACATAAAATAAACAGCAAGTACTACAAGGAGCGGGTGTTAGGGGGGACAGATTGAGGTGGAACCAAGATGCAGTCTGAAGAAGTGAGTCTTCAGTCTGCATTGGAAGAAGCATGTAAGTAGTACTATAAAAACTGATGATTTCTTATGACCTTGAAGAGAAAGGTTTATGACCCTGTATTCAGAGGATGAGGTTACACTGATACAGTTATGTTGTAGTAAAGCAGTCATTCAGAAACTCATAATGTATAAAATGGTTGTCTGTTTATAGTACAAAACAGCAACATGTATATGTTTACCAGGTTGGAAAATGGCTAATATGACTTTTTTATTGCACTCTCAGAGGAACCACTGAACACATACCTGCATTGCAAGGGAAACTGGGCACAGCAATCTATGTGCATCTCATTTACTCTATGATCGAAAAGCCTGTTTTGTGGTAGTACCCTTCCCCCCTTTCTAATCAGATTAAATCCATGGGAAAATTCTGTCCTGATCCTGACATACTTACACATGTTTCATAATTTAGAATAATAATGACAAAAACTAATGCCTTGTGAACTGATACACAATGTAGTCAGTGATGAGACCTATTTTTACCAGAGACATCTACTAATTGAGAGCTGAAGAGAAGAAAGCCTATGTCTAACCTCTTTCACACCCCAATCTGTGTTGACAAAGAAGAGGGGACAAGGTTGAATTTAATCAATACTAAAC
The DNA here is from genome assembly GCF_013368585.1 of Megalops cyprinoides. Classification (NCBI taxonomy): domain Eukaryota; kingdom Metazoa; phylum Chordata; class Actinopteri; order Elopiformes; family Megalopidae; genus Megalops; species Megalops cyprinoides. The sequence goes on from NC_050603.1 coordinate 14,391,145, forward strand.
CTATTGTAAAGTAGAACTGAGTTGGAGAGTCATGTTTTCAGAGTGTCCCTTTTTCTAAGGCCACTAATTATGGCAGTTTTCATTCTTTGTGATTAGGGCGTGAGTAAGAATGGTCATTTCCTGCTACACCAGGCTGGAACTGGAAACCTAATTCTCTTCACAAACAAAAGAGAAAATCATACAAGCCTTGTGACAAATTGCCAGCTGTGAATATGGTGCAAGTAGACTATATTTCTCTCTGCTGGACCATATACATTCTCTTAGCTAAAATAAGCATGATAACAGGATTCAAGAAGCAGAGCAGGCCATTTCAACAAAAGCTTTTATGTAAATCACTGATTTAAGTACAATTAACTTTCAGTTTACTGCATACAATACTGTGACATGGCAAACTGGTCAGACCACAAGAATATAGATGCTTCCTTGACAGTTTCTTTTCGCTGGTTGATACTCAGTTACCTGTATTTTATCTTAGAAAAATACAGGTTTTGCACAGAAAATTTGGAGAGGCATTCCTGACATGTACGCCAAAGACAGTATCCAGTTTGATAATAGATGATAGCTATTTCGTTAGCCCAAAGGTATCTTTGTCCCGCAGCGTTCCATTACAAAAAGCTTATAATATTAAGCATAAATAAAGCATCGCATACATTTATTTTTAGAAATATTGGTAGTGGGCGTATATATAAAATCGTAATATTTCTTTAAAATGGTTTAGTGTTATACAGTTGCGTCGGAGAAAAAACCTTCATAGACGATTTCAAGGTTGCGCGAACCGCATAAGTGATTTACCTTTTGGATTACAGCCACACATTTTTTTAATGACACAAACAGCCGCAATAACATCAAAGTGTTCGTACGCCTTACCTTCACCGGTCGATCACTGCGAACTACTGTAACTGCTCCGTGGACGTCCCGCAGCCGCAGTGCTCCCTCACTGACACTCACACACACGAGGCAGTCTCTGTCGGCACACGCACACACACCTACAAAACACACCTCCAGTCACCTCCGTTCGCAGGCACCGCCCATTTTGCCACGGAGCAATACGAACAATCCCTTCCTTGTATGAAATGAATGGTATCGAGCGTCCTCGCTGCTTTCAAAGCAGTACTGCGTCCCAAATCAGTACCTACACCCTTCCTGTAGCCACTACCCCTCGGTTTTACGTACGCAGTGATGAATCCGCCATATTTGAGGGTGTACCAAAGTTTGGGAAGTGACTGTCAGCAAGGGTTTAGGGTTAAGGCCCTCGAATATCCACGCCTGTAAAGCCGAAACTTAACTGACTGCAAAAGGAGGGTATCTTTCATTGTTCTGCCCTGTAGATGATCTCATTATGCAGTAGAGTTTCCCGACAAAACCATCTTCACAAGGGTGTACTTCACAATAAAAAAAAACTCGAAAGAGTTTTGTTTTCACACTTACAAAACTTGCTAAAGTATGAGCAACAAAGTCAAAATTATTTATTGAGGTTTCTCAATTGATGTCATTTATTTGTACATACCAGTGCTTGGAGGCCAGCAACAACACTGTACTCATTACCATTAGCTGGAAGAATAACATTGATTTCTTCTCCAAATAAAATGATAAATATTTAATACATAATTTGGGTATTAACATTATCAAACAATGTAAATAATAAACATTCATGCATGTACAAATTATTCATTTATTTATGTGCATAGCAAATATGCTTAATATTGTGTTGTTGTTCGAGCTCTTATTTTCATTATAAAAGCTTGCAGTATTCTATTGATAGCCTATGGATGAGACTGCTTTTTGTGCACAAACATTACGTTAATTTAATGGCAGTCAGGAAAGAGGGTAGAACCAATTGCTGTGTTATTAATTTAAATATCACTCAGTGTAGGATACCTACTACTCAGTCTGGAAAGAACTTTCTAGATTCCATCTGGAATACAACTTTATAATTGTTCAATCTCAGGGTGTTGCTTACCTGTGGTAGGATGACCTCTCTTCGTATCAGTAGAGTCACAACAGGTAAATTTCGGTGCTACAACAATTTGTACTATGTAACAAATACAAGCTGTCGGAACATTGTGTACAGAGGTATTTTAGTAGAGTTGTCTTTTTGAATTACATAGCAGAGATGTATAGGTATTGTGAATAATATGAAATGAAACAGCAATGCTGAATATGAAAGAATGAAAGAAAATCAAAAAGCTGGTAAAATCATGTAAGGTCCCCACCCCCAGTTGTGGTATTGTGGCCACTCTGAGTTCATTTCCTTTTGAATGGTGTTGACAAAAGAAAATGGCAAAAACTTGAAAGTGAACCCTCTGACCCAATTTCTGATCAATTTTTTATCTAAAATGCCTGATTTGCAATTTTCAGTTCCTTTCTATTTGAGGTTCCACATAGGTATGTGGCAAACTGGTATTTTTACTTAACTGTGTTTAATAATTTCCTAAATCATTCATTCAAACAGTTTTAATGACATCAGAGATGCCCACACCTTAGTAAATTACCTTCTAAATTCTCCTCTTTCATCAGCAAATTACCCTCAATTATTTTGTTGTTGCTTTCAACCTATGTCCAGCATAGTTATATTTGTATATTTATTTGCTTGATACTAAAAATGGCTTTTGGTCAGATGGAATCAAACCCCTCTTGAGGACAAGTAAATGAAGTCATTAGGACAAGCAGTGCCTGCCTGAGACAGATTTGAGCATCTCTCCCTGTCATGTTCTGCCATATCATATTATTGAAATCCAGTTAGTATCAAGTGGCGGCATGCTCATCCTCTGAGTGTGTCCGAGACAAGCCATAAAATGTGTCAAGATTCAAGTTACATTCGTCAAGCAGTCTCCAAGAGAAGGAAAATGAGATAAATGTTTTCTTTGATACTGTGGGAAGAATATTGTGATCAAGATGATCTTAGGTATCAAAACACTTCCATTTTTTTTTCTGGAGTTCACAAGTGTGGTGCAAAGGGAAGCTGTCTATGTATGGATTCTGAGGTTCTGCTGGGGTCAACTGCATCAACATTTTTTCTCTCCTGAGTACTCCCAATCAATGTCAACTCCTCAAACGATAGATCATAACAACTATCCAGATTATTGCACACATTTCCAGCAAGGTGCTTGAACTAGCCTGTTTATCACTGAAGGTCACATTTTGCTGCAGCATTTCTTGTGGATATTTTTCTGGATATTCTGATATTTTCTGGTATTGCAAATTTGCAAACGCAGTCTGTGCTCTGGATTGCAGCCTGTAGTGCTCCATTTGAGGGATGCTCTGCCTCGCTGTAATAGGCTCTATCATAAACAAACCATGAGAAAGAGATCTGAGGTGTGGGGCATTTACTAAAAAAGCTGTGCAGTGGTTGTTCCATTGGTGTGTGTTTGGTGTATCCAAATGAATCTCCCTGCATTTAATTGTAAAATGATTTAGGCCATTTTTACAGAAACCCTTAAATTATGATTAAGCTCCAATCTGACATATATGTAAGTATTTTGTGAATAAGAACGTTGACGTCAAGTGTTTATAGTTTTCCAGAGTACAGTTTATAGCCTTCTGAGGTTAGTCTGCTATATCTGCTGGTGTTAAAAATGCCCATGACATAATAATGTTGTCCTGTTACTTAGCAAGGGGTATCGAATGGCATTCTCACAATGATGCCAATACGTTGCTATCATGTTGCTACAACATTAACAATATTTCTTGTACATTACATGCTCATTGGGTAACAGCTGTAGCAGTTGGATGGGTGTCTGTTTTATAGGCTTATTTGGCTCTGTCTCTGCAATTTGATTCTTCATCTTGTGTTTAATGGCTTAAAAGTATTCCCTGGCCAGCCCTCTGCATTCTGAAGAATTAAAAGGGCAGTTTATCACATCACAATTTCTCAAACTTTGCATCACTCTGCAGTCTCAGCAGTTGCTATGGTAATTATGTAGATGATGTCCCTGGTTCGGTTATTCTGTGTCAAGAGTTTATGTTTTTTGTTTCTTTCACAAGCTGATAGCAGACTGTACTGGTATTGATGAGCCAAAGACATGAAAGTGATTGAGGCAAGTTAAATTAAAATCTTTTCATGTAACTCACTGCAAATTCTCCTTTCTGTTTAAGGCCGTTTAATATGGGTCATGTAAATGTGTCATTTTCCTGTGTTTGATTATTGTAGCTCTGTATGCAAAATGGCACCTCATGCTGTAGAGCTGTGAGATATAATGACACGTGTTCAGATGAGGTCTGATGTGTTCTGTATGTGCTGTTGTTCATGTGGCCTTGTTATTTGCAGATGTGTTATTGCTTTGTAAGTCACTTTAGGTAAGACTAAGAGCATCTGCCAAGAGACAAAACATAAACTGAAGTTTCCTGATCCTGTGCTAAGTGGCACCCTTTATCCACCATTTATATCCTTATGTATATAATTATATTGCATCTTCGTGATTATTCTTCAGAATGCTTTCGATTAGAAGAGGCTCAAAAGCTGCTAAAACAGGTCCTGCAAGTGCTAAGATTCTGCATTTCTAAAATGTTCTCTGACTTCTGTGATGTACCGTAAAGATTAGAGTGTCATCTTTTACCCTTTAGGCCAGTATGATGAACAAATTAACTGGCATTGTATTGTATAATAAGAACCTACCCAAGTCTGCTGGAAAAGGTGGTGTTTCCCTAGTGAATACAATTGATTTGAATGACATTTAAAACATGGGTGTAACCTGATGGCATACTAACAGCAGGCTTTTGAAAACAACGAGGTGAACATTTCATTTTCTTACCTTCAGTTATAAAATCATTTTACTGCAATTAACAGTGCTATCCATGAGTGCAGTGCACTCAGAAGCACCTTCTCCTGATAATAGCCCTAATATCCATTTGGATATTCCATAATTTGAGTCAAGTCCACTCTTTGAAATCCTGCGCCTTCAGAATAATCTGATCTGAATCAGATACTAAGAGTCTAGACAAAGATCACTGGCCTGTGAATATCAGAGTATCCAAGACACTTTTGATCCAGGGTGACGGTGCTATGCAAAGGAAAACAATTTAACACAATGTTTCTTATGCATGTCAAGTCAACAGCGCTGCTATGCTATGCTAAGAAGGCTGAATTTGAGATTTCCGATGACACCCATAAAGGTAGTTATACTGCCTCTATTCAGCAGTTGTGTGCACATATTTCTATGTTTGTCAGGGCTACACATAGACTATAGCTCTTCTCATGAAAGCTAAAGCTCCTAAAACAAAGGTCTAGTTCATTTTGGTACTGATCTTGAAGAGTGCTATAATTTTATATAATATCATCCAAAGTGGCTAGTCTTAAATAGTATGATGTACAATCAAGAGTCATTGTAACCGTTTACCTCCATCCATTATAAAATATTCCTCTTGTTGGTATATCATCAGTTTTGACATATAATGAGAAAGAGAGGAAATCAGCCTTGATTTGCCTATTTGGCATTATTTACTAATTAAGGCATTCAGTTATAGTCACGCTGTTTGAATAGCTGAGGAGAGTGTCATCTCTGAAAGAAGAAACCTGTCTTGCCCTCTGATCAGAATGTTGCAATGCGTCTCATTAAACAGATGAGGAGTTAGTCATTCTTTCCTCTATTGGTGGTGTAAGGTAACCTCTCACCCCCCTTAATGAACACATTCGCCATGATGTAGCATGATAAAAATAGGGGCATGTGCATTGCTTAAGAGACATGGGTGGGAGGGTCACACAGAGACATCTCATAGAAAAAGTGCTGTCCCATCCATTAGCAGACTTTTATCCTGGTAAGACCTCCATTCTGTCAGGATGCTTTCAATGAACAGGAACAGTGGTCCCTATCTGGTGAACGCCTATTGTGATGTAGCAGAGGACAATGAGAGACAGAGGGAGCACTACCACTCCACCTGGCTGGAGCTGGTGATGGAGACAAGACCAGAGGAAAAGTATGTATTGATTCTGTAACTGCAGGGAAACCTTATGTAGTGCAAGTTCAGTGTCGATTTCATTGAAGTTCAACTCAGAAGGACCGGTTACAGTACAAACATTTGAGAACCAACAGAAGAGAAAATAAGCATTTCAGCATTGACATCATTGCTTTAACACTGTGAGGGCAATTAAACTGGCACTAGGGTTAAACTATGCAAAACACATTACATATCCACATAGTGCATTCTTGCAGAGGAATTACAGATATTTAAATACCTGCCTTCATTACCAAAATCATGTCATAACATTGGTACAGTAAATGTAATTTCCAAATCAAATTGTGAAGTATTTAAATACTGTATTTGTATTCTGTCCAGTAATTATTCACAAGCCATTAGGATTCACAGTTGCCAAAGCAATACATTTAGCTGTGTGATTGATTTTTATATAAATGGTGGACAGTTGTATGATAACATATTGATTTGTGACCAATTCCTAGGGTTACTCTGTGTGAGAGGGACAGCTCTAGAAAGGAGAGCTATGAACAGAGACAAGTGGCCCACTTCCTGGTGCGGAGATCCCCAGACCAGAGAATGAGGCTGGGTAGACAAGGCGAGAAGATGAAGGAGTATCAGTTGCCTTACAAAAATGTCCTCCCCGTGCCCATGTTCATGCCCAGCAAAGCAGTGCAGTTCAAGGACTCCGAGCGCGCGCCCACCCCCGCGGAGCTTCGGTCTATCATGGAGTTCGAGAGGGTGCTCTCCAGCGGGGTGTGCCCAGAGAAACGAGAGGTCTGCCAGATCACCAAAGACAAGCCAAAAATCATCCAGCCAATCCACATTGGTTTCAGAGCATCCGGTCTGGTCTCTCCACCAGGCGGGTCTTCTCACTCTCTGCAGAAACATTGGTAACGTTATAGAATTCAAAACCACTGCAATAAAAATCCATCCGAGTCAATGCAGAGGAGATGTAGGAACAGCTTGTATAGAGCTTTTATGCTTTCCTTCTTGACTTATTTTGCTGTCCGTCATGCGATTCACAACCTCCTGGCATGTCTGTGGTTGTACTAGAGCAAATGTTTCAGAGAGGCGTATGTAAGTTCACCACACTTCTGAGTGATTTCAATTACTTTTCTGTATTGTTGAAAGAAAAACACAAAATAAAAAAACAATGTTAAAGGGAACTATTTTTTGCAATATCTTTATTTACAGCAATATTAATTTGTTATTGGTATTGGTATTTTCATTTTGGTGATATAGTTGGAAATATTGACAAATCTGACAACACTGCACACAGACAGCTGTAGAGGTAATTCAAAATGTTGAGCATTCATATAGTCACATAATCGGGAACTTTTTACAGCAAGTTAGTTACATTTTAGACCTCATTTCATATGAAGGAAAAGATTAATTGTTCTGGGTCATGGAATTCCAAAATATTTGATTTATAAATGTGATATCCTTAGAAGAAGAGGAACTGAGAAAAAATCTTTGTCTAAATGAAAATCAAATTTTATACAATTTTATACAAAATGTTATACAATTATAAAGTTCTTCCATTTCTTTCCATTAAATCATACTCATTTCTATTCAGTGTGTAGCATTGAATATAAATAAGTAAGGTCTTTGGCTAAGAGTTCAATGACACCTATTCAAGTGCATTGGGTTGTTGACCCTGCCTTAACCTTAGTGAATAGTCATTGATGATGACTAAATATATTGTCATATGCATTTACTTTAAATCCTTTCCTGATGGGACAAGACCTCATCACCCTCTCAATAATGTTATTTTACATTATCTTAAGAAGCGCGTTTCAAGACTATATTTAAATCAGTGGACACTCATTTCTCTTAGTTCTCTCTCCTTATGTGTTAAAGATGGCATTTCCTTCATGACATAGATTCAATATGATGTACAGGAGAAACCGGGACACTTACCACAACAGCTACTTCAGTCTTGGGAACACCTGACAGTCCTACGGCAAGTAGCAGGGCTGCAACTAAATATAGTTTATCAAGCTTGTGGCCAAGCAGTTTATTCTCCAATCCAATGGGTGGATTTAATTAATACTAGATTCTCAAACTTAGATGTTGGGCAGTGTGTCCTGACAAAAATGCTTCTATTGTTTGTTTTATGTTTTAGATGAACACTTGATACTGATTTCATTGATAATTACTTCTCTCATGGTATATACTGAAAGGCAGACACATAATAAGCAAGGATCAGCTATATGATCAGCTATCCAAATGCATTTATTTTTTTGCATTATTCATACACACTGTTGTTAGATCTTGTTTGTACCATAGAGCATTCACAAATATAACTGACAGGAATCACAGAGGACTGAAATGCCCATGCAATAAACAGATCTATTTGTGCAATAAATACAAAATGATTGAAGGATGTGTGGCAGAAATTATAACAAAACATTTTTAGTCAAAGAAAAGCAAATATTTTTACTGGGTCACCCCTTCTGACTGAGATAGTGTGAATTTGCACCAAGGAGGGTAACGTTGCTCTTACTTTTATTGTACAATAATACTTTTATTGTACAACAATGTATTGTAATTGCATTATGTTTTACCACATAGTCAAGGAAATGGCCATGTAATTCCATTGCTACTACATTATAAAGTAATAAAAAATCTAAGTACCTATGCTGTTCTGGGAAAGGCTGTTCTACTGTAGTATGCTATACTGATGTCAGTGTCTAGACACCACTGCCTAGAATGGGAGATGCAGAAACATATATCCTTTTGCACAGTATTCCAGAACACTATGCGCAGTGTCTGACTGGTCATTGTCCTGTGAGCTTTACATGCCTCTGGCCAAGGGCAACAAAGGGCTGGAAAGGGAGAAGTGAAACTCTTTTACACTAGCAGCCATCTTGAACTGAAAACAAAGCTGCAGGGGCATCAACAGAGGCAACAATCCTTTCAGAAGGTCTAATTGCGGGGGCCTGATAGTACAAACATTTTGAAGCTGAAGACATTTATTTGAAGCTTAACTTTAGCCATTTAAAATGTGGCACTACAATGAATTCCATTGGGCGAGGCAGGAACGTTGTGTTGTATCAGCCTTTGTGGTGTGTGGGTTAACACACATTTACTATAAATGGGTTGGTCTGAAGTTATGGGATGGATTTTATAGTTTGTAATGGAACTGTTGATGTAAATAACACTGACAGTTGCCTGTGGTATTGCATGACATGGAATCATGTTTCTCTGTAATCTTACTCACAATTTCAGGATATTCACATCCACATTCATTTATATATTTTTGGTTGAACAAATGCGAAGTTTGTGTTGTGTTTTTTATCCTTGTTAAATATTTGTGACATGATATAACAAAAGCAGCCTTCCTGCACGTGCTGCAGTCGCCACTACTTACAGCAATTTTACAGGTCTAATTGAAGTGAGAATGATAAGAAATGAGCTTTTTGCAATCTAAAGCAAAATGCTTTTTTCCCCAGTAATACCCACATTTTGTTTTCATGTGACCCCCTTCTGTTGGTTATTTCATGTTTCTTCATCATCAGCCCAGCAAAATCATTTAAAGTCAGACTGTGGCTTTAGCAGCGAGGCCTTTGCCCTCTCATTTTTCTGCTGCGCAACCTTCAGCTGCCAGTACCTGAGGTAGAGCCACATCAAGCTGCCGTTCCTACGCTTGTCTGTGTTCAGGAGGTCCGCGCAGTGCCGGTCGTTTTTGAAAATGTCCTTGAGGTCGGCTTCCATGTTCAGCTCGGTGGCCACCGGCTCCTTGACCGACTTTATCAGCAGGTTCCTCTCCAACTCCAGCCGGCGCTCGCGGGGAATGAGAACGCTGCAGAAGAGATTCTGCCTTTCCACCAGGTTCTCTTCAAACTCCCTCAGCACAGCAGTGGCCCTCTGCTGCCATGCACTCTCCCTCTCCAGCGCCCCCTGGAGGAGGGCTCCGGCACTGCCTGACCTCAGCAGCTGCTCCCTCTCCTTCTCCAGGGCTTCGCGTTCTCGCTGCAGGCCCTGGCGCTGCTCCAGGAGCTGCTGGCTCTGGGAGGCCAGGGCCTTCCGGTAGCCCTCCACACGGTGGCGCTCCTTTTCCAGCTCTAGCTCCAGGTGCGCCACCATCCGCTGGCTCTCTGTCAGGGTCTGTCTATATTTCATCTCCAGGTCCTTGGAGATGGCCTTCATGTCCTTTTCGTACCTGGATTTCGCCTCCTGGATCTCCCTCTGGGACTCTCTGGACCAGATCCACCCTGTGAAACAAAAGATTTGAGGCTTTCATTTAAATGGTTATAGCAAATACATAGCCTCTTTATTGGAATCAGACCTCTAATTTAAACACAATTCCTCCACATGAATTCCCAATTCTAGTCAACACCTTGTTTTGGACAGCAAGATTAATACAGGTTTGTACTGAACGTCTGCAGTATGGAGTACTGGTGAGTATTACACTTTGAACCTAAAGGCTACAGTCAGCGATCCTGAGTGTGGCACTGCTGTTGCAGCTTTCAGGAAGGTCCTTCAGCAGGTCAAGTAGCAGGTCTATTAATGGGTCTCCATCTATATAAACATGTTAACTATGAGAGAAACACTGTTAAGCCTGAACACCGTCCTTCGAGACCAGGCGTGAACATGCCAGCTTTTATTTCACCTTTGTCTTCTGTCACAACAATGACGTGTGTTCCGCCCTGTTAGGGATGTTAGCATGCACAGGCAGTACTTACGAAAGGCAGCCAGGCCAAGCATGGGCACCAGGAGGGCATAATTCCACTTGTTCCCATCTCCACCCCCTCCCTGGTCTGGCCTGATGTTCCAAATTGGGGGGTCGTTCAAGTTGTTCATCGAAAACGAGCCTGGTGGAAACACACCATACGTATGTGTCTCTCTACAACAAGCATCAAATCTACAAAATCAGGATTTCACTACAAAATGTACAGCCGATTTCTTTCTGACAAGGCGTTTGTGAAATAGCAATGCGTTTCACAAACGCCTATCGTTTATGTCATACTACGTCTTACATCGTATCAACCAGGAGGATACGCATCTCAAAAAGCTAGCTCACTAGTGAATATGGTACATTTTGTCACAGAAGTTTACGTTCTTTGCTGGTTACTTCTAATAATACGTATGTTCGAATGTTATAAATTATCTGCTTAGCTAGCTACAAGTAACTAGGTACGTCGCATTAGTGTTTACTTGATAATCCGTGTACGTTTTTCAAACTCATACAGATCTTTTCCCAATAACACTTGCTTGACCATACACCTAATCTGGCTAGTTGTCATTCTTAACGATCTGAAGATCCTAACGAATAGCTAGCTAGCTAACTGTGCTATCTAACAGCTCTTCCTCCGGCCCAACTACGGCTGCATACAATGCAACAAACCTTATGCTTCGTGCAGAAGTTGCTAAACGAACAACTATTTGCATGAACTCAATTCCGCTAACCAGCTATACGATGACATTTCGTTAATATTGACTGTTTAAACACTTAGATCAATTACCCGCTAGACCTGCAAAATTCCCAGTGTCAGTCCATACACGACTTTCCTCTTTGAGAGCAAACCTTAGGAAATGTTTTGACACATTGGGTCAGCTGGAGGAGGTTATAGTTCAGGAAATTCATATATGATTTTATAATTATGTACAATTTGAATTATTAACAAAAAAACTAACGTGTTAGTTTTCAGTATTATGCAGTCCATACGCCAAATATATGTACAAATGTAATTTCTAATCTGTATTGTCTGACGTTGGATACTATTATTCCACTGTTTTAGCGAGATGGTATATCCCAATTGGAGGCGTGCCTTACGTATCCTCTCACCCTGCACACCAGTCTGGTTGAAAGGTTGGACAACATGGCGGCAGTTTGCGCTGCGTCTCGTGTTCTCACGAAGAGGATCCTTTCAGCTAAAGCTGTGAGTATTTGTGAATCAGACATTTATGCAGTATAAAGCACAACGGTTTGTGTGTGTGGAGGGGGTGTTTTGTATTCCCGTTGTATCGGCAAAATCACGAGATGTCAACTTCCTGGTTCTGTGGTTCTGTTTTGTAACCAGTTTGTGCTACAGTGCCAGGTTAGCTAACTATCCTTCAATCTCTTTGACTAACAGAGGGGTCGCAGGATATTTTCTGCTTACCCTCAACGAAAACCTGGCAGTAGTATCCTTTGTGTGACAGTTACCAAGATGTCATGCTAGCTAGCTAGCAGATTGTGTTGTATTGTAAACATAATGGATACGGTAGGCTCGTCATGATATCCCTCTTCGGTGAAGGTCACTAAGGTAGAGCTAGCTAACGGTTACAGAACAGCCTGAGTCTGTGTGCAATTAGATGTAACTTAGCTAAGCGAACTAGCATCCAAGCTAATATTATTAGTCATTATTAACACAAGCTACTGGCTTTGTTGCTAACTTCCTTTCGCCTGTTTTAAGGGAACCTCAAATTATTTAGCCTACTTCATAGCTACCATTGCGTTCCTTCATGCAGGATGTTTATCTAGCTAGCTGTTTTTACCAAATTCGAGCTAAGCAATTAAGAAATTTGAGATAATCGAGCACTCTCCTTGCTCTAAAATTATTTTATTTAATTTTTGGATTTTTGGTGAAATCACTTATGTACAGGGGGACAGTTTAGCCTGTGACTTAAAACCGCTGAGGCAAACTTACACAACACTTTGCGTAATGCCCTTTCTCATTGACTAGCTGTTGTTGCTAACAAACACTATGGAATATTTGATACCTAAAGTGCATTTGTAGCATCCTTAACTTGACCCACATGTGGTGCTTTCCAAATGGGATATTTATTTACTTATTTATTTTTGCCTCTGAGAAATCAATAGCGTGGGCTACATAGATACAATCAAATGTAGTGATGGGACCACATTTGGTCCCGTCATGTAGGTTCCTTCGATGAGGCTTTATTGATGGTAATTTATTTATTAATTTATTTATTCTTTGGTCCCCTCAGCTTCCGGCAGTTGGTTCAGGGAGCTCCAGGAGTCTCCACTTCTCCATCTACGGCAAGAGGGACAATGCGAAAGTTTCAGATGCTGTAAGTTCACTTGCTTAAAAATCTCCAGTTTGCAGTGTTTTGATTTGATTTACAATATTTTGAATTGTCACCGATCATTTTTTTAGACCAAAAAGCATAATTATTATGTCAATAAGCTGGCTAAGTTTTGGTATAGAAATGGAGTCCAAGAGTAGTAGTGTATACTATTTTTTTTTTTACTGTAAATGCCAATAGTGAATGTCTTAACTGTCTCCACCATCTTAATATTGAAATTTTTGCCTTATGGTTTTATATAGCCATTGCAATAAGTAGTTTACACTTTGTTGATTCAGTGAGTAAATCTGTTTGGGATATGTGTAATTGTTACTTATTTACTGAACTTAAACACCTTGTTCAAGGGGACAATGGCTGTGTCACACCCTGGGTTTGTACCAACAACTATGCCACTCCCCACCCAGAGGAATTTATAATAACTGTGTATAAAAGAGTCAGTCTGGGTCAGATTGGTTCACATCTCAGTGGGAAAAGACAGGAGCCATCCAGGGGAAGTCATGCATGAAGCCTTACCTGAAGGGGGGTGTGTGTGTCTGTGTATGTGTACGGATCTGCAGATCTCAACACAATACCCAGTGGTAGACCATGAATTTGATGCAGTGGTGGTTGGTGCTGGCGGGGCTGGACTACGCGCCGCTTTCGGTCTGTCGGAGGCTGGCTTCAACACTGCCTGTGTCACCAAACTGTTCCCAACCAGGTCCCACACAGTGGCAGCACAGGTACTGAGCCCGTCTCCTACTTGCACTTTATCTCCCCTTAGTATCAACCAGAAGGATTAACTGTGCCTCAGAAAGCAGACTCACAGCAGTTTTTATTAGGCTGATCTGCTTTTCAGATTAAGCCTTGTGTCATAAAATGTAACTTGTCTTGACATCAAGCTAAGGCAGTGCAAAGGTTTATTAGCCAGTGCTGTTAGGATGATGTATGGTGGTCTCCGTAAATGAAGTCTAAAGTCCATGCTGAACACGCTCTTTAAAGAATGACTTTCTCATCTGCTGTCCCTGGAGGTTTTTAATGACAAATATTCTTGTTTTTATTGAAATTGGTAAAATAATTGTGTACAATAAAGGTGATTCTGCTGGTGCAGGAAAATAAAATGTTTTTTAAATCAGTTTATGTCCCCATGTAAATATGAGAGGTTAACGTTAAACTGAATGCATTTTTTTACACATTTTGGTAAAATTGAATATTATAGCATGGTTGTGCTGCTTTTGCCAAAAAGTCATTCACTGAAATGCATTGTTCATCTTTGAAGACCAAAGTGAGTTTTAACTATGTTCCAGAAAACGTTTATACATTCCACTCTGCAATAGTACTTCCGTTTCTGCGTTTTGATACCATGTGTTTAAAATAGCTAAACTGCTAACTGGTCTCATCCTGGTCAAGGGTGGAATCAATGCAGCCCTCGGCAACATGGAAGATGATGATTGGCGGTGGCACTTCTATGACACGGTGAAAGGATCTGATTGGCTGGGAGACCAGGATGCCATACACTACATGACAGAGCAGGCTCCAGCTGCTGTGGTGGAGGTAAGGGCCCTGCTATGGTTTGGTCCTCTATGCTCATGATGGTGGTGCAGTTACTAACAGTTCAAAGGTGCTGAGGGTTGTTCTGTTGGAGAACTAAATTCAAATACAGGTGTTTGATTGAAATTACAGGGCTGTTTTATGAATGCAATCACGTGGTTGCTACATTCAGCCAAACATTTGGTCTTAGCCAAATTATGTAATACTTACTCACTTTTTCAAGGAAATGCAAAACCAATTTCAAATTCCAGTTGATTATATATGTAAATAATAGTTAAGAAGAAACATACTGTGTTGAAGCTAACAGAAAGGTGAACCTCTTCTGTGTTTGAAAACCACATGAGGACAACCCGACACCCTCCCATGGTGACCTCAGAATGCCGAGCAGGGATCCGAGGTCCTTTGCAAAAACAGCTGCAGCAGGAGGCCCCGCATACTGGGAATGTACAGGGGGCCAGCTCTTAGAAGGCTGTCAATAAGAACTATAACAAATACACATGGCTTTTTCTACCCATGGCCATAGTTATCATTACATTACATTACATTACATTATTGGCATTTAGCAGATGCTCTTATCCAGAGTGACTTACAACGTTATCCATTTATACAGCTGGATATTTTACTGAGGCAATTCAGGGTTATCATTTTTGCAAAGCCAACATGCTGCTTTCTGTAGAAACCTTTGCAATTTCAGCTGAACTTAACTGTATGTATGGTAAATGCTAAAATCTCTAATTGAAATATATATATTGCTGCCCTGGCTAGTTGTTGCTTTTGTAGAAACCTGGTGGTCAAGTAATGTTGGAACCATTGGCCTGCCTTGGAATCTCTCTGCAGCTTCCTCTGGTCTGACGCCTGCTGACGATCTGTTCCCTGCTTTTGCAGCTGGAGAACTTTGGCATGCCCTTTAGCCGCACCGAGGATGGGAGGATCTACCAGCGTGCTTTCGGAGGCCAGAGCCTGAAATTCGGCAAGGGTGGCCAGGCACACAGATGCTGCTGCGTGGCAGACAGGACCGGCCACTCCCTGCTACATACCCTGTATGGCCGGGTAAGGGAACCTTCATTTCCCCCTGCAGTACTCAGAAGTACCCAAAGCGTAGCTTAAATGCCGTAAACAACTGTTACTGTTTTAGTCATGACAGTAGCAAAAACAATTACGGGCAATAATATTGTTGTAAGAACTTTGGCTGAAGTCCAGGCTGGTCTCACAGCTGGTGAGTAACTCTTAGGGTTAAGAAGATTAATTATCTTAAGGGGGAACGAGTTTGCTACACAGGTGTGAGCCCCTCCCTCACTTACAGCTTTGTCAGCACCAGCCTTTGCTGCTCCGACATCTCTAAGACAGTGTGCTTTCCTCTCAGTCCTTGAGGTATGACACCAGTTATTTTGTGGAGTACTTTGCCCTGGACCTGCTGATGGAGGATGGGGAGTGCAGAGGGGTGATTGCACTGTGCATGGAGGACGGGTCCATCCACCGCTTCAGAGCCAAGAACACCGTCATCGCCACGGGGTAACAGAAGTCCCACGTCCTTGTTTACATACGAGTTTAGTGAGGGCAGAGTACCATGCCCCAGACTTTGTACCACCGTACATGGTACAGAGGTGAGACATGCTTATTATAATGGGTTCACATCAAAAGGCTCAAACTATTCATGGTAACCTAAAGAAGATGTTTTTTTGTGTGATTTGGTCCACAGCTGAATTAAGAGAAATTAACAGTGCATCGTATTGTCAGAACTACTTACGCTTGTATTCATTTTTTGTCATTGTGGTGCAGGGGTTATGGCCGCACCTATTTCAGCTGTACCTCTGCACACACCAGCACTGGAGATGGCAATGCCATGGTGACACGTGCTGGCCTCCCCTGCCAGGACCTTGAGTTTGTGCAGTTCCACCCCACAGGTGAGAGATGTCCCAGCTGCTGTTTCCTGTTTAGCCTGTACAGCTGCATCACACTAAACCAGTGTATGGACACGCCCCAGTTGCTGATTGGCTGATTGCCTCTGTTTCATGACAGAAATATCACACCCAGCTAGATCTGTCTGCACCTTCTAAAGCTTTTTTTTTTGCTATGGTGTATTCCTGGCAGGTATCTACGGGGCTGGCTGCCTGATCACAGAGGGTTGCCGTGGAGAGGGTGGAATCCTCATCAACAGCGAGGGGGAGAGGTTCATGGAGCGCTACGCCCCCAACGCCAAGGACCTGGCCTCCAGAGACGTGGTGTCCCGCTCCATGACCATCGAGATCCGGGAAGGAAGGTGCGGGTCACTATATATTTGGCTTTCCAGTATGACAGGAGTTTAAGTGGAACACACCACACAGACACCTGGGCAGTTTAATGAATGGTTTGCAGAACCTGCCAGGCAGTTTCCTGTCTTTAACAAGCTTGCTGTGGAGTACCTCTGCTGGAATTTAAGGGTCGAGATTTCCTTTTGTCATTGTTTCATCAGTGAAATAACACTGCAGTGTTAG
The DNA here is from genome assembly GCF_013368585.1 of Megalops cyprinoides. Classification (NCBI taxonomy): domain Eukaryota; kingdom Metazoa; phylum Chordata; class Actinopteri; order Elopiformes; family Megalopidae; genus Megalops; species Megalops cyprinoides. The sequence goes on from NC_050603.1 coordinate 14,408,094, forward strand.
TCAGTGGGATCTCCAGTTTGATCAGCGGGATGTACTTTTTGAAAAACCAACGGGGAGCTGTTGGTTTTTCAAAATGTAGAACATCTGATTTGACTAGTGGGGAAGACACAGACTTATGTGACACATCCTCTTCACCTTAACCAGATATGCTATCGAGTATGATAATGTTTTTGGCTGTGTTGCCATAGTAACAAAGTGAGCTTTGTAAAATGGGCGATTCTTTAAGGAGTAATGCACTACAGGTCACTGCTGTGGTAGTGTAGCATAATGGTTAAGGAGCCGGACTCATAATCAAAAGGTTGCCGGTTTGATTCCCTCCTGGGGAACTGGGGTACTTAACCCTCAGTTGTCTTGGTGAATATTTATATTATATTAAAAAAAAAAAAACTGTAACCGATGCAAGTCACTCTGGATAAGGGCATCTGCTAAATGCCAATAATGTAATGTAATAATGTATGTTCTCAGGGGTGTCGGCCCAGAGAAGGACCATGTCTACCTGCAGCTGCACCACTTGCCCCCACAGCAGCTGGCCACCCGCTTGCCTGGCATCTCTGAGACTGCCATGATCTTTGCCGGTGTTGACGTCACCAAAGAACCAATTCCTGTGCTTCCAACTGTTCACTACAACATGGGTGGAATACCCACCAACTTCAAGGGCCAGGTAGACATCGCGCACTCCGAGCTCCAGCCTATGGGACTCAGGCACACAACTGCACACAATCGTTAATTGTACAACTGATTATTCTTCCATGTATTTAAAAAGGTTATCTTCTGGCTACATGTTGAAGTGATCTCTAGATTCAAAATGACTGCAATTCTAAAAGTATTGAGAGAGCAAAGTGTTTGATTCACCTGTAAGCTGACAGTCAAATGTTTCAACCTTCATTTTGGAAGAGTAATTCTGTCCCTCACACCTGTCCCTCACACAATGATCTTTGACCTAGAAGTGGTAATGAAGGTGTACACATGAGCAGGTCACACACTAGTAGACCTGAAACTGAGAGATAAACCGGGATGTGGCTGAAGCACCTTGAAAGTGTGCTGAGTGCTGACTCTGTTTAAATCATCCACAGGTCATCACCCACAAGAATGGGGAGGACAAGATAGTGCCCGGGCTGTATGCCTGCGGGGAATCCGGTTGTGCCTCCGTCCATGGTGCCAACCGACTGGGCGCCAACTCCTTGCTCGATTTAGTGGTGTTTGGCCGTGCCTGCGCCCTCACCATTGCTGAAATCTGCACCCCTGGTAATGCATTCTGGCAGGAATCTCTGAACCCTTTTCTCCATTACCCTATTTGCAATATACATGTCCCAGTGGCAGTAGTTTTTTCCATATCTTATAAATGGGTGTATTGCTTGTTATGGATATAGAGCATCTTGCTGAGGTTGTATATTGTATTTTTTGTATTAACCAAATTCTCATGACCAAGCTTAACATAGACAAAATGACATCCATAATGACATATAGTTGCTTTGCAGCTAGTTTATTGATCATAAGTTTAGATGGCTCTTCTTGTGACTTTAGGAGAGAAGCTGCCACCCTTGAAGCCAAATGCTGGTGAGGAGTCTGTAGCCAACTTGGATAAGCTGAGATTTGCCAGTGGGAACACCAGGACCTCTGAGATCAGACTGAGCATGCAGAAGGTATACTCTCAGCAACTGGAAATGAGGTGGAATAGTCTGCTGTTAGGCTTCTCCCATATGCATGCTAATCAATATGTCTGTCTGACTCTGGAGCTGTTTTATTTATTTATTTAACTTTCGTAATTGGTTACCCGTTTATTTTTGATACAGTATTGTTGAGTAAATGACTTGGGTGATGAATTGCAGTGGAGAGAATGACAATCAGATATTTTTTATACTTCATTTCAGTTTATTGGCCTATTTATAGTAGAGCTGCTGTGAAATCCTTTGTTAAAATGTTTGAAACCTTAAAATGCAAGTTATGGCCTTTTTAAGTAAGCTATGTTAACAACTGTGATACAAAGCTACCTCAGGTCAAAGCATTCAGCTACAGCTTGTGTACAGGCAGACCACAGCCATTTTGCATTAGCTATAGGACACAGGCACACCTCACAAAAGAATACTTATATGCCGAGTTGTGAGATTGTTTTCTCAGTGGCAAGATTTATTGTGAACTGGTTGAGCATTCAGAATTGTAACTTGGCTGGGTAGGCAGGTAGCTACAGTACATAGCTTTGTGTATTGTTGGTAAGCTGTCTGGGTGTCATATTACTGATCTGCTTGCCCCGTTAGATAACCAATTGTAGGTATGGGGGTTGTCCAGTTTAGTAACATGAATGTGAATGATGTCATCACCTGTTCCCTGTCCCCTCTCAGAACATGCAGAATCACGCCGCTGTGTTCCGCACTGGCTCTGTGCTGAAGGAGGGCTGCGACAAGATGGATGCCCTGTACCAGACCCTGGATGACATCAAGACCTTTGACAGAGGTCCGAGTTTGACTTCCCTGCATTTGTGTTTGTCTTAATTGACTCCCACAGGCTCTATAGTCCGTTCAGTCCGTAGGTTTTATAACAATTGCCCTGACGCCTACAGGAATTGTGTGGAACACTGACCTGGTGGAGACCCTGGAGCTGCAGAACCTGATGCTGAACGCTGTCCAGACCATCCACTCCGCCGAGGCACGCAAGGAGAGCCGGGGTGCCCATGCCAGAGAGGACTTCAAGGTGAGTGTTCACCTGCAAATAATGCCACCAACGTACCACTCGCACTCCCTGGAGATGAGCTTACCTTCACACTATGACGTTTTTTTTTATTGTTGGTGCATTTCAATACATAGCAAACCCCAGCAACCCCTGAATTAATGATAAAGTGGAAAGCAGTAACCTTTACTTGGTTGTAGTGCCCTTAGGAACAGAATGACACGTGGCAGACAACAGAACATCAAACACAATTTTTGAAATGAAATAAATCTTAGAATAGTAAGAGAGAATTCCTGGATCCCTGTATGGACTGGTTTTGTCTTGCAGGACCGTGTGGATGAGTTTGACTACTCCAAGCCGCTGCAGGGCCAGCAGAGAAAGCCCTTTGAGGAGCACTGGAGAAAGCACACGCTCTCATATGTGGATCCCAAGACTGGCAAGGTATAGACATCAACCTGTCAGATCACAGTGATGTTAATGTGTGATGTTTGTTACTCGTAAGCATCATGCTTGTACAAAAGCAAGAGAACATGTCCTGACTGCTCTGACTGATAGAATAGAACTGGCCTTTTCATAGCTGCTTACTACAGGTATAACTAGGTGTATAATACTCTTACATTATAATTACACTGCCCAATGTTTCAAATAAGGAAATCCAAGAGTTGTGCTTTGGTTTGGTATAAAGCAGTCACAGGTGTTCTTCTGAATCCATGCTCTGCCAGGTTATGTTATGGCATTTTCCTGACTTAGTCTCTCTTTAAATATGCCCTTTTAGGTGACTCTGGAATACAGACCTGTGATTGACAACTCATTGTCTGAGGAAGATTGCTCAGCCATCCCTCCTGCCATTCGCTCCTACTAGACACCAGTCTAACCATTCGTATTTATAACATGACTTTGTGCTTTTGCAATTACAATAAAACAGGTTTAACGTGTGGTTTTCACACAGAACAAAAAGTACTGCACATGGTATATTTGGTGTTCTTTAATAAACTGTGCTGTAACTTGAGAGAATTGTGCAAACAGTGTGGTTCATGTTTATTACAACATTCAATGTATTTGCTATAGTTATTGCTGGCAAATAAATGAATATTTAATATTTAAATATGGAATGATTATGTAAAAAATGTGGTAGTTAACAGAGCAGACTCATGTTTACTAAAATCACCGTCAGTAAAGATGAACATTAACTCAAAGATGCCAACGAGATACTGTGTTCACTTGTTCCGTGGCCTTCTTGTTCAAACAAGCGCACAATATCAAATGTAGGTCAATTTCTGTGCATAATGCATGTGTTCTGCTTGTGGCATTTAAGATCAATAAAAATGCTCCAGTACCATATTGCGTGGAAATGTCTTAGGTGTATGTGCAGAGTACCAGTATAATTCTGCTCCTCTTAATGTGTTATCTCACCTACCCCAAGCATCAGGGCAGCACTTCTCCTGCTCAACAAATTTGATGTGTGGGCTTCACATTCTATGCACCGAGTAGGTATAGTAGCTCTACCTTCTGTGTTACTTTTTGAAGTTTAGAGATTTGCCTTGCATGGTATTAGTGTAGAAATGAATCCTTTTAATGTAGTAGTTTTTGTTTTCATTGTAACAAGGAATTAAATGCACACATCATTACATCCAGTTCTCTTTTATTGGCAGAGATGAATGTGTGAAGGACAATTTCGGAATGTCTGTAATGCACGATTCCAAAGGGTCATCGAAGCCTGTTGATAAAATTTCCACAGCTGAGCAAAGATAGCTAATATGTTACTGCGAAAAGATGCCATGTGCTCAATGTTAAAGTTAAACTATACCTAACATATAAATATACCACAGTGTGCATGATAGATGCTCTCTTTAATTCAAACCCTAACATTAAATATAGATTCATCATTTACAGTCTCGATTTCGTTATTTTCCAAGAGAAGAATATTCATGATCACTACTCGGAGTGTGCGTAACCCCTTAGACTTCTTTATTTTTACATGATTTCGTCGCAGTTTCAGAGGGGCAGGACCAACCTTCACAAAATTAAAGTCATAAATGAAAGGCAAATAAATAAAAAAGGCAAAAGGGAAAAATAACACCAGCTGTGAATGAAATTTGAAGACAATAAATTCAATACGTAAACATTAAAAAACATTGTATTTTACACATGTATTTTATGTACTTACAATTACATTATGTAATTATATATATATTCACGTGTGTGTGTGTGTGTGGCACTGTCGAAACGTTTGCCATTCACAATTTGAACCTGAACCTGAAAGTGCACGTTTTTGCCCTTTCATGTAAGTTGATTAAATAAAATTTCCGATAGACCTTGGAGACAGTTCTTTTGCAGGGTGCGGACAGCATTTTGTCTTCGTTCCTCACGATTGCATGGCTAGACGCACCTGCAGCAAATTCATCTGCACTGACTGAGCGCAAATACTTTTCCCGCAAGTTGTGTTTGTGTAGTCATGTTTTTCCCCCCCAAAGATTTTATCTGTTGCGGATATACACACGACATTTAACCTATTCATTCATTCGCTAGATTGCTTTTCAATGTTGAGTGGAGCCCAATGTAGACAGATCCTTGTAGAAAAATCTTCGGATCTGCAGAAGTGCAGAACGGAAGTTAAATTCATATCCCAGCATTCCTTTCGCCTTCCGGCAGTCCGTCATGTGTGAATTCCCCCGGCAAGTGATCAGAAATGGCAGAAAGAGGATACAGTTTCTCCCTTACCACATTCAGGTAAATAACTGTTTAAGTATGTGCAACTGTAAACAGAATGTGCGTTGGCTGTGTGCTGGATTTATATACAGCCAGCTTGGCAGAATAGTTCTCTCTTTTCTTTTGGGGCATGAATCGAAAGGCTTTAACGATGTGAGAATGAATAGAGTTGCAGTGTCACTGTTGGCCTACCTTAGCTAGCTGTCTAACGCGTAACCCAAGGCATTGGATCTGGGCTCCCTTCAGCATATGATTTGGTTGTGCTACTGTGAATTTTCTCGTTTCACTGGCGGAGTTTGTCACAACCACATTTATAAGTTATATTCATTTGCTTGCACATGTGCGATATTTAGCTCACCAGTCTTCCTAGAATTTACTTTCAGTCCTCGCTCACCCTCGCTGACTAAACGTTGTTTACACAAGACTTGGCTTAGTTTGTTTGCAACCCTAGCTTTGTTTGTTAGCTACTCGTTCATGCTGTTATACTGCATCTTACATGTTCACACATACCTTGTTCTGTCATTTTCTTGGGGATTATTCTCTTTTCCTAAGAAACCTGCCATTCGTTTTCGTTGGTTGCGGTATTGTACAGCATAGCAGCACGAGTTGCTACTTGAGCTTTCAGAAGTGCATTTGAGCAATGCTTTCAAGGCTCGGTGGTGTACCGAACCAGAGTTGACATCAGAGACAGCCGCTATATTGAATAGAAAGTATAAGAATTCAAGGAAAACAATCAATGTTTGTCCATAGCGTGTGTATGTCCACTGTTTTTTTTTATTATATACTTAGATCCACATGAAGGCTTTATGTTGTAATTCTTACTTTTTTTCGCTCTACAGTCCCTCGGGAAAACTGGTCCAAATTGAATATGCTCTCGCAGCCGTAGCAGCAGGTGCTCCTTCTGTCGGAATCAAAGGTAAATGGTCTCCTTTGATAGTGTCTGAGAGCTCGAGAGCGTTGGAAAATTAAACATTTCACAACCTTTTCCATTTTGCTCACGTTTGTAGTAGTGACTGTATTTCATTCCTGACACATCTGAAATATGTTCACACCATTTCGGTATTCCTTTTACAGACATTCCCTCTTTGCAGAAAGTTAACACACAGTCATTGCAAGTCCCTTAAATTTGTAAATCATGTAACGTAACCTTTTTGAATATTGTTGCGAAGTGCTGTACTACTACCTGAGCAAGACCGAGTTGTGCAAATGATAGCTGAAGAAATTGGTGTTTGAAGTCCTGGTAATTTTCTTACTGAGACTGACTTTGCGTCCTTTGGCTGCTTCGTTATTCAGCTTCAAATGGAGTGGTGCTGGCAACAGAAAAGAAACAGAAATCCATACTGTATGATGAGCAGAGCGTACACAAAGTGGAGCCAATAACCAAACATATAGGCATGGTCTACAGCGGTATGGGTCCAGACTACAGGTAAATGTTCACCATATTTTCAGCATATGAGAACTTCAGTTACTAAAAACCTTACGAGTGGAGGTTCCTCTTCTCTGAGATGCTTGTATCTTTTTGGCTACGCTTTATAATTCCAAAATTGTGCCTGAAGGTTGGCTTAATGCTTATGCAACACAATAAGCAACAGATATTTTGGTGCCATTTTAAAAAGCCATTTTGAGTGTATTTTGGCTTATGACTTCATAACTAGACATTTCTTACTCAGATGTGTGTGTCTTTGAAACTGCACATTTGGTGTATGGATTTGAATGGAAGTCTTATCTTACGAAATGACGTGATCTAACTCAGAGATCGTCTGTGTTTGCAGGGTGTTGGTGCGGAGAGCACGGAAGTTGGCCCAGCAGTACTTCCTGGTGTACCAGGAACCTATTCCGACTGCCCAGCTTGTACAAAGAGTGGCTTCTGTCATGCAGGAGTACACACAGTCAGGGTTCGTCCAATGTGCTTTTACAAAGGGGTTATTGAAATTAGTCAGCTGTTACTTTCAATTGTACATTAACCATGATAAGTCAAACCACTAGTTTAAAATTGCACTGACACTGCCAGTTCTCTTGATTGCAAGGCTTCTTATTCAAGTGATAGCCTAACATATGATGTTGATTGGCAACACAGCATGTAAATGATCAAACAAAAATAGATTTTTTTTATCAGAATTAATAGCAGGATTTTATAATGAAAACTGAGGTGAAAGATGGATAATTTGCTGTTGCGTTGCCTTTTGGGTTATAGTGGTGTGCGTCCTTTTGGCGTGTCTCTCCTAATCGCTGGATGGGATGAAGATCGCCCCTACCTCTTTCAGTCCGATCCATCTGTAAGTACCAATGCAGCTCAGCATTCATTTTCATCGGAACCAGGAATAGATAAATCACTCCCACATTGTCAATCATCTTATCAACATACTGAATTGTTCACTAGATTATGTTAAGTGGGCTTTACACCACTGCACAGTCTGCTTAGCAACCTGACGCTCCTTTATGGCCACACAGCCCAAACTTGGCTTCTCTTTCATTTGTCCCCCAGTGGAGGAATAAACCACCTTTAAATGTTAGAACTGCAGAATCACTAACTGCATTCCCATGCAACTTAGTCTTTTAGCCTGAGTTTATTGTAGCTCTTGCAGTACATTGTATGCTGTATGACTGTGATAGTATGATACAAGTTAATGTTACTATTATGAATCTTTATTGGGTAATAAATGTAAAAGCCAATGTATAGTGATGCACTTTACATACCATGTTTAAGTTTTACATTCACTTTAGTGTGATGCAGTAACGTTGTACTTGTGGATAACTGCTTGGTACGTTTTATTGTTTATGTTAAATTTTTTCTGCCTGAATGCTTATACAGTGTAATTTTGGCAGTCACCACCTATGTTGTTGTTGATTCTGCTGTTCAGCCCCACAAGTCTTCTGAGCCATGCTGCCATTTCCATTTCTGTGCCTGCAAATCATACCTTTTCAATTCTTGCTGAATGAGAAGTGGAATAGTTAGGTTATATCATTAGAACAATAATGAAAGGAGATTCATGTTAACACAAAAGTGATTCACCTTCCCATGGTTCCGTATTTGTTTGTTTTAGCCTCCTGTTATTTTATGTTGTGAAACACACTGTCCGGTGACCTTTAAATATGGACATTGGTTTGTCTTCTACACAGGGTGCATATTTTGCCTGGAAAGCAACAGCAATGGGAAAGAACTATGTTAATGGAAAAACATTCCTTGAAAAAAGGTGAGACAAGTTGAAGACTAGGCATTTCTGTATCAATAATTAACTGTGTGATGCAGATATATTCTGACAAAGTTTTAGTTCAGTAAATTACATGACACAACGTGTGTTTTTACAATACTTCACTGATGAATTGTGTTACAAACATGTATCTGGTCTCTAATGCAGCAGATGAATGCAAGGACATAAATGAAACAAGTAAACATTTAGATACTTTGCTGACATCCTTCATTTCTCTACATTACATTAGTTGAATATGTATACAATATTTTCTTACACTTGCTGTTCTAGCTTTTACTCTGTACTTCACACACTGTTCAGTGTCTGCCCAGCCATCCAGGACCGCCTGCTACTGAATATCTGCTGTCTGGAAGGGCACTGTGATTCAGGCTGAATCTTGTTTTCCAGATACAATGAAGATCTGGAACTTGAGGATGCCATTCACACAGCGATCCTGACCCTGAAGGTGAGTTGAACACTTGTTCTCAGGGACAGAGCCTAGTTACCAGTCCACCACTGAGGCGTCAATCCAATACATTTTGCTGCATCCTCTTCATTTGTTACAGGAAAGCTTTGAGGGTCAGATGACTGAAGATAACATTGAGGTTGGCATCTGCAATGAAGCTGGTTTCAGGAGACTCTCACCTGCAGAGGTTAAAGATTACCTGGCAGCTATTGCCTAAAGTTCTTCATTGCTCTGATTGGATTTTCTTTTTTTCTGTTGTTGTGTTTATAATAAATTACAAGAACTGTATTTTCAGTTTAACAGCATTTTAATTATTTGTAATTTTGCCTCTTCTTACCTCAGTAAAAACAAATAATAAATACAGGTCATTACAAGTATCCCAGTGTCTTGTGCTGATACACCATTTTTTCTAAAGTTCTTGCCTGAATATAGTTTTACTTATCCAAAAACATAGAAATTTCTGAAAATATGAATTGATGCAATCAGTACTTGAATGAGTGAGTAATGCTATGTAAAAATGGTAAAAAATTCTTTCACTACTTTAATGGCTTTGAAGTAGTCATTTTCTGCTTGTCAATTTTCTTCCCTTATATTTTGCATTCAGTATAACCCAAGTAGAAAATAGTGGGTAAAGCAGAAAATCCTGCTTCTTAAAATAAGAAACTGTTGGCCTGTGTAGACATTGTTTTAGAACAGTTTTTGGTTTTCTATCACATTATAATTTGCCCGCATACCAATTATACAAATTTCCAACATATATTACAATCTCTTCAAGATATTTTCCTCATTACGCAGAGCTTGCCTGATTGGTGTAGTGCTGCTCAAAATGTCCAAAATATCACTAGGTTTCTCCTTATGTCTTTCCAAACTGCTGAACAAATTCTGTCAGAGTGTAGACACATCCACAGCCTATACCCGAGTGCATGCTGATGAAGTCATCAAGATTCATCTTTGAATCTGCAGAAGAAAGCTTTTTTTAATAAAACAGCTGACAATTCCTATCAATACTTTAGAAAACAATCATATAGACACCCTTCTTCCAAAGAATGTGCACATGCTTTCACATTACCCACTAATATAGCTGAGTATTTTCTGAGGCAATTCATGTTATGTACATTGCTCAGTGCAACAGCAGTACCCCACCTGGTACTGGGATACAAATCAGTAAACATCTATCAAGTCCACTGCCTTGCCACATTGCCATCCATGAACATTACTCAAGCTAAAGGTAAGTATGTTGCTTACAGAAGTGCTACAGATCCTTACAGTACTGAAATGTCTCTCTAAGCCTAGGATGACATTGCAGCAGCAAGCAAAATGACACCTGCAGAAATTATGATTTTACCTGCTGTTTCAATGCAGGGGTAAGGGGGTGGGGGCATTCGCCAAGCCCCACTGGCATCCTTCATATGCGACCGATCCGATGCAAAATTCTTCAGATACGCGTCTGCAGAAACAACTCGCAATTTCCTAGAAGCCATTTTTTCACTGTTAGATACGCTGGTGATAAACTGGCAGAAAGACAGCTGACTGAAATAACTTGGTGGATTAGTATTTGTAGTGATAATGAAAATAGTGCATGTGAGTGTGAGAAGACCCACCTGGTGGAGAGACCAGACTGGATGCTCTGAAACAAGTTTGAATTGGCTGCATGATTTCTGGCTTGTTGCTGGTAATCTGGGAGACCTCTTTTTTCTCCACACACACACACACACACACTGCTGGACAGCGCCTTCTCAAACCAAAACACTACTACTTTCCTTTAAGAGCTGCCTTGGCAAGACTGAGAGTTGTACAAATGGTAGCAGAGAACAGTGGTAATCCTCTTATTGATACTGACTTGTCTGAGAATGAGTAATACTAGGCAAACCGAAAAAATTTCTTTAACTACCTAAAAACCTAAAGGTATTGATTTTCTGCTAGTTAATATACCACATATACACATACTCACATTGTATTCTGTGGCAGCTCTCTATATATTTTTACATTTTATCACTAAATATTTCAAAATGTCTACATCTTTAGCTTTTAAAACTAATATAGACAGCCCTACCTCCAGAAAGCTGGCTTGATATACTCTTCAGATCGGAAGGCTTCCCTTATGTACACATCAAATGGGCAGGGAAAGGGCAGGACTGTGTCTAAATCATATATGTAGCTTTGGTCACTTTGGCTTTTATGCAGTAGAATAACATGGTAATCCTGGAGAAAAAGTAAAAAAAAAAAATTATGTTAATACAAACACCATGACAACCCCTTACTCATAAATGGGTGAATTTTGTGATATATTAATACATTTTTGCCTTCCGTCCTGAGTAAGCCTGACCGTGACCGGAGCCACTGTCTCTTTGTCTTTCTCAGGGTATGCCTGTATTTGAGTGAACTGAAACTGAACTGCTTTCAGCACAGAATGTGGTGTGTTCAGTAAACTTAACTTAATATGGTTACCTACCCAAATTACTGGTTCATCACCACGGCTAGATTTCTGTCTCCAAATAGGAATCTACAAAGAATGAAATTAGCAGAAAATTAGTGATACGATACGATACAATATACTTTATTGTCCCCTTAGGGAAATTTGTCTTGGACTCAATGCTGTGCACATAAAATGCCTTCACAATTACAATAAAATAAACTACATATAAATAGAACAGCACCAGCTGTGCCAATCACAACAATAAAATGCACATAACTAAATATTGCACACACCCCATGATAAAAAACATTGCATATTATGTGTAACACATGTTGCACACACCCATAATAGAACACCAAGTGATAGTGAAAACATATATAAATACAAAATGGAACTATTTGACATTCTCCCCACAACCTTAAACATCATCATGCCATGGGACTTTTACCATTCGTTTTTCGTTGGATATGAAAACTGCATAGATGTGGTCGATTGAGTCTTCTTTTTGGATCTTGATATGCTCGCATAGTTTCCAAATATTTTCCTCGCTGTAAAAGAAATACCACATTGAACAGAAGAAAACTGCATTCGCGGGTTAACAGTAAGTCATGTTATTCAACTAAGTCAAGACATTCACTTCCGTGTTTAGGGCAGTGGAGTAATTAATATACAGCATACATGCAATATCGGCGGTGCATGCTTTTAGTGCATGTTGCTTTGAGCAATTATCTCAGGAAACTCGGCGACGGTGGGCAAAAATAATACGTGAAAGCATTCGCACAAACAAAGACATTAAACTATCCACCAACTGCAACCAATCAGCATAAGATTAAACGTCCAGGTTTAGACCACTGAACTCTATGAGGCCTGACATGGCTGTTAAAAATATCAGCTAAGAACACATTTCCCATTCTAAGAGCGGGCACTGGTCATTGCAATTGGCCTAATGGTGGCATCTAGTCCATAATTCCACATCACATTTTTCGCTTTATCTCTCGTTTATAGGTAGTGAGTATACAGAGACAAGAAATGTAGACATGGGGTTATAGATTTAGATAGTTCTACTGCAGCTCTCTTGCATAGTACTTAGAATGTCATGTTATTTTGGAATTGCACATTTTCCCCAGATACACCAACACGGTGATTTAGCGACACTGGTATCTAGGTAGATATCTAGGTAGCTACCTTTTTTGTACTCATTTTCTCGGGCTGTCCTTACCAGTAGCAGCTGGTGTACGTACATTCTCTTCTGGACGGAGTGACTGGGGTGTAATCTAACGAAACGCATTCCTCGTGCATGTCCTCCTTATGCATTGCGTGAAAATAAAAATGTAAAACAATCTTCACTTGATTTTATTTTTACACGTGGAGTTCAGAATAAATTAGACGCGTAAAAAAGCACGGAACTTGACACTCTACATTGTTTTCAGTCCGTACGGGAAGTACGTCTTGGAATGTCGTCCCCTGTGCGACAGCAAATTTTCTCCTGCCAAGGGTTGTATTTGGCTTCTTAAATTGTGCTTGCTGTTGACCACTCTCTATACAGACATGACATTTCAGTTTCATTCACCAGTCTTCTAAAGCATTAAACTTGACGCATCTTAACAGTTGGAGAAAAACGTGCTGCCGTAACATTTTTTGTTAGGTATTCATGCCGTGTCACCGCATACTTTTGTGTACAATATTCAGTTTACATTACACTAAAGTCATTTACCAGACGTTCCTATCCAGAGCGACTTCCATAGATAATAATTTTATCCAGTTATACAACTGGATATTTACTGAAGCAATTGTGGGTACTTAATATTTGCCCAAGGGCACAACAGCAAGTGTTCCAGCGGGGAATCGAACCAGCGGCCGTTTTGGGTACGAGCTCTGCTAGGTACTAGGTATACCACACTGCTGCAGTTTAGTAGTTTTAATTCTAAGTTGTTATAGTAGCTAATTACGATTATCATTACAATAAAATTTATGTTGTGGCATTTGAAAATATAATAAGGAAGTGTGGATACCAACAAATCATGAGGAAAGAAAGATTTTTCGAAAAATTTGAAAGAATGTGCCATCTAGATGTTCAAATCAAGTAGCCTACTTCATCGATTAAATACACGCCATAGTCTGGTAAAATTGCAACTACACTTATTATCAGATTACCATAGAGTTAAATTCTACACATTCACTTCTGACGATTGAAGATTACATCTCCCGCTTTTTCTTTACCTAATATACGGTGCTCAAACTGGAGGGCGTGCTACTAACAAAGGGGGCGGGGCGGTGGAGTGAGACATTTTCGTTTACGCTAATTTGTTTCTCTCTATTATTGGTGGCTAATGGACTATAGCGATTTAAACCTAGTGGGACAGCGTAACGTACTCAGCTCGGGAGCGCCAGTTAAATAGTGCTATTTCGTGAAAATCTTTTAGTGGTTTTGGCGCTATGTGAGGTTCAAGGCAAAAGTAGGGAAACTGAGATACAACGCAACCTTCCTGAATCTCTTGAGATGCTTGAGGCGGAAGTTGCTCCTTAAGTGCTAGTTTCAGACGAGATTCCGCTAACCTAAGTTCTGACATGAACCATCATAAGCTAAACAATAAAAGTGGTCAGTAAAATCCTGAGTTTCTGGAGACCTTATCACACTTACCCATAACTGTCAGTCTCCATGTGCAGTGAACGAACGAACCTTGAGGTGTACTGAATCGTATACTTTGCGGATGCATGGTTGTTTGAATAGCATGGTGCAGTTTCACGTAATGGATATTACGATTTAATTGACATTTGGCAACATTCAACACACAACGTTGCAGCAACGTTGTCAGTAAGCGAACACACAACGTTGCAGCAATGTCGCGAGTAGTGCTCATTTGGTCACCGCGACACTACCTTCTGGCGACCTTCTTGTGTCGTCGCAGCAACGTTTTTAAGAGAATGTTGCTATTTGGTCCCGCGGTTAACGTTGTCGCCACGTTGAACATTGGTCGGTTACAGACGTTGTTTCATGGTACCGTGGAGGCCAGAGCTCTATGAAGAGCAGCTCATGTTCATATGTAAATTTTGGCATGTTAGTCAATTTTGCCTAGTATATGTCCATAATCCGTCACTTCCTAGTAGAATGTTTCACTGAACTCTTGCAGTACACATATCAAGTTAAATGGAATATTTCTGGCCTTTAATGCTGATGAAATCTGGACAAACTGTATTTCAAAATGTACACACATTGCACAATACAAACATTTTAGGATATTGGCCAGCTTTGCCGGGTATTACTATATTGTATGTTATAAGCGGAATGGTTCGCTGCCATGTGGTAGCACATTAGAAATCCAATGATGGGCCACTCACTCTGGAAACAAGGAGTAATGACTTCACAAACCTGGAAATTCAAAAGAGGTCTTATTTGAAGAAAGAAAAGAGTTGAAACTGTGATCATATCATAAAAATATTATATTTGTTTTTTATACTGAGGTTTAATCAAGTTTGTATGATTACCATACACATAATAACTACACACATGCATCGTTTTATACTGATTCAATACTTACTTTTGTACTTTAAAATTTAATTTCTATTTCATTTTGAGTATACTGGATGATGCCAAGGTTTATAAACCTTGATCATACTTATGTGCAGATCCTCATTCAGCTACGTTCTTGCTTTTTTTCTTAGTAGTGCTATCGGAAATGCGATCAGGTTTTCCTGTGACTATAATGAGACCCATGCCATAACACGGGGATATGTCATATGCTTTTATTTTATTTTGATACAGGTGAGGATATTGAAACCCTCAATACTGCATTCATACTGAATGCTCTCAAAGAGATCCAACGCCTGACCAAACGCATGACATGTTGCGAGTAGGCGAGGTGGGTTTGTCTCAGCCAATGATATTAAAGAAGTTAGCGTTGTTTGTGACGCGCCAAAAGAAGTAACCGGCACTTTTTTCCTATGAGGCGTCTCTTCATTTCCCACGATGTTGTGAATATACTCAAGGAAATTATAGTTTAATTGCTATTCACTTGTTATATAAAGGCTGCTTAATTTAAACGAAAATAAAAACTAGTGTAGTACTTTTGATAGGACTATTTCATACGGTAGATCCTACTTTTCATTTCGGAGGCTGACTACGGGTTGTAACACGTCTGTGACGTTTGTGGCGCCAGAAATCAAGGGGTCGAAAAAAACATCAGTGTTTTGACTTGTATATGCTGAATCGACAGATGGTCTAAATAAACTCTGTCGCTAACTAGTTAGCTAGTTTACCCACTTTCCAGATCGTTTTCACGCTTGATTCTTAATTTATGGTCTTATAGGAAATATAGGCCACAATGGTGATGTTACGCAGCGGCTCGGGCGCTGAACCAGCAGCCCAGAAGAAGCCATCGGAACTGGACACGACCTCCGAGTTTCTATCCCTGCAGCCGTCACCGAGAAAGTCGGCTCGCCGGAGCTCTGGTGACTGTTCCAGCTACAAGAATACTCCGACAAACGTGAGCTCTTCTTTTACATATATGTTTAAATCAATCGGTCCTCATTAACTAGCTGTTACTAGCCGGACTCTACTTGTAATTGTATATGATGTTGTCTCCTTAGCTAGCTTCACATATTCTCACCTCCGTGGACATCCTTAATCTTACATGTTGAAAAGGCTAGCTAGTTAGTCACGGTTTGGTTATAATGGATAATCTAGCTAGATTGTGAACTATGATCATGAAGAAAATGGTAAAAGTTTACATTAGCTAGCTAGCCTGCCTGTCTGGCGGGTATCCTAGCTAGTTAGCTACCATCACGTATCATATCAGCTAGCTAAAATTAGATTACTCTAATTTCCAATGGTACAGAGCTATTCTCTTGATAACACACCGTTTTACGACTTGCTCCACAATTAGCTAGATAACTTGGCATACAACTAGATGACGGAGATGGTAGCTGGGTGCGTATGATACCCTAGAGACTTGGGAAGCCTTGACATCTGTTCAGGTTTGCAGTAGAAGCACGCTGGTGAAATCCTGGAAAAGTTTCTGTACAGCCAGTTGTGTTGACATGACTGTGCTGGGGAGGAACTCTTGCTTGCTGTAGATAAGATGAACAGTGCTTGGTGTTGTGATTAGATTAACTCGCAGGTTGTTATTTTGCTGCTAGTTAGCAAGCCAGCAAGATACATGCATTGTCAGAAGTTTCTTGGACGCTCTCCTCACTAGCTAACAAAGTGAGCTGTTATTTGTTTAGCTAAATCGTCACTGTCAGCTGTACTAACCAGACATAAGTTAGATGTATTGTTCTATTAGGATGACATGTTAGCTGTTCAGATAGCTGTCAGGCTAACAGGTGAGTTTGTAAACTTGTTTTCTGGCAAGTTCAAGCGGGGCTTTGATTCTCAGCGCGAGTAATTATATGCGTCTTTTGGCAGTTAGTGTAGTTACCATCTGATGTTAAAAACATCTTAGCATCTGTAAAAATAATTAGTCACATCTATCGAGCAAGTCAGGGTTAGGATTAGAAAGCTAAACAAGGAAGGGAAAACAAGCATAATTGATCTGTGGGCTTATTTTAGCCTTTTGATACAGTGACTTAAATGTGTGAGTGTGGATGTTGTGTCTGGATGAGGACTGTATGCCATTTTTGTCGCCTAGGGGTATTTATCAGTGAAGGATGACGACAACAGTGCTGGACGAACTCTAAGGACGAGAGCACAGAAGAGCAAGCAGGGGGTTTCTTTTGCTGATCTGAACGGTCAAACGACAGAATCTCCACAAGAGGAGGCAGGGAAAAGGTTCACAAGGTAAAGTTTTCATACATAAACACACTTGCATATTATTTAGGGCTGGCTTTTTTGGGGGGGGGGGGGGGGGTCTGAAATCTCAGAGGCAATATTATTGTCAGCCAGCCAGAAGC
This sequence comes from Megalops cyprinoides, assembly GCF_013368585.1. Taxonomy (NCBI): domain Eukaryota; kingdom Metazoa; phylum Chordata; class Actinopteri; order Elopiformes; family Megalopidae; genus Megalops; species Megalops cyprinoides. The sequence continues at coordinate 14,425,429 of NC_050603.1, forward strand.
TGTCTCTAGAACACAGATATTAAAAGAAAAGTTAGCACAAGGGTGAGATTTAAAAAGAGAAGTCAAAAACAAAAAAACTCATTTTTAGAGTGATTTTGGCAGTCCAGTTATAGGAGATTCTGAATTCTGAAAATCCCTTTGACTAAACTTCGGACTCCATGTCATGTTTTGACTTTCCGCATTCATGGGGTGTAAGGCTTCGGTGTATTGATGAGTCATTGTGGATGATTAAATGCATTTTGCACATGTGTTCGTACTTGTGTCTGTTCTTGGCAGGAAATCTCCAAGGTTGCAGGCTGATGGAAAAGCAAGCGAGGAGGAGCAAGCAGGTAGGCGTCAGATCATTTTTCAACTTGCCTTAAACGCAGTTTCCATTAACCATGCTGACCTGTGGGTGGACAAGCCCTAGTGTACACCAGTTGATGGGGGGAAAAAATGGACTGAATTCTCTGACCTTACCTTACAGTCAGCTTTGGGAGGATGTCAGATCTCTACACCTCCTCCAGCCGCCTTTCTTACTGTGGCAGCTAGTAACCAGAACTGCTAGAACTGGAAGTACCAGCTAGTTAGATAGAAACCCAGTGCAGTTCATAGGAGATGTTTCTGGGAGATGTGCTTTCTGTCAGGCCAGTTTATCTTTATCATAAACCACACCCTGACCACAGTAAGCACTAGGAGGCCAACTGTGCATATAGCAGCTGCTTTAAACCCTCCTCACCTACAACTAGCCTTATGAGGAAACCGTCTTGGAATTGCCACTTTTCTAAGTCCCCTTGGCCATGTGCTAGTGGAAACTTAGCTTTAGAGAATGCAGTAAGACTGACACATTTAGATCGTCCTGTTTTTGGCTCTGTGTCTGGATTCAGAGACTGGTGAAATATGGTTGTGTTTTATTTCACTCCAGAATACACATGCATTAAAATTACATTTAAAAGATGATATGAGAACTTTCCCATGAATGGCAACATAACATCAATGTTGCAGGTGCCCCAGGCCAGGTAGAGGGGACACCCACTTCCAGAAACCCCCGGTGTAATCCTGGAGGAGCAGAGGTCAACAGCACAGTACGACGTAGCTCCAGAATCTCGAGATACAAGCAGTCTGTCCTCTATGACAGACTCATTACCAAGTAAGAGACAAGGCCTCAGTGCTTTCTCAAACTCAGGTGGCCTGTGAATACAGATGTAGAATGTTAGTTTGTGAACCAGAGGCCCTCAAAGCATGTGGGTCCTTCAGGATGTCTTGAAAGTCTTTACCTTTATATGTTGGGCCTAGTTGGCAAATGCTACCTCTTGATATGACAGTACTGCGCTATTTAGGATGTGGAGTGCTGTGCCCTTGTTCCTGATATTATTTTCAACCTAACAGTTTTTTTGGGTTTACATTTGAAATGCTTATTAACTATACCAATGATTTAATTAAGAAGTTCAAGCTTCATCTACAAAGGCCAAATGATTAAACAGGGCCATATTTACTTTAAGAAAGGGAGGTATTATTTTTGCTAAAAATGAGCTCCTCAATTAGTTGAAGAACATGCAGCGCAACACAGAAGCTGACAGACTTTAAAATGATGTATTTAAACACTTGTGTAGTTTTACAGGTTAGTGTGTCTGAAGCTGCTTTATTGTGTTTCTTTAGCACTGCAGAAGCCGTTCTCCAGAAGATGGATGACATGCAGAAGATGCGGCGTCGGCTGAGAAGCAGAGACACTAAAGACGTGGTGAGGCCCACAGCAGCCGAGTTAAGGCGAAGGCACGCTGTTCAGAGTTTGCCATAATGCAGCCATTTCATATTTCCATTTGGTTTTTTAGAATCTTGGAATCTATTCTGGAGCTAAGAGAAAAAGAAGTTCTGAGCAGACAGATGAGGAAACGGCCGACAATCAAGAGGATGGGAATGAAGGTGTGTCTGTGCTTCCGTCCCCAGGTCACTTATAATTGCCATGGTACTTGTCTTCAGTGTCTTCACGTCCATTGTGCAGGGTATACTGAAGATGAGGGAGATGAGGAGGAGGAAGAGGATGAAGACGAAGATGACGAAGACGATGAGGATGTTGAAGAAGACAATCGGAAACGCTACGAAGTCCGGCAGAGAAAAGCTGTGGTTCGCTACCAGGCGCCACTAGATGGTTTGTGCCATTTCTTTGTTTTAATGTAGATGTATATAGTTTGTGCAATAATCTCTTAGTACTGCACTGGTGCCTTTTCCTACATATTTGGATATATTAAACACTTTTTCATTGGAGACATTAAAAGAGTGCAATCTGTAGGACTATGTCTAACTCATTGTTTTCAGTAGTAACAGCTAGTTCAGCTGTTACATTGATGCATTGTAAAAGTTTACGTGTGTGAAGAAAATCTGGTTCAGGACTAAATCATAGGTCGTTCTTTCCTTAATTTGCGTTTGCTAGCAGACCATATTATTCAGTGCAGTTTGCATGGCTTATAAGCATGCTTATAGACAATTAGTGTCTCGCTTTCTGTGTAATGCAGTCCTAGATCAGGGTTGATTAAGGTCTATGAAACTACCATGTTAATGTTTGTTAAATATTTGTTTTCTCTTATTATTACACCCACAGAACCGAGAAAACAGACCATGTTTTTCAACAGACATTCTTCTGCCAGTTCAAGGAGGTATAGATTCAGCTCTACAGCACCAAGGAGCCCCTACAACCGTAGGAGGAATAGCAGGTCAGTTTGTACACTTTACAGCATTATTTCCCTTGCAATAAAAATCCCATTCAATAACACTGAAGTCAACCTTGACAATACTAAGGCTGAACAATACAATGTAGTACAATGGTGAGAGAAGTACTAAGTAAGCTGTCTTTCACCATGACTTCTAGTCATTTGCGAATGGCTCTCAGATGAAACAGATTTGGGTCAGATGTTTGTGTATTGATGATTTTTAATGCTTTGTTGTTTGTGTTTTTACTTGCTGACGTGTCAACAGGAATGGTTCTCTAGATGGGTAAGACATTTAGCACAGTTTCAGTGGTGTTTTAAGATGTAGTGGTGGCTACACAATTTAGTATATGAAAGTACCAAACCATTCACAAACACCTGTTTTCCACCTTGATGTTGGTATATGGCCCATTAAAGTATAGCTAGATGTTGTAGTGCACATTTAAACAAGCACTGGACTTCATCCACCATCAGCCCCTCAGCAAACAACCTACCTGATGAAGGTCTTGTGAGTAGCAGTGCTGAGTTCTCTGTCACTTGGGAGTGAGACACACTAGGGTTGGCAGTGGCTGCCAGTCAGCAGAGTTTCACATGATGGGAGTTGGACACTACCTTTGTCATCATAAGTCATCGGCAACTGTTTTTTGTTTGTTTTTTGTTGCTGTTTTTCCCCTCAGACGACGACATGCCCTTCACAGCAGCGACACCACATCCTCTTCCTCGTCTTCCTCTGACGATGAGGAGCGCTTTGAGAGGCGGAGGAGTAAGAACCGAAACAGGTCAATGAACAGGTAATATCATGTCTAGCTTGTCTCTCTGAAATCACTGCCTACAGTCAGCCTGCTGTTTTCTGAGCAGATCAAGTGTTTACTTGGGTATAAATGTCCCCATGAGTCACAGGGGGATTCAGCTTCACTGATCTTGTCATATATTCTGCAAACCACCCTGGTTAAGGGCATCTGCTAAATGAGTTCTGATTGGCTGTGGCTCTAAAATCCAAGTGGAGTGCATCTAGATGAAAAGGCTGTGTTCTCCTCACTCATGCTGTCCTTTCCAGATGCCTCCCGCTGAATTTCCTCAAAGAAGACCTGTTGGGGATCCACAAGGACAGAGTGAAAATTGGTGCTAGTCTTGCTGATGTTGACCCCATGCAGATCGATCAGTCGGTAAGTCCCGGGGACAATGAAATGCTTTATCATTCAGCACAGTTGGCTAGGTTCAGTGTCTGTCACTGGTTTTTGGATGAAAAATCAGAATGATGTTTGAAGTTGGCTAACATTATGCATTATGTAGTAGTGTAGATACTACATGCATTATGTACTATCCCCAGCCCCTTTACCTGCCCTGTCAGTCCAGGCTGTTTCTTTCAGCTTTTGATGTTTTAATGCTTTGAAAACTTGGCAAGTTGTTGCATTTGGAGAAAGTTGGATTTTATTAGGATTTTCTGCATTGGAGTTGCACTTTTAGAATAGTTTTCTTGTTTTGTTAGTGGCACTTTTTGTTGGATTCCTCTATTATCAAGGTGAAAGTCCCATGTGACCTTATGAAAGCTGTTCTCGCCCTCCATTACTAGGTGCGTTTTGAAAGCGTCGGGGGTCTCAACAGTCACATCTATGCCTTAAAGGAGATGGTGGTCTTCCCTCTGCTCTACCCTGAGGTGTTCGAGAGGTTCAAGATCCAGCCTCCAAGGTGAGCAGCAAGTCTGCTGAAAAAAGGGGGGAAACCCCCCCCCCCCCCCCCCCCAAAAAAAAAAAACTTGACTGAGCTAAAAATTGAAAGGTCAGTAACTACACATGGAACTGAGGAACTACACTTGCGCTGAACTCATGGTGAGTGTACTTGCGTTGAGAGCTCATAGCTGCAGGCTCACTGCGCTGTATGCTTTCCCTGTGTGTTTGCTTTGTAGGGGCTGCCTGTTCTACGGGCCCCCAGGTACTGGCAAAACCCTGGTGGCGAGGGCCTTGGCCAATGAGTGCAGCCAAGGGGACAAGAAGGTGGCCTTCTTCATGCGGAAGGGGGCTGACTGCCTGAGCAAGTGGGTGGGCGAGTCAGAGAGGCAGCTGAGACTGCTCTTTGATCAGGTGATTATGTAACATTGACTTTTCTTACGAAGTAAAACCATTCCCTGTTTTTATTGGAACGAAATGTGCGAACTCTGTTCCAACTTCCAGGCCTATCAGATGCGGCCATCGATTATTTTCTTTGATGAAATTGACGGGTTGGCTCCAGTTCGATCCAGCCGGCAAGACCAGATACACAGGTGAGGTGTTGAGTTTTTAGTTTTAGTCAGGCTCCCTAAAGTACCTGCTTATGTACATACCGTAAGGCAGGCTATTTGTCAGACGTGTCATTCAGAACAGAAATAAACTGTTCAGGAGAGCAGAACAGAGCTAATGGGGAGTAGATATTTAATCAGTGTCTTGTTTCCTGCTTAAACAGGCATTCTTTCAAGTGCATCAAAGTTATGAACTCCCTCCACTCCCAAGCTTTTGATCAATATGAAAAGCTGTTGATGAAATGCTGTTTGGAGCGAGAAGTGTGACTGATTGGTTTGTCTGTTTCCGCAGCTCCATCGTCTCCACTCTGTTGGCCCTGATGGATGGTCTGGATGGCCGGGGGGAAGTGGTGGTGATCGGAGCCACAAACCGGCTTGATTCCATCGACCCCGCCCTCAGGAGACCAGGGCGCTTCGACAGGGAGTTCCTCTTCGGCCTCCCAGACAGAGATGTGCGTTTTGGGTTTCCTCACACAACGCAGATGCAAAAAAGCAACCCAGTCTTTGGGACTCGCTGGAATGTGTGTCAGTCTTCATTTCTGTTTGTGTTTGTGTCACTATCTGCAAACTGCAGGCTCGGAAAGAAATCTTGAAAATACACACGAGACAGTGGAACCCCCAACCCTCCAATGCTTTCCTTGAGGAATTGGCTGACCATTGTGTTGGTAGGGTTTTGATTTCTCATTTCATGTGAATCTGATATTATATCATTTCAGTGGAGTATTAAAAACGTTGTTTAGCGGTCTTATATTGGGGACTGTGGCTTCAAAATACTGCAGGAAGCAAGTTTCCAAAAAATTTACAGAAATTTGCAGTATGTTTTGGTAGTGGCTGAAAGTCTAGATTGATTGTCATTGTACAAATGCAGGCGGCACTTCCTTGTCAGTCATCCCTGGGGCGCTCGCAGTGAAGAGGGCGTGTTCTGTCTCTCAGGTTACTGTGGCGCAGACATCAAGGCGGTGTGCGCGGAGGCGGCCCTGTGCGCCCTGCGGCGCCGCTACCCCCAGATCTACGCCACCTCCCAGAAGCTGCAGCTGGACGTGGCGTCCATCAGCATCGAGAGCCGGGACTTCCTGACGGCCATGAAGAAGACGGTGCCCGCCTCCCAGCGCGCCGTGTCCTCCCCGGCCAAAGCCCTGACGCCCATCATCCAGCCCCTGCTGGGCACCACGCTGGCGAGCATCCTGGACAGCCTGCAGAAGCTGTTCCCCCACGCCAGGCAGGGCCTCGTGGGGAGGCAGGAGACCGGTGGGTGGCGGGGCTGCTCATACCTCTTGTAGTCCCCGTCATTGTACTGCATTGTTTTCATCTGCCTTGCTTTGCGCTCGTACGTGCACAGTACCTGAGCTGTTCAGGTGGAGGATTAAAGGCATTTGATACTTTTTAAAATCTGGGGATTTTCATTGGTCACAGAAGTAAGCTGATGAGCTCTCATTGGAAGGTTGCATTTGATTCTTTTTTTTCTTTTTTTTTTTCTTTTGGAATCAGATCTCACTGCCAGTATTCTCGATGACGACCTGATGTACAGTGAGGACGAGGGACCCTCCGTGTTTGCAGACGGCCTCATTCACAAGCAGGCCGGTCCCAAAGGGGGCTTTCTGCGGTTCGACAGGTGAGTGAGAGGGCCAGCTCGGCCAGCCAAATCCTGGGTCAGTGTGTGGATCTGCCTGTTCACTCCTCTTCCCCCCTGTCCTCAGGAGCGCGGTCCACCAGCCCACCTCCCACCGGCCCCGGCTGCTGCTGGCGGGACGTCCCGGCTCGGGGCAGAGCTCGCACCTCGCCCCGGCGGTGCTCCACGCCCTGGAGCGGTTCACAGTGTACACGCTGGACATGGCCGTGCTGTTCGGGGTCAGCTCCACGTCTCCCGAAGAGGCCTGCGCCCAGGTATTTATTTGGTGTTTATCACCAAAATGAGAATTACAGGACCAGTTATACAGATACACATACAAACACTCCACCTGCCTCCTTTTTCACACTCTGCCTTGTGCTTTTTCACATCTCAGACACTGTGCCACTCCTACTCTCTACAGTCCCTCCTCATTCACAAGTTCATCAAGCTCTTCTTAAACCTCCTGCTGCACTACACCACACACATGGAACTAAGGATCTGAGAAAGTCTCTGTATTTTGTGGAGTAAAAGAGCCATGGCTGATTTATTCAGGAAAATGTTCTACAAGCATTCTACGTGTACGTTTTCTCTGAACATAGATTTATCCCATCCTTTTGATGGGAAAGTATTGGGGGTGTACAAGGGTGTTGCGTGTAAAGGTGTAGTACTCAGTGCTTTCTCTGAGAAAGTGTGAATATTTTCTGTGTGACGCAGCTCTTCAGCGAGGCGAGGAGGACGGCACCCAGCATCCTGTACATCCCCCACATCCAGCTGTGGTGGGACACGGTGGGCTCCGCCCTCAAAGCCACCTTCCTCAGCCTGCTCCAGGACATCCCCCCCTTCTCCCCCATCCTGCTGCTGGCCACCTGCAACGTGCCCCACGGGAGCCTCTTCCAGGAGGTACTGACGGGGCTTTGTCTTCTGAGCAAACATGTGAACCCATGTGGGATGGGAGTGGGATGCTGTAAAATGTATCCATTGATTTCTTTTTTTAATGAATGGTCACCTGGTATGTAGTGAATTGACTGTATCAAACTGTGCCTGGTTTAACTGCTATTCGGTGCCACGCATGACATGGGCAGGCATCCCAGGGAGCTGCTCGTGTGTTTACTGTGTGATTGTACCGCTGTATAAACTAATTTTTCTCTTCAAGGTTCAGGATCTGTTTCGTGTTGAATATGGAGAGGTGTATGATGTCCAGCTGCCCACCCAGGAAGAGAGGACAAAGTTCTTTAAGGATCTCGTTCTGAATCAAGCAGCCAAAGCACCTGCGTCTAAGAAAAAAGCTGGTTAGTATTCCGAGTGCGGTTACAGGGAGCCTGCTCAGAACTATGAATGAGAGTATTTAATGGAACTGTAGAGCTAGGTGCATGAGGTCCATGGCAAGTCATCTGAAAGTATGTCCTTTAGAAGCCTTACATTAACTAACAACACTAAATTTGCATGTCCTTTCCATCAGTAAACTATATTATACTGTAATGTGCTTTTGTGTTTTCTCAAATACCTCTTGGTACATATACACTACCAGTCAGAAATTTGGACAACTTTTTTCTTTATTTTTCAAAACTATGAAAGTAGCCAAAAATATTTTTCAAAAATACATACATGGGCATCAACGTCACTATTTATATTTGTCTAAGAAACAAATTTCAAGAATTGAAGCATATTTCTTTAGATCAAAATGTCTTTGAATGCATGTTTCCCATTATGTTAATCAGGTTTGTCCAGACCTTTGACTGGTACTGTATGTGCTGTGAGTATGCATATGCTTGTGTATGTACTCTTCTTTTTGTGAGCATGTGTGTACTCTCTTTGTTCTGACCTCCCTGTGCTCCTGGTCTCAGTCCTGCAGGCCATGGAGGTGCTTCCCGTGGCCCCGCCTCCGCCTCCACGCCAGTTGACAGAGGTGGAGCTCCAGCGCCTGGAGGAGCAGGAGGAGGACACCCTGAGGGAGCTCCGCCTCTTCCTGCGCAGCGTCACAGACCGCCTGGCCCTGGACAAGCGCTTCAAGGCCTTCACCAAACCGGTGGACATCCAGGAGGTGTGTGCTGGGCGGGGCTACAGGCACAGCAAGGCGGGCTTGGCTTGTTTCACACTGCAGCTTTACAGGTTACAAGTGTCTATTGTGCATGACTTTCTGACTTTCTGTTTTCCACATTTTAGGTTCCTGACTATCTGTCGGTTATCAAGCAGCCCATGGACCTGTCCACCGTGCTGACAAAGATTGACCTGCACAAGTATGTGACTGTGAAGGAGTTCATGCATGATGTGGATCTGATCTGGCAAAATGCACTGGAGTACAACCCAGACGTCGATCCTTCAGGTTTTTATAAGCTTATTCTTCTGTTGTACAGCAGATAAAATAGATAGACATTTTCCTTGGGTGTATTTTTCTGTCGTCATTAATGGGGAATCAATACCGGACTACACTGGTAGGTGTACTTCTGTCGTGGTGGAAATCACGTCTCCATTATTCCATTACTGTGACATAATGTCTCTGCAGATCGGTTGATCCGCCATCGGGCATGTGCCCTGAAGGACACAGCGCACGCCATCATCAGAGATGAACTGGACGAGGAGTTTGAAAAGATCTGTGAACAAATCAAGGAGTCCCGCTCCAAAAGAGGTAAACTTTGATAAACTTTGCCACATTTCAGGACATAAGATTATGGTTAATATTGTGTGTGTGTATGCATACGTACCAGTACTGTGTGTGTGTGCGCGTAAGGCAGTCCCAATTTCACAAGGATCCATGTGTTCTATAAAAGTGCTCCTGTCCATTGTTTTGTGATACAAAATACTGACTCCCAACTTATCTTTTAATGAAACTGAGCACATGAGTGCAAATTTTGTCAGTGTACACACACACACACACACACACATACAATCTTAATAAAATTTTTCATGCTGTTTGTATTTTTTTTTTTTTAACATCACATTATATTCTTTCCATTTCCATGTCAGGTTGTTCAACCTCACGGTTTGCCCCATCCTACTATCACGTTCTGCCAAGGACGAATATGGCGGGGGATTCTACCAAAAATTGTACGAGTGCCTCTAAAGATTCTGCCCAACCAGCAGCAACAAGCACACCACGTGTAGCAGGTAATGTTTCTAATTACACCTATTTTTTGGGATTTTATTTATACACACATTCTGCCAGGAAGGCAACAGCACAGCCAGTAATTTGGCAATACATGATTAAAGACTTGATCAGTTCGAAGCAACTCCAGTTACCCCATACCCAAGAGATCCCAGAAAGCTGTGGCAGGAGAAAAGGATGACATCACCACTTCCTGTATCCACATAATCGTCAGGTTACAGTCTGTACTGCCTGTCCCTCCCTCCTCCCTGTTATCAGGCAGGATTTGTGAAGTATTGTCTTTTAACCAATTTGCTTGCAGCCTCTCAAAAGAAAAAGCGCAGGCGAAGCCGCTGGTGTAACGGCATCATCGCAAAAAAGAAGTCTTCCTCCTCGACTAACCCCTCCAAAGAGAACCCCAATGCGGCGGAGTCAGGGGAGGAGGAGGAAGAGGGGGAGGAAGAGGATGAAGATGGGAAGATGGGAGAGAGTGAAGAGGGTGAAGAGGAGCACGCTCTGGAGTCAGGTGTGGAGGAGCTGGAGGGCTGTGGGGACTCTTCTATGGAGTGTGACCCACAGCAGCCCAAGGATCTCAAACCAGAGCACGAGACACAGGGCGGAGAGCAGCATGACCAGGCCCCCGCAGAGGGTGTAGAGCAGCTTGACCACGCGCCAACAGAAGGTGACCATATAGACCGCATCCCAGCAGAAGGCAGAGACCAACCTACCGACAGCCCTGCTGAGGTGGTAGATCTAAGACAGAAAACCGCCTCAGAGACCACAGGGCCTGACAAGGTAGAGGAAGGCAGTCTCACAGGTTGGTGTCTTGCACATTAGCTCTGACATCTATCTTCAGGTAAAGGTTAGGCAGGCTTGATGTATTTTGTTGTAAATGGTGCCCCTCTAATCCTGCATACATACAGTGAGAGCAAAGGGATGTTTCCTTCCAATAAGAAAGAAGCTAGTTTCATACGAAAATAAAATGTATTTACATTTTTAATTTGTCATAGAATTTGTCATATAATTATTCAGTGAACTGTTTGAATTGTCCCATTAAAATAAAGCAGTGTGTCCTGGTATTATGTGCCGTTCAGGCCTCTGTGAATTTTCCTGACAGGAATTTACAACATTTACAAGAACAGTACTATGTAATGTAATATTTGTGGTTGAAAAGTGGTTAAATAGTAAAGTTCTGTAACTACCCTTCCATCTTGCCTCGAAACCAGTAACATGCTGAGCCTCCAGTATCTCAGTAGTAGATATTTGGACCACAGTGCAGTGCCACAAACCCTCTGTTAGTGACACTGCTCTCTGTCCCTCCTGCCCGTTTCCTGTGTTCCCCTGCAGAAAAGGGAGTGGGATGCATGACCCGTGGGAGGAAGAGTAAGGTGCAGCAGCACATCGATGTGGAGAAGGCCATGAACATCCTGGCCCAGAAGACCCCACAGCTGGTCGTCGACCACGAGAAGCTGAAGGTAATCTCAGCCCCTTCCACTCTGACCGACATCACAAGTAATGATCTGATTCACTCAAGGTCCATTAAATGTGGTCAGTATACTTCAGTGGAAACACAGGATCTAAAAGGTAATGTTACCTGTATTCTGTAGATCTTGTAATGGCCACCAGATTACAGTGTTAAAAATCGACTGAGTGAATTGTATCAGAAAAAACCAATGGCATAAATGGAAAATATAAACGCCTAAGATATTTAAATTGCATTATTTGCTTTTCAGTGTAAAATTATTAGTGGTGCAAAGCGTGGTATTTTGTCCAGGGGTTGCTGTGTATGTAGCATAGTTTCCACCTGTGAAAATGATTGTCTGAAAATGATCTTGATTTCTCACATACAAATTGGTCTGTTGGTCTGTCACAGGAATTGCTAAGAACAGTAGTTTCCAAGACTGAGGGTTTTGAGGTGTATGAACTGGAGAAGCTTTACGCATTGCTGTGCCAGAGCATTTACAGACATCGGAAAGACTACGATAAGACTGCACTTATTCAGGTATGTACCCTGCTTATGAAGTAGACTGGCCTCTAAACACAGTATTTAGCAGAATGGGGGGCTTTCTGTACTTTTTAATAAGACAATAGTGCATTGTAGGTCTCACCTTATGAGATCCAGGACATTGTGTATATTGCAGTAAACTGTAAAATCCTCCAATCGTCTTAAGTCTTTTCTAAAGTTTCTTGTCTTTTTTTCTCTTCCAGGAAATGAAAAAAGAAATCGACAGCTTTACATAACTTTTCTTACTTCAAAAAATTAATATGAATTAAATTATTTAAGGTTTTTTTACAATGTCTAAGTGTAAACAAATTACAAAATAATATTTCTAAAGCACATGTTTTGCTTTTAATTCATTAAAGGCTTTGAAAATACCTTGTCTTTGCACTTCTTCTAGAACTGCACATGTACACTGATCAGGTGTAAAGGGTCAAAATATGTTTGTCTGTGCAAGATGTGCGTGAATTAACAAACCATTCAAAGGATTTTCATTGATAGTTCTTACGGCATAGGAAAAATACCGAAAAAAGGCCTAGTTATGATATTAGGGGGACCCTAAATAGTCTTCTGAAGTCTTCCTGTAGTTTGTCCAACTTCGATTACCTCATCTTGGCTGCATCCATCACTACTTTTCACTAATCTTATAGACACCTGGGAATATGTGAATCTGTCCTGACTTGATGTAGGGTAGGGTAGAGCTTAGAATCTGCCCTACCTACTGATGGGTGCAAGGATGAGTTGTGTTCAGTTTCCAGCCTTGTGTAAAATTCAGCTATAGTAGGGATGACAGTTGGCAAGTGACCAGCTTTCACAAGTCAAGAGCAGTTACAGAGCAACTCATAGACAGAAACGACACAAGCAGCTTTATTGCAAGTGAGTATAAAAATCATAAACATCTATATGATTTTCAAGCATAGATCTACCTAAAAAGATCTGTGTGGAGGATCTGGGAAATGTGTCTAAGCCCCAGACTGAACCAATGGGAAATACATTTTTAGAAAGGAAAAACATCCCTTTTCCCATTCCTTGTAAACGATAGCTTTCACTGACTTTGTCTGGTAGAACTGGATTTTTACCTTTATTGGTGGCTTTGATCTCTGTGGTTTACTCTAGCTGTGTTATCCAGTTCAGATATCACCCTAAGGCCAATGGGGAAAATGATCCTCAATGATACTTGTTGCACTACTTTGAATGGTGGGTGGCATTTTCCTTTGACATATTGTTAAAGCCTCAGAGGAGTGCTAACTTGCAAGAGTAAAAAAAAATCTGGCTGATTCTGTTCACTCCAAGATTTTTTTTTGCCAAAAGTGAAGGTCAAGTAAACTACAAAGGCATGAGAGCTCAGCACGATATATGTTGCTTTTCCTGATTTCACTGTACTTAAAAAGCAGAACAACAAAACCGACTCAGTTTAAAGGAAAAGGGGTTCCTGGGGTACGAGCCTCTTTTTTGTTTGGTGAGAACAACCTCTAGTCTCACAAGTGGGTACCGCCATCCTAACCCAAAGGTAATGCATGTTTAAGGGTATCAAACAAAGTGCAGCTTTTCGGCTACTTTAGTAACTTTACTTTTACGACCTTGCAATGTGCGAGGAGGAGTCGCCTTACGATGACGTAAGGACGTACTTCATCGATGGTGACGCCCGGTCGATTAAAAAAACTAGCTACCATTTGGAATACACGAACTATTTTCTTTGTTTAATATGATATTAATGTTAACTGCCGCTGTTGACGTTAGTTGTTTCCTTGTTTGTTCAAGGGCGGAAAGATCAAAGTCAAAGTAACGGAGGGCAAAAACGTTACATATATTTTTTTTGTTGTGCATCTGTGGCCACGGCACTTGTCTCGCTTTTGCCTTGCCTTGCCTGCCTCCGCAACTGCCGCTGGAGCCTGTAGCTACACAACAACAGACTCTAACACTGAAGGGAGGGATCGAAAGAGGCTGGAGCGGAAGACAGCACCGGAGGAGCTGCACTCCGCGGGGGCTGGCGGCTGAGCGGCTCTTCGTCCTGGTAGGTGTCCAACACGTTACATGTCCACCGTGCAATCAATCTGTGCCGTCACACGCTCTCATCCCCCCCTCTGGTACAGTCAACAGGATCGCGTTAGTGGTTAGACCTTCCCTTTGCCAACTTAGCTTAGCTGCTCTGGGCTGCCCTAGCTGTTCCTGTGACATACTCAGTTTACCAAGCCAGCTTTATTGAGACGGAAGCTTAACTAACAAACAAGAGACAGCAAATGACGAAACGTATAGGTTTCGTTTTGTGGAATCATTTTGATACTACTTGATGGTCTAGCTCGATGAAAATGTGAAGTTTAGCTAACCACCTAGCAGAAAAACTTAGCAGTCTGTCTTGATGGATGAACAGCTTTAACGTTAATTCGATACTTTGCTAGAAACATGATTGAAGTCAGGAAGCGTTTGAGCACGTACAAGTTTGTTTTCATTGACGCAGACGTGAGTGTAACTAGTTGGCTAACTAGCTACGATGCCTGTAAAGATGACGATTGATCAAAAGACTTGTTTGGCATCTCAACCTGTGGGATTCAGCTACCTAGACAACTATCTAGCGAGTCATCTAATATGGACCTAACCTAATTAACGTTAGACACCCACTTTGGTTGATAGTCGGGCTAGCCAGGTCGCTAGCTGGTTAGACAGTTCCATTGGATGACGACAACTAACCACGATGATGGAAAGCTTTGGCTACTTTTAGCAGAATGTACTTAATTGAGCGTGTTTGCTTATTAAAGTGATTACAGTAGAATTGCATGACGGTGTAAACGTGTCTATCCAGTTGTTCAGTTGTATGGTAATAAGCAAGCGACCACGATCGGTGGTTTTCACATAGGCTAACTGTTGTGATCGCATCAATCCACTGTACTGAATTATTTGGTAGATCTAGCTAGCTAGCTAATGAACCCTAAAGGATGAACACACTCACAAGTAAAAATTCTAAGCATGGAAGATTGATTTGTTCAAAAGGAAAACGCGTAACCACATTATAGTGTAATCTTATACGGGTGTTTAAGTAGGTTTTGTTGATGTGTTTGTGGCTGCATTACATGTTAACTAGTACACGAAATAATTACATTACTCTTTTACGTTCAGACTACATGTCACAGTCATTAGATGTCGTAATGGCAAAAACGTTCGTCATATTAACCTACGTGGAGCATTTTTAGTGTTTCGGTTTCTCACTTCTAGGAATATTAATTTATTAGAAGTGTTGTTTTCTCCATTAAATTTCCCAAACTGGATTCTCGGAATATAACATACGGGGTAATTCAGTCATCTGCAACAGTATTGCAGTAAGTGAAAACCATTTCTGTTTTGGATACACCCTTATTTAGGGTTATTTACACACCATGCATTTACGCAAGTGGATGCTGATAGAGATAGTTTACATAGTCCCTTCTTAGTTTTTGGTATCTTTTAATATCTTGCTCAGCACCCTGCTGTATCCCAGAACTTGCTGGAACTTGTGATTGTCTGGTTATTAACCTTGTGCCGTAACCATTGCCCCACATTTCTAGCCCAGTTCTCCTTAATCACTATTTCACATTACAGTAATCAAATATTTCATGTTAATCTTTTAGTATATGTATGCATACCGTGTGTTTTTCTAAAAAATGTTATTATTTAAAGTTCACCTTATTCTCTCTTGCAGGTGACTTGTCAACAACTATGCAAACATTGAACATTTGAAATGAACTGTCCATAAAGAAGAACAAGCAAGACAATTGGAGAGTATACCCAGTCACTTTTTGTAAACACTTTGGGTGCCATTGACACACAATGGCAAGCAAAAGGAAGTCAACAACCCCTTGCATGGTCCTACCTTCAGAAACTGTGGAGCCAGATCCGGATATGGAGGTGGTGACTGAGGAAGAGGAGGGAGCTGAGAGCACAGTAACCGCTCCCACGGAAAGCGCTTTGGTGCCTGGCGAAAACGAGATGGGGGAGAGCGACATGCAGGCCGTCGACCGCTACATCAAGACAATGGACTCAAGCATGGCAGAGGGGGGCTATGAGTGCAAATACTGCAGCTTCCAGACCCCGGATCTCAACATGTTTACATTTCACGTCGACACTGAGCACCCCAACGTGGTCCTGAACTCGTCCTACGTGTGTGTGGAGTGCAACTTTCTGACCAAGCGGTACGACGCGCTTTCAGAGCACAACATGCGCTACCACCCTGGGGAGGACAATTTCACCCGGACCATGGTGAAGCGCAACAACCAGACTATCTTCGAGCAGACGGTCAACGACCTGACCTTTGACGGCAGTTTCGTGCAGCAGCAGGAGGGCGAAGACGGGGAGGACGCCCCCGTGTCGGGCATCCCGCTCAGCAAGACGCCCATCATGAAGATGAAGAGCAAGGCGGAGCCCAAGAGGATCGCCGTGTCCCACAAGGGGGCCGACGAGGGTGACGTGAAGGTGGAGAGTGAGGGCGAGCAGGAGCCCGGTGAGGCGGCCCAGGTTGGCACGCCGGCCCCCGCTGTCACCCCTCTCCCCGTTGAGCACGCAAAGCCTGGCATCGTTGTCGGCTGCCCCAACCTGGTTCAGGCGGAGCCGAAGAAGGCCATTATCAACCCGGCCACGGTACTCCCAGCAAGCCTGGCCCAGGTCCTATCTGCCCTGCAGGCACAGCAGAACTCCCAGACGCAGTTGCTGATTCCGGTTAGCAGCATCCCGACGTACAATGGGGCCATGGACAACAACGCTCTGCTGGTCAACACCTACAACAAGTTCCCCTACCCGTCTGTGTCAGAGATCATGGGCCTGGCGGCTCAGACAAAGTTCACAGAGGAGCAGATTAAGATTTGGTTCTCTGCACAGCGGCTAAAGCACGGGGTGAGCTGGACCCCCGAGGAGGTGGAGGAGGCCAGGAGGAAGCAGTTCAATGGCACGGTTCACACGGTGCCCCAGACCATCACTGTCATCCCCGCCCACCTCTCCACCGCGGCCAACGGGCTGCAGTCCATCCTGCAGACGTGCCAGATCGTGGGGCAGCCGGGCCTTGTGTTGACGCAGGTCGGCGGCGCCAATGCCCTGCCGGTGACCGCGCCGATCACACTGACGGTGGCCGGTGTCCCGAACCAGGCGCAGCTCCCGAAACCTGCCGCCATCCAGACCACCCCCACGGTGGTGGAGATGAAGCGGGGCGCCACCGTACAGCCCCCACCCCTGACCCCTCAGGAGAACTCCGCCCTCGGCGCCGACAGCCTGGGGATGCGCACCAAGAAGTCTAAGGAGCAGCTGGCAGAACTGAAGGCCAGCTATCTGAAGAACCACTTTGCCAGCGATGCCGAGATCGCCCGGCTGATGAAGCTGACCAACCTCACCAAGGGTGAGATCAAGAAGTGGTTCAGCGACACGCGCTACAATCAGCGCAACTCCAAGAACAACCACGTCATCGTCTTCAACGAGAGCCCACCCGACGCCAACAACAGCAACGCCACCATCGTCATCGACTCCAGCGACGAAACCACCGAGTCTCCCACCTCTGGGCCTGTCAAGGAAACCAAGGAGACGAAGGAAGCTAAGGAGACAAAGGAGGCAAAGGAAACCAAGGAGACAAAGGAAGCAAAAGAAACCAAGGAAACCAAGGAAACAAAGGAACCGCGTAACAAGACCCGCAATCCTTTCCCAGATTTCACGCTCCAGAAGTTCAAGGAAAAGACCCCTGAGCAGCTGCTCCTCTTGGAAGACAGCTACCAGAAGTGTGACACGCCCACCGACGAAGAGCTGAGCAGACTGCGGACGGAGACCAAGCTGACCCGGCGGGAGGTGGATGCCTGGTTCACGGAAAGGAGGAAAGCTCCAGAACCCACGGAGCCCAAAGTGGAGCAGAAGGACGGCGAGGCTGTCAAATCCCTGACCTCCTCCAGGCAGGGGAGCCAGACCCCTCCCGGTGGCCGGCGGCAGGGCCGGGAGAAGATCGGGAAGAAGACTCCGGAGCAGCTGCACACCCTGAAGAGCGCCTTTGTGCGCACCCAATGGCCCACTGCCGAAGAGTACGACAAGCTGGCGGAGGAGAGCGGCCTGCCCAGGTCCTACATTGTCAACTGGTTCGGGGACACCCGATACGCCTGGAAAAACGGCAACCTGAAGTGGTACTACTTCTACCAGAGCGGGAACATCGGGGCCATCAACGGCAGCGGGTACAGGAAGCGGGGGAGGGGCAGGGCTCGGAACCGAGGCAAGGGGTGGTCCCGGAGGAACAGGCGCTCCTCCAACTCCAACTGGGGTCGGTCGCCCCCCGCCATCAAGTTCAAGACTGGGAAGGAGATTCTGAAGGAGTACTACCTCAAGCACAAGTTCTTAAACGAGCAGGATCTGGACGAACTGGTAGCCAAGTCCAACATGGGCTACGAGCAGGTGCGGGACTGGTTCGCCGAAGTCGGCAAGAGGGAGGAAATGGGCGTTGACCCCTTTCACGATGACACGGAGGAGGAGCCACAGGGGGAGGGTGGTGAGACGGCGGTGGAGGAGCAGAAGGACGGTGCTGGTGATGAAGATGAGGAAGAGGATGAAACCGATGACAGTGACACCTGGGAGCCCCCTCAGAGTGTCAGACGAACATTATCAGGATCAGAGGATTAGTGATGATGATCCAGGTGAGTGACTAGGTCCAGGAGAGGAATATATAGCACAGAGACTCCAACCATACACATTAGAAGTGACTATTCTGAATGACCTCTGTCTCTGTCTACAGGTGTGAAATTATTATTATATTCTTCTTCATTATATTCTTAATGATGCAGCTTCAATGCTTTAAGTTCCTCTTGTGCTTTTGTGCTTCAGTAATGACAGTAACTTCTTTAGTAAATGACAATTAAGTGTAGGAAATGGCACATATCCATTGTGTTGAAGAAGATTAGGATGTGAAGTACTTTGATAAAGTAATCTCCTATAATTACACTATGATTGGTAGAAAATGATTTTATATTTAAAAATTACTTTTTAATGTGACAGGTCTAATACTTTTTCCATTTTGCTTCCCCAGAATGCTCACTTTATGTATAGTGCAGAATAAGAAGAGGAGATGGAAGATGTCTGTCTCCCTGCAGAACGAGTTTGGCCATTACAATGCGGACCATCTATGTAGATGAAAAGGAGTTGTAGAATTATTTCCAAACCTGGAGGATGTCTGGTGCCAAAGTAACGCTGCTGCAGGCGGTCCTTGGAAACAGAGTTGCTATTCAGTCTGAATCAACGTTCAATACCTGAATCATGGTTTCACCCTAAAGAACTGATCATTAAACCTGTTCGCACATTATTTATTAGATAAAATAGGTGTGACCACTACCTCTCCCTCTCTAGTAGGTCGTAGACCACTTCAATGGTGGTGAAAGTTGTTGTTCTTACTGGTAATGTAATAACTTTGCAAGACCAAATGTTCTTGAACATGTATGACATGTCATCATATGTTTTTTTAAGTTCAGGAGAATGACCCTTTTATTTATTTGCCCTCTCACCCTTGTTAAAGGGATGCAGTGTGAAGCCCACAAATGTGGATTATTCAAACTGGTACTTTTTGTCCCTTTTGGCCTTCGTATTAATTTCAAATTTTGTTTGACCAGTATTTAAATTCTCCTGCTTAACAATGCAAAACTGTATTCATACTTGTGTTTGAGTTTTAAGTGCTTTTTTTAAGGACTAACCAAATAGGGGAGCTAATCAAACTTTTTCTTTCCTTAAGGTAAATTTTTTTATTTTCCATTTTCACCTTGCAAGTAAGTGACATGCTTCTTTCTGGGTGAAGTAAAACTGCCTAGAATCCTTTCAGCACACTGTGGGGAATCTTCAACATTTTCCAGCATGGAAGTGACATGTTTATAACCAAAAAAAGCAAAGATGTACAAGTGCACCGGTATAAATGAACAAGCACCATTTCATCCAAATCAGAGTCACCCCCAGGGCACAAAGGTGTGCTTTGAAGTTCTTTGTCGTCTTTTTTTTTTTTTTTAATAGTGGGTTAGAAAATCAGTAGCTCAGTGGAAACAGCAGCTGTGTAAACTGAGCAAATTTAGTTGCATCTCCAGATGCCCCAAGGCACACAATCATGCCATGTCTTTTAGAAATGGTCTGGGCTAATGGGATCGGGCTTATGTTCTGCTGTCATTGAGTGTGTCTGCATGTGTGCCTGTGTGTGTGTGTGTGTGTGTGTGTGTCTGTGCGAGCGTGCGTGCGTGTCCCCATTTTTAAACATCAGGCTGGACCTTCCTGACTGGCCCTCCTTTTAAAATCAGACTGTTTGGTTTTCAGATATGCAACATTAACAGAAAAATGTGATGATAGTGCTGTTTTAGCAATTAATGGGGGCAATTTGAAATACTGTAAAATTATTATTTTTTATTCCTCCTTCATGGGTGGCTTCTTAATATTTTAAATTACTTTATAAAATTATTTATTGGTTTATTGTATGCTCAGAAAAACAAGTATAGTCACTTACAGAGCAATAACAAAGTGTTCTGAACATGATCAGTGACTGTCGTTCCAATCTGGATCATAAATAAACTGCGCCTAATGTTAAGATTCACAATCAGTGTGCATTGATTTTTACCCTTGACATGCAAGAACATGGAGAAGTGAAACAGACACTGTCTTGTTCCAGGACTCTTCTCTGAACTAGCTTATATAGCGGACTGTGTTGTCGGGAGTGTTTGACACTCATCGAGGACAGACGACAGTACCTAGGTCACAGGTACTCAAGAGACTTTTGAAACTTCTGTTTCAGGCTTCATGTTGCTACAGACTTTTCCTGCTCACAAATAACCACTAAGGACAATACAGGAAAGCAACATTCATTTTGTACATACAATATGTTGTGCTATTGTATTTGACCTGTAGTTTTTAAATAGTTTTCTACTTTTTCTAATTTACAGTAATGATCGGTTTATGCTTGACTTCAATCCATCGCTTGCATGTGGTGTTTAGAATGACATTTGCTAATACAGTAGTTGGCTCTACCATTTTATAGTGTTGATGTTCTGTCCACTTGAGGGGGAAAAGGAGAATGCTTTTGAAGATTAAAATAAATATTGCATCTCTTTTCTTCTGCTACGGAACTGTCCTGGTCCTCTGTACATCTGTGTTGACGTCAGCTAGCAGAGGCCCGAGTTAACATGGTGAAGTTTTGCCTGCAATGTATTTGAGTTGGTGGATACTGTACATTATCAAGATATGTTTTATTTATCTCTTTAAAAGAGTATTGTTCAGATGTCTTTCCTAAAATGTCATCAAAGAAGGACATTTTGATACTACCAGATAAAGAATTGTACACATTCAAATTATAGTGTCCAAAAGCATTTCTCTGTATGTGACACTGTTCAAATTATTTTAACCGTGAAATTACTCTGAAATTGCTTGTAAATGTGTTATTCCTTTTTGTAAGATCCAATGGGATGTCAAACACAGACATCAACCACTTAAAATGGTGTAACACAATGTATCCTCTTACTGTAGGCTGTTAGCCTATCCTTGCCCTTTGGCTCAGTAAATTTTGTGAAATATCTGTATGCTGACAGTCAAGCATGAAAAGTTGTATGGTTTATAAGTAAGTGTTTTTTTGATGCGCAACCTTGAACTTTGTATATACTTTACCTTGATACAGAACAATACCATGGACCCTTGCAAGTACTTTGTTGTCAGTGACAACAAGCTTTATTCCCTTGAATTGAAGGTATTGTTTAGTGCAATTAATTTAAAATTGAAAGATGTTTTAACAAGCTGTGGCTTTCACTTGGGTATTACAAAATATATCTTTTATACTGATGTGTTTGGAGACCATGCTAAATAAACTTTTGAAGATAAAGTGGTTATTAATATGTTCTTATTGCAGTATCAGAATTTCAATAGAGCTCTCACCATTTTTAAATGGAAGTCTGCCATTTTGTCCTGTTGAGCTGATGGAAATATTTAATGCCATTGTAATTTGTTGTAATATTCTGATGTTATAATGCCAGACTTGTAAATTATACTGAGTTCTTTATACTGATTTCATGCACTTGGCACCAACTGACACATTTACTTGATTCCAGTGTAGATGTGACAGTGCTGCTGCAGATATACTTTATATAGGGTTTTCAGCACAGAGGTGTTGCACAAGAAAACCTGATCCAAATCCATCTACAACAGAAATGAGAAATCCTGATAAAATATTTCTTCTAGTTCAAACACAACATAGACATAACATCACCACTTTCAATTTGCTATATTCTTAATGTTTATATTCCTAATGTTATATTCTACATTTACATTTAGGACACATTTACATTTAGGACAAAGTAATCACTGATTTTCCAGAATTATTACTTAGCTGACTGTTATAAGCCAACCTGCCCGCTAGTCCCGTTTAAAATAAATCTATTCCAAGAGCTTTCACTTTCAGTTCACAATGGTATCAGGGGTTGAGCTAGTTCACCAAATTCACTAGAGAACTGAGCAAGCCAAAGGCAAATGAGAGAGGTGAACGACACACAAATTGTCCTACATCTCATAGAATGTACAGTATAAATGAGGCATTAAATTGGGGTATAAATCAGATAGATTTAAACCAAACTCTATGGGATGTTCCTGAATTTCTAACAGAAAAATACAAATTTGGAGGACTGTGTTGGAACAATAAATTGACTTTTGTCATTATTTCAACCATTACTCACAAAGAAAATGTGCTTTGGACATGTATCCAGTAATAATTTGCTTTCCCAGTTTCTGGTTTTGGAAAGCAGATTTGGAGAGAAGGAAGCATTCCCCCTGATGCTCTGCTTGCCAGTTGTGCTTGACCTCAAACAGACATTGGATTCTTAATCCTGACTCTTTTTCATTCCTCATTTCCTAGCAAGCGCGGCGTGAGTGCTCTGCTCTTGGGCTAGTATACCACAAGGATCCAAAGCTTTGGATGGTGCAGAGAACCTATGTAAGGGAAACAGAAACCATCTATGTTATTAAAGTAGCAGAAACATGTATACTGCTTGGATGCTCGGGAGAAATATGATATTGCTAGGGCATCTAGGCAATTCTCTTACTCTTGAGACACTGAGGCAGTGCTTTGTTTTTTTTTTAATATTACTTTTGGATGCTAAAGGGGTCTTGGGACCATGCTGATGTCCTGGGTCACTAATGTTCATCTTTAGCTGTTGGGACTCAGCTAAAGATGTCAGAGTACAATGGCCCCGTGATTTAACCTTCTGTATCCCCACAGACTCTAGGCAGTGTTTACAGCTGTGCTATGGAAATTAAGGCGCCCCCTGCTGGAGCCATGCTGACACTGCATTCTCACAGCCAACTGTCCAACTGCAGAGCTAAGATGAGAGAATGCCACACTACAGCTGTCTTTAGAGTCTTCTCGTCTTGTTCAAAATGTTATTGTACTATTGAAACAAGATATTGGTTCCATTACACTACATATGAGCCTCACAGACACACTTGCCCAAAGAGGCATATGTTTTTGTAGATTGTGTGGCCTTTTGTTCTTAAGTTAAAGTGTATGTGACGCTCATAAAACATATGGCTTCAAAAGTGCAGGTGCAGCATGCATTTGCCCGTATTCTTTCGGATTTGAAACGGCGCTTTACACCTGCTTGCATAATGTAAGCTTTTCAAACAAAGGACTACAACGCCCCCTGGCGGTCACGCTACCAAACCCCAACAGGAAGTGTCGCTCTGCTTTCGTCCTGAGCAGCCACGTCAGGGGACATTGGCCTAACCGATAACGATGACAAATTCAAACGCAATAGCATAGCAACACAGCGAACAAAGGTGCTTCTAACTTTGCTGGCTAGCTAGCAAACGAAAACGCTTTTTATATTCGGATCGGAGCCTTTTCGGGACTGTTGTCAGAAGTGTTGCCCGCACAATTTTGATGCAAAGATGTCAGATATCGGGGACTGGTTTAAAAGCATACCTTTCATCACCCGGTACTGGTTTGCTGGGTCAATCATAGTTCCTTTGATTGGAAAATTGGGGCTCATTAGCCCTATGTATCTCGTTTTATGGCCAGACGCTTTCTTCCAGAAATTTCAGGTAAGGAAATAGCAATATTTTGTCCCTTTGTAGTCACTGTCTAAAATGTGCATGTGCAAGTGCAAGCTAGCGAGGTGAATATAGTGAAATTTCTGTAGGTAGTTAGCTAACTGATACTTTATGGTCGTGGCTAGCGAAACATGTATTTTGCAAGGTTTGTATTTCCTACATTTCAAATATCACATTATCTTGCTGATTATACTGTAAACAAAAAATACTGATACACAACAAGCTGTATGTAGCGTCAAGGCCTAGACGTGTGGCTCTTGTTTGACGGGAATCTTGTCCATTAGCCGATCGACGCTAAGGCTTCGGTTAACCCCCAAGTGCCGATCCAGAATCAGTGTAGGTGTTCCTAAACTAAAAGCGAATGACTTTTCACGAGAGATGGATGCTAGTCCAGGATCGGCGCTTCGGTGTCAAATGTATGTGAGGTCCGCGAAGGACCCAAAATGCAGGCTGGACTTCCGGGGCAGGAATGTCGGAAGCAACCAAACTAATGGAAAGCGATGTTGTTGGTTTCATTGCACCAACGTTACTTGTTCACTGGCACCACTGGCAATCAGTGATGAAACGACAGATTAGTTGCCGGCACTTTCAAATGCATAACACTGACCAGGGATCCGTTTTGGGGTCAAGGTAACGATTGCATTGGCTGACTTTATTCAGAGTGCGGCGCTCGATGTCTGTCTAGGGGGGTGAAAACGAAAGCATACTGAAGAGGACATACAGTATTTCACTACTAGTGACCTTTATTCAGTAATGTGTGCGACTTCTCCAAGAACAACATCGTCGTCAGAGATTGATATTTAGTTAAAGTTGGCTAGCCAGTTACATTTAGTTCATCTAGATCAAAAACTCATGTCATGCTAAGCTGGTTCCAGCTGGACGAGATGCTGTTTTTGGTATACAAAAGGAGGATATTTGGTAAAGACAGCACACTTGCCAATTTGCTCCTGCATAAAGTGAAGTCTTCACTAGCAGGAAGACTTCAGAATCCCCTTATTTGTTTTGTGATAAGTGTAATACAGCCTTAGATCCAGAACCATCTATGAAATACTGTATATATATAGAGTTCAACGATCAGTCAGACCCATCTCAGTCTGTAAGTCCTATTCACATATGCAAATCCATGTTATTTTAAACATTTCAGAAACAAACTGAGAGAGGCAAATTCAGTATGTGTTAAAATTGCTTGAATATCTGCTCTGTTACGTGGGTGGATGCATTTTGTACACAAATATAGACATTGCCTTGAAAAATAATGTTTGACGTGAATGGAAATGGGACAATATTATATTTCCTTTATGTATAGTGACAGTGACTGACAACCATTCATTGTTTTCTTCATGACTGATGAGCACTTTGGGTTTCTTTTGTTTTCATGCACAGAAACATCATACAGCTGTAGGGGTGCACTTACCAACAAGAAAGCAGCTCCAATTCATGTTGTTTGGGTTGGTGAAGTGAAAAGCGAAGGAAAAGCTAAGGATGTTGTTCTGTGCAGCTCTGGCCACTAGAGGGAGCATTCACACAACAGATGCCAACTGAAGATGCACAGCACTGTACCACTCAATACGGCTTGTTTTTTTTTTTTAATCGTACACGAGTCAATGTAGTGACATCTGTTCGTGTTACTGAGCTATAACTTGAATCTGAGTAACAGACTAATTTTAGAACACGGGATGTCATGTGGACCTGAAATCATGAGAGAGGGCTTAATTGTAAGCAGTGATTAGACTGTTATCAGAGACTTGTCATCATAGACTTAAAGATAGAGTTTAATTCATCCAACTCTAGTGCCAGACCAGTGTCTCCTCCCATACGAGTGCCCCCAGGTGTCACACTGTTACTCACAACATGTATCTGAGCAGTTTCTGTGGATGGGTATTAGTGTGGTTGTGGATGGGTGTTAAGTTTGGGCAGTAATGTTACCTTAATGAGGGGTTGCCCGCCAGCTGACGGGAAACAGCAGTGGAGGAGCGTGCCCTGTTGGTCCCGCCTTGTTCTCTCTAATGTCGACTCACGCTGGGCGTGGGCGGACGGTCGCCGCTCGGCCTTGTCGCACAGCTGGCCCGTGACGGCTCTCCCGTCGAGCCCGGCGTGTCCGCCCCTCGCCGCATGTCACTTGGGCAGCGTGGTCTCAGCGGAGGCCCCAGCGCCCTCTGTGGGTGTTCCCAGAGTCACATCATGTTTACGATGAAGGGGGTCATGGGAGGCGGCAGTCTGTGGGCACACTGCACCTCACAGAGCCTTGTTTTGCAGTTATAGCTGTATGTGTGCTTGAATAGCGAAATTAGCACTGCACACACAGCCAACACATCTCTTCCGTTGTGGTGCAGCGTTTTTTTTTTTTTTTTGAACATGGAAGGGTTTGCTGGTGCATGGTTGAATTAAGGTAAAGTGCAAATGCAGGATTTGGTTTCTGAAAGCCTCCGTTTCGTTTCGTGAAAAGTCAGCCGCGCCGTAGTCAGTTGGATATTTGAACGAACTGCTTTCGGTCGACAAGCGGCGCTTCCTGTGTGGTGGGCAGGTGGCAGACGAGAAGCCCCGGCAGGTTG
This sequence comes from Megalops cyprinoides, assembly GCF_013368585.1. Classification (NCBI taxonomy): domain Eukaryota; kingdom Metazoa; phylum Chordata; class Actinopteri; order Elopiformes; family Megalopidae; genus Megalops; species Megalops cyprinoides. The sequence continues at coordinate 14,451,675 of NC_050603.1, forward strand.
TCCCGTGTGCGGCTCTGACCTTTGACGCCCTCCCTAGGTGGCTTCCATGGGTGATGGAGGGTGGGCATGGTGGGGTAGATGAGGTGACGAGGCCTGCGAGAGGGTGTGGGCGCGACTGCATGGCTGCTTCATGCACAGAGATCACAGTGTACTTTTTGGAAGGGTGGTGGGGGGGGGGGGGGGGGGGAGAGAACGCGGACGAGTCAGGCCGCGAGTTTCCACAGCGCCGAGTTCCGAGGGAGGGGGGGGGCGGAGCGCGGGACAGGGGGGAGAGAGAGAGTGGAAGCGCCTTGTTTACTGACCCAGTTTCCTGTGCCAGGCAGTTACGAAGCAAATATGGATGACAGAGGGCGATGAATGCGGGCATTATCGCCGCCGCTTGTCAGGGGCCCGCCGCCGTGCCAGCGCCACGGCTACGCGGCTCTGGCCGGCGTTTCCACGGCGATTACACAGCAGAGGGCGAGAGGGAGGAGACTCAGACTGTCTGGGGCGGACTAGGTCACGCTGGTGACGACGGCTCCCCTCCTTGTAACTGCAGCAGCCCGTGCTCTCGGCTCTCCCGCCCCTGTCTGCGTATCAAAATCCCTGCGCACAAAGGACCTGGAACAGTCTGTACTCTTCACATTTTAGTTCACAAAAAAAAAATGTATGCACACACGCGCACACACACACACACACACACACACATACACACAATACAAGGATTTGTTTATTGGTGTATGGCCATTTTTAAACTGCATTTCCGGCTGTACTCTGGGCTGTAGTTGAAATCAGAGGAACAGTAAAGGAAAACAACTGAACAGTTATATTTTGCCACGGCATATAGGCCTTATCTCAGTCATGCTGTACTGTTTTTCCCTGCAGATATGGAGACCAGCGTCCTCAACGCTCTACTTCCCGGTCGGCCCTGGTACGGGATTCCTATACTTAGTCAACCTGTATTTCCTGTACCAGTACTCCACCAGGCTCGAAACAGGTAGGACCCCTCGCGCATCTCATTGTAGTCACTTCGTCCACTGTGTCCTTGCGAACGAGTGTCTGTTATTGCCGTAATGCAGCACCTGGCACCTGAACCAGAAAAGCATTCGCCCGCTATACAGAAAGATTCCGCTGTCCTCCCCTCGACCTGCAGTACCCGGAGCCAGGGTGACAACACAGAGACAGGGCTCATCATTTCTGAAAGGACCCATTAAACAACTGTGTGCGGCCATTGAAGTCTGGAGAATACAAAGGCCGCATTCAAGCTGTGTGCCATTTCACTGTCCGCACGGCCTGTTCAGAATCTCATTTGTGCCGATGATAACCGTCTGCGTCCAGTAGAAGACATTGTCATTATTTACTTACGTGGCGGACGGCCTTATTCGGGGTGAAAACGCGATACAGAATTGATGCACATAAAGAGTCTGAAAAGGCAAGACAGAGCTTTTATTTACAACCAAAGACAAGTTTGCAAACAGCAACATCTTACTAACACGCAACTTGCCTACAAACTGATGGCTAATAGAGGATAAATCCCCAAGTGAACAACATACTCTGTGCTAAAAGAGCAATGAAACTTCAGAAGAGGCTACTAGGTAGACTGAGGGATGTGGCTCATTCCGCCACTGTGGGGCCTGGGAGTGAGCGGGCCTTGGCCACGCAGCATTTGAGGAAATGGACAGACAGACAAACAGATGGCCCGCGTAGGAGGGGTCCAGGGCACCAGCCAGCCTGCGAGGAAAGACGAGAGACGGCGGAGCGGGGATGGTATGGTCGAGGGCCTGGTAAGATGGTGCAGGAGGTTTTGAAGCGGAGACGAGCTATAGCGGGCAGACAGTGAAGAGAGATGAGAGGAGAACTGGCATGAACAGTGAAGACCAAACAGGCTGCGCAGTTCTGGATGAGCTAGAGCAGCTGAATGGGCTAGTCAGGGAGCCTAGTCAGGAGGCAGTCACGGTCATTTGGGCGGGAGAGCAGCAGGGGTTAGACCAGGCGCGAGAAATGGGCGGAGTCTCTCTATGCTGGCCATGCAGATGTTGCAACAGTGCAGGTCACTGTGTCCTTGGTGGGTAGGAATTTCTTGATTCCACATTCAACAGCTTACTGCAACTAACATGGAATTCTGTATGACAAAAATCGGTTTATTTTACTCAACTTTTTATCTTTAACGTATGCTTAGAAATATCACAGCCTGTCCCTCCTGGTTTTCAGGAATGAGCAAATAACTTGCAGGATAGGGTAATTTCAATGGCAAGTTCATTTTAATTGACCCCCATTATTCAGACTAATTTTACTGGGATAGGAGATATAACAGTGGCTGTCCTGAAAGGTGGACCTTCCATGCTAACACAACACCCACTCTTCCTTGTACAGGCGCATTTGATGGAAGACCAGCAGACTACATATTCATGCTGCTGTTCAATTGGATCTGCATCGTTGTATCCTTTCTCATTGTGTAAAATTGATTGTGGGTCTTGGCAAATGGGGGCTCTGCTCTATCTTACACTTTTAACAGTTTTGGGGAAGAGGCCAATATACATGCTGTTAATGACAATACAGGTGGGGTGTTTTGCGCAATTCCCCACATGATTATTATCAGATCATTATCTGTTAGAATTTTAAAATCCTACAGTAATATTTCAGTCTCAGAAGTGCAGGGCATGTCCACTACTCAGTATAATTAGTTCATAAGCCCGCAGTTCCATTGGAAATGTTTTCTGCAAATCCATTTTCTCCATGCCCAGACTAAGGGCATAGTTGTTCTCTCCTCACCCACTCACTGCCCCCCTGCCAGCTGGTTATACTACAATCATCTTTCTGCTTCATCATCTTTACTCCCCATATGCCAGCTCAACGTGTCCCCTAGAACACATTCAGTGGTCAAGAACCTCCCAATCCCCACTCCCTTGTATCTTCTGAGGGAGCCATTGTGCAATCACTGTTCTGGCCAGCAGGGGGCCACACACTGATATTACCCTACCTCAGTATAGAGTTACTTGCCTCTTCAGGTAAAGGCTATCTGAAGGGTTCAAGGGCAGTGTTTAACTGGCAACTGAAACAGACAACCTTCTGATCTCGGGTTCTATACCCCACCCTCAGCACCTCTGACTTGCGATACCCAATTTGGCATTTGCACTGTGTCAGCAAGGTGCCTTGCCAACCGCGTACGCAGTGAGGAGGTCTATCTAGGTCACAGCTAACATGAAAGCCCGTTGCAAGTACAGACGTTTTAATCACGCCACTCAAACTCCTTTCAACGTCCCAGTTTTGGTAAACCTTTGCTGGTGATGCTATCATAAACGTTTGCCGTAGCCAAATGTTTGATACACGTATGGCAAAGGCTGGAGTTCACAGCACAGCTGAATTAAACAGATTGCTCAAGCTTTGATTTGTTATTGTATTGTGCAAATGTCATGGTCATGTCCTCAAATTACTCCTTGCTCCTGCTCTGCTGTGTAGCCCTACACTGGTGTGTGCGTGTGCGTGTGCGTGTGCGTGTGTGTGTGCGTGTGTGTGTGTGTGTATAGGTAATGGTTAGAAGCTGTATTTTATACTTTGATTTAATTCTCCTAAAAGCCCTAGGGTGTGTTGAGTATTCTTTAACTTTGCCTGTCCAGATAACAGGATTAATGATGGACATGCAGGTAAGATTTTCCTCCTCCTTCATCTGTTATAAATTAAATCACAAATTTCAGACTAAGATTAAAAAATGTCACAATAAATTTAAATAACTCTTTCAAGGTGACCTTCGTGAGTACACATGAACAAAGTAAAGTTATGATTTAAAAGATTAAGGACAAAATTATTCAAATGAAAATGTCATGGATTAAAATAATCATGAAAATGTGTAGTTTTTTTTTTTGGGTAAATGTGCTCTGATTACATGAACGTAACTAAGCAGCCAGAATTGATTACCCTGTATTGATAAGACCAGACGTTTTGGACAGTAAAAGCCCATTTTGTTCCATTCACTCAATCTCATTGATGTAAATAAACAGAATCTCTTGCACACAGCCAAGCTTTCGAAAGTGGCCCAGCTGAATGACTAATGTCAAATCTGGGAAGAAAAAAATGAACTGACCGTTATATTCCAAATGCTTTATATTCTGATGCAGACTGTCACATAGTTGAAACACTGATCAACATACGGTTTAACTGAAGTTAAATAAAGAGTTTTTTTTTTTCCTTGACTCCTTGTCTGAGCCTGGTCTGAAATTAACTTGTCAGTCCATGTGCTATCAGGTCCTTTAATGCATATAGCATATAGCCAGTGTCCACTGAATGTGTTGGAAGTTCATCAAGAGCTCACAAGATCCTTTTTAAGAGACAAAGATAGATAGTTTAGCTATCACGCTAACAAATAAGCAGACACCTCTATTAGTGAGGACTTTCCAATAAATGTATGAGCCAAGGATTATGACCATTGTGAAATACTCAACATCTCACAGATAGGTTTGTAATAATGACGGTTTACCAACATTCCAACACAGTTCACGTCTTGTTGTCATTTCACACACTACAAACTGCTGACAAAGATTCAAGCACGATTGCAAACACCGAGGAATTTCGCACCCCTGTCTGGTTGCCACTAACTTTGTCCAAATATATGGTTTAATCAGATAGGGGTTAGATAGGGGTTAATGTTGTTCAAAGTTCTCCCTCATAAGGATGTGCGATGTTTAACTACAGTGCACGTTTTTCAGCTCCTGATGATTCCTCTGATTATGTCAGTGCTCTACGTCTGGGCCCAGCTGAACCGGGACATGATAGTCTCCTTCTGGTTTGGAACCAGATTTAAGGTATAGTGCACAGCGTATCTGGTAACAAACAAATATTAGGTAAAGTTCTCTGAGCAGCACAGAGTTCAAGTATAACTTCATTTTCTAATGATAAGTATTAGACTGTATTACCAGTTTATTGTTAAGCCATTTTATTCATACCTTAGCTGTGTCCTTAAGGTCTCTTTAAAATTTAAAATTCTGTAAATAAGACTATAGGCTGTTTCTTTAATCTTTTTTTTAACCTTCTAATCATCAGGCTTGTTATCTTCCGTGGGTCATTCTTGGATTTAACTACATCATTGGAGGCTCGTAAGTATTGCTTATGAATTGCTGTACGTTGATTTCATTCCAACAGTAGTCAAATATGTTTATCATTTGCAAACTCAAATACAGAAGGATCACTTATCCTCATGTTAAGTGCACTTGTCTAAATGCTCTAAGTACATACTGAGACAGAAAATATGTTTTAGTATGTGGAATTAAATGACTTTGAAACACCCTGACCTGTGCGTTCTCTTTTTTCCCCAACATTTGCAGTGTTGTCAATGAGCTGATTGGAAACCTGGTGGGCCATCTGTACTTCTTCCTGATGTTCAAATACCCCATGGACCTGGGTGGCAGGGCCTTCCTCTCCACCCCACAGTTCCTGTAAGCTTTACATCACTTCCTCTCATTGTTCAGAGTTCATGTTATGTAACATTTCACCCTGGACCTGGTGGTGCAGTCCAAAGAAAGTGTAGAAGTACTCCACAACCTCTAACGCTGGACTACAACTTCCATCACCACCCTTGCAAATCACTGACCCATACTCCCTCTTTGAACATGCCCCAAACTCATGCCTGTCTTCCCTTTGTCCGTCAGGTACCGCTATTTCCCCAGCAGACGAGGTGGAGTGTCTGGGTTTGGGGTCCCTCCCCCCAGCAGGAGACCCCCCGCCCAGGATCAGGGAGGGGTCGGAGGGGGACGTCACAACTGGGGCCAGGGATTCCGGCTGGGGGATGAATGAAGTTGAGGGGATGCCTGCTCCATCAGGCAAAGACAATGTTTTTACTGTGCTAGTGGAAATGGCAAAAGATGTGGCTAGGAGAGGGTTTTTTTGTTTTCTTAGATTGCTTTTTCCCCTTGGACAGCTGTGAGAGAGGAGAGAATTGTTCAGTGGCAGTGTCACACCTGCAGATCAGCATGTGGTCTTGGTTTTGTTTTGTGTGCTGTCTCATGGTGCCATATCGCAGTTCGCTGTAATTAATGATTGCATCAAGAGCACGGGAAAGGCGCTCGGGCTGTTTGAACAACGTTGCTTTGGAAGATAGCAGCTCATTTCGAAGCGTGTGGAAAATACTGAAGCTTCCTCACTGCTCTGTTTATGAACTCACTGTGTAAGGGGCAACAAGGCCCACATTCTTGGGTGGCAGGACCTCTTTTTTTCCAACAACTAGCATCAACTAGCCTCAATTTTTCTGCAGTTGGGTGCCTCCTTAAGCTCAGAGGTAGCAAAACACTGTCCAATACCAAATGCAAATGCTTTTTTTCGCTGGATGTGGTCTTAAAAGACCACTTGCTTATGAAGTAATCAGGCAGTTCTGTGTTGATCTTATTGTAGTGCAGTTGTACGTCAGGCAAATGACTCTGCCAGCGCTGTCCAGGTCTCTGTATAACACATATGTGCCATATCGCGCCCACATTGCTCTGCTCTCCACGCACTACAGCAGTTCAGCTTATCGGAGTCGTGGAAATACAACACGGATACGACAGCATATGTTTTGTAGTTTAAAAATAGCACTGAATTCTGGGAAATCATACCAGTTCCGGAAGATAAACAAAGTGACGTACAGTGCCAAAATATTGTTTCCAAGGGGAAGATGTCTCAAAATGTCTTGTCAGGTTGATATTAACTGGCACACAATGTAGAGCTGTTCCACACTAGACCCTGGGGTATATATGTATGTTCCCTTGGGGAATTATGAATACTTATCTTCAAAGGGATTCTGCTTTGTACTGCAGCAGGGTAAAAGGTGAAAAATAATTTAACAGTGACACCCATACATACAGATTCAATTTACTTCATTTACCCTATTTTAAAGAGTTTGATGAATTTCTGGTAATTTTTTGTCACCAATATAAAAATCCTTGGATATTTCACTATGATTCTTTTAAATGAGATTTTGGCATTTATTTTGCTGTGCTGATGCATAAAGCAGAATCTGAGCTCTTTAGTCTTATTCGTCTAATTATGGTCAGATGTGATTTTTGTATCTCCCTTGTAATAGTCCCATACATCAAGCTAATGCTGTGTTGAATAAAGAATGTTTCTATGTATCTGTGTAGAGAACTATTCCATCCAGTTTCACAACAATTGAAACAGGTGGTGTATGATATGTATATTAGTGATGAACACTGTTTCACTCTGAAACAGGTGTGAATTATGTCAAAACCTTTTAGAAATAATTTGTGTGTTTGATGGCACATCTGTCTTTGGCTGGTTTTGATGAGCAAAAACGTTTTTGGCTGACCTTTCGCATGTGTCCTGGAACAGACATAGGCATCAGCATGCAATCACACCAAATGTACATGGCACAGTTGATCTTTGTGCTGTATGATACCGTCTCGTACAGTTTAATCGCTTGTTTTAAACATAGTCAACACCAGTTGACCATTTTTGGAATTAAAACACATTCTTAAAAATAGGTGGTGCAGCTTATACTTTTGAACGCATTTCCACCAGGACAGTAGATTTATCAGTTAATCTATAAAGTGTTACTTAGTTGAGCCACTGGTTTGTCACTTGTGTTAGTGTATCAAGTTTAATTCCAGCAAGGTTCCCGTGGCCCTTCAGCCTTTGAGTGTCCTTGTAAATGTTATCATCCTGGAAATACATGAACAGGTCAAATACTTCCTTCAAATGTGGCAATTGCATTGCTAATAAGGTTTGTTCTGCTGTTCACTAGTAGTGTGAATCTTGGCAATAGATAACTTGGATAACTTGGATTATCTGTTTCTTCTAATGAAATAGTGAATGCATGTTATTGTAAAGGCTAGTAAATACAGGGTGGAAATTTTGGAAAGCAATGCATCTCTAAGTAGCCCCCCCCCCGGTTAAACATATTTTGGCCCAAAGTGGCCCAATTTCACAAGAACTCGACTATTGCAGCAATTGAAATAATCCTTGAAAAGCTTACATTTATCCTTAAAAATTCAAGGAAAATATAAATCTGATTTGAGCAGGAAGACTGTTACTTTTCAAGTAATAGAAATGTGTGTGTGTGTATGGGGTTGGGGTCTAAAGAAAGGCCTCAATATAATCTACTCTTCAATCTACAGGACAAAATGCAGGTGCCGTTCAGCACCAACACAAATATTACCGTGTTCTGTACACTGAACATCTCTCCCAGTTCCAAATAGAATACTGACGCGTAAGAATTGCTCAGGTGGGGCTGACACCCTTTCCAGGGTCATAGTTGTCAACAGACACACGTTCACAACTGTCATCGCGCAGACAAAACCTGGCAGATGTGAGAAGTCCCACACATTCATATTCATATTTCAGCTGAGAATGTTTAAAAATGGATTGCACTGCAGGCAACTTTAAATGGAGCACAAATAATGAACCGAATAATATCTGCTTCAAAATGAAGAAAAAAAACTCAAGTAAGATGAAGTCTTATGATCAGACAGAAAGCACTGACATCACAGGGCAGGGCATGCATTCTAAACTGCTCTCTTGGCCCCTCCAATCACTTCCAAGTTGGAAGTGACTCATGATAATATCACCTTTCATACCCCTGTTATATATTGTATTGAGTTACGTTTTTATGATGTGCGTATCAAATGCCTGCTTTCCGACCACTGCGATACATCAGGGTGTTTTACTGTCTCACTGCTCCCTCAGCTCCTTCACTCTGGCCTCCCATATGATCTCTGTGCCATCAAGCAAAATGGTCAACTGCTGTAGGGGACAAGAAAGCAATAGAGAGTGCAGTGACTGAATGCTTCTCCAGGATCCTCTGGAAACTTTAAATAGGCTGTGTTTTTATTGGATTACAGCAGACAGCAACTGGTTTTTAAAAAAGCAGGATCTTGGTTGAAGTACAGTATTCTTGGTATATGTCCTAACATGACTATAGCGGAAGCGTAACATAAAGAGCTTGTAACTGTTACCAGGTCTTGTATCTGCAGTTGAAATGGAACTAGTACTACATGCAGTAGAGTATTCCTAGAAAGCTGACGTGTATAAATGTACTGATGTGTCAATCTGAGAAATAAAAATGACGACTACAAGAGAAGAAAAGGAGCGGCCTGTGCAGCATGTGTCTGGATTGATTTCAGGGAGATTATTTCCCACACTCAGGTTTCCCAGCAGAATGCTCCATGCAGCTGGGAGTCCTGTGTTCCCGTGGCGACGACTGGCTGCCTTTGAAAGATCCACAATGTCACTTGATCTCAAGGACAAGGCGTTCTTCGCAAAAGCATTAAAAAAAAGTCTCAGACACAAAACCCCGCCCACGTACAGGCGATGCGCGGATTGGATTTTGTAGAATGTCCATCTGCCAGAAAAGAAACTGAATGAAGTTGGGCTCTGTAAAACCGAGTAGAGTATTGCCAACAGATGTAGTGGTTCATGGTGTCTTGTTACAAAATGCAGGACATACCACTGTAAGGACCAGCTGGAACGTAAAGGGACAAGTCACTCCTATTACAAATGTAACAAAATTCCCCCAAAATTGTACAAATCTGTTGCAATACAGAAAAATATTTACAAGGACCCTTTTTTTAAAAGTGTAATAATGCAGCAGTCCAGCTTTGGCACTCAACAGCAACCTCCTGGTCAGTGGAGTCCACTCATTTGTGCCTCTGACTACATTTCAGCTCAGCCAAAACGCTCTCACAGTGTCTCTGTAACATTTTCTCAGACTTTGCAATGTTACACCCACGCCGTGAGAACGCTGTGCATTAGCTGGGACAGTGCAGGTGTGAAATCATTGGTTCCGAAATACGAAAAATAGAGCTTCTTTCCTCTTCCTTCCACCTCTTCTGTGCAATGGGCAGGGGCCACCATTCCAACCTGCATGTAGGGGAAAAAATAATAAAAACTAAAAACCCCAATGACATGTTTTCAGTCTCACACATATAAGTAACACGTAATATACAATCTACACTTGATAAGCATATGTAGCTGCAACCCTGTAGAAGCTTGAAGCTTATCTATGTGGATCATTTCCCAAACAATCTTTTTGACTTGTGAATGTTTTAACAAAATTTATCTGAATTATTCACTACTAGCCTGGTGTTAACACTTGCAAAATTTAAACAGTGAATGCTAATATGAGTTTGGCACTGTTTTCACATATTAATAATCTTCAGGCCTCTTCCAAGATTACGGTGAACTAATTACCCACTTCTTAACAGATTTTGTCCATGCAGTGATTACCTGTCACACATTTATCCTGTCACCCTGCCAGGGATGTCTTCCGCCACATTATCAGAGTCTGAGACCAGCTCCTGTTCCCCTAAATCTCCGTCCACCCCAGCAGTCATCTTCACCCAGCTCCCATGATTCTCTCTGGCTTGTCCGTCTTGGCCACCGTTCTTGCCAGCATCTGACGTGTTCTGCCCCAGCTTGTTGGAAAACCAGTCATTGATTTCCTGGCTGCCCCGCGTGGGGCCCTCTGACAGCCTCTTGACATCCTCCGGCATCTTCCCGTCCTGGTAGCGCTGTTTTGGGACATTCGGGGCGTGCTTGGAGCTGGCTGGCAAGCCCAATCCATTCTGCCCTTTGTCGCTTAATTTCTGGAACAGCTCCATCCACTCTAAGGTTCCGCTCTTCAGGGCCAAACGGCTGTCCTTGAACCAGCGGACGATGTCAGTGCGAGCCAGACCAGTCTGGAGCTCCAGGTGATTGTATTCCTCAGGCGAAGGCCACCGAGTTTGTGCAAAAACATCTTTGAGTTGCCCCAGAGACTTGCTGTCTATCGGAATGGGGCCAGCAGAAGGGGCAACGATAGGGATGGGAGACCTCCTGGATTGGGCCTCCAGGTCGCGCATGCCGTTCAGCATGCCCTGTCGCTGCCTCTCCTCCACGTGTGCCTTCTTCGAACCCATGGAGTTCAGAAGGGCTTGTTCCAAGTTGTCACGCAGCGCGCGACGCTCAGAAAACCAGCTATTTATTTCGTTCTTGGAAAGTCTGGTTTCGGTCACCAGGCAATCGATTTCACCCAGCGTCGGGAAGCTGCTCCTCTGGAAGCTCTCCTCCAGAATCTTCAGCTGCTCAGAGGTCTTCCCTTTCACTCTTTCCAGAAGAGGAAACTGGGTGGGAATAGATTTTTTCAGCGTGTCTTTTGGCAGAAATGTGCTGCCCAAGTGCAGTATGCCCTTGTGATTACGATAATGCTTGTCGCTAAATGAATTTTTGATGTTACCCTGGGAGAACCCACTGGCCTCAATCAGCCGGTGCACCTCCTTATCTTCAGGAAACTGGCTCTTGAAGTAGCTGGCCTGCAGCTCTGTGATGGAATCTCTCGTTTTCTTGCAGTCCAAGGGAAAGCTGGAGATAGGGGAGGCTGCCTTGAGGGGTGGTTGAATGGATTTGATTATAGTTGGCCGCTTCACTTCGGAGGGCACCACAGGGGCTGCTATAGTCTGTTTCTGTTCAGGACCCGCTAAAGGAGCTACCGAGGGAACCCTACCTTCAGAGACAATGACTGGGGCTGCCATGGGCCGCTTCATCTCAAGAGCACCCACCGGGGCTGCTGGAGGTGCCATAGGCCGTTTCACCTCAGGGGCCACCACCGGGGCTACAAGTGGCCGCTTAATATCTGGGGCCACCATGGGGGCCGCCATGGGCCGCTTCATTTCCGGGGCTATCATCGGGACCATCGCTGAGGCTCCCCGCTTCCCTTCTGGGGCCACCATCGGGGCCGCAATAGGTCGTTTCCCTGCAGGGACCACCACTGGGGTTGCTGCCGGGGCCGCCATGGGCCGCTTCACCTCCGGCGGCACAGCTGGAGCTGCCATGGGCCTCTTCCCCTCAGGCGTCAAGGATGGGGCTGCCAAGGGTCGCTTGAAAGTCTGTGCTTGGTTTGATACCGACAGTGAAACAGGAGGGCAGGTCACGGTCGACCCATTGGCAACAGTTGTCAACACTAAGCTAGACTGCCCGAGAAGCTGGCAGGGGACAGTCTGTATAAGGGGCTGGGTGACTTTGGCTGGCTCGGTCAACGGGGCAGGCAGCACAGTGAAAGTCTGATGCACAGGCGGGATGGTTCCGTTAAACATTTTCTTTCGGGCCTCCTCCACTTCTTCTGGGGACCAGGTGATGCCTTGCTTTAACCGTTGGGTGGTAAACCAGACCTTTATCTGCTCCTCGGGGTGCTTGGAGGCTGCAGTCAGCCAGGAGAGCTCAGCGTGGGTCGGGTAGGGGAATTTGTTGAAGGACGTAATCAGGGTCATATTACTATCCAGCAAGGGGTTATATTTGGTGGTGTTCAAGGGGACAGCGATTTTTGGTACCAGGTTAAAATTGGGTGGCCGCTGCAGTAACGGCATTACATGGGAGAGCCCTTCTTTTATAGTTGCTTCAGGGATGATAACCGTCCCGTTCACGTTTACGGCAGTGATTTGGTCTTTTGGGGCAAAGCTGTCCAGATGGTTCTCCAGCTTTTCCCCTTTGTGGAATATCTGTTTGTTGTCCATTTTTGGCTTACCGATCTTGACGGTAGTTGGTTTGCTGAGGGGGAAAGTGGCAAAGCCCTCCCCACACTGAGCAATTGTGGTATCGTGGGTGACTGCACTGTTCACACCTTCGATTGTCTGCTCTAGGATGGTCTGGTTGTTGAGTTTGATCCGCTTGAACTTGAAGTTGGTCTCCCCGGGATGACACTTCTCGTTGTGTTCAGTCAAAGTGTCAAACTTTTTTGTGTTGAAGTTGCACACGGCGCACAGATAAAGAGGGTTGAGTATGACATTAGGGTGATTGGAGTCCACATGCTCTTTGAAGTCGTTCAGGTTCTGGGTGGAGAAGGGACAGTACTTGCATTCATAGCCTCCTTGCTGCTTTCGCTGGAGCCGAGAGCCTGCCTCTCGACTCTCCCTTTCAACCGTCTCCCTCCCTGACGCCCACTCTTCGCTTGATGTTGTCTGTGCAGACCCATCCTCTGCTTTGCTGTCAGAGGAGACCTCCATGTCCTCCAAGTCATCCTGGTCTGTCACCTCATTAATACGAATCATGCAAGGAATGGTTGACTTCCTTCGACTGGCCATAGCTGCTGAGGGGTGGGGACCTTGTGGTGGAACTTCGGCAGAGAGGGGAGGAGGGTACGTCTGTTCGCAGTGGGGACCGCTCCTCTACCCTCGTCTGTCTGCGCTGGACTCTCCTGCTGACTGAATGTCAGCTCCAATGAAGGACTTCATGAGACTTCATCACAGGCAGCCTGACCTGAAGCAAGAGAGAAAAGTGCAAAGATTTTATGAGATAAGAATTGGCATTCAAGCTTTCAGAGGAAAACAGACAATAAGAGGGTTCTTTTGAGGCACGGACTGTTTACTTGGCCACAGAACTATTAGTTCCTATTCATTTGCTGCAATGGCCTATATGTTATGCTGCTTAGTAGACGTTTATACCATTAAGTCAAACTGTTGAATTTTTCAGACGAATAATGTTACTTCCAAAACTGACTTTGGACAGCATGGTTAATACCAAGCACATTCTAATAGTTGGACAACTTTCCCTTTCTTGTATGAATGACCATGTATGGTCCTGTGTATTTGCATTTATCTTCCCACTTTCTTTCATATCTGGAAAATTGAAAATGAATAACTAGTCTTGGTCTTTAGTCTTTGGACAGTTTATGAAGAATTCAGAAATAAAAACCACAAACAGCAGTGTGGGAAAGGTCTGTGTCGAGATAAACTCTTGATTATATAAAGCAATCTCATAGGATACTGCTAGTTCCTCTGTATAAACCAAAGGATGCTGGTAAACAATGCATTTGTTTTTTACATCAATTTATGCAGCCACGCTCAGCATCTCGATTTATACACACTTATGGATTTATTTTTATGGATCCATGGGTTACTGTTAAACAGGATGTTTCGCTGGTTTACAAGTGTTTAGATTTTTTTTCTAGCTTTGCCAGTGTGTGTCACTGAGATAACTATTCCCCACACGTAAAATGCTCTGCTTGTGCCAAAATGCAGTTTTGTAAATTTGCCATTTTGAAACTACAAATTTTCCAGATTTTTTAAATGCATCAATATGTTCTGTGTTGTTTTTATTTGCTGCAATGCTATATTCAATGGCATGGACTACAATTAAGCAGATAAAGCTCCCCAGGGGCCTCACAATCTCCAAGCCAAGGTGCAAAGGAATCTCCTGACAACCACACAGAGTGAGCCAGACTCTTTTTCTGTGAAGGAAGTTTATAGTTTCTTGGAAGAGAGACATACAGTTGGGCATTCCATTGTTGGAGCCAATGCAATGGAGTGTAAGACAACACACAAGCTTGGCTATGGCCCAAGTTGGGGGGGGGTGAAGACTGACACAAACTGACAGTGACTGAATAGAAAGAATCATACCTAGGAGGGAATGTTACAGCACGTGAACCTGTGTGGCTCTTACCAATAACGTTCTGTTCCGCATCAACAGCAAAAATCATAATTTTAATCAAAGGCAGTCACTGTTTATAACGGAGACTGTCAATAACCTTATGTAAAGATGCAGTTTTTCTAACAAAGGAATCAGATCACTGATCTGACATAATCTGAGGCATGGCAGTCTAATGCAATATACCACTATTATATAGGTGAAGTAGTACAGAAACATCTGCCAATGACTACTATGCAACCACAAGCTATCATCCACAGAGCTTGGCATATTTCTGCCAAATAGTAAAGCACAGTCAGCATTTTAAATGGGACACCAAAGTAGAAATTCAAGTCTTTATGGGAAGCCACGTTGATGGGCCAATGCAAGGCACTCTACTCAAATTTGCTACAAATTTTTTTTTCTAATGCAAATCAAACTCATTTTCATAAATGCAAAGATGTTTTACGCTGTTACAAACATGGGGTTGAGATTAAAATGAAGCTGACAATTACTGCAGCATTGCACATTGTTTGAAAGGGATATGCTGATGCCCCTTTGATTATACAATTCTATGTTATAAACATGTCTGAGCCTCGGCAAAAACCTACAGTAATTAATTTCTACAAATCCAGTCCATTTTTAAAGGCAATTCAATGTTTTTTAGCCTGCTGGGAAAGGCTTAGTAACTTTGTGATGTAATCTGAATTCAGCGAAAAGCCTAATAATACGCAACTGTGAATGAAATAGGCTTTCATGTTTGAAATTTGAGAGATGGAAATTCTGCAGTCACTGTAGGAAAACAACCTCGGGTTCTCATGTCAAAAGCAAGATGATTGGCTGAGGAACGGCGACGCGCATATCACGCTCACACATGCAGGGAGGAGAGGATGTTGACAGAAGGGTGTTAAAAGGGGATGATCACGCAAAATACAAACTTGTAAATGAGACAGTAACACGGCTCATAATCTAACGCGCATCTCTGCTCTTACTACTGACAATGTCAAACGCAAATTTCAGTCATTTTTATTTAAGGACTCTGCTGAGGTAAATTGAACAAACAAACAGTGGAATCCATAGACAGCACTGACCTCAGATACGCAAAGCCTGCAATATTAATATGCCAGGTTTCATTTGTCATTTTTTCCTTTAGATCACAAAAATAAGGGTGTTACAAAAGAGTCCCTCTGATTCCCCAAAAAAACGGCAGTACCCACCTTAGTTTTTTCCCCTCATCTACAGAAAACAACTAAATCATATCCATTGGTGGTAGCAAATTCACTGAAACCAGTCGGATATTAAATAATTAAAATAATAAAAAAAAGTGAACGCACAGTATAAATATCCGATCCTTTATTTGAGCAGGACTTCCTTGATCTCAACTTTAGGAGCCTTAGAGGCTCCTTATTAAAAATTCAAAATTAAGGGGAGCTTCGATTCCACACTGTTGTTATGGCAACAGCATTCAGTGAGATGCCCTTCTGTTACCTCGCCGCCGCATGTTAACGATTTTTCTGGCAGGTATTAATTAGGCGAGGCGGGCTGCGGCGGGCAGGGACGAAGGCGAGCCGCAGGGGCGGAGGCGCTGGCGAAACCCCCCCCCCACAACACGTTCCCCGTCCTCGCCGGGACGACGGGGCTCACCTGATCTGCACCGCGTGACCGGGTGGGGCTATGCCGGAGCGTGGCCTGGCTATTAAAACATGCATGAGCCTGCGCCTCCCTTCACGTCCTCGGCCCCGCTCTCCGAACGCCCGGGTCTGGGAGGAACAGCGGCCAGCCTTTGTGCAGACACCACCACGCTGGAAACGCGCGCGATCCAAAATAGCTTCACCCCAGCTGCTCCCGCAAAAGCCCACCTGCATTAGCTACACAAATATGACAGCCGTACGAGGGCATGAATCAAGAATGGTAAGTGGCAGCGCTGGAAAAGGCAAATGAAAAGTGATTTTTAAAAATTTCTGTCTATGTGGCAGACCA
The DNA here is from genome assembly GCF_013368585.1 of Megalops cyprinoides. NCBI lineage: Eukaryota > Metazoa > Chordata > Actinopteri > Elopiformes > Megalopidae > Megalops > Megalops cyprinoides. Next base: position 14,467,989 of record NC_050603.1, read on the forward strand.
ACGAACGATGACATATCCCAGAGACATCACCATCTGCTTATTGTCATCAGTGGTGCTAAATAAATAAATAAATAAATAAATATTGGCATTTAGCAGACGCCCTTATCCAGAGTGACTTACATAGGTGAAAATTTTTTCCACGTTACACCTATACAGCTGGATATTAACTGAGGCAATTCTGGGTTAAGTGCCTTGCTCAAGGGTACAGCAGCGGTGCCCCAGTGGGGAATCGAACAGGAAACCTTTTGGTTACGAGTCCTGCTCCTTACCACTACGCTACACTGCCACCTCCAAAATGTTTTTGTCAGTGACTTTTCATGACTAACATTACCCCCGAGTCTCAAACTGACATGTTATTTGTTGTTATGAAGGGGAACTGGACACAGTTCAGGACAAACATAAGAATGAATTGTGGTTATACTTCTGAGCAGCACTTGCTTTCCTGCTGTTCCCTCTGTCTGGCTCTGGTCATTTGTTTTCCTGCTAATGTTACCATTCCATAAAGCAGACAGTCAAAACGGCAATAATACTCGACTGTTTGGTGACACCTGTTTTATTCAATATATCTACGGCAGTTTAAGTATGAAGTCAATGTACAACACAAGGCTATTTCTTTGTTGTGTTCTGACACCTTGACAGAAATGCATGGAGAAACTGAGAGATGTACAGGAAGAGCAGCAGAGAGAAAACCGAACACATCCCCAGAAAATGACACACGCCGCCTCTCGCTCTCTGTCACACCGGAGCGAGAATATGACACCATGTACATGTCGATCCATCGCTATGCGAAGATATAAAGGATGAACCCAGACACCTGGAACGGAGATGCCAAAAAGGGATACTTCCAAATGGTGGCTCATTCACTGGAACTCTCGAAGTTTGTGAATAGCTGTGTTAGCGTGCTGACACAAAAATATCCAAGGTCACCATGGAAAAGTTGACAAATGACAAGAGTAAACACTTGGCGTGGATAAATTTCAGTAATTGCTTGCCCTCCGATGCTAGAAAGCTCAACTACAAATATCATTAGATTAAAATATGCAAATTATACAGGGATGAAAACAGCAATACCCAAAACAGCCATTTCCAGGGTGTACTAGAAGCAGGTTAATGTACTGAGTGGAAGCTGTCTATCAATGGTTTCCACTCAATACGCTCACCTGCTTCTTATACAACCTGCGATGGCTCGAACGGCCATGCACTGGGAGTCCCGTTTCTATTTATGCCATACCAAAAGGAGAGGACAGATAAGATCAAACGGCATCCATGATGCTGAGCCATGGAGAGACTGCATTAGTCAGGATTAAAATACACATAAGCCTACTATCACTAGCCTAACACAGCTGTGCTTTATTTTCCTGTTGGGGAATCTTCTATAACAATGCAATCAAGAATACTCAGATGGTAAGATATATATGGCAATATATATATATCCATTCAGCGGGAGTGCCAAATTTGAATTAACACAGTGTGACAGAATTAATTTCATCAATCAATTCATTTTATCGCATCAAATCCACCCTATATCAGTAATGCATGGAAATAAAAACACACACAAAGCAGTAGCACTGGGCCCATGACAGTCTTTTAAGAGTTGATTCACAAGTGGTTTTTACCAGTGCTGTCTTTGAGGAAGGCAGGAGGTTTTAAGTTACAGCGTGATGTTACTCTGTGACTCACTGGTGGAGGCAGAGCATACGGTGTGTCACTGCACGGTGCAGGATACAGGCTGCGTGCACGCACACACACACAGAATATCACTATAGTGCAAATGAGAACCGGTGTGTGGCATCACCCCAGATGTGATTGGCCAAATTAAAACTTCCAGCCATCTTCAGTTCCCTGTTCCCGGGGAGAACTGTTCAAATACAGCAGCGGAGCTCTGGACTAATATGTTGCCACGGCAACTGGCAAACAGCAGGTTGAACGATTTAATTTCCCCACGGATATCTTGATGGGAAATGTTCCACGTGTACCAATTTGGCCAACTTTGAGGTTATCTCCTTCAAAAAAAAAAAAAAAATTCAGAAAAACTTCAAACTGAACACCATGTACAAGCATCATTAAAAAAACCTCTTCTGATCTTGATGAAGTCACAAGCCTGCAAAACAATCATACATTGTGCATTTCAATACCAAAAATCAATCAAATTTTATTTGCACATTAGCACATTTTTACAGTCGAGATTGTCCCAGGGCGCTGTACATGTAGTACTGTTGATTTTTCAGAAATAATCAAATGTATATGAATCCAAGCCTAAAGCAAAATACCAGCTGAGAGCTGTTTTTATGACTCCAAGACTATTTTCACAGTGATGTACTCATTATTCGTTCCTTAAACTATAAAATGTCCAGTTTGTGACACATGAGGGAGTACCTTTCATTTTAGTTATTGTTGACAGTCACTACAGTATTACAGTCACTTCTCTGAGAAACTAAAACGTTGTTCACTCGGAACACTGGAGAATAATGTCAGTCACTACCCTGGGAAACTGTAAGACCCTGTTCACCCGAAACATTTCAGCATAATGTCAGTCACCACCCTGGGAAGCTGTAAGACCCTGTTCACCCGAAAACACAGCACCATAATGTTGGTTACTACTCTAAGTCCTTTCTGTACACCACCTAAAATAACAATTCTGGGAATGCTGAGCCCTAACCCATCTTGCCTGGATACTCCGCACATCTTAATAAAGACCTTTATTTCAAACACCAGCCAAGCACGGAAATAGTTTGGCAGCACACTGTGAGCTAGTTGTGTAAGTCCAACTGTATTAAAACGCCAATTCTCCATTCCTTCTTCCAAACACCCCTGCAGACAAAGAAATCATTTAGGCTATCCTTTCTTTTACAGACGACTAGTCTTTTTCAACAACAGCAAACATCAGCACTGTGCACTAAACATTTCTGCTGACAGTGGGTCAAGTACATTAAAAAACAACCACAATGTAAGGTTTCATGTACTGTAGCCTCACTTACCAGATGTGAGCCTCTGACTACACATCTGGTGACTTCCCACACCAACACTAGGAGTAAAATAAATATCTCACAAATCCAAGAAGCAGAGGGTGATCTCTAAGTCCAAGTACAGCATAATAGGGATCTCACTCCAGTACTCAAATTTATAAGCAAAGTACAAAGTGAGGTGCGTTTGACTGCAGTTTGCTCATTGCTGGCAACAAATATCCACAACACGTGGCCTAAAAACCAAACTGTTTAAGTGCCATGTCCATCGGTATTAATAATGAGGGAATAACTATCCATGTTAAATAAAAAGAGAATTGCCGAAGCTGAATTCACAATTATTGCTCAAGAACTTTTTGTGGGCAATCACAAATGCAGACAGACAGACAGTTATCAAAATGATCAGTAACATCATGATACCCTGATGCATCTGTATTTAGCATGGTAGCTATACTTTAGAGCTATCTAATCTTGCCATGCTTCTTTGACTTTATTTATATTAAACACAGTCTTGACCTTTCAGCATAAATCACCACCTTGACTTGAACTTGACACCACACATTCATGTGCTCCTAAGACAAGTAGGAAAAGTAACTGACATTTAGAATATTAGCAACTGGGTAGCCTTGTACAAGCAGGGATGCCCCCCTGCATATGGCTAGTAAGCGAGGTTAAACATTTTAACATTTTAACTCACTTCTGTAAAAAGGCATGAGGTTACCAACTCCACGTCCAGCTTAACACTATATCTAGGGTTCATTTCAAATACAGACTTCAAGAAAACATCTCATTCCAATCATCAATCAGAAATAACTATATTATGATACATAAATGATAACCATGAGGTAATCTGCTGATATTTTTCAAGGAATGCCCCTCATGCCTTTTAAAGCAACCTATACAGTGTCCGCCTCCATGGCTAAAAGTGGGTTATCCGGCAGAGGCAGAATCCTGCGGCCTGCACTGTCATGGCTTCCTTCCCAGAGTTAGGACATACTGTACTACTGTAAGCAGGTCTGTGGAGGAGGGAGGAGGGAGGAGGGGGAGGGGGGAGGAGGGGGAGCAGGAAGGAGCGAGGTGGAAGGCCAGAGTTATTAGAAATGAAACAGTGCTCGGCCGTAAATAGATTGCCGACACTGGCGAGAGTGCGACAGACAGCCCTTAGGCTGACAATAGGTTTCACCAATTAAAAGTCACAAACGACGATAAAATATTAGCTTTACAAAAGCACAGAATGAAGTCAACCTTATGAAACGCTGCTCAACAAGTTCGAGGCCAAAAACCACGCTAGGCCGTTAGATGGAAACATTACAAAGGGCAGGGACAACACCCGGAATTGTACAAGGTCTGGTAGTCAGATTTGTGTAAAAATGAGTACTAGAGACAATATGTCACTTGCTCTGTGAGGGTGTTTTGGACATGTGCTGTGGACTGGTCATAGTCTTGCAGACGCTTCAATACAAAACAATGTTGACTGTTTTTTGTTTTTATTTCATCTGCTAAAAAGGGCCCACTTTATGAATTATTAAATCTAGCCTCCAGTTTGTACTTCATGCTTGACTGTAGCACACTTGTCCTTTTTTCCTAAACAAATGAATTATTCTATTAATGCAGCCACAGAAAGTGCTTCCAGAAAGTAATATGAAAGTTGAAGATTGGGAGAACCAGGCAGACAAATATGATTAGCAAGAAGCATGGAGGATCAGAGGCGGTCAGTACGGAGTAACGACCAATGGCGACCTTCTGTTTCAAAACTAAATTTGGCACACAGCTCAGATTCACATGTTAAATAAAATGTAATTATTTCTTTTTTCTATAATGCTCAAACATGGAAATACCTAAATCAGGGCAATGCAGACTTGTCACTGCTATATTCGGTTCCTGTTCACACTGTAGAACACATTTGTGGATTTGTGTGACTGCAGGATTGCGGGTTCAGATCAACAGCTGAGACAGTATTTGCTGTACTTTGATGCAAACTGCCTCTGTAAAATCCACATAAACATGAACATGAATCTTAACTTTTTACAAGACGATAAGTAGCCTTGTCTTTAACAGACCACCTACCTTTGATCACAAACTGACTGAATGGGATACAGTCAAATACACCATTGAAGAACATTACTCTTTTATATTTAGTTAGTATGATTTCAGTTAGCATATATTTCATATCTGATTGTGCATACTATGCCAGCGGATAATTTTATTGAAATAGTTATGTCATACTAGAGTACTGTGACCTGAAAATACATGTTATAGGAATGTTTTATTCTGAAGCTAATAAAAGATTTTATACTTTATACATAATGTCTTTATAATATTGGTTCTGTCACAGACTCCGCTGTTGCTTGGAAGATCATACACACAGCTATCAGAGAATTAGGTGAATATTTTCCTAAATAAGAAACAGAACATGTTTCCTTAAATAAGAAACAGACTCTCTGAAATACTGGAATTGGCAGAATGGTGGACAAATCTTTCCTATTAACCAATATTATATTACTGCCACGGACATTTCTGTGTCAGGTATCCAAAGATAAACAATACTGCAATATTGGGGTGAGATTGGAGAGGAACTGTATAATGGATAATTCCATAAATAAATATCTTTTATTTTAGAGAACCAAGAGTCTACCCTTGCTATATTTAATTTTAAACCTTAGTCTATTAACCCTGAACAAATACATTTAATTATGCTTTACAAAAAGCTGGGTTACCACAGACATAATGCTAGCAGCACGCACCGGCTCATCCAGCAAGCAACCTGCCTGCTAGGTCTGTAGATTTGTCCAGTGTCAGATCAAGCCAAAATGTGGGTCTATTAATACAAACATGTGGTACAAACAGCTGCTCTCTTCCAAGCAAACAGACTACTTGTATACATTGTATAAATTAATTAGCACTAAGTGGCTCAACACTCTGGCAGAAGGAGACAGAGAGGGATGCTGGACAGACAGTACTGTAAGGCAAATCTTTAGGTGGGGTATCTCTTTGAGGATTAAGATCATCCAAACGGCGGCCCATTTACCTGCCACTATGCTGAGAGTCATCATTCCAATTTCTGAATCAACAAGCCATAATGGACGTTGAGTTGAACAAACGTGTTACACAAATGGGGAGTGGTACAGAATGAGCAGCAGGATAGCAGCACTGGCCCTGGCCTGGGTATAATGTATGCAAGTGTGGAAAAACCACGGGCCCACTGAGGCACAGCTGAACCCTGGCTACTCTAAATGCGGCAATGTACAGATGAGAATGAGAACTACGCACTTCTGTGATGTCATGGCTGCCCGCTGGAGTTCCTTTACTCAACTGCTCCTGTCTCCCGCTGTCCCAGCCGCTGCCCTCACTCCCTGGTCCCTGGCCCAATGGCAGGGAAAGAATTCCTATCGCGGGGAGCGTCTTAGCCGGCGAAGGCCCGAGACTGCGCCTCTTTGTACTTGTTGAAAAATAGAAGGTTGTTACCTAGGGAACCTGCGCTGAAAGCAAGAGCTAGGAGGCTTTAGGGAGTTATTTAAATAACAAACGCCATCTGTGACATCATGTTATTGCTCTCCTTTTAGTAGGCTTGAATGTAATTTACTGCGCAACTTTATAAAACAATTATCATTACATTTTTACAAACATATATTTCTGACTGCTATTGCTTTTTGTAAGACTCGTAATTTTGCAGAACACATGGATGCAGCTTGCTACCCATTCAGACCACACGGACCATTGAGTGAATTTCACTATTTAATTCACCCTTTGTACGGAGGCCCTGGGACACATATCACACGCTGCTATCTCATGCCTTTCGAACTTGGGATATTGTTTTGGTGGAACTTCACCATTTAATGGTTGTCAAACCTTTGATGGTGGCACCATGGTCAGTGGTCATCATTTGTAAATGGGAACTGACATTTCTAGAAAATTAGTAATTACAAACTGTTTAAACTACATAAAAAGTTCCAAAACCACACTATCAACAACATTACAAAATCCACCATTCAACTGTGCTGGTAGCAGAAACTTCCCAAAATGGCTGCAGGAACAACCGCCTGAAATTGGTTAAAAAGTCCAGGCTTGCTGTTTTCTACAGTGAACAATAGGCTTAATTAATTCCACCATAAGTAACAGCAGCTGCCAAGACTCAGAAACTCGGATACGCTTAGCATTCATCATCTTTGCTGGTACAGCGCTCGGCCGCACCAGATCAAAATAAGTGCATTGTACAGGGAGGTTTCAAAACACCTTTAATGCAACCGCCTTAGGAAGCTCCTTAGCGAGACGCCTGTAATTGTATAGAGGTGATCAGCTGCTGTAAAGTGGGACAGCGCGTTGGCAGAGAGGAGGTCTGCATGTTCTCGTCCCCGGGGGCGGAGCGTGAACGGGTGCAGGCTGGGTCATGAGACGGGGCTATCCCCAGTGAGTGACCCCCCCCCCCCCCCCCACTGTGCTTCTGCTCCTCCGCAGAGAAGCCCCTGCTCCACACGCACAAAAAGGCCACGGGAAACAACGGAGCAAATTTTGGGAGAGATAATCTTCGTCAACCAATTACTGCATGCTCTAATGGCAGACTCATTTTACTGGGAAAGATTAAGGGCCATCTCTCCCATTAGGGAGATTAACAAAAGGGCAATATTTAAAAATACCATCGTTCAATAGGCCTATATTGTTTTTTTCCTCTGCCACACTTTACAACCGTGAGCACAAATCAAATCCCTGCTCAAAAAATGACATAAAAATGACACCCCTCAGAAAAATATCAATCACTGTTACCACATTTATACTGTTACAGTGCTAGACTTTATTTTTACTATCGTTATTGCCACTAAAACTGAACAGTGCTGGTAGAGTAGCATCTCATATGATTCGCTAGATATTACAATAGTATGGGCCCCTTCAGCAGGCAAGACCAATTGATGTTCCATACAAGCCCCTACAAAAGCACATAATGCACTCACCACCAGTTACAGTAGATTCAAAGGATTATGCAAAAATTTTCATGTGAAAACTCTCACTCCAGTTTGGGTTTTTCCCCAGTAAAAAAAAAAAAAATCACATTATATCATAGGCCAAGCAGAGAAAATGCGATAATCACAGCTTGTATTTCCACTAGCCCTATGGAAATAAAAACAAAAACAAAGAAAAACTTTCCATGTATTACGCCGAACACAAAGGACGCATTTGATTGTGGGTATTAAATCCTCGCTCTTTCCCTGAGCCATAGGAACAGTGTGCTTTTTGGGGATGAGTAATACCGTGACTGGAGCGTGAGGCCACATCCCCGGACATCGGGGCTGTCGCCTTATTTTAGTCATCCTGCAGAAAAGTGAGAAAAACAGGGCTTTCAGGGGAGCCAAACCCGTGGCTATGACATCACCCGCTCAGATTGTCTGCGGACGGTTTGTGCACCGGGCAGTCCGCGGGCCGCACCGGTCCCCCCGCTTCCGCCTTTCATGACCCCCTTGAAGCCTCTGATTTAAAACACACTGAACCCGAAAATTGCAGACCTGTAATTGATGAGCTGTTGGGCTTCTTTCCTGTTCTTTGTGTAATCCTGACTCACTCCAGATCGCTTGAAAGCACCGACTCGCACCTTTTGAATTATAAATTGTCTTTTGTCTAACAATACATCTGCTAGTTATCTGGTTAGAAAGTGAACGCCTCCTGAAATGTCAGAAAAGACAAGAGAGAGATGGAGGGAGAGAAAGCACAACACACTGGCAAGGTCAGCAGTTCTGCTGTTTCTGACCTCAAGTCCAATACGCTAGAGCCACAGAGACATTTTTCAAGAATGGAGAAACGCTGTGAGAAATGACAGAAAAGAAGAGCAACAGGTTTCACAAAACTGAAAGCATCAAATATGCCTCATTTTACTTGCCCACTGCCCTTGCAGAAACTGCACCAGCTGGGGGAAAACTTGAATTTTTAAACTGCTTTTTCTTGAGGTAATATAAAATTAGTGGTTGAAAGACTACATAAACTTATTATACACAAGTAAGTGCCAAAATATAATTTCACGTCTGCTTCAAATTATATATGACCTCCAAAAGAGTTTATAATAATTATGTATCCCTTTTGTTTATTTTAGCTGCCCATAGTCTGGTCATGAACACTTTGCTTGAAGACATGAATGGCATTCAGCCAACACAGGCCACCCAGATGTTGACTTATTCAACTGATGTCCATATCAACGGGTCTTTATTTAGAGGGGAGCAGATTTCATTTACACTGCACAAAGGCCATGCTGACATCCTTTTGACAGCATCAACACATACTCTTTCTTTACTGCGCAAAAATAAAAAGGGGAGTCATCTATTCTGCACAAAAGCAGACAGAGTATCAAAACTAAACCACTATCCTGAATCACTATGTAAAAAAAAAATGCTCCAACTTTAATTTTCTAGAACTAGGTCTACTCTTGTAAAATTTAAACGTAGCAGCACTCACATTTTTAATATTTAAGGGGTACTGTATCCTAAAACTACCAATGGTTTTTGAATTGAAAACAAAACAGTATGCACACACACCTTAGGTCATGATCATTATTGTAGCTGCACACTGAAAAAACAAGGTAAAAAGTGCACAAGAGAAAGTACTGTGGTTTTGAGGAAAGAAGGCATGAGCAAAGACTCAGCCTTTACAGAAAGGCTTAATCCAGCTTGCCCAAAGACACACAAAAAACAGCAGCACAGAGGAACACAAAATTAACCCCACAAAGTCTAGCACTGCAAACATGTTCAATAGTGCGGAAATGTTAGACAGTCATTTTAAGAAATGTAAATTCTGCTGCCGTACTGAAGGGGCCTGTTATGGCAGTGGTAAAAGGTCATAACCGCTACTTTTGGTTTAAGAAGCAGGCAGTTTGAAATCGGATGACAGGACTTCACAGTTCTTGGCACTCTCGCCTCGCAACAGTGTCTTCGGGGTGTGCCATGCAGTTACACAGGCAGGAAATGTAACCTAAATCAAATGCAGATGAATGAATTCCTGGAGCTTGAACCTGAAATTCCCCAATCCGTTGCCACAAAAGGGGGAAGTCAGAACGCAGTTTTAAGACAGCTGTATTTCTTTTGGGGTGGAGGGGTTAAATAATGAGGACAACTTCTGCAGCCTGAACCAAAATGGTCCTCATGACAAACTGCAGTCATGCGTTTTCACAGCGCCACCTCGCTAAGCAGCAGCTCAACGGTCCAGGAGACCATGTGACCGTGTTTCAAAGACAGTTCAACGATTCAAATCAATTTCTGACATGCCACGCCACGTAAAGATGTCTTTGACACAAACATCACCAGCACATAAGAGGGCAGAATACCTTTATTATAAACTTTTATTAAACAAAAATTAACAGGCTTGTTTATATAGCATTAATAACATGAGGTTCTGTCATTAAAAATAAAGGAACCAGTAAAATAAAATGACTACTGCCATCATATCATTATATAACTACAGCACAAAATTCAGTTCTGCTATTGTGGTCGCTCTCACTTCACTTCCTGTCGAACAATATAAGCCGCAGTCTTCGGGCGGTTAACCCGCAAAAACACATCCCGAGACTTAAGGGTTTTCAAAATGCATATTTGACGGTTTGCACTACCACAAGGCTCTCACAGGGTTAGCAAAAATTGCAGACTGTGATTTGTCTCTAATATGACACAGAACCGGGGAAGACACATGTTACAGATTAAGGGAGGCTGCCAATGACCAATGGTCAGCATCAAAATATGAATGTGCACAGCTGATACAAATCTCAGTGTACCAGACAAATGTTCCACAGCGCACCACTCTTTGACAGATCCAACCTGGGAGTGTACAGGTCATTCTAAAACAGAGTTTCACTTGAAGGGGACTTGGGTGACCTCGCGTTTGGCAAAGTGATGCTACCTAATATGCTGAAGAGGGGACATCCCAGGTAAACACTTCCTTTAAAGGACTTATTCGCTGTACTTTCTTAACACTCTCTTTCAAATTCCTTCAGTTCTAATCTACTCAGGGAAACCCAAAAACCACATGAAAAGAACAGTGCTTGCTTGGAAGATGCAACACCTATGGCATGAATTCACCAACGTACAACACCCTGCTGTCTCCCTCAAGAACAAAGGTGGAGTGACATGGGACAGATCCAAAAAAGTGCCTTGGGGAGGGCCATAAGGCAGCTGCCAGTGTCCTCTTTCTCTGCACTGTGGCAATCTCCCTGCAGAACGGTCTACAGCTAACTGAGGATGAGCACCAACTCACACACACAACAGCTGGTCTAACTGAACTCTCCATGCAACAAGGGCCTGCACTCTGAAACCAGAAACCAGCTGCTCTTGACAAGGACGTTCGCATTAGTGATGGGCAGATGAAGCCTAATGAACCGCATAATAGGCCGAGCTGAAACTCGCTGCCATTGACCACACTGAGCCAATCAAAGCGCTTTGCTGGGGAGACCAGAGCCTTTGGATTGGCCGGGGTCAATTGATGGATGGCCACGCGTGAAAGCTCCACCCATTACGTGGGCCCGCGTAGCCTCACTAATCTCCCACAGGCTCTGCCTGCAACACTGAAATAAACGACATAGCATCAGCGGAGTGAACCTCAAAGAAACCTTCAAAGGTGTGGGCGGAGGAAGATGCCATCATGAAAAGTGGTCTCCTGAAATGGTTTCTGTCCTTGGACGTTCCTGGAATGTACATGGTATCCTCAAAACTCTTTGCAGCAGCCTGAACTAATGTGAAATGAAGAAAAGGATATGAGGCTATTTGAATTGCTCTTATCTCCCTTTTGGACAGAGCAACAAGCTAGGCAGTGCGATACCCTTGGACAGCACTTGACTCAGTGAACTCCAGAGACATGGCAGATTAATTACACCTAACACAAGAGCTGTTCCAGGCAGGATAAGGGTTATATGTACAGATATTACCAGTACCCTCTTCTGCTGAAAGAAATAAAAAAAAAAACACTCCCCTAGATTCATCTCACTAGAGAACTAAATCTCCAATCAGGGAGAGCAGCTAATTATCAGAGAGGCGTAGTAATCATTAGTCAAGCATAAATTTCATGCAGAACAAAATGTTCAGTTTTGGCTCCGGCAAGGATGCTTCCTAGTGCAAATGCAAACTGGGACTAGACTCATCCTGACTGTGGCTAGATTAAAAATACAATAAAGAAACACACCAAAATAGCTTGACATGCACTTCACATAAAGTGAAAAGATTCTGACAACAGCAGAACCATGAAAACAATCTGAAAATGGCCCCACTCCAGTCTGTCTCATTAAGGATTTCACATAAAAAAGACTGCCAATGATATAGCAACACTGTACACATCACGTATCAGCCCTCAAACAGCAACATGTCATTAATCATATGCACAAAACGTATTAGCCACTGCGGTAAACTCTATTCATCTGTTTTTCTGCCTGCTCTGCTTCATTCTGTCATTTTTTTGTTTTTAAACCGAGCTGCAAATTACCCATCATTACACCAAATGATTTAATTGTAACTTACAGTAATCGGTGTTGTGCTTTTCGGTGTGCTGTGACAGTTCCATCGTGAAGGGCGTTGTAAATAAAATTTAGTTGACTGACAGTCTCTCCAGGTGGCGAGCCTCAGACGAGCTTTGCAACAGCACAGCGCAGGCACACCGTGGTCTGCAAGACACAGACCTGTTTCGCTAGCCAGACAAAAAAAACTGAGGTATCAAAGCAGGTGAGCAAGTAAGCTCTTATTAATGATCCCACCGGAGCTACCTTTTGTCATGATTCACATAAGAGTCTTGATATACTGGGACGGAGATATGTCAGCAAAACATACCAATTTTCGTCAGAACAAAGCGTGTTTCCACTGTTTCAAACTTCACTGAACAAAAACATATGCATCAATACAAATGCAATTTCTGACCTGCCCTACAATTTGCGGTGGTTCCGATCACATTTCAAACATCGAAGCATTAAAAATTTGCCTTTGGAGAATCAACTTCATGCAACGGGGCGCAGAACGAGCGAGGATAAGAGACGGAGGGAAAAGAGGAAATCAGGAAATAATTGAGAACAACACTATTTGCTTTGAAGCCTCTCCTCAATCAGGGGAAACGCTCTCAATCACAGCTTCACTTCCTTAGGACAAGTTCAACCGGGATATTCACAGCGGTGGTATCTAACTAGCTTGACACTCTGTGTACTGTTTGTTCCAGCAGTTCTAGCAGAGTAGATTGGGAAAAACGCATATAAAGACAGCAAAAGGGAAAAGGCTCACTGAATTCAATCATGAAGAAAGAAACTTATCTCTGTAACATCAATTGTCTGGAAACTGACAGGTTCTATTAAATGATGTGGAGACGGTGGCCAGCGACTCAGTCAGTAAAGGCTTCAATGTTATATTCACTAAAAGCGTTTAATTCGCTTATTTAATAGCTAACTAGCCATGCCCCGATAGTGAAGTTAGCTAAAGATAGCTGGCCAGATCAACTATTTTTCGGTATATGTGATTGATAGCTGGCTAACTAGTTAAACTGTCGCTAACTGAACTATGAAACTCTTATCTATCTAACCTAACGTTACTGTTGCGGCGTCTCGGTCTGTAAGGTCATGGCAGGCATCACCGTTGTGCACAGACGCCAGACTAGCCGACACTCAAAATGCAGTAACACCAGCTACCGTTAACTTAGTTAAAATGGACAGCTTGCAAACGTTTGTTTAGTATTTGCCTAACTAGCCAGCGAGTTCATTTTACATGAGTTAATTTTCAGTGTGCACCCATGGTAATATTAGCTTGCCATCCAGTCATCCAGACTAACGTTAACGTTACATGAATTATTGGCATGCAGCTAGCTGCCAAACCGCTAAAAGGTTCTCCAGCTTGCATGCATAGTTTGCTAGCTGATTTCACAGTCCGGGAGCCCTGACATTTGAAAATGGGATCCAAGCTAGCTAGCTAGCTAGCTACACATTCGCAACTACGCCGCTCAGCTAACGTTAGCTAGCTGAGGACTGAAATAACGTAGCGCCATCTCAAAATCGGAAGCCATATTTCACTGGTTATTTCGAAATCGGAAAAGTACCAAGCTAACGTTAGCGATATTGTTGTCTCGTTAGGCATACTTCCCAGTACCATTAGTTAGCTAGTCTGGCTCCAGTACTATTCAGTCAAACTTTGCAACTGTGACAGCCACCACTGGGTAGTTTCCTAACGCTACCAGTGTAGTTAACAATTTTATTAAATGTTCCCAGGGAAAACAGCTAATTTAGTAAGCAACGAATGCGCAAGGTTCCTAGCGGAGTGCAAAATTTGGGACAGCCGAAGTTCAGTTGTTAGCTAACTAGCTAGGTAGCTAGCTAATTGAATTGTACAAGTCAATGGCAGGGGATGAGGGGTCTAGCTAAGCTAGCCCTAACGGCTTTCACTCCGGCAAGCTAGCAAGCTAGTTAAAAAAGCTTGCTCGGACTTAGGTCAATATCCGTCATCATTCGTGAAATATTGAGTATGTTAGATTCTTACCTGTCCACCGCGTTTGATGTAGTGTGGGACGGTTGGGTACAGTATGTTCCCCAATCGGGTTCCTTTTTTTACCAAGGAACAGAATGAATAGGAGGATTAATTCTAAAGATTGTACCGATTCCTAAAGACAACAGTAGAAAAAAAATTCGTTCACGGGGGATCTACGCCAAAAACCACATGATCTCTTACGTCAGCACAAATATTTGCATACGGTACCAGACGCAGTTCCATCTCAGTCCTGATAATGTTGCCTGAAAGTTCGGGGAGAAGTGGCTAACTTTCGCTGCGATGATAAACGAGGAAAGGGTTGCCGGAGTCGGAGGATTTGCTGCAACCCGGCTCCCCGAGTGAAATGAATGAACTGTTGTTTTTACGTTTCTCTGTGCCAGTAAACACCGTAATTGAATATTCAGCACTTAAGTCACAAGTTCAAGTGGAGATAGTTTTAGACCACCTCTCCTACATTTTTCCAGTGCAGACGTAATAGGACAGAATACCTGACCGCTTAGAGGTTGGCTTTGTAGTATGTTATATGTTTGGGCAAGGTTTTACCATTCATTTTCTTTGAAAGGGAAATATTTACTTTAGAGAGTTCTGTCTTTCACATCTTTTGCTCAGAATCTTTTAAAATATCTAGGATCCCAAATGTACCGATTTTAAAGTAGTTTTTATTGTACTCAAACTATCTTAACTGTTGACCAACTCGTCGACATGTTGCTATGAATACACAATGCGTAACATGCATAATAATAGTAAGTTTCACGACAAATAACAGTCATGTTTGATTTTACGTACAGAGATAAATTCATTCACTCCCAATGAATTTGAACATCACAGAGGATAAAATCCCTATTTGATGCGTCCACAAGCAGCATGGAACAAAATAAGTAGCAAAAAGCGACACCCTCAGCCCGTTTATAGAACAGCATTTGAATATGGTACTATATCATTTACATTGCTGGCTGTACATACAAAGGATTCCAGTGTGATCAGTTTCTACAGATTGCAACATGTTTCAGTGGACAATGATATCATACTATTGAGAGTGGAGAGGCACTGCACATTCCTCACCTTATTGGAATTTTTATGAAATAATGTGAGACTACTGATATGTCAGTACAGATGGGAATTTGGTGATTAATTCTAAACGCATGTGCTTTGAGTATTTGTGCTGTTTTGTCAGTTAATTAAGGGACGATCAGGTGACTCGGGAGAAGTTCTTTGCGGACTCCCCAGGACAGTGCCTTGCCTCATACACTATGCATAAGGCGGATCTGGACTGGCAGGAAGCACGGACACATTTCCATACCAATAAGCAGCTAATACATTATTAATACCGCACCCCCCACTACCAAAACCTTGGGCACTGTCTCTTTCAGCTCATTAAGTACAGATGATATGAATTACAGGATGTCTCTGCCCTCCCTGCTGATACTCTGTTGAGGCTGAGAAAAATCAGACACCTCCATGTACACACACTTAATGTTAAGCTGTCCAAAACAATATTGATATTATTTCATTGTATACTGATATTATAAACTGAATTGAGTAAATAACTAAAATAAGTAAAGTGCTGATAATATTATTACATAAAACGACACCTTGGATTGTCCTCTGAGAAATAGTCAGTAGTTTATCAACCTAAAGCCTGGCGGAAAACCTCTCACTGGTCTTTCAAACCCAAGAAAAGATCTAAAAGCAAAAGATTCCAGCCAGCTTTGTTTCTTTGCAAAATCTCTTGAGAGACTCATGGTCCTCTGGATTCCATATACTACAGGTGGTCGGAGAACCTCATTGTATCTACATCTCAAATCTTGCTTTCTTTAAAATGTGGGATCCCCTGCATAAATGGAATGAAAACATAGGCAGCATTGTTTCCCTTTAGTTTTCACAGGGAAACATTGTCACCTATTCAAATTATTTATTTAGTTAGCTTGGAAGCCAAACTCTAGCACTTCTGGGGAGAGGGCATTTTGTCCATCCCTCTTGGCAGAAGTGATCTGAGTTCTTCAGATCTTTTGGTTTTCATCTCTGAACTTCTTTCTTTAGTTTGAACCATGAATGTTTGTTTGGATTAAGGTGTGGTGATTGAAATGATAGATTGAGAATTTATTCTGTACTTAACCACTTAATTGTACATTTGCATGAATACTTTTCATCACTGTCATGCTGGAATGTCCATTTTCAACCAAGCTTCAGCTTTTGGCAGAGGGAACCAGGTTTTTATCTGAAATGTCTTAGTATGCATTGTAGTTCACATTACGGCCTACGGTACCCGTAGACCATGTTTCACAGTGGGCATCCTTATATATTGTCATCAATAAACACACAAATAAACCTTCCTTTTAACACATGTCCAGTGACTAATTGTTTTTATTTAATACATTTTTTTAACTTCTGGTATAATCTCACCACTATACAGTAGCCTTCATTTACCTTCTGTAAGGGACATAAGCATAGCTGAGTATCACAGCAGGAATTGTTGGTCTATAATTGTCTTGACTTAGGTCTGTATGCCATTTGGGTAGGAAAATTCAAATTAGAATATACAAATAAGCTGAAACAGTTTATTGAGTAAACATGCATTCTGCTATGAGTGACTATGAGTAAACACTACTGTCCACACAGTGGAAGAAAATACCGAGGCGAGGAAATGTATCCAGCAAACCCACACATCCCAGGCATTAACTTGCAGCTTTGACATAAACGGAACAACATCCAGCTGTGGTGACTTCTTCTACCACCAATGGACACAGCTAAGTCTTTCACCTGCACCACCAGACGAGAAGGACAGTTATGCGACTTCGCTGGATTATGAAGAATACACCACATGATGGCAGAGGCAAGTCCCTCACTCACAATTAATGGTGAGGTCTGTCCAATTCTACAAATAACAATTGGAAACTCTTAAAACAGGACTAAGATCTATAATTAGTAGTAGTAATCATAGTAGTTAACTGTATATAATTCACTGATATGCAAGACTAATGAAAATTAGACTGGGAGGAAGTAACAGCTGCAAAGGATAAGAACAGATCAATACCGAATCATTGAACTACTGTATTTTATCTCGGCTAGTAACTGAATTGTACAAATTAACAATTCAAAATTTGTAGTTACATTCTGGGCAAAACCAATTACATAAAATCTTACAATAAAAAATCTTCATGTTTTGAGTACAACGGATACGTTGCTATTTCTGTTCACACATGACCTTGGCTAAGGTTTGCTAATTCTAGTTTTTATCCAGCATGGGCATCCTGTATGACAGTTGGTTTGGAATCAGAAGTCGTGAAAGAGGCCAAAGGAGTGTATAGAGTCCAATCATAGTCTAACAAGCCAAACAGTTAACAATGTGCCTTATGTTGACTTTCCTTTCAATGTTATTTTGGGCTACGAAAGTTTTGTCAAATTATTAAGAGTTCTTTATGTCAACTGTTGTGCCCAAACTAATTACGTTTTAAAAATGCAAATGAACCTAGTTACTATAATCTGCTTGCTTAATGTTACTTTAAAACAACACCGAAAACACTTCGTTGTCACCATTGTTTTTAGTGTGAAATTAAATTATCATTAACTATCATCGAGAACGTTGATTAATTACCTTTTGACTAGTTAATTGCAGATCTTTCGCCTTTTAGATGTATGGTTCCAAACCGGTCAGAACCAAATTAAGTAACAGCTGATACTGTTTAAGCAAATGTGTATCATGTCTATTTGCCTATGTACTTTAACACTGGTTATCCGACATAAATGCAATACAATAATAGGCTAGTGACCATTAAAACATAGACCTACACAAAACTAAAATGTAATAGCCTTCTACCCACATTATGCATGGCATTATATTGTTGCCACTGTCATTAAGATACTTTCAAGAAGACGTTTTAGTGAAATGCCTCAGATCCAGACGACATTTCGATGCGGTTTGACGTTTAACACTGTCTTGATCCTCTTCTTGTAAGTCACTTTGGATAAAAGCGTCTGCCAAATAAATAAATATAAATGTACATGTACATGCTGGCGTTCACTTTTGAATTCTCCCAGTGTCTTCACTTTTGAAAGCATTTTAATAATCCCCGAATTCCATGTAAATGACTGAAAGTCATAGAACCTGTTTAGTTAGCCGTGACCAGTAGCTGGCTACATTTAGCTAGCTAGCAAGGTGACATACATCCGTCGAAATGTTTCCAACATAACAAAGTTGCAATTCTACTTCTTACGAAAATGAGGTGGAGGGAACGCTTTGGATTTCACAAACTGTTAGGTAAATGACATCAGAACCGAAAATGACTTAAAGTGTATGATGTCATAACCGCAAATAAGCACAGTGGACTTTTCGTCCTCAATCCAGATTCAGCAACGTACCTTAAATATAATTTAAGCACAGAAGTGATGTCATAACATGTTAGATGCCTGCAGTGGTGTACCGTAATTATAAATTGGCACGTCCTGGGCTCTGTTTGCCGTCCGTAGCAGGCTGTGTTGCTGATAATAGCAACATAAAAGAACTGATAGATCTTGGAGGCACGTAACCCACTGTTTTGCTAGTTGAAAGCAGATGAAACCGTGTTAGTCAAAATAAGAGACATTTCTCATTTGCGAAGAGTCAGTGGAAAGCTGTCTCTTTGATTAGCCCTACTCCATATGTACATTGGACAACAACATTGGAAATCTTTTTTTGTTTGTTTTTTAATTATGCTGGAAGGAAAATTATGTTTGCAGTTTACGTTACCATTCCCTGATTGCAAGAAAACTGGCAAGAAATTAGCAATAATGGTAATTAGCTAATTAAAATGCAGCATCCTGCAGCACTAGCACCTGTTGTACCGTTAAGAATTGTAAATGGAGGGTCAGTCCTGGCTCTTAAAGGCTAGAGTTTCCTCCACTACAGTTTTTAAAGATTATGTGTACAGTGAACTAGGAGTTAGGGGTTATTGAATCAAAGCACAACTTGGTTGGATCATAACTTAATAGTTTTAATAACTTAATCTTTTGATCATAATTTACACAACATTTTGATTGATTGATTTTTTTTTTGTACTGAAGCAACATTTTCTTCAGATTTAAAGGCCACTTTGTATATTGATTATAGTTACCTCTAAATTTCCTTTCTCCTCTAGTTCCTCATACTGTAGTCCTGTTTGCAATCTCATAAACTAGTAAACAATGTGATTCACATAAGATAACAATTTACTTACAGTAGCAATTCCAGCTGTGTACTATGTTATAACTGTGTATTAGTAAATGACACAGAATCATGTAAGATCTGAAAATAACCAGAATCAAAGTGAGAGATACTCCTCAGAATCACAAAAGTGCAACTTTCCAAAAGGATAAAGAATGTGCAGGACTTTCTTCTTTATGTATTAATGTCTGGGTCCTGTTTAGATTCAAAATATAATTTCAGTATTCTTTTTACTTTCAGAACCTTGGTAAAGTCATCAGCTACCTGAGAATTTTGGGAACGGCGTTGTTCGGGGTCTTAATTCTTCTGGGACTCTCTGCGGCTTACATCATGGGGTACCAGTTTTTCACGACCCCGGGTGACTACTTCTCGTTTGGGCTGTATGGGTTGATTTTGCTTGTGCACCTCACCATACAGAGCACCTTTGCTCTGCTGGAGCACAGGAAAATGAAACGGCTCCTGGGAGTGCCCATTGACATGAGCAAACGGTTTGCCTTGTGTATTGCTGCCTACCAGGAGAACCCCAACTACCTGCGAAAGTGCCTGATTTCTGTCAAGAGGCTGACTTACCCCAGTGTAAAGGTGATTATGGTGATTGATGGGAATAGTGAAGATGACAGCTACATGATGGAGATCTTTCAGGAAGTCATGGGCGGCGAAGAAACAGTCACGTACATCTGGAAAAGCAACTACCACCAGAAAGGGTCGGACGAGAGCGACGAGGCCTACATGGAGAGCCTGGAGCACATGTCAGCACTGGTCCAGGGGAACCAATGCGTGTGTATCATGCAGAAGTGGGGCGGGAAGAGAGAGGTCATGTACACAGCCTTCAAGGCCCTTGGGAACAGTGTGGACTATGTGCAAGTATGTCTAACCGGGGTGGCTTGGCAAAATGCGCTACATCCCTCAAGACAGTCATTTTGTAGGGGACCAGGATAAAATCATTTCCAGAAAAGCCACACCTTATTTTAAGGGCCTTCCTTATAAGTGACATCAAATGATACACATACACCCCTTCCCCACATCCATAAAATTCTTCAGAAATTTATTAACGCTTGTCAGACATAGAGTCAGACCTAGAGTAGCTGTAATCAACGACTAAATGAGGATATTGGCCAAATGTGTAGTCAAGTCCAGCTACTGAGTTGATGATGGTTTTGTGACTCTCAGGTGTGTGACTCGGACACTGTGCTGGACCCAGCGTGCTCTGTGGAGATGATGAAGGTGCTGGAAGAGGACCCCATGGTGGGCGGAGTTGGGGGTGATGTGGAGGTATCCACAGCATCTGTTCAGATAATAAGCAGATGAATGGGGCAGCAGTGTAGCATAGTGGAAAGGAGCAGGACTCATAACTGAAAGGTTGTCAGCTCAGTTCCCTGCTTGGGCACTGTTGGGCAAGGTAGTTAACAAAGAACTGCCTCAGGAAATATCCAACTGTATAAATGGGCGACATGTAAAAACTTGCAATCTATGTGAGTCCCTCTGGTTAAGAGCATCTGCTAAATGACAATAATGTAATGTAATGCAATGAATGTCATGTACGCAGATGGCCTTGGAGGATGTTCCAAGCCAAAATTCAAGAGAAGTCCTAACATCCAGAGGGGGCTAGTATGTAGTGAGTATTCATATGAGCATTTAGTTAATGCTTTGTTGTTGGACCAAAAGCCCTGACCAAAAACATGGGATAACAGGTGAAACTCACAAACAAACATCACAATCCCTTTTTTGGTTGGTTTCAACTTGTTCTGTTGTGGTCCTCCCGCAGATTCTGAACAGATATGAGTCGTGGGTCTCCTTCCTCAGCAGCGTCCGGTACTGGATGGCTTTCAACGTGGAGCGGGCATGCCAGTCCTTCTTCGGCTGCGTCCAGTGCATCAGTGGGCCCCTGGGGATGTACAGGACCTCCCTCCTGCTCAGCTTCCTGGAGGACTGGTACAATCAGACCTTCATGGGCAGCCACTGCAGCTTCGGGGACGACCGCCACCTCACCAACCGCGTCCTCAGCATGGGCTACGCCACTAAGTACACCAACCGGTCCAAGTGCCTGACGGAGACCCCCGCCACGTACCTCCGCTGGCTGAACCAGCAGACCCGGTGGAGCAAGTCCTATTTCCGCGAGTGGCTGTACTCCGCCATGTGGTTCCACAAGCACCACCTGTGGATGACCTACGAGGCGGTGATCACCGGCTTCTTCCCCTTCTTCCTCATCACCACCGCCATCCGCCTGGTCTTCAACGGCCGGCTGTGGGACATCCTCCTCTTCCTGCTCATGGTCCAGCTGGTGGCGCTCATCAAGGCCTCTCTGGCCAGCTGGCTCCGGCGCAACATCGTCATGCTCTTCATGTCCTTCTACTCAGTGCTGTACATGTCTAGCCTCCTCCCAGCCAAGATTTTTGCCTTAGTGACTATAAACAAATCTGGGTGGGGGACGTCGGGGAGGAAGAACTTAGTGGTAAATTTTGTGGGCTTCATCCCTATATCTATCTGGTTCACGATATTCATCATTGGCATTATCTACACGTTCGTGGACGAAATGGAGCATGTCTTTCCGATGTCTGAGATGACAATTGTAGCCATTGGCACCGCAGTGTACATCAGCTATTGGGTCATACTGTGCGTTCTGTACAAAGTCATGGTCTCCAAGTGGAGGAGGAGAGAGCAGCAGTATGACACAGTGCTGGATGTATGAAGTTATTTCTCTCCCCTTCTCAGGGTTTAGCATACTTCATGCACAACCTGGACACAATGCACAATGGACATGATGCGGCTCTGTCTACCTGTGTAAGGTAATTGTTTCATGACCTGCTGGAGACAGGAATCCATGTGTTTTATATTAAATAATGCACAGTTCATCTCTGATGTTTGATTGAGTACTGGACACTTTGAAAACCTTTTTTTTTTAACTGTTAGTGAGTTTTATAATTTAGACTTTAATTTTTATTATGTCTACACAGCTGTTGTTGCTGCCATGTTGTATATTCTGTGGTTCTCTTTTGTAATACTGCACATTAATTATTTGTTTTATTTCAGTATTTCACCTGCAATGAAACTTGTGAAACAGTTGTACTAGCTCACAGTTTAGCCTGAATCCAGACCGAACATAAACAATAGTCACGAGGAGAAGTTATCTTAACTTGGTGTATACAACTTGCAGTTTTATCCCATATGCCATATCCCATATACCTCATAAGGTTCCGTAAGGTGCACTTTTGCTGTATTTTAAACGTTTATCCATCATATGTCTACTTTCTTTTATATTGTATTTTGTTTATTTATAATAAAATATAAACATGACCTCTGCAAGAGTAACTGTGACATTAAATTTTGCCATACTAAAAGTGCCAAATTGTGAATTTCAGAAACCCATGGTTAGATTAAGCAATGTTTACCATGCTATTTTTTAAATTACCACAAGGTGGGAGTACAGCATAATCATGAATTCCACAGTGAAGGCGTTTTGTACGACGTTTTTCCCCTTGGCAAAACAGCCCCTAAAAGCAAGTGCATTGTTATGATATGCTTTTTCATATCACTCATATTAACATCGCTGCTTGTGGATGTCTGTGGATTCCAAGTGCTTTACAAACCATTCACAGAAAACATCTGTGCTTTATGAAAGCTGATGTAAATCAGTGCATGTGTGTGATGTGAAACGTGTGTGATGAAACATGCACGCATGCACTTTGACAGTGTGACGCTGCCTCCATGACTACTTCATAAAAAACACTCAATTTCCATAATGACACTTTGTAAAGTTGTAAGGTCCCTCTGTTGAAAATCATGCAAATTTCAAAGGAATAATCATGATGTAATGTGTGCGTCTGTTTTTCTGCAGCCAGCATGGCATTTCTCCACCGTAAAGGGGCAGACAGTAAGCTATGTGCAGCCAGCATTAGCAGGACTTTTAACGATGTGCAGCACGAATCAAGGCAAGCTGAGAGATTGAGGTGCAGGGAGTAAGTGGAGACCATGTGTGTGTGTGTGTAGGTGTGTGTGTGTGTGTGTACGTGTTATGTGTTGGGAACAAAATCATGAAGGGAAAAATCACTTGTTGGTGTGGTGACTCTTTTATTTTATCCATGTTCAAGACAAACCAACAGATAAAGTGTAGCCATGAAAACAGTTAACTCAGAGAAATGCTGAATTATGAAGACAAAATTCATATTCTAAGAACTGAAATATTCTTGTCAAGATGAATTTGCTCAGAATATAATAGTTTCATGGCACATAAACTGCCCAACAGTAAATTCTGAGATATTTAGCATCAGCAACCTTTTAAGTCAGTGACACAATTTCTGGAATGCTCCCAATGTTATGTAAGATTCTTCACAATTTAACAGAACTGAACTTTTTAAAAACAACACCATGCACTTGAAATTACCGTGTGTGTTTTAGAACAGAGCAGGCGGCGGACAAGTTGAATCTATTGTGTTACATCAGGCGCGAAAGTGTTTGACCAGCAGGTTCCAGCCCTGAGGGCGTAAAATCTGGAGCGTGATCAGTCATCTCTATCACCTGTGACTGTTTCAGCTGTCAATCATGATTATCCCTGAGGACAAAGGGGGCGGAGCAGGGGAAGGGGCCGCTTTAGAAGCATGACTTCAGTTGCCATGCTCCCTGTGACCTAGTGGCTCTGCTCTGTCCTGTAGATTCTTTAATGAAAATTTTGCAGATATGACTGATGAATGACAGTGCAGACCAGAGAGGGTTCTAAATTCCAATCGTTTATCTGTCCGTGCTGTGGAGTGTGAAGGAGACACACCTCATGGTATTCTGGCCACACGGTAAATTGAATGGAGAGCCTACAATTTTCATAGCAGTCTTGTATAACTCACAGTATAATGCCACATATTTAAATGTTATTATTCATGTAATTCATGCCTGCAGAAATGAATGATTCCTTTTGCCGCAGGCTAATTAAATGTCCTCAACCTGTCCTCATTTGTCTGACCGAAGAAGAAGACACAATATATGTAAAGGTATGTGGCGGACATGACAAATCTCATTCTGCCCTGTCACCTAAGGCGAAATTCTTTAGCTAGCGCTGAGATAGCTCTTCAGCTGCATTTTAGGCTGCCAGCCCTCTGAGGATGAGAGCAGTGTCTTGGCAAGAGGCTGAAGTGGACTGGTGGGATCAGATCCTGTGAATATGTGCACTCAAGTGAGTCTTTGGCTTTGGAGTTAAAGGTAATTCACACTGCAGAGAGAGTTATGGGAAGAGCGGTTGCCATTGCTTACTAAAGACAGGTTACACACAAGGAAAGACTCTATCGGACAATGCATGCCGGATGCGGTCATGTGGCTCCTTATTAGCTTCAGGTTCTGATGGGATCATACTGGAGTGATGCCTCAGATGAAGGCCTTGCTTATTAGGGTGTGGTCCTTTTCAATGGGTACTCAAGAGGTATAAATAGATCCTTAGTTTTATTTATTGACTTATTTAGACCAGGAATAATATATGGTTAAACCCATGCTGAGTTCAGTTAAACAGTTTGAACCTGACCTTGAGTGAAGTTCGGAGATCCTTGGAGTGTTATTAACTGTACGTAAGTGTACTGTATGTAATCTGTGTGTAAGTATGAAATCAGATATGAAAGGCAGATAAACTGTAGCTTTCACAGGCTGAGGGTAAGTTGTCCTACAATTCATGTTAGAATGAGGTCTGCTGCGTTCCATCTGAGCACACCCGGAGGGATGGTGCAAGTCAGAGCGTCCCAGCTCTGTCAATCGGAGCCCACTGTGGTGAAGCACAAGCCAGTGCACGTTTCTGCAGCCTACTGTAACAAAATACAAAAAAATCCACGCAGTGATGCTGCAGGAGGAGTCTGTTTCTAAGTACAGTTTTTTCACCTTTGATTTTTAAGAATGGCCACACCTCAGGGAATCTCTTGCACTTTTGAAAACTACCCACAGAGGGCACTGTGGCATCATTCTCAAAAAAAAAGAAAAAGATAGCAATTCTTCAGATTTCCCGACAATGTGCCCCCAGCTCTTCTTATGAAGTGATGAACATTTTTGAAAGCAGAGTAAAA
This sequence comes from Megalops cyprinoides, assembly GCF_013368585.1. Lineage (NCBI taxonomy): Eukaryota > Metazoa > Chordata > Actinopteri > Elopiformes > Megalopidae > Megalops > Megalops cyprinoides. The sequence goes on from NC_050603.1 coordinate 14,493,637, forward strand.
TAGGTGATTAACGATATAAAGAAAAATCAAATACTGAATAAAACATTTGAACAAAGTTTCACCTTTGTGTCAGATAAAGTAATTTAGAAGAAAGCCTCAGACTGCATTTACATGTAAAGGAAAATTTTGTGTCTCTCGTGAAACGTGGTGGTAACGTGATCCAGGATGCCATTGCCATCAGTATAAATCAAATAAACAGTCGTCTCATCTGAGTTTTTAAAATTGTAATAATGACTCATTCCATCATAATAGATCGGTACACAAATAGACAGATAGATGTAGGCTAAGTCATGCCAATCATGAAATATAAGAGGTAGCCTACTCAAGTCCTCTATAGCCTACTGTTTTCTTTTTCCAGCAGGAATAAAAAGCTCACGGTATTCTCTGTCTGTCTTTTACACTGCTATCTATGCTTTGAGATCCGTTGCCCCAGAGCAAGGCTCATGTGCAAACTCATAAAACTTTCATGACTCCCTAGGTAAATGAACTCCCATTAATGTAATAGATGCCCTTCTTTGGCACTGGCTCTCACATTTCAAGGGCAGAGAATATACTCAGATTATTGTGCAAAATGATCACGTCAGGGCGAAGAGACATTTCGGTCATTGAAATAAAAACTTTTGCGGTACACTGACAATGGCCAATATTGAATGAATCCCATTGGAAATCGGATACTTGTTGGTACCGTTTCATGTGCGAGAGATTTATGTGTGAAAGACCACTTAAATTTTTACATAAGCCCTCAAAGATTCAGGAATGCAGGGAGACCTTGCTCTTATCCTACATGCTTGTGGCATCCTTATAGCCTAATACCGCTCTGAAAATATGACTCTGGTATGCGCCTTTAAATTTCATGGCTGTTAGCTCTGACAGTTAGAGCAGGTTAGCAAAACACCTGCCACACTGTATCAGTCTAGAGAGGACTTTTTTTTCATCTGACCTAAATACTTTGTAACCCAGTTTTGATCATGATATGACTTGCCTGGGAAAAAGTGAGAATGTTTCACCCAGCGCAGAGACCACAGGAATGGTGGCGAAAGACCGCCCATGATGCTTTCGCAGAGTTTAGCGGCGGGGGAGAGTCGCACTGTATAATCGAGGCAGCACTTATCACACGAGGGAGCCTGGATTTATGAACACGGTGCGGACAGCACCCCCGCTGGTGATCCGGGGTACGCCTTTGAAGCTGGGCTCACGACGGGTGCCAGGCTAACTTGCTGGTCCAGTCCGCTCACCGGAACGAGGTGTCGCATTCCGCGCGATAGCGAAAGAGCTGTAATGTAAAAGATCGGCGTCTCATTCAACACTATTGCTCTGCCCACATGTTCTGTGTACAGATTTCACACTGATACACATCAAATGAGCCTTCCCAGTTGTAGAAAACATAATTAAAAACGACCTGATTTCCCCTGCGCAGTAGCGCTGGGTTGTAAATGAAATGGAGACATCACGCCCGTATCATATTCTGACACACGCACACTGTGAGAACTGTCAGACAGATCTCGCTGTGCTGACTGAGAGGGGACAGTCGCGCAGAGCTGGTGTCTGGGTACAGAGCCCCGCTGCCCAGCCTGGTTTGTGGACTCTCAGTCCTATAATTAGCGGCGGACCCGGGGACGTTCCGGAGTGTCAGCGTGCGGCGGCGTGTAATTACGCACTTCATCAGGAGGCAGAGGAGCTCATTAGCATAATGAAGCTGGCAGATAACACAAAGTTTCTGTCACACTCTCTCGAAAAGGCCCATCCTGTTGTGACGGTCTCCTGTGGTCAGAGCACGGGCGTGATCTACAGTACAGAGAGCCCTCTGCCAAAGGACCTTGCTTATAGATGCAAGCTACATGGCCCTTAATATGTACTCAGTATCTGTGAACAATATTACAATGCCCGTGAGACTTTAAAATAACATCTTTTTAATTTAAGCAGAACAGAACAATCCAATATGCTCATTTATTTATGTTATACCATGGTTCTGTCCCTACTTAATCATGAGTATAAATAAATAAAGAGGTCACTGTAAATTTGTTAAGGTATCAAATAAGCATACAAAAGTGGCATCGTGCTTTGTGTCTTGGTGGTTGGTTTGACAAGGAACAATAGTCTTGTAATGATACAGCTAGCTAGTGGCATAAACAAAATGTGTATGGTCCTCTGAAATGTTTAATGCATTGTGATACATAATGGTTTTACTGGTAAAGTCCAAGCATAAGTTGAACTAGCTATATCTCTTCTTTTTTAAGCAAGCCTGCCGGACCTGTCACTCAGCATGTGTGATCTTAATCTTGCACCCAGTAGCTAACTGTATTTAAAATGGGAATTGCAGCTTTCATGAAATTTTATGATAATGTACATGTAGAAGTGGATAATGATTAGTATAGGTGTAAATCTAGGTAAGCTCAACTGTTTTTTTCTCCAAAATGTTATGCTTGCAAAGAAAACCTATTATATATCATTCTACGTGTGTGTGTGTGTGTGTGTGTGTGTGTGTGTGTGTGTGTGTGTGTGTGTATGTCTGCATGTGCTTGCATTTTCCAAGAAGATTTTCACATTAACGTGAAAGTCAAGGCAATGTTGAGACAAACATAACACTAATGTTCATGGTTGTACTTTGTTTTTATTGGTTACAAAAAATGAAAATAAATTACTTTCTTGACTCCAAAGTTTCCAGATGGGATATTACATTGTGGCCGAATTAACTAACTTGTGGTTGAAGTTCTGAAAGGGGATTAGACCACAGGCCTAACTATTCACCACATGCACAATGTAAAAATGCCGCCCCCCCTTAAGGTGTGGATCATCTTCCAAGACACTGGTAGTGAACCCAAAAAGGCAGGAAAATATATTTCACAGATTAAGCCAGAGTAATTAACAGTGAGGATCTTATCCTACATCCTACATCACATCACAGCAACTTCATCAAATAGGTATCATGATAACACCTATTCTTTTGTGACAAAAACTGAAGTGACAAAAATAAATTTATTGTTCTTTAATTCCACAGCTGTTGTGGAACGCTATTTGTTGTTATGTAACCTTAATATACAATCCTTAGTGAGTGCTCTGTTGTGTCCTATGAAGACTCTAATTCATTTTTACCTTGACGTGAGGAATGACTGAATTTGAGCCTTACTGAAAACAAGGGTGCCACCATATTTAGGTGTGATTAAAATGAATCAAAACATGTAAAAATCACAATGTAGGACATTTCTCCCTAATAAATAACTCTGAAAAGCTCATTCTGAAATACTCTGAAATACCAATTAAATACAAATAATTGGTAAATATAACTTTTGGTAAAATTAAAATAAAATAACTGTGTATTACCAGACAACAAGTGCACAGAAATCTGGAGGAGACACGATTTATAAACAATTACACAAACTGTACAAATGTTCACCATGCTGTAAGGCATTTACAAAAGAAGCTTACAGCACATTAACAAACATAACATAAGCCATTTATACAATCAATGCTCTCACTGTCTCCAAAGCTTAATGCAACTCAAGAAAAAAAGGACTGAACTCTGTTGGTATAAAGTTGTCTTCTGCCCCCCAGTATCCCCACCTTTCTTAACCCTAAAGCTACCCCCCCCCCCCCCCCAAAAAAAAAAAAAAAAATCAGGCACTTTCATATTTGCCTCTGACAGCACACATGGTTGGTTCCTCCAGGAGCTGATGTAGTCATGAATCCTGTTCTATTTTGTTCTGCAGTCTTGCTTGAGTTCTTCAACTGAGCGTCCCTGACTTGCGGGAGAGTCTCTTCAGTCGTCCCTCCCTCTTGTTGGTGGGGCCGCTGTCCTTTTCAAACAGGCTTCTGGTTATACGCTGGATTCCCGGCGACCTTACTTCAATGGGGTCCTCAAAGGGGGAGGGGTCAGGCTGGACCGGGCGGGGGGCGGGGTAGTTGGGCTGGTAGTATTCGGATGGGTACACTCTGTACGGATCATAAGGGTCTTCGTCTTCGTCCTCGTTGCCGGTGGGGCCGTACGGTTGGTAGGTGTTGGGAGGCAATTGTACTAAGGGAACATCGCTGTCAGTTGGGCCACCACCATTTCCACCTTATAACCACCACCACCACCAAGTATATGGATTGGGTTAGTGTGACAAAACAGGAGGGAGCAGAGACATAGATGCACAACATTACTGACAACACCAGAGCAGCCAGGAAATACAGGTGTATGGGGTTAAACTGTAAGAGTGTTGCATGGATGGGATTAATCATTCTCTATAGTCGTTATAAATGCATTTGTACTACAGGGTTTCAATAACAGCATAGCTTTGAACAGGAAACAATCGTGCCAGTGGTGCATACAGTGATGATTAGGGTGAAGCCCTTCACCAAATGTGATTAAATAATTTGATGTGTGAAGAAAGGGGCTAGCTCACGTGAACCGGGTTGGAATACGGTCAGGCGAGTGCGAATGTTAGCCAGAGTTTCATATGGTTTTCGGATGGATATGAACCGCAGCCCCTGATGGTCGCAGGAGCTGGCGGTGAGGGCCGTCACTGACTGACAGCTGAAGACGGGACGGGACGCGGCGAGGGCCAAAAGACTCGGCTCCTCTCCCGGCTCCCCAGCTATAGCCTGTTTTTGTGTTTGTCAGGACAGAAGTGTGCTGACGGGCACTGGGAGAATGCTTCTTAGTAGTCATTCGCAAATGGTTGTTGGCCTTCAGTTAGCATCAGTAAGGCAAAGAGCAGGTGCCAAGACAAAGAAACAGAGAGAGATACACAGCACACATCAGTCAGGCTGACAAAATAATACCAACATGCTGCACGTTACAAACAACAGCCAAAAACTCATATCTGCTGATGACAGTGCCACTCGCAATGACAAATACCACAGGCCTTTCCAGCATTGTGCCGAAGTTTATCTCCCTAGTGGAAATGGGCGATAAAGACACACGACGCTTTGACCTTGGTACTCTGGGCGCGCACAAAGTCTTCTTACAGCAGCCTCCTCATGCACACATGCATGCATACTCAGCCTCAACAGTTCTAACCCACACTTGCATGGTATTATGTGAAGGATACAGAACAATCCTTCTGAAACAATTTACATGGCATGGTTTCTTCCTCAATAAGTTTATTGATGGCTGGATAATTTGATTCATGGAAAGGTCTGCATGGCCATATATCTTCCATCGTATCACTTTAAGACAGCTTTAGCCTATTTACAAATATCTTTTCATGAAAAGATATTCATAAATACATGCATCTTGCAGGTGATTAGAGATGTCAAAGTTATTGGCAGACATGTTTAAATGAACATAGTTCTTTGGACATTAATAGAGTACAAATCCCTAAATGATCAATTTAGAGATGTTGCTAACTGAATAGCCAATATATTTAAATCACCAAGAGTAAATTTAAATATATGATTACCTGGAGTGAAAATGCAAAAAAAGGGGGAATCAGCCAAACTGGAAAAACCATGCTTTAAAACAGATTTCTGTATCTTTGTATTTGTATTTTAAGATGCATATAGTGACAGTAAGCACAGTGGAGGCACAGTAGATGTGATGCAGATGAACTTGTTATCAGCTGGAGGGTGAACAGAAGATTGCACTGCTGTCTGGACTGCGCTGATACCACGCAGTAGATTGTCTTCTTGAAAGTTCCATGGCTCAGAGTTTGCAAAGGATTTAGAAGTTTTTATTGTATTTTGCAGGTTTCTAAAGTGTTTTTGGCGGGAAAATACCAATCTTTTTTATTGTCTGTAGAAGCTGGGGGAAATCTATTTTACAATTGTATTTTGTTAAGGTCAAGCCACACAATTAACTTGTTTGGATCACTTTATTAGTTATCTGAATGTGTCTCAATAACAGCACCATTGTATGCAGTGATGCTTTTCGTATTGTTAGAGCAGAGATCATGATTTAAAAATTTTGTACACATCCACTGTGACTACTGTTAGCACTGAATCTTAAAATACAGCGAGTGGCATTCAAGACATGACACAATTTACACCAGAAAGCACATGAAACACAGATGCTAGCTTTAATCAAAATGATAACCAACCTGCTGATCCAACAAGCACTTTAACATGAATGGACTTTTCATCAGCATTTTTGGCCAATGAAGTTGCATTGAAAAGATATGACTAGCAAGCTGGAAAACATTTTGATCAAACTCAAGGCTGTAGCTCGAACACAACAACACACAGGGAATGATGGATAAGTTTGCCACTTTATAAAAACGGGTCCTGGTGACGAATTCAAAGCTAAGGGTCAGAGGTCACAGAGGCGAGAGATAATTACCGTTGAAGCAGGAGTTCTGGTCGCAATATCCGGGCGGGCCAGCAGGACCGGTGGGGCCGGGAATGCCTGGTCGTCCCGCCGTTCCAGGGTTGCCCGGTCTGCCTGGTGGCCCCTGGCTGCCTGTTCGCCCCTCACCCGGTGGCCCTATAGAAATGAATCGCACATGTAAATGACCAGCAGCAAAACACTATGCTGTAGGCGGGACTCTTGGGGGGGGGGGGGGGGGGGGGTTGAAAGATGGAAGAGGAAGTAAACTGAATCCTGCTTGTCAGTCGTCCAGTAACTGTGTCTATATCCTGACTTTTCTGCAGATAAGAAACAGGTGGGCACTCATCCCCTGCTAGGTTCCCAATTTGTGTCTTTTTAACCCTTAGGTTCTCAGAGCATTGAAAAATTGTTATGAACACAAAGCAGTATTTTTTCAGACAAATAATGCAAAATTTCATTACATTACAGGTTTTTAGCAGACACTGTTATCCAGAGTGACTTCCATAGGTTACAATTTTATATCATGTTACCCATTCATCCAGCTGGATATTTACGGAGGCAATTCTGGGTTAAGTACCCTGCCCCAGGGTACAACAGCAGTGCCCCAGTGGGGAATCGACCCGGCAACCTTTTTGTTATGAGTCCTGCATCTTACTACTATGCTACACTGCTGTTCACTAATAACTCACTAAAAATTTGCTGAGCTGAACCCCTTGTCCAGGGTGACTTACACAGCTTAGAGTTGACAAACACACAGATTTCACTATCCAGTTCTACCTCTAAAAGAATCCAGGTTAAACTTAAAAATATAACAGCTGTCTCCCACACAATGGGGTTCATATCGACATTTGTATCAGCTCCCTGGTTGTAAGCCCAGTTTCACCACTACCCCTTTCTCCTAAACCACTCCTTATAGGTTGCAGATAAAAGCTACACAAGACAATCATGCTGACTATAAATATCATTTCATATTCTGCACAAGAACACACTGACAGCCCTGGAATTAAAAACAGATTGCGCTGATTCCTGTGTGTTTTCAGATGCCGTTGATATGTTCCAGATTTTTTCATTTGAGGGGAACACCTGGTAGAGGAAATCCCAGGGATCTGAGTCAGAAAGCACACATGGCATTATTAACATTATTTCACATTGTATAAGCTCGTCACTTTCAACTGAAGTGGGCTGTTCTCTTATTTAACCCTGAAAGTTAAAAGCATAAGTAGGTGGAATAAAATATATCAGGAACTATATTCATAAGAGATCCATACTCAGAGTATTCTTTGTAAAAATGAGGTGAAGAGGTGAAAGCATTGAGGCGTACTGTCTGCTACAGTGCTACAGCGAAATTATGTTATCATGTATGGTGTTGTATAAAATGTCAAGTGCAGATCTTCTGTGAAGAAAAGCTTGTTATTACTAAGGGCAAATCCTTGTCTCCTATTACTACTTACTGACACATAAAGTAATGGTCTGACACTGTTGCTCATTCAACTTGAATGGATACACTTCTGTTCTTTTGTGCTGGAAGTTGGTCTGGATAAGAGCGTCTGCTAATGTAATGTAATGTAAGGTAATAAGCAGGAATTTTGACATGTATTCTCTATAAAAAATCCTGTTAATTTTATACTCGTCCTCCATCTGCTAATTATTATAGACCTCCATGCATAAAACTGACAGTAACTAGCAGAGGGATTTCTGAGCATGGTGAGCCTCAAATGTGGACCCTCCGCTGATTACAACATCCCAAGAGCTGGCAAGGTCAGCAATGTCCCCCTTCTGACATGCTATGTATACGCAGTTATAAGACACAGTACCCACATAATGCACGTATCTACAAATATTGGTGCCTGGAATCTGCCCCTGCTGTTGTGTAACTGTATCAAAGTCATGTGAGGTGTAGCTTTTACCTGGAGGCCCTGAGGGCCCTCTGGGGCCCTGGATGCCCACACCTGGGCTCCCCTTCTCTCCCTTCTCTCCTGGGAACCCTGCACAGAGACACAACATCCATTTCACTATGGTGTGTAGGAACAATGCTTTTCCCTTCTTCTTATACTGAACCCAGTGTAACATGGTCACAATCTTTAACTATTAAGATTCAGCTTTGTTTACACATTTTTAATCTCTTGCACCTCAACCCAAAGGTAGTATGTTGGAACCTGAGATGCGGTGCGTTTTGGTGGTTAGTACCATCTGAAATGATCAGAGAATTTGATGGACCCATTTAGTTCTACTTTTCCAAGGATGGAACATAAATGGTTAAAACCATTTAATAAAGGACAAATTCCCCTTCGTCTACATTACTTTAAATTGTGTGTACTCAATTGTGCAACTGAACTGTGTTCACACTCTTCGACTGAAACAACCCACCCCAGATCTTGGCTACAGCAGTATGTGGTTATAGTGCTGAAGGTCCCTGTGCGGCTCATGCTGATGTAACACCAGGAAAGTGGCTGTCTCTGCAGGCTTGGCCATGCTGTGCCCTACCTCTCTCTCCTGGCTGACCGTTCTCTCCGTTGTTCCCCGGGAACCCTGGCCTGCCCGGAGGGCCCTGCTCACCCTGAGGCCCCGGGGGCCCCTGCCGCCCGGGCTCCCCTGGAGGCCCAGGCACAGTGCGCACAGAGGATGGCTGAATGGGGATGTGGTTGAGGATGGAGTTGTAGCGAGACATGTGACCTGAGGGAAACAACAGTATCATGACAAGGTGTCCTGGTGAAAGCGCATTACATGACCATTTTGCATACACGTCAGGCAATACTTTACCCATTTCTGCCATGACACTATAACAGATAGTAAATACAGAGACAATGAGTCTAACTGTGGGTTCCTATAGCATTCAGTGTAACATGCACATAATGACAGCAATCCTGAACATATAACTGAATATTCAACCACTTTAATTGTTATGCAGAGCTAATGTTTTACAGTTTCTTCAGCTCATGGATGGATTAGTCCTGTCCTTTTGTGGTCCAGCTGAGGTGTTTACATGAGAATTAATCTGTTATGGGGAATACTTATCATTAGACACACATGGGCGTGTGTGCATGCACACACACACATGTATAGAGGGATGAAAAGACAGAGGAGACTCACTCTGAATGAGCTGTTCACAGACTTGCCGGGCAATTGCTTGGACGGAAGCTTGGGACTGCAAGTCACCCTTGAAGACAAAAGCACCACATGAGGTCACTGCTTCTGTGCTCCTCCCACAGGGAAGCACTAACGAACTGCCCATCACAGCCTGACATTATCACTAATCTGCTATTAACAAGAGCCATCAAACTGAGCCCTCTAATTAAAGTATGTGAGTGTGTGTGGAGGGGCAGGCAGCGTACAAGGGTAAAGCTGTTTTGTCAAAAGGACCTCAGTATTGAATCAGGTTACTTGCAATAAAACTCAGCTTTGTCTGCACAATGTTCACTCATTTGCACAGATATGAAAGCTTTAGTGGCAGCTGTGTGAGGTTATAAACACACTGGAGCACTGAGCTCGAGAGCAATTCTATAAAAAGTGCTGATAATTTTACCTTGTAAAACTGTCAGAAAATCTCTTCACCCTCAAGCTCCTAAACTGCAATTTTATGTGAAATGAGGTTTTGAAGCTTGAACCTCATGGGTTTTTTTTCCAGCCATACTTACCCGTTCACCCTTTTCGCCTTTAGTACCGGGAGGACCCTGTAACAAAAAAGCACTATCATTATAAATCGAGGAGAGGGAAATGCCGCAAGAAGATGTCACACTATTTACGGATGCATTCCTCTCCGTTTTCCTCCACCTGTTCAAACCCATGAGAAAAAGAAGACAGATGACTCCGAGACAGACACGCAAGACTCTCTTTGTAAAGAACACAGGGCGAATGCGTGTGTGACTGAGATAATGTTGTGGAATCTGGGAAAGAAGATTCTGTTCAAACACCATAGCTGTTTAGACAATGCTGGAATCACTGCAGTGTTTAGAACACAGTGGCTGCTGGGAAGACAGACGGGGGCCCAGACTCGCAGCTGGGAACACATGTGTGTGTCAAGCCCTGCATGATGGAGGAGACAGTCCCAGAGTACAATGGAGAGGGTCCCGGAGAGGCCTCCGCCAATAAACAGTCATTAACTACTATCATCTATTCTCAGCATGTAATGACATGGATAGAATGCAAAAGTTAAAGAGACCCTTGACTTACAGGTGGACCCAGATCGCCCGCTGACCCTGGGGGTCCAGTCAAACCAGGCGATCCTGGAGCTCCAGGGGCGCCCTATAAAAGTGAAGAGTTAAAAGAGGCACTTTGACCACAGCTGTTCCAGACCCCAGTGTATGGTCCCCACATAAACCAGAGCTCACAAATCCACAACCCAGCAACTAGCTACAATTATCTGCTAATTAGTGTTAGTGAAATCCATTAAGAACCATAACCATACACTCTAAGTAATAATAAAAAGAAAAAAAATTCCATATTGCCAGCACATAACATTTGCCACTTAACATTACTGTGGCACTGTGGCAACATCAGTGAAGTTCAAGAAAAGTAGCAGGAACATTGTTACATGTTGTCTTGAGTGACCCTCCTGCGGCCGTAGAGCCCTCCACACTGATAATAAACTTGGAGGGTTGATTAGGACCACTCAGACCTCCGTATGGGTCCTCTGGCACTTACAATGGTTCCCGTGGGACCCTGCCGTCCCTGGGGTCCATCCTTGCCTGGCAGTCCCTGTGGAGCACACAACAGGCCTGTTAAAAAGAAACTCACAAAAGTCCAATTTAAAGAGTTTGCTGTGTTTGGGCCTCTTCTTCAGACACTAATTTGCTCTAATCTGGAACAAACAAGCACATTTCCACACCACATGATTCAGTGTGATCCAGTTTTTCCTAAAGGCAAGTTGCAGTCTGACAAATGCCTCCACTACATTCCACAGTTGCAAAATTGCACAATACAAAAAAAATTAAATAATAAAAAAAATCAATGAATAAAACAGTGTTCTAGCTAATTCTAGCTAGGTCTTGAGGGATTTCTAAAGAAAATGGCCTTTTCGTTCTCTAATCTGGTTAAGGAGTGATGGATCACTCCCAGAGAAATTCCCAGTTCACAGGCCACAGCTATATTTTATCAGTAATTTCAGATAATAGACTATCCTTTCTGCTGGCACTCCATCACATACTGTAGCAGATATGGTCTAAGATACAATTAGAGCAGTAGACTCACTGTTTTGGACTAAACCGACTGAACTGCCCTGGTATCCTGGAATTTGTGTAATTAACTAATAAAACAAAGGTGATTTAAGGGCAGACTCGGCATTAAGCCTAATTAAAGGTGAACATGAGCCATTACCTCAAGCAAACCAGGCTTTCCAACCCATTCACCTGATAATGCCATTATGTGATTGCCTGGGTCTCTGTCTTTCAGTCCCATCAGCACTAGCTTTAGCCAATAAGTATTAGGATTACACCATCGAGGGGGCTGCTAATTTGGATCGGCACCTCTTTGTGTATAATCAAGGCTGCTCTATGGGCCAAGAAAATGATGATAGATTCTTTAGAAGAGCTGTTCTTAAAGGGGCCATTATATACTCCAGCACTGCACAGTCATAGACTTGTAAAACTCAGCATTGGACAGTGTGTTGTTCCTGTGTTGTCCTTTGTTCTGTTTTGTGTACATGTACATGCAATGTCCATGTAAGGAAATCACTACCATGAAACCATTGGAAGAATATTCGCCCCTGTAGAAAAAGGATTTAATAATTAATTTTGTTATGGCTTCTGTAGAGGAACAAATCTCAACAGTAATGCAGACCCAGATGAACGGCCCCTGAATCTTTCAAAGACAGAATATGGGGAGTTTATTATCAAATAATCTCATGATCAAATTTTTTACCGCCACCTAGTGGACTGCGAGATACTATAACATCTCGAAGTTGTGTAGAGTTAGAAAATCTGAGAAGTGTGTTAGGGTGTCACATAGACTGTATTTTGCGTCAAGACATCACTATGCATTTGTGAATGCTTTCATTCAATGCTTTGGTACACTACAAGCTAAGCCTAAAACAGCAGAGTGAAGCACGTGGTCTACCTTCGGCAGCTGTGTGGAATTCTCTGTGGTCCTTGGGCAGGCTGTGATAATGACACGGTTGAATGCAGTGGGAAGCGGTAGTTGACACTGTTATGCTGTCTGACAGCTGTAATTCTGATCTATGTAGACACGGCTCAAAGAGGGGGAAACCGAGTCACCACTAAGTACAGACGCACGCAAGCCTACAACATCTTGTCGTCAAGCGCCAAGGATTGGGAGGGTCACTTTGAGAGCGTTCATCTGGCGAAAAACCCACAGGCAGCTAAATATAAAACCCTATGGCCACCACGCGTCTGTCCACAACGCAGCGCACAGTAACTGGAGTAAACCTGAATGAGCAGGAAGAGGCACAAAGAGCAAGCTGTGAAGTTTGAGTGCTACTAACTTCTCATTTATGCTTGACTGAATGAACTATAAATTTGTTACTGTTTCGAAAACAATAACAAGAAAAACCTCACAGCTGCCTGCCATTAAATTTTGATAACACATAGCTGTAAGGCAGTATTTTTTCACTCAGTGAAGTATAGGTCATTTTGCCTTTTAATCTGCAACAAATTAAAAATTATGAGTAATTAATGAAAAGTAACACCTCCAAAAATGTATTACTGGAATGTACACACAAATTTCCCCCTTCTCCATCCAAAATAAACTGTCCCCTTAGATGGAAAATGCTAAGTAGCAGGTTAAAATATAAAGTTTTCACTTTGCATGGTGGTACAATAAACATACAAATTCATCCCTTTATAGCTGTTATGGGGCCCAGCTGATGCTCCTCATGCCCAACTGCAGACACCTGTGAAGAGGAAGCAGTCTTACCCTCGGCCCTGATGGCCCGTCCCGTCCTGGTGCCCCAGAGGGTCCAGGGACACCCTACAAACCAAAGCAAATAATGCTTATTACTGACAACCATACTGCAGAAATGTGTGAACATGTGTTTTAACGTTATGATTATTTATACAAATGGAGCAATTGGAGCAATACACTCATTCATAGGTTGCTCAAGGTCGTTTGTCTATAGGGTTGCTGTAATCATTGAACATCATTCCCCTTGCACAGGGGTTATGCATAATGACAGAGTAGGACTAGGAGGATTTTTTAAGAGGAATTCAAAATTTCATTCTGTCCAAATTACTGAGAACAAACCAGTAATACAAATCCCAACCTATAAAACTTCCGCTCGATGTTAATTATGTGATGTATTTTGGTAGCTGAGCTCAGCTGCAGACAAGCTGAGAGGAAGTTCGCTGTGATCTTTAGACATCCTCGATATGATCAGGCAGTGAGCAGCATGAAATGTGATGTTGAGTTTGGGTGTGCAGAGATGCGTCCTAAAGTCACCATCTCACCCTGCTGGCTGTCATCTTCAGCGCCACTCAGGGGTTCAGTCATTCTAATTATCCAGCTTCTCTACACATACACACACACGCGCACACGCACACACACACACACACACACACACACACACACACACACACACACACACACACACACATATACACAGACAAGCACACTCAGACACACATGCTCACACTCACTCACACATGCATACACACACTCTGATCGACTCCAACACCTACCAAGAGTTCAGGATCTCTAATTACAGCACAACCCCATATCGGGAGGCTCAGAATGACACATTTGCAATTATAATTTTACAACATGGCATTCAGTCACTGCAAATCCAATCCACCACAAGAGGTCACAAAACTTAATCATGCTATCCCCTTCGTACGTGACGTTGACACCACAATCATCTCGTGCTGTTCTCTGCATAGGCAAACCAAATCTAGAGGGAAAATTTTTCACATTTGCCTGCCAAAGAACAAAAAGTGGTCACTCCCAGCTCCTTGAGTGTACCTTACCTGCAGTCCTTGAGGGCCTATTTCACCTTTCTCTCCTTTCTCCCCTGTTGCTCCCTGAAAAGAGAGAAACCCACCTCATCATCCCCCTTCCACTTCAGGGCTGATTCCAAAATCTTCATCCCAGGGTCTTCTGCCCATACCCCAGCTCAGAATAATTTTGGATGGTGGATACATTGGCCAATGGCCACCCAGCCAGTGTGTAACTAGCTGCAAGGTGCCTGTCAGTGCAGGTTAGCATGCAGCTGCTCCTTCTTCCTCCATACACTTACAGCTTTTTTTAACGATCCATTAGGTAACTTGCCCCCCTTCCTTCAAGGCTATAATTTAACAGCAGCCACCACGTACCAAAGGAGAAGCACATTAGCTATGTACTTGGGCAGTGTCTGTAACCAAACATTTACAACACCATTAAACTGTTTATTGGAGTATCAGCTTTAATGAGACACACTGACATTTGTCATCACCGATTTTACAAATAAAGATAGAGGAACTTGTAAAGTTAGTAATGCCCACATTGTCCTCACTTGAAATGACTCCTCACTAAAATACATTCCAACATCTACTACAGTCAGGAGAGGAAGGGCAGAGGATATCATCAATTATTTGCATGACAGTCCTGCCTGAAGCTACACAGAGGTATATTTGAACAACAAGCCTTCAACAGTTGAACAGACATTGCAATATGATAGGGCTGACTGAAAAGGCAAATAGAATTGAAAATGTAATCTACCTGGTTTTACAGTCACTTTACACAATATCCTTACCCGACCCACTTCATAGTAAGTTGTCAATTCATTCACGTAAGCGTACTGTAGTTAAAGATTTGCTCTGTTCATACAAGAGTCCTGTGTAACTGCTAAGTACCTACATGATTTCAAATCTTTTGTGACTGCATAAAAATTAGAGATGGAGTACAGATTTAAATGATTTGGAGTTCAATTTATATCAGTGGTTACACTGAAAGCTGTAAAAACATGAATTAGTTGCTAACTTGTATTCAATATTAATGACTTGGTAAAGGGAGAAACTGCACAGCAGTTACGAAACACATTAGAGGTTAGAATTAGAGGTTAGAATGTGAGAGCGCTGGTAAACCATCCATTTTATGTCACTGATTCACTGATTCATAACTGATTCATGTGATTGCTGCCGTGTCACGAAGTGTCATGTCCGCAGTGCTTTAGGCTTTTAGGAGCTCTTAAGTTCATGTCCTCAACATTACATGAATATAGCAATTGCTTATATTCAGGCCATGTCTGCCATGTTTGCCCAGAGTGTTTGCTATGTTTTAGCCAGGGTGAGTAATTACAATGACCTAGGATTGTAGGATATAGCATGGGGTATGTTTCTGTGCAATGAGCTTGGAGCAGGACTCTTACCGGCGGTCCCTGAATGGACAGTCCACTGGGCCCCTGAGGTCCAGGTGGCCCCTGGGGTCCGGGTGCACCAATGTCTCCGACCGGACCCTGAGGACCCTGCCAGGGACACAAGGAAAGAGCGTCCTGGTGGGTCTCATCACTACCTCAGATCACAGTAAAATACAAAATGGGCTCTTTTCTAAGGACTTCACACAACATAACACATGCTCCCTTTCTCAGTTTAAATGGCTTCATGCACTTAATCTGGCAATTAAAGTGCTAAGGGCACTTGTGTGAATCACATACTCAAGGCTGCAGTGTAAAGCTACTGTAGGTCCCATGGGTGAAACATAAAGTCCACTTGCATTTCACACCAACAGTCATGTCTCCAGTAAATATGCCCTTTATGACCATAAAACAGCACAGAAGGTCTATATGAGGACCCCCTGGGTTACCATGGAGTTTACATACTATGTGTGTTCACTACTGAAAAAAGGTATAATTCTTTTTGCATATGTTTTACTTATGTATACCTTCTTATAAGAAGGAAAAAAAACTTATGTTGACAAAAATAAGATTTTGTCAGCTCAATATGGACCATGCCAATCATATCAGAGGGAGGCAATATTTTTAAAAGCCTACTTTGATTATACTCTAATTTCTTATTTTGATCATTGGAATAACATACACTGTACATGCCACCAAAGGAGAATTAAAGAATAAAGAGAATAAAATCTGATGGAAAAATTGACATCATGGGAAAACAATAATATAACATATATACTTAAATAATTGAACATGTATGGTACCGGTCAAAAGTTTGGACACACCAACTCATAAAAGTTTTTTTTTCTTTATTTTTACTATTTCCCACATTTTAGAATAATAGTAAAGACATCAAAAAATAACACAAATGGAATTATGCAGTGACCATAAAAGTGTTAAACAAATAAATACTCTTTTATATTATAGACTCTTCAAAGTAACCAAAAACATTTTTTTTTAATTAAATTTATTGTTTTGAAAATAAATTCATACATAGGCATCAATTTTACTATTTATATTTATCTAAGAAACAAATTTCAAGCATTTAAACATTAGCCTTAAGATCAAAATGTCTTCAAGATAATGAGCAACATACATTCATTCTGGTGTGTCCAAACTTTTGACTGGTACTGTACATGTGTATCTTCTTTTATAACATTAAACACTCTTTATTTGAGCAGATGTTCTGGGCCATTTTTGAATTCCTGAACATTGACTGGATCCACGTTCTGGGTGGCCCATGTGTGCTCAGCCTTAGCAGTGAGAGTGAGGTCGAGTGTAATTTACCACTTGGCCTGGTTCCCCTCGTTCCCCTCTCGCTCCTCTGATTCCTGGACCGCCCTGCAATTCCGAGACACACACAGGGCAAGGTCACTCACACACACACACACACACACACACACACACACACACACACACGCAGCTCCTGTTCAGATCTTAGCAAACATCCCATTTTGCAGCAGGGCTTACAAAGTACAGGGCAATATTTCTGGATATAAGAAAGCTGTCATTTGTGACATCACCATTCAGACAGGTTGGAAGATTTATCACATTTTCTAATATTTTGACTATGATAGAACATTCTACTTGTGATAGAACACTCTGCTAAGACAGTATACTTCAGATGATAAAGTGATAGCAGTCTATTTAGCCCTCCTGCCCTCCGGGTGTGTCAATCAGTAGAGGCAACCAATAGCTCCAGGCTACATTCTCTGCAAGTTCCTGCACTGACTGCTGCAGGCAGCCATGTAATTGTTCCAATAGCCCTGCTTCCTGTTACCATGGAGGCTTTGGTTACACCCCACAGGGCTGGGGAACTGGTCTGATATTTCCCCAGTCCTTCCATGGGCCCTAGTGTCAGTAAGAGAAGAGAATTTAATCATTTTCCCATTACTGTACATAAAGGCTTTCATGAAACTGATGGTAGAATTAACAATTTATTGGAAAAAAAATCCCCCATGACAGACACGTTTCTGTTATAAAGTGATAGGTTCTTGTTTATTTGAAATTTCGAATAAAATACATTTGTCATTCTTTATTCTGTTTTATTTATTTATAAATCATTTAATTAAATTTCTTCTTGTATAGAGCCCCTCATAAAAGATTGCATACATATAAATCATTAGCATCTCATGTATAATATTATGCAAATATTGTATGTAATTTTTTTTTTCATTTTTCCATTTTCTCCCCAATTTGGAATGGCCAATTCCCCGAATTTTGGAATGTGCAATTTGTCATCACTGATGTTCAATCCCATTGCACAACCCCCACTGTCAATCAGGGAGAGCGTGGACAAGCACATGCCCTCCTCCGAGACACATGATGTCAGCCGCTGCTTCTTTTCGTGCTGCAGTCCACAAGCTAAGCTAGCACAGAGATGAGTCGGAGGAAGACATTTCGTATGCAGCTTTGGCAGGTGGACCACAGGCGTCCGATCGACCAGCAGGGGTCGCTGTTGCTAATGGGACCAAAGCCCCTGCCGATGTACCCACCCCTATCCCCGGCAGAACGAAGCCAATGTGTTCCATCTGTGAGCTCCTGGTCACTGTCAGCTAGTGACACGGTCAGGTTTGAACCTGGGCCATAGCGTATTGTATGTAATTTTTGAAAATATTAAACAACGAATACCTATAATTCCATTTATATCACAAAACTCTTGTATGAAATAAAACTAGTTTTATTAGTTAGCTGTTTTAACATTGGCCACGCCCCTTTGGATGACCTTGCAAAACAGGACATACTTCTACACACCACATTTATATAACATATAACCATGCCCCTCAATGGCAATTCAATAATGAGCACAGAAACAGTGCAGGTTTCATCTTTTGCGTCATTCTCGTGTGTGAGAACCTACAACTGATGTGTTTGTAATATATGATATATTTGGGGACACATTAAAATATGGACTCAATTTTGTCTCCATATGTTGATTTCACACTTTAAAATGTACCTTCACACTTTTGAAAAGTTGAATGAAAGTTAAAGGTTCATCTGCAGTGTATCCAGTATAATGTGCTAATATACATCAGAACACTTGTAACGAATCTAAAAAACTGAAGTTTGAAACTGGTTCTGGCTGTGCACTGAAATAGCCATAGAGATTAGGAATTGTGCACATTTGAATGGGAAGGAGCAGAAGAACAAATATATATCCATGTAATTACTTTTTCAATCATTGTGTTTATCGAGCACACCTTGCATAACAGACTGATGAAACAAATTTTCCACCTTCCATCTATGCAATGGCAGCACTTTAAATTAGGTCATTTATTTACACTGACATTAAGTTCTACTTGCTTCAGATTCTGAATTCACCCATTTCTCACTCTGTGCAAAAACTCTTTAAGTTTGAGTCCCTGGCCTGAAACGCAATTTAGCTTTAAAGATCCTGAGTGGAAATAAATCAACAATGCACTATGCAAACCCACCGCCAACACAGTTAACCTATAGTCACCTTGTCTACGGCTCTGTTAACCTTTAAGAACCCCATCTGTAACTTGGTTAACCTTTAGCCAGCTGCTCTCCAGTATGGACGACCTTTAATCAAACATTCTACATTATGGTTAACCTTCAGTCACAGATTCTTTGTGAATAGATACGATATACCAGACTGGGAGAGTATATAATCCTTTTCACATTTTGCACATGGTAATCACAATAAGACCTCCTTTATGTTATCTGGACATATAATTCAGTAACACGTATGTTTGTGTTTGGTATAGATATGTGTGCAGGAAAACTGTGTCTTATTAATCTCTTTGTGACAGTTCATTCAAAGGTGGCTGAGGTAATTTATTGAAAATTGTGAATTTTTCAAGTATGGTACCAAATTTGTTTGAAGAGATGGGGTACTCACAGGGGGTCCTGAGGGTCCAGGAGGGCCTTTGCTGTCCTGAGTGCAGGTGCAGGCTTTGGGCATAGCGGGACAGTCAGCCTCCACTCGCTGAAACACAAAACACCACGCACCATCAGTCTAATACTATTCACACACATAACCCAATGTAATCCTCTAAGTACACATATAATGAAACAATATGAAGCTCAGTATTCATGCAAACATAATATGGAATTATAAGCACATACACCCACAGACATTATTTGACACTTCACTGGGAATGTAGCTATTGCTATCACATAGCTATGTGAAATTAAATCCTTTCCTAAGACAGAGAGAATAGTCTTGTAAAGTACACTAAGTATTATTTTGGTGTAAGATATACGAGTTGCCTTTTTTGAGGAGTGAGGGGAGGCCATAACAAAAAGTCACGTCAACTACTGAAGAAATAAAAAAAAAGGTTAATGAATCAGAGGTGAAGAGTAAATTGCTAGCAATGACGATGGATGAAAAATCTTTATCATCTGAATCATTAGCATAAAACTGTATGAAGTACGAAGCTTGAGGTCAGTGTACTGGAATAAAGTGCAGCCTTTTCTGGCCTCAGGTTGTAACTACTGGTGATCCATCAGCCTGACAACAGCAAAGTATCTTTCCCCAGCCAAATGCAGTTAAACACACCCCTCTGTGAGCAAACACACAGAAATATCAATAAACCAGCAATCACTGCGGCATTCTCAAATAAAAATCCTGCTCTTAAATGGAGGTGCACTGTGAACACATAAAAGACATGAAAGTATATCTAATGTCATAAACGTTTCTCACAGATGTGTGACTAACATCATTTCAATGAGACTGACAAATAAAACTTTGAAATTGGCTAAAATTTCACTTCATCAAGGAGAGGGAAGCTAATAAAGTTTGTCTGCATCTGTGCAAATCTGGGCGAAACTCCTTCCCAGTGCCTGTGGTGTGCTCCAGTCAGTGCATGGCAGTGTGAGTGGAAATGGTTCTTACCAGGCCTGGCAGCTCACAGCAGTTGTCCCGGCTGGCCCACGAAGTACTGCAGACAATGTCAAACATCTGGAGCTGAAACTGAAGACAAAAACAACACACACACACACACACACAAACAGACACACACACAGGGACACACACACGGACACAGGCACTGATACATAAGTAAACGATATCATGCCCACAAAGAAGTATTTGCACATTCACTATGTATACCCGGGTATACAAATATTCCTGTGGAATAAAGCCACACTGTGCAGGTTTATGAAAACGAAGTGCCAAATCCTAGGGATTTCCCACTTTGTTTTCATAAACAACCACAATAAGCCACATTCATTCAATAAACCTTGTGAATCCACCCCACATTATCCACACCAACTCCTTTCTCTTTAGGAGAATCAGACATCAGTGGATATTAATAGAGTGAGAAGCTGTCGAAGGTTGCTATCACACAATATGAAAATAATAGCTGAACCCTAGAGCTCTCACATCTCTGCTACTGCAAAGTCACGACGCTTCTGCACAGTGTCAAGGAGAAAAATCACTACAGACAAGAATATTGCAGTTCCATCGCAGAATACATTATAGAGGACCACTGAAGGATTATAATAATAATAACTGTCACTTTGTCACTTTGCTTCTTAATCTTTTCGTTATTTATACTTTAGCATTTTCCCACTTTTTCAATCAATTTTTTTGTAACTGCATATTTGGTTTGTTACACCATGACCTCTGAACTTGCACAGTAGCACAGAGTGAGGTGAATACCATCCTCCAATACACACCATGCCCGTTAGGGCCATCTTCCATGCTATAAGTCCTATAGTGCACTAGGAAACAGATGCTGAATGAAGGATAGGTATATCCTCCTCATGCTATCTGCGCAACTCATAGGTTCTTGCAAGAGTTGCAGGGTGCCGGGAGCGCTGTGTCTGTCCTACCCACCCCTATCTGTAGCTCCTCAATATATAAGATATACATAGTATATACGCATCATAAATGAATAATACATATTTTTGGGCTCACAGTCAATGCCAGCAGGTGACATAGCCAGGTTCAAACCCAGATCATAGGCCCAGTTTACATTTGAAACAAGTGCATTAACTGTCTGAGCCACTTTGGGAGCCCCTGCCTTTTCAGTATTTGAAGTCAGTGCAATGTCAAAGGCAGTTCTTGTCTCATCTGGCCTCCTGTCCAGTGTGGGCCTGCATCAGACTCACCGGTGCAGAGTTGTCCCTTTTCCCCCGGGAGCGAACCATCCTGCCCAGCACCTCCACACCATCTGTGGTGATGTTCCCCGCTGCATTGACTGGCTTCTCTCCCACTAGCTTGCAGTCAATGTATGCCTTGGCTGTGGTCTTGCTGATGGCCATGTGGAGCTGGAGGGAGGAACAGGACGTGTGGTTGGCTGATAAAACACTAAACCTCGATGAAACAACTTTTCCATCATAACGGACACATGGGCGTACCTGTGAGAGGTTAACATGCTATAAAACCTATGCGCTCTCATGGTTTAGAAAGGCTTTAAAGTGGGCAGCATACAGTTAGTTTTCCAGCCTCTATGGCATTTGATGTCACAGATAATAACGATGACAAAAATTGCCCTCTTCCTGATTCATAGATTGTTTAAGTGAAAGATAACAGGACATCACTATTAAAAAGAAAGACCAGACCATGTGGACTTAACGTGGTGGAAAGTGTATAACAGTATATTACCTGCAACATTTATCTACCTACCTGTAAGTAAGTAAGTAAATAAATAAATAAATAACTGACTTGCATGTTATTGACTGTAGGTTTTCAAGATAATTCAGGATTTGAAATAACATGAGATGGAAATGACTGCAAACAAACTATGACTGTATCGCTGTGTCTGTTTGAGATAAGGCTAAAAGAAAAGTACCATAACTCATGGTATCATTTCGGACTATCAAGACAAAAAACAACAAACTACAGCAAGACAGTATCTTTGGTCAGGGTTTCATTACTGCGGGCCAAATCTATGGGAAAATATTTCAATATGACGATGCCATAACACATAATCATCTCGGGATTCAAATATGAATTCAATTAACTGGCATTAATTGTATGAGATAACTGATCCAAGTACAGAATTAAGTTTGAAAATACAAAACAGAAATACCTCTGAATCTATGTAGCAAATTCTGTTCTAAAATGCAAGTAATGCTGAGTAGAATGAGGCCTGGGCAATGGAGATGAATGACAAGTCAATACTCTGTTTTTGATTATACGGGCAGAACTGTGACCCATCCTCCTGGTATAATTTCAGTGCCAACATCAGATACCAGCCCATTTGGTTCAAAGAGTGTGCTCTGTTTGAGCCTTTTCTGTTCTCCTGCCACACTGTTTTTGATGCTTTGCTTTTGATATTGTGCTCTTCTGATTCTTCCCTTGCATTTAAAAGGCACCTGCAATCAACGAAAAGATAAATCACAGGAAAAGTATCTGGTTAGATGTACTAAGCAGGTTATTATAAGGACCATTGACTTGGCCCTTTCACTTGAACAATTTCCCCTGTGGTTCATTTTCAAATTTGAAGTGACTTTGTGCAGAAAACAAAAAAAAAAAATCAATTTCAACAGCCACGTAAACTGTATGGTGATTTATAGAGAACAGCCTTTAGTGCCTTTCATGAGTACTGCTGGTACATGCCCTCTGCTGTTTGTAGTTTGCACTGTACCAGAGACTGACCATTTTTACTTCCACTTCATTGCTTGGCCTTTGCTTTCCTCACACGTAATGGACTGGAATGTACAAGTCAGCAAAGTAATGGCGCATAAACCAAGGCCTTCCAAACCGTCGCAACGCCACAAAGCCTGCGAAGAGAATCCTCAATCCAAGACATTTGGGAAGCAGCAATGGAGCGCACATGCATGGCCCTCGGGAACAGGCGAATCGTTCAATAATGCAGTAGAATGTGACCCTGATCTGTTTTCAAGCTTGGACAAAACTTCTGTGAAAATACAGCCTCAGTGCATGTATGCAGCTTTGACTATTGCAATAACTTTCAGTTGATAGCACTGCATATTTAATAAGTGCTTTCTAAACTTAATTTGATGGAGTACTCAATAAAGTTTTCAGGACTAAAAAAAGCTTAAGAATGGGTTAAGCTTTGCAACTCTTCCTAAACTGCAATCTCCTGCAGATGGTGATTACTGCTGAGGTAGGCTATGTCCAAAATCACTATCAAATTATGTCTTTCAGAGAGAAATGAAGTGCACTGCAGAGAGAAGTAGGTTCCACAGAGAGGAGTGTGTTTAGATTGAGAGCCACGCCAGCATTTTATTTTCATTTTAACTCAACATCTAATTACACAGATGTTGAGTGAAAATCTGGGTCCCGTTCATGAAGTGGTTTCAGGAAGAGTCCTTGTTTAGGACAATTTTTCAGACCCATTACATAACTCAGTGCCTCTTTAAAATGTCACATTCAACCATCATGGTGCGAGATCATGAAACACTAAGACATATAGAGGATATAAATTCTGTGACATTTTGGTGTCTGTGACATTTACGGTTCATTTAAAAACTCGTCCTAAGCCAGGACTGTCTTAAAATCACAATGTGAACCAATCAGGCGGTTGCCAGATCCATCTCATTATTATTTCAGTCTTGTATCTCTCTCACAGCTGATATGATTAGCTTCTTAATGAGTTAGTATTTTCTCCGAGCCTTTAGAGTTTTAGTTTCAAATTGCTGAGGGTATCACAATGGCACAGCCAATCAGACACAGGTGGAGAAGACAAAGCCTTCACACTCCACACTCAAGGAGTGTCATTTACTGTCAGTTGATTAAAAATCAGTGGGGATGAGCTAAGTTTGTCCCCCTCCAAGTCATTGCTGAGTGATTTGAGCCACATGAGCTCAAAGCAAATGGCTCTTCTGGGACTATATACTTTTGTCAAGGAGCAGAGTACAGCATGAGGGAGCACTCAGGCATTCTGAGGAACAAGGTGCCATACGTCTTTAAGAGTTGGCCCGTCATCCAGACCAAGGACGCTGACCTCTAGACACCAGCATTCCACAGAGATAGGAACAGCTATAGGATGAGGGGGCAAAGGCCTGAAAGCCTGAGAAGCCTTTGAGACTGCGGTGTGACCCAATTATCTCCCACATAGGTGCAGTTTGGATGAGACTGCACTGGTCATGTTCAATATCACAATGTTGACTCTACAGTGTTACAGCAACATTGTGAAGTAGCTGTGGTTTGGACCAAGGACCACTGACCTTGTGGAAACTTCCATAGAAGAGCTTTTTGATGTCTGGGCCCTCGAATGTCACCGTCTGGAACTCCGATTTGTAGTCATAGTTGAAGAATGTGAGGGTTTTGCCATTGTCTGGGTTGGAGAGAGACATATTGGTATGCTTTTATTTTACTTTATTATATTTAGTTATTTTGTTTTGGTATATTACTGATGTTACTTTAAAGTAGTTTATGAAAGAGACTTATTAGATTTATGTGCCTTTTAGCTGATTTTGAAAATGCTCCTGGAAATGAAATACTGCATTAAGATGCCTTCCACACAATTCAATACAAACCACACCTCTGCTTGAATGGCCCTTAGAAGGAAAATGTTCTAAATTGCAGCAGTCAGAGTAATATAGTCTGGCTTGTCTTTCACTTCTGTGGTTTTTCCTATGACAGTACAATAATGAGGGTACAGTACTAACTGTCCAAGATGAGGCCCACCAGGGGCTCGTTGTCTTTGTTCACGATCTCCCACAATGCAAAGGGCTCCTGGGGAGTCTCAGGCAGCAGGCGGAACAGCACGGTGATGGTGTAATCAGAGGGGAGGCCTTCAGGGTGCAGGAACCTGGAGCACAGATAAAGCATTCAGGCAGGTAAAAGCATTCAGGACAGGAAGCTCAGGTGTGACTGCTTATCTTTGACAGTATCACAAACGTTTACATTTTACCTCGAAGGTTTGTGTCACCTCCGCCTGTCATTCTTTCACTTGTAATTTAATTTTAGTCAATGGCTTTAAGATGGACCCACAGTCTAATGAATACATTTATGAAATAATACACATTTGGGGAATAGGTGGCCTCTTTTCTGACTGACCTGCAAAACTGTATTCTAATTCCATCTGCTACTTTTGAATTAATGTAGCATGTTTAGATCCGTGAATAAAATGCTATTTCCCCTCAAAGTAACCAAAAACAATGGATCTATATGCCATGTTTGAAAAATCCATGTTTGAAAAAACAGAAAACAAACCAATATTTCAGCTGGGCCACCTTTATTTTGCAACACAACAAGCAAAATTGATCTAAATATTCTCCTGCAACAGACCAATAAAACCTGTTAACTATTTAAACTCCACATCCTCTAGCAGTGCTCTGGCATGCTATTCATACTTTGTGGGCTGGGAGATGAGGGCATCCTTGTGCAGCCTGTAGCAAGGGAAGCTGTTGAATGTCCCAGGCTCCATAGACACTCCCTCAACACCTGCATACTGGTCCTGGACCAGTCCAAACATCTCCATCATCCGGAATCCTAGGGAGGAAGTGACATCATGCAGTGCAGAGAAGTATTTACAGAACTGAACTTCTCGAGTCTTGGGTGGGACACTGTTGTGCTATCATTGACCAAAGTGCTTAACCAAAATTGCTGCAAGCAATATTCAGCATCATAAGACTAAACTATAAAATGTCAGTCATTCCGACATCAACGCTGGCTGCTAGGCAAATGAATTATTCAAGAGAAGACACCCCAAGCTCTATTTCCTCTCCTCTTATAGAGAATCAGTCCAAATATTAATGTGTAAGACAAGCTGTAAAGGACTCTTGCTGAAACATTTCTGCTGTACCATCTCATGAACCAAGACAATCAACCCATTGGATGCAAGAAACAATGTAATAAAGATTTGAGGGGTGGTCAGAAATCTATCGCCTGCAAGAGTGTAAACAGGAGGCATATTTCTGTGTTGCATCCTATCACCAGAATGTCAACAGCACTTCACTACTGGATCATTTCAACTTTAAAGTTCATACCATCTACAGAATTAAAGGTTATCTATGGTTAACACTGTATACTTCAAGAACACTGCAGTTTATATCAGGGTAAAACTGAACTGCATCCTGTCTCTTACCTGCCAAGGTGCTGCCTCTCATCTGGACAGAAGGACAGGCTAAAAAGAGAAGATAAAAGTTAATTTTGTTGAAAAAATCTATTCTTCTTCAAATGTGTAATTGTCTTCCATGATAACTGTTACAACTGGTTTGCTGGTAGTATAAGATACATGTATATGCCTCAGAGAACATGTATACCTTACACTGCACACCATCATGGCCTAGCATGCACAGTCCCACTAACGCACTCGGAGAAAGAATGCACAGTGTGACTTACTAGCTGAGGCTGCCTCGCAGACGAAGGTCACCAGCTGCTCCTCGATCTTCCTGAAAGCGTCCAGATCATCCACGAAGAAGACGTGCCTCTCGCTGGGCCTGCTGGCGATGCTCACCAGCTCCCCATAGTCGGCGTCGGCGAACCCGATGGCGAAAACGATGTAACCTACAACAAACAAAGGGGGGCAACAAACACAAGGTAGCTCACACAGGCAGGCAGCAACAGTGAAGGATACACACCAGTCACAGGTTACCCACCTTCCATCTGCATCTCCTTGGAAACCTTGTTGACGTCGTCCTGGGACCGCCCGTCCGTAAGCACCACCAGCACTTTGGGGATGCCTCTCCTTATGCCCCCCTCCACAGTGAAGATGGCATCCTTCACGTGTTTGATGGCTCGTCCTGAACAGGCAGAGAGAACCGGGGGCTATCCATATGTGCAGCGCCGTACTGTTGCTCACAGTTTCAAACAGCATTTAACGCTTAATTTCAGCACTTATGAAAAATAATGACTTAATTACAAGCCTCAAGCCTCAAGACTGATGTACGTGATTACGCGATTGTGATGGCTAGACTTCTTCAGAAGGTAACAAAATTAAGGCATGCTGGTATGTTTCTATTCAAAATGTTTCTATATCACACTTCCCTAATATTAACATGTAATCTGACTGTCTTCATGAAAAGGTAATACATGCTCAAATGTATTATTTAAAATGGAATCAACGTATGTCATTACATTTTTAAAAAATATCTGATTATATAACCATGTAATGTAAACATGATACAATATATATTTGGATGTATACCACATTAAATACTAATTATTCTATGAATTTTATGTATTATATATTCCAGAATGTAATGAAATTACTTTTATAAGGGTTTTTTTTTTTTACCAAAGAGATAGAGAGCTAGGGGGTTATCATTAAATCACCATCTGAAAGCCTGAAAGCACCATCATTCTGCATACTGTACAAGCAGAGCCATTGTGCACTAGCACCAGGCTGCTTCACATCAATGATTAAACAGTCCAGTACGCTATCAAACAGTAGAGGACGTCAAAAAGCAAATAATATTTAAATATCTTCATGTCCATCTGATGTCATTATCCATCTAACTACAAAGGTTTCTACCCTGACATATCTCACTAAGTAAAATGTGTATGACTGTGTCAGGGAAAATAATTATAAACCCAGACTGCTACATTTGATGTAGGCTGGGTTTGATCTGGGCTTCACTATTTTAGTACTTCTACATATCCTTTTCCTGTCCAGATAGTTGAAAAAGATAGTAAAAAAGTTCTCCATGCTCTGATGTTCAAAATCACCTCATTAAAAAACAAAAGATCAGAATACACTCTAAATGCAAAAATAAAACACAGGAAGAGTCTTGACTGAAAGCATCTATTTCTACTTTCTGAATCAGAGTGCTGGAAGATCCAGCCCTCTAGCCCCTGAACCTGCTCCCTGTGACACACACACAGCCCAGTAACAGGGCCCCTTTCACTCTCCCAGCACATGCCTGTCTTGGTGTTTCCTCCTTTGTACTGGATGCGCTGAATGGCGTCCAGCAGTGTCTCCTTGTCACTGTACGAGTTGAGTTTGAACTCTGTTCTGGCGTCATCGCTGAACTGAGCGATGGCAACCTGCCAAGGGAAATAGGGAAAGGCTAAAATACACCAGGGAAACATTTTGAGCGTGAACCAAAGTAAATGCAAGCAGCATCACCCGTCCCTGCTAACGCCACTCCGGCTTGTCAGCTCTCACATGGAAGGCACCTCTCCCTGTTTTGTTGTTAATGCTTATTCTGTATTCTGAGACTGTATTGGCCTTTTCAGCCTGGATTTAGTCTGCTTCATTTTTATTCAGCCTAACTAGCATGGTCCCATTGCCGCCTTGTCTAGAGTGATCTGGGCAAATGACTTAAATCTACATGGGAGTGTCTATTAAGATGCATTTCCCATACAATGCTGCTGTACAAAACTGACACATACAGTACCAGTCAGAAATGTGGACACACATTTTTGACTGGTAATGGGAAACATGCATTCAAAGACATTTTGATCTAAAGACTTATGCTTAAATGCAGAATGTGGAAAATAGTAAGAAAAAGAAAAGAAAGAAAAAAAACTTTTCACTGGTACTGTATATAATGCTGAAATAGTAAGGTTTGTGTCTGTAGGTCTTGCCTGTGTTCCATCTGGGCCGATCTGGTCCAGAGCACCTGTCGTGCTGTACAGGAAGCCGATGATTTTCTGGAAATTGTCGTCACCGATGCTCCAGGACCCGTCCACTAAGAAGACCAGGTCGGCCTTGGCTGCTTTGCAGACTGAAGGGCAGAGAGAGGGGGAAGTGCCAGTGAGCCGGGCGGAAAATAACAGGCAGAGAGCAGAGGTGCCCTCAATCCCCCCTAGACTCCTGACGAGGAGCCAAACTCATTGAAAATCACCTCCACAACGTTTGTATCTCACACCAAACCCAGCCAGGCGAAGACTGGCCAGTAGGTCATTTACCAGTGCTTTCTTTTCTTTTTTTTGTCCCTCTTAAAGCAGACCTTTGTTTTCAAAGGGAGTGCGCTAAGCCACATTTCTGCTACTCTGGAGGGAAATCAAACAAAGTCCATGTTTGTTGATGTGCCTCGGATAAACAAGCCAAGATGTAAGAATTACGGCCCAGGAAATTGACTTGTACGCATTCCGACTCAAGACGGGAGACTTTTCAATTTGCTTTAACGATGGCGTGGCCAGAATTCCACAGGAATGTAAATCAAAGCCACGCCGCCTTGGCAGGAGGTCATTTAAAGGCTCGCGTCTCTTCTTATTTGGTCCCATCATCACAGCTGTTGGAACTGGTAATATTTCTCAAATCACACTACCCTGAGAAATGTATTCACCACTGTCAACCTGTACAGTTTTTAGAAAACCTTGTTCAAATGTCAAACATTTCATGGGATTACAATGCATATGGTAACTGTTTTAATTTTGGTTAAATGATTCAGGTTTTGGATGAGACGAAAATTTTGCGTGATTGGTCAACATGTCAAGGCTTTTGACTGACAAGAATAGACTTTCTGACCACCACATTTCAGCACTTACACTATGAGTATCTTGTACCATACATACAACCATCTGTAGAATGATCATAGACAACACTTTTTTTTAAGACCATGAAAAGATACACTGATACATGCAATACAGTTCAGGTAACATTACATTACATCACTGGCATGTAGCCGATGCTCTTGTCCACAGCAACTTACATAGGTTACACCTTTTTACATGTTACCCATATATACAGCTGGATATTTACTGAGACAATTGTGGGTTAAGTACCTTGTCCAAGGGTACAGAACTAGCAACCTTTCAGTTATGAGTCCTGTTCTTTACCACTATGTTACACTCCTGCCAGTCGACAGTTAAACAGGCACTCAAACACCTGTGGAGATGTGAGATACAGCAAACAGAGGCCTGTTCCTCACCTTCTCTGGCCTGAGGGATGGTAGGCAGGGGGGTCGTGGTGGGAGGTTTCGTCGGAGGCTCAGTTGGAACAGGGACTGCACGTCAATACAACACACAATTTAATCATTGCTGCGGATAAATTGCTTATTTCACCTGCAAAACAACACAGAAGTACTGCGTTTATTTTAAAGAACACAGATAACCACTCAATAACAGGATAACATAGGATACTGTCCTTGAAAGAAAACAATCCTCAATACAAATTCTAAAGAACAACCATTTTGCACACAACTACTCTGAAACTATTTACTGGAACCCTAGAAAAACAAATGTGCTGCCCTTTCAAAAAAGGTAGTGCTGTTCTCTCTCCTCACATCATGGGCTATGATACTATTATAACTACTGGGTGACTCAATAAAATGCAAAGTTGCGTAGACTTAACTTTCAATCAATCTGTGTTTTTCACTTGTGTATTTAGTATTTATTTTAAACTGAAATGAGAATGGAAATCTCATGCTTAAAAAAAAATCATCTCAGAGATTACTCCAAGATTACTCCCAAATTGACAAATTCCATTTTTAATCAAATCCACATTTTCACTTCTCTGCTTACCCTCATGGAAATATGATATGAAATCAAGAGTTATAGCATTTGGCACACAGACAGAAATGGTATATAAGTATCTGACACAGTATCACTTTATCTTACTGTCAGTGTATAATTAAGACACCTACATAATTTGCTTAGTTTATTTATACTTTAGTTTCAGGAGTGAATTCCTGTTATTTCCGACATTCTATCGAGAGCCTTATAAGCTTTAGTGTGGCAGTAAATCAACCAGCGCAGACTGGTAGAAATGACTTTTGATAGCAGCCTCTCAGTCTGCCACAAGGGACCGCATAGCAATTTACGGAGGCTTTAGCTTTAATTTGCTTCAAAACAAAGTAATAAATCTTGGTCTGCACGCTGCACACAATCATGCATCTCAATGCAAACAAATACCAGACAAGGTAAGATGATTGCACAGGCACTTGAGTAATTCAAAGAGCTTGCCAACAACCCGCTGTATGCGTCAGCGGTCACTTCTCCGACGTGGGGTCTGTGTTTCCAAGCTGAAGCGAAAATGTTTTTACAACATCTCTGTAATGTGACCAGGCTCTGAGAGCGCTGTGTGAACGTGGTTAGGCTGGCTGCTAGGCTCGTGACGAGTCACCCACAGGTCTTTTCCATGACGATGACCGCTGGCCCCTCGGTGTCCTGGAGCTGGGCGTAGATGCTGATCTTGTACTGGGTGTTGGGAGTTAGGTCGTAGAAGCAGTGCCTGGAGGCCGCACCCCCCAACTTCACTTCCTGTTTTTGTCCATCTTAAATGAAAGGGAATTACTGTTAAATATCAAAGAGTGAAAAGAGTCTGGGGAATGCTATCTTGAGTGAGAAGATACTCTGAATTCTTGCTTGATGTGCTATCAATTTTCCATAAATCTCAATATTAGAGATGGACAAATTATTCAAGTCACTGATTATGTTGCGGTATTGTATCTCTCATAATCTCAGCACAGTCTATTCTAAGCTTCTGAAGGCACCAAAGACAAATAGTAGGAATGGTAGGAAATGATAGGAAAGAGTTAAGACAACTTACAGTTCTGAGCTATCATTCCATAACACAGTTGAACAAAGATCATTCTATACATTCAGTCTGAAAGGAATCTATTTCTGAATAGTTTTTGAAAGTTCTTATTGAGATGGGATGCGGGGGCGGGTAATTTTCATGAGTTTTGCATTTAGTGTTTTCATCTCCTCACCCATAATTGCTATGCTCTGAGAGTGGAATTTTTCTGTTTTACAGTCCCAATGTTTGTTATGTTTTAAAACTTGCTATTTTGTAATTTTAAAACATGTGGGAGACTTCTGTAAATTATTTTTCAGTTGTGATATTATGCTATGTGTTCAGATTTTGCCTACAGCAAACTAATTTGGCATCGAGTAAATATGGTGTTTGCCTGCTAAAAAGCTTGTATGATATAGATGCTGACAGTGCAAAATACATTTCATTCATTGAATTAATGCAGCTCATTAATTTCCAATATACTCTCAGAATATTATTCAGCCCAATTGAAACTGGTTTAGCTTAGTCTAGCATACATTATGATGTGTGGCTCTTATAAAATTGTGAGATTACTTTTAATTTTGGTAACAAACTGCCAGCAGGAATGATGTGTAAATCTGACTATAGAACTCCTGTGGAGGTGGCATCTTAATTCCTCCCCCCTGAACTGTAATTTTAACCCCACAATCAGGGGAATTTCCCCATAAAGGATAGAAGCATGTTTGTTCCTTAGGATACACTTACTTATAATAACTATATTTCCAAACCCATATCTGTAGCTGTTGCCTAATAACTATATTACTTTCATACACCTTTAATTTTATATAATTTCACATACAGCTCTGTCTAAAGGGAAATTAAATGCTACAGCCCAATAGATTTAAATGCTTCATAAACACTATGAATTGTACCTTCAATTTGATTCTCTGCAATATTTTCTTAAATGTTTTGCTTCTTACACAATATTATGTATTCAACACTTGATGAAAAATGTTGTGCAAGAAGTGAAAAAGATTACTTTTTGCTTGAATGTTTTTAATCAGAATTAAGGACAAGCCACATCATGGTTCAACTGAATAGAGGCATGTGTGTAAATGTGAAGGGTATTTCACCGACTGTCTTTCTTCTTGACGTAAACTCTGTAAATCTGGAAATGTCCTGAAATGTGACTGACCAAATATGTACACAGACATGCGTTGAAATGGTTAAACAACGAGATGTGGCTTTTCAAAAAAAAAAAAAAAAAATCCATCACAGAGAAAAACTAAAGTTTCAGACCAGCTCAATAAACACGCTGTGTAAAGTATTTGTTCCTATAGGCTGTCTAGTTTGGTCCAGTCATCTCCTGGACAGTGCCAAACACCAAGGCCAGTAAAAACAATGTACCATACGCTGGCATTGCCGTTAGGCTCCAGTTGGTGTCATAGGTGCAGTCTGTGGGAAGACGATTATAGTTTCAATGAAGAAAACACTTTTCCAACTTTTCCCCTGTGTTTGTGCTCACATTCTGCTTTACAATGTGTGTAAGATAAGAGCCTACAAAACTGCACACGCTCAAAGCAATCGGAACCTGAAAGAAAGCTCGCACCGTATGAAAGTTGTTTCTGTTCTTTTTTTTTTGTTTACCGTTTTTGATGGACACCAAGAGGGATAATAACTGCCTCTCCCACTGTCTTGTCTCAGATTAGTCAGGAAGCCAGCAGTTTTCCTTGTTTTAACTTCACAGCCTTGAAGTACATGTTTGAGTTTCTACTATTCTTGCACTGACAGGCAACATTTAATTAAGCACCACAACAGAGAGATGAAAGATGAAAGATGGTTATTACAATTTGCTTCACTGAGTTCAATCACCACACACACACACACACACACACACACACACACACACTTGTACCTAGTCCCTTATAGGAATGATAGCCATGGCGCAGGGGGATAGAAATGACAGAAGGAAGGATCTGGTTTTGATATTGGCACAGATCTTAGATCCTTTACTTAGAACTGTGATTAGACATATCTAAATAGAGAGTGAGACTAAGGACTTAACGAATATTGAGATATTGAAATGAGAGGGCACTGTGAAAGTGAATCACTGAGAAACAGCAGGCAACAAAACAAGACTCCGGTCTAATATATAATGCTACACAAGAACATTGCTAGTCCATAACCAAGTAACTGCAAGGTCTACACTGGAAGATTTAACTTCCATTTAGATAAGGCTAGATAAGAAAAAATAGGCAGATATCCTTTCTTTAGCAAACCAACATCTAAACCTATAGTGTTACCCCTTTTTGGATAAGGACTTGTTATTGTTGGGAATTATTCAGTTAACAGGCAGATTAGAATCTATTTCTGGAATCTACTCAGAAATACACTCACGTGATGTCGCATTTTACTGTCTTAGGGGTTCCAATTAAAGGACACAGCAGGAATATGCCACATGGGATTTTCGACATCCAACAGTCTAATAATATTTCCACAACATTACAGAAACAATATCCACAGCAGCAGGGGGTTACTCACTGAGCAGGGACTCAATGACCACCCGGTAGAGCGTGGCATGGCGGTGAGGCTTCCACTGCACGCACATGCTGGTCATGCGCACCTGGTAGGCGTTCAGGTTGGTCACTCCCAGGTACACTGTGAGGGAACACATTGCAGGCGTTACTAAGTTTTAAAACAGCAGCTGGAAACACGCGTTCAGAACAAGAGATATACATTCATACATATACTCTTGGATAGGCAGTCACAGTGGAGACTCACAAATCACTGAAAAATGTCAGTCAGCCAGTCACATTCTACCTTGAAGTCCGTTCATACATTTGCTTTCTGATCCACTCAGTCTAGACAGGGTGAACTATGGATGTGAAATGTTGTTGCTCGTTTAAAAAAATCAGTACCAGATAACAACTGATTGACCCCACAGAATTTCTGGATTAAAAGGGTGAAATATCCTATTATAAATAGTGCCGTGTGGACATATTTTTAAATGAGCAATTTTTCTGATGAGCACACATATCGACACCAAAACATGACATCTGAGTTCTGTTAGTCTACAACCCAATAATCATAGACTTCTGACCCTTTGAATGGACTACCAGGCAGGGGGACCCGTTTCACATCAGGGACAAGGTAATTAGGCTAGCATTTGCCTTGAGAGAACCTGCCAGAACATTTTTAAAATTTCAGGCACAATACAGCATAAACACATAGTTGAATACACTTGATTAACTTGTGATAACTTCTCAAAAATGTATTGCATGTAATCTATTTTAATGAACAGTATATATGCACAAAAGGACTCAGTTCTAGTTACCATAATTGATGAAGCCTGCTGTAGAGTTAATTAGTGCTTATTGCATTCTTTATGTGTGCACATGCAATATGTATGTACCTGATGGAAAAAAGTATACAAAGCATGGAAATACAAGCCACAATTACTGTGAATTTAGTATGCTTAACAATAAAGTTTAGTTAAGGTTCATTTTGCAAAGGTTACAGATAATTGAAGTAAAATTCCAGAAAATTTCAATAAAAAACAATTTATAATTAGAAACATTTTCAGAGAAGCTGTTTATTTGATTTACTTTAACAATGCACATTTCTATGCTAACAGCTGGTGGTGAGACAGCGCTATTTTGATGTGCAGACAGAGGATTTGGTCAGAAAGCTTACCAGCTCATTTTTAATGAGAATATCTCAGACATCTTACTTTGTCATTCACCCGGTGATATCAAATTTATATGCAAAGGAATGTGATTGCTCTCACGGCCTGTCTGAATCTTTGATAACTACCAGCATTCATCAGTACCAAATCTCCGCTACGTGAGCAGCAAAGTTAACGCAGCAGTGCTTATCTGGATATCATCAGGGTGTCTTAATCTGATAAGGATAATTACAGTGGAGTAAGACAAACCAACTGTTAAAATCTCAGATGGTAATCTGATATTAGGGTGCTTAGTATTTTTGAGAGAAAATGAACAGTCCGTGCAATGCGGCTGGGTACATGGCTAGGGCAAGACCAACCAAGATAGAGAACACAAACGGCACTGGTTCCATACAGGCAAACACTGCACCATGTCTGCTCACACCGTATACAATTACTCTGCTGCCAAATGCCAAAGGGACAGCCCTGGCATAGCTGTTGAAATATGCCCCCTTTGGAGATGTATTGTATTGTATTGAACTCACTCAAAGGCATTGCAGAAAGGAACTGGGCTGGATATGGGCCAACACTGCCCCGGACTTACGTGTCTTAGCCTTGCCGGACAGAGCCTCGCTGGAGCCGGTGGTGTAGGAGGAGATGACTTTGACGCTGTACTCCGTCCCACTGAGCAGGTTCAGGATCAGCATGGTGTTGACATCCTCACCCACAAAGGTCTCCAGAGCAGGTCCCGGAGCTGTGGACAGGAGACTGTCAGAAACGGTCTGCACGTCTGGTCATGCCAGTGCCAGACGGTCAGTTCTCACCCATCACCCGATCCCACAGCCCTGGTGTTAACCATTCAAGGCAGGTTGGATCGCAATAAAAATGCAGACAGTCACAAAGCCATTCAATCCTTATGTCTAATATGGGCTTTGAACGTGTAAGTAAGGACCTGTTTCTGTTTTGTGTTTATTTTCTCTTGACACATGAAATACAGGATTGTAGTACTCCTTGTTGTCTGGGTGTTGGTAGATTTTTGACAAAAAATATATAGTGGCTCAGGTGGCAAGGCACCAATCTTGTGCACAGGCTGAGGACTCTGGGCCAAATCCTAGTCATGTCATCAGCAGACAAAGACTAGTGAGCAAGTCTGCTGCACAACTGGTTGTTACGTTACATTACATGCATTTATTAGACGCTCTTATCCAGTGGGACTTCCAGCACAACAGAACATAAGTGTATCCATTCAAGTTAAATGAGCAACAGTATCAGGCCAGGCTGACAACACTCCTAGACCAGTGAGTGTGAGCATAACACTATTCAAGCCCTACCCCAAGTTAACTTGTGCAATCTGGTCAGGCAAAGGAAAGAATGGCTGTTCCAGCTAGCGCTGCATCATGGAGAAAAAGCATAAAAAGCCCTACATTTAAGCGGTAATCTTCCCAACAGCCTTCTCCATAGAGGAAATTGCTTGGTTCATATGGTGAAACTCCTTATCACACATGCAAAAGCCATCCCATCAGGTGCCACAGTAACAGGAGCCTCGGGTCAGCACTGAACTCTGTCTCATAGCAAGACACCAAGGTGCTGCATCCGGGCAGGTGTGCTCAGATACTAACCGGAGATGGGCTGGTAGACAATCCTGTACCCCATGGTCGGAGATGGAGGCGTGTCCCAGGTGATGCGGAAGCGATTGTACCACTCTTCAGACACCCTCAGATTCCGGGGCGCGGAGAGGGGCACTTCACCGATACAGACAGAGAAGAGAGACACCATTAAAGACACACTCACACTTCATCTGCAACATTTTGGATTGTAGACGCACAGACTAAATAAGGATTTGTAGGGATGTCCAAACATGCTGGTGTTCATGCATCTTACTTTGTTCATTAAAGAAACATCACCTCGGACATTAAATGAGACACTGTTGAGTACCGGTCTGCATGATTTATGCCTCAGTGAGAATTGTTCCCTCATTGGCAGACCTCAAATTCACAGTGGCGTTTCATTTTCATTGATAATGTCTGTTTCATTGTTACAGAAAATAATGAGGCCCTCAGATGTTGGCACTACTCAATGAATGCAACTGACAAAAACATTGCTATTAGCAATTCATTCCAGGAAGACAATGAACCAACAGTCTGAAGACTTTCATCAAGTCTATTAACGGAGAAAAATGAATGTATGTCCAAATATACACTCGGGCCAATGTTTATGGGCCAGATAATTGGGGCTTGGTGGTTACAGTTAGGAGGTAGAAGTAAGGGGTGAATTTTACACTAAGCAGATGTGTAGGAGACATAACGCACTATTGCAAAGCAGACACTTTTCTGACCATAGCACAGAAAAGGCACACCGCAGTGGGAGGAAAGACACTCACGGGTTTTGCCCATGCGGATCACGCTGGGACCGTCTCCGTCGGCGTAGACCGGGGTGACGGTGACCTTATACTCCGTGTCTGAGAGCAGCGGCTGCAGGAGGATGGAGCTCTGTCTGCTGGGGACCAGGACCTAGAGACGGCAACGGCCTCGCATGAGACACCGCGGTATGCCCCCCCACCCCCCCCCCCCCCCCGTAACCATGGCAACCAGGTCGGCCCGGGTTCAGGGTTCATCGCTGTGCTTTCAGTGATGAACTGAGCCTTCAGTGGTCCGGTGGGAACAGATGAGATTCTTTCTGCTGCGTCTAATCTAAACCCCTCTGCCACCTATCGAACGGATCTGGAGCCCCGCTGGAGCTGACAGGTGAATCATCCCAGGGCAATAACCAGCTGTATTCACACACTCCCTCTGCGAATGTTGTGTTCTTGTCTAGCCTGCTCTAATTGCTTTCTGAGCTGGGTTTGGATAATGTGGCACTAAGTTAATCAAAAATGCTACTTAGCAAAATACAGCTGGAATGCCATTGTTCAATTGAAAAAGCAAACCATTCAGAGTATATCAGTTTATCAGAGCTGTTTGCAGTTAGCGCAGTTTAACGTAATGGAAAGAGCAGCTGTGCTGACAAATAGATACATCTAATCAAAAGAAATGGGCTCTTCTGTGCTTGAGTCCTCCTTTAGACTGGGTTTTCACTGTAAGGTTTGTCTAGCCACTGCTGTTTTCCACAGCGCTTGTGTCTTAACTCTCCATTGGGAATCCTGACAGCGAAATGATCTGTGACCTGCCCTCTCTCATGACCTTCAATCGGTTGCCTGTCTGGGGAGACAGGAGCATAAGCTCTCCGTGTGTTTGACACACCATATTGTTCCCATATGACAGGAATTAATCACATCTCTCCCAATACAATGGAAGCCTTTGAAGTCTGTGCCTGCGCAGTAAACTGGTAAACATGACGGCTTTGTTTGTTGCTCTTTGATTTACTTTTAACGACCGTCTGAGACTGAAACGTTTATTATGACACTTCGACAGCTTTCCATAATCAAAGAAGGCCCAAATTAATTCCCAAGACAAATGAAACACACACAGAATTAGAAGTATTGTGCTGTATTAGTCCCGTTGTTAGGCCTTTTAAGTCAATTATGCGTGTGTAAAGTCACCGATGCACTAGAGCTGGGCAGATGGAATTTTGAAGCAGACCGAAGCTATTGAGACAAATGCAGGTGGGAACACTGGAGCTGAAGTGAGATTAAGTGAGATTAACTAGCTAGATAGATTCATTTAAAAGCTTTGTTCAGTGTTTCCAGCTAGCTAGACACCTAAATATCCTACCTTGCTACCTAGCTAATGAAATTGCAAGGGTGCATGCTGAATTTACTCTGCAAATAGTGGCATCATGTGGATGGTAAAATGGATTAGCTAGCTATGTAACTTTGTGTTTTTACCAGACAATTCAATAACCTCAGGATGTCTCATATCAACAAAATTAGCAGGGATTTTAGATATATGATAATGAGTTTAGATGCCTACAGATACAGTGCAAAAAAACCCCCAGCTCTGATTGGTCAGATGCAGTGGATGAGTGAAAAAATAGCCATTTTCTGTTATAAAAACAATGCCTGTGCCATCTGCCGCTTTGAAGGAGAGTTTTAAAAATAAAACGACGCGCACCCTACTCACTCATCTCCAGTGCACGGATGCCTTAATGCGGTTTCTCTTTGCCCTTGTGAAAGTACAGCACATGTTATCACTTCCACAGATCTGCCTGTACACTGGACATCTGCTTCCAGGTATCTACCATACAGCGGCGAAATGTTTTCACTATGTTTGCACTGATGGTATGACATCACTTCACTGTCACCAATAACATGATGGGATCCTTATGCATTCGCTGGCTAGTATGTCTAGGGAATGGAAAATGATTGGTATGGTGGTAAAGGAGCTGGGCTGTATCCCGAAGAATTGCAGATTCAATTCATAGGTAGGTCACTGCCCTTGAAAACAGCACCTGCTGCAATTTCGCCCTGGGAATGTGTTCGGAAAAGTCTAAGATAAGGAACTACAAAGCTAGTATGACAATATAATATGATAACATACACACTGTATATGAACTCTCTGAAGGTTGAATTTGCTGTTGATTCTGCATTGCAGGCACTTGTGTTCACATTCCTGTTTGCATTCCAAGCATGTAGGATCTAGCCATACCTGTCCGAACCTTTCACAATCATGACAACCCGGTATATTTAGCTTGACAAATCAATTAAAAAAAAAACTCACAGCTTTCCTGGATGAAAATAGTGGTGTCGCTCTGAGGGAGCACTGGCCGGAATCTGACTGAATGCAATTTAATTGCTTAAAATGAGATTTTATAATGTATGTATCCCTCATAAAATATTCATAGTCTCCGCAACCAATCTACTTCTGATCACGCGTTTATGAGGCACAGAATTAGGCCTTGTTTAAACTGTTAAGCTTCACTTTGGAGATGGACTGTCCTGTAATGAGCTCCTCTTAGAGGAGCTGTCCACTTGGCCTGTGGTGCTGAATACTGAAGGCAACAAGCACTGGTCTTGGTGACCATTAGCCCAGCTGAAATGACACTTAGCGTCCAAGCTATTTTGGAGCATCACCACTTCAGTCTTTAGTGAACACTCAGCTACACAAAACTACAGCACTACTCTAGCCCACAAGAGAGGCCTAAATCAATAATTCTGCAAAGCCTTAGCTGCAGCGGCTATTAAAGAGCTGGAGAGTAACATTAACACTCTCACATACTTTGACAATGCAATAATTTCCCACAGATGCCTCTCAGATGACAGCCCCTGTCATTACTTTGTTGTGAAACTGCGGCAACGCGATCGCATTAACATTCTCGTGACATTCTGTGACGACTGGGTTCTTAAGAAGAATGAGATGTATCTGGAAACAAATGATGTGTTTATTTCACTGTGAGCTTCAGTGAGAAAAAGAAGGTGAAAGGTAGAGCTTGATATCCTGCACTAGGAGCTGCAAATCACAAAATGAGTTGGATGCAAGTCTGGCACGGGGTCGCACATCCTTATTCACACTCCTGAGGTGCACCGGCACTATATTTGTGACTGTGACTTCAAGCCTGGCAGGAGATAAGCCTATTTCCAAAGATGAATTTCATAACTAGAAAGACAAGAGAAAAGGAGTTCCAGTCACTATTTAAACAATTGAACTAAAGAATTCTAGTGATGAAATGCTTGGTAGTAGGGACCTGAAATGTTTGAGACCTATATCTTCTTTTTTCCTAGGATCTTAGACATTATCATGGCATAGTTTCAGAAATCTTCCTGAATAAGTACAGAAGCTGGCCACATAAACACATTCCTTATTTATGTAGTTCGCATGTTCCATTGATGTTAAAGAGGACCAGATCTCAGCACATTAGTGAATACATGTTTTATATCACAAGCAGATCTCCTTATATGCTTGCAGGTTTTTATTTCATTTGTATAGTAAATTGATCTACAGGCAGAGACGCATAAGACATTCCTAATTTCATAATGCTCAATCAATACATTCTTTTATAAAGTCAAAATGGAGGTCTGTTGTTTTTTCAAATAGTGTACAGTTTTACTTGGATAACATATACTGTCACAAACAAGAAGTTTTAAACAGTTGCAAACACCTAATGCAATTCAAATGTGACCTCCAGTACTGAGGATAGCTGTCTAGAGACTGCCTGTTAATAAAAGACAGCTAATCAAGTTCAAGCCCATCTAACTGGATGATTGACTTCAGTCATCCTGTAGTGGGTGTGGTCTTAGGGCAAAGGCAGGGGGCAGAGCTGAGCAACTTGCCGCTCAGCTTCTCGGGCAGGGAGAGGAGGAAAAGACACGGCACTTTAGAACGGACTTTAGACTTACCGCTTCCTCTGCACGGTCACCCCTCACGGTGATGTAAGCCACACGGTACTGACGCACGTTGGGGTCCTGCAGCTCCCAGGACACCTGCATGCTGAAGGTGGTCTGATCACTGATCTTCATGTTCCTCACTCCCTGACGCACCACTGGGGGAGACCCACAAAAATAACAATGCCATTCACCGACACACACAGACAACGATTTGTGGCTCTGCATGACATACAGACACAATGTATCATACCGGCACACTTAGGCACAACAACAGGATATAAGGTCAGGCACATAAAAGACAGTGCAACACGATGTCATATCTTGCCATGCACTGGAACAAAACCATAAAACACAATGGCATACAAAACAGAGAAGGTAAATTCACATATAGGCAGACACAGAAACCGCAATGCAACACAGCCTGATATTCAGTCACACACAGACACCACAACATACACCACAGACACAAGCACAATAAAACACCATGCACAAAACCACACAGGAACAACAGTACAAAACAACTCAGAAGCCAAATCATACACAACCGCACACAGGAAACGCAAAAACACATTAGCACTTAATGCTGCAATAAACAGTGTCATACAAAACAATTCAGAAGCCAAAACATCATACACAACCGCACATGGAAGCCACGAAAACACATTAGCACTTAATGCTGCCATAAAGACTGCATTATGAATGATTTTTGTGATCCCCAGGTTATTCCCTTGAGCTGCAGCATCATCAGTCTCAGTGCATCTCCATCTTCCACAGTGAGGAGGGAGATAAATGTGCCAGACTGAAGACACAAATTTGGGTTGCCTGATCTTGAAAACAAATTGCAAACCAATATTACCCACACAAAAATGCCCTATACAAGAAGCCAATTGACTGGCACA
This sequence comes from Megalops cyprinoides, assembly GCF_013368585.1. Taxonomy (NCBI): domain Eukaryota; kingdom Metazoa; phylum Chordata; class Actinopteri; order Elopiformes; family Megalopidae; genus Megalops; species Megalops cyprinoides. The sequence continues at coordinate 14,536,287 of NC_050603.1, forward strand.
ATAATGTGGAGTGTCATCAAAAAAAAAAACAAAAAACAAAATCAGTCCTCTCTCCGAAGAGGTGTTATTAAAACAGTTACTTTTATTTTACTTTAATTACTTTAATTTTAGTTGACTTACCTGCTGTAGTGGTGGCCACGGTGGTTGTTCTTGCCACTTGAACAAAAGAAGATAAAGATAAAGATAAATGTTACAGTAATTGCTTTTGTTATATTAGGATACACCCTCTTACGTTAGTTCACAATATTACACGGCTCTCCAGCTGCAAGGAATTAATCAACACCACAGTAGAAAATATTGACACACTGTGGCAATAACAAAGTAACAATCAACTATGAGCATTCCACAAAATGAAACTGTGTGAAATGAGAAAATAAACATGCAAGGTTCAGGTGCACCTTACGTGAATAAAACTTCGCTCACCTGTTGTTTCCAAAACAGCCACAGCATCACTCTCGGTTTCATCTCTGAAGATGGCGGAAAGGGACACCTCATACTCAGTGAAAGGCCGCAAATTAGTCAACAGGAATGTGTCAAGGTTGCCATTCACAATCATCTACAGTGCACAGAGAGATCAGAAGAATGAAATCAAAATGGTATGAACACAGCAGTGTATGAATTTCAATGAAATGCAAATGAAAGCATTTTGTGCACACACATGCAAACACACACATGTACACACACACAAGTTCTTGACCACTCACACTCATGACCATACACTCTCTCATATCTCTCTCTCTCTCTCTCTCTCTCTCTCTCACACACACACACACACACACACACACACACACACAGTGTTTTGCTAAAGTAACAACACTGGAAGAGAACAATGCAATGCGCTGCGATCTCCAAGGCAGGTCGGGGTGTTCTAATCTCGTGTTGTTGGGAGTTCAGCGGGCTTCTTCGATTCACAGAGGTGGACTATCCCTCCCTGCCTCGCCTCCTGTCATTTTCTGCTCCGGCAGTTCTCAGTAAACATATCGACCCGCTGCTATCTATAAAGCACAGCTGCGCCAGGTCCCAAATGGCCAGAAAATCAAATGGCGCAATTCTGTCGGCCGCATGTTTTGGGTGGGACGACGTATGGGGGCGTGAGGCTGTGCTCAGTTTTCTGTGGAAACAGTACGTCCTGCAAGCCCGGGATCAGCGCCGCCGTCACCGGCACGCTCTGAAGGCCAACCGCTAACCGCTCAGTCGCTCCTTCATCCTCTCAGGAGCTTTAATGCGTTCTCCTAAATCCAGGGCCATGATCGACTTTATCAGGAGTTCCACATGACAAGGCGAGGGCCAATGGACCTGGGGTAAAGAACAGCGCTTAAAAGTCCAGCCTCCTCAAGCACAGCCCCGCAGGGAATGAGGGACCCACACTTCTGTTCCAGCCGAGTGCTTTCCATGTTTCATTACAGCTTTGTGTTTGAATGAAACTGGGTATTGCCTTTTAGACAGGGAGCCTGACGAGCGCACTCTAAATTGTGTTCTGAATGTGCTGTAATGTGCCTCACTGACCTCCTTGGTGTCCCCCCCGCTTGTGGGCGTCCAGGACACTCTGTACAGTACTATGTCCGTGGCAGAGTGCTGCCAGCTGACCCGGAAGCTGTCTGTGGAGACCTCGCTGGTCCTGAGGTTCAGCGGGGCGGGGACCACCTCTGAGTGAGACACAAATGATTTATGATATGAGACACATGATGAACGCTGAACAATGCTGAACCAACAATGCATTACCAATCGCTGTTGTACACATTATGTCAGGTGATCAGATTTCCAACATGGATGCCAGTAGCGAGCAACGAAACTGAAGGTGCCATTTAAATGCACAGTCTGATCCATCAATCCAGGCAAAGAATGATTTTAGGGCATAAAGGATGTCATCAGTAATCTTGTTGACTTAAGGCAAAGATGTTCAAACAAGCCTTATCTGATCCTTGATAAAAGCCCAAGGGCCAGAGCAGATAAATCACAGAACCCATGAGTCCTGATTTAGAAAGAGACAAAAAGAGGCAGACAGAGCTCTGGGCTTCAATATAGCACCTCAGTCTTTGCCTGTTTAACACTGAGCTCTGTCCACTGAAGAACCCTGTTGACTGAGAACTTACAGTGAACCCATGGAAAGTGTTGACTTGTGCATACTTAAGTACATATTTATATTCCTGGTTATACATGGCAATCAGTTTTCCTCTAAACATTTTAAGAGTGAGGGAAAAGTTGGCAGCACGGTACAATGATTTACCACTAATCCTGCAATGCCTGCAATATAATTTGGAACATTCCTGATATATCCAACCAAGTGTATTCCAAGGAGATATTTTTAAGTGCTTATTGATTTTTTCTAGAAAAGTTAAATGAATTCATTTTCTGATTATATTTGAAATAATGAGTAGTGATTTAATAGCTAGAGTGTTAGAGTGGGATTCCGCTCTCGGTGGTGGGGTAGGTCTCTGAAACAGCTCTCTCCAGCCAGCCCTTTAATGATGTCAGAGGTTGTCTTTAGCAACAGGCAGAACAGCTCTTACTGGTGGTGAAGCTGTCGGTGAGGGACTCAGCCTGGCCCTCATCGTAGATAGCGAAGATGGCCACTGTGTACTCTGTCAGCGATGTCAGGTTCCTGAGCTGCAGCGTCGTGACCTGACCCACATCCACCTGCATCGCCCAATAGGAGACTGCATGAGTAAGCATTGTTTACTCACACTAAAGGAGACTGTGGGAGTAAGCACTGTTACATACATTCTACTAACACTACAGGAGACTGTAGGTGCTGTAACATATATATTACTCACACTACAGGAGACTGTGTGAGTAAGCGCTGTTACATTCATTTTACTCACACTACAACAGGCCACTGTCTGAGGATACTTTACCACATGGGAAATTACATGTCTACGCACTGTTAAAGTGATTTTATGCACACAATAGACTACACAGACTATACAGATTATACATTGATTCATTGAGACAAGCTTGCTCTTGCTAGGCTATCAAGTGTGCCTGTTTCAGCTTACCTCATTGGTTTGGTCCCCGTCAGTCTTTACATACATGATGCGGTAACCTTTGACCCTCTTGGATGCTGCATCCCATGCCAGCTTGACTGAGCTGTGGTCAATGTTGGAGAACCGCAGATTCCGGGCTGGAGTCAGAGGAACTGTGGAAAAGCCATGGTAGAGGTCAGCAGAAGCACAGTTACTTTAAAAACAAAAAAACTCTTCATTCCCTCATGTCCTTATGTGAAACCTTGCCGGCTCACTTGTCCTTTTTGTTTTTGGAGCTTTTATGACAGAAGGCTTCTTAATGAAGTAAGCTCTGCCTTTGGCAAAAGCAGGAACAGCTTGTGCTGCAGACCTTTATCCTTTCTGTCTTCTCATATAATGAAATATCTGGGAGGATGGGTGGGATTGTTCACATTCAGCTTAAGAGTTTTGTTTTATCTATTCAATTCACAAAGCAGATCACTAACCCCAATTTCAAGTGAGGTGCAGCTTTTAACCTCACACTGAAGGGAATAAAAAATGTGTGGTCAGTACTGAATGCATGCGTTGAAGGGATACTGTGCTAGAATGCATAAGTAGAATGCAAAACATTCTAAGAACGGAAATTCATTGTGACTGCAAAAAAGCATGTGTCACTAACAAGTTTAAAACTAACACAGCCATTATCTTTGTAAACATAAGGCATGCTGCAAAATGCCAGTCTCTGTGGACTGGTGACGCCCACACATGGCGAGTAAATGTCAGACAGAGGTATCTGAGGCGGACACCCACGTGTGGTCTCCTGACTGGTCATGGGGTCGCTGGCCTCTTCGCCGTACATGGCGTACACGGTGACAGTGTACTCTGTGTTTGGGGTCAGCCCCTCCAGCTCGATGTCATTCACGGACTCCGCCACTTTCACCTGCACGGAAACACAACTGCCATTAGTTCAATGGGAAGCCACACTGACGGTAACACACGCAGCTGCAATCCTGCTGCAGCCCTGATTGGAGTCCAAACACATAGCTGGAAACCTTGTGTAACACTGATCAGAGTCCCAACACATTACTAGAAATCTGGTGCAAGACTGAATAAAATCCCATGGGACTTTGGAGTCAGGACTAGGAATTTGAGGCGAGTTCTTCACAGTTCTTTCAGTTTTAAAGTGAAGCTGCTGACACATAATCGGAAGCCATTGTTTTCCGAACACATCCCCTATAGATTCCTGGGCTTTACAGAGAAAAGTGCCAATTACTGCCACAGTCCAAATCCTGTAACATGAACTGTTGAGCTGATACGTGAGAGAAAAATGTGTGTTACCGTTGTAATAGCTTTTGCAAGGTGGAACTGGAAACCCTATTCAAACTGGGGGCACCTCCACAGAGCAGGATTTCAGTTTGAATCTATAGGTCAGCAGAGATACCGCCCTCTCCCCGGCCTCTCCCTTTCCCCGCCCTCACCTCCTTCTCGTCTGCGGCGTCGGCCTCAGTCAGTGGGGCGTATAGGATCATGTACCCGGAGGCGCCCTCCACGCCCTTCCAGCGCGCCCGCATGGTGCTGTGGGAGACCTCGTACAGCTCCAGGTTGTTCACCATGGGGAGGGCCACTGTCTCACAGAGAGGGAGCTGTCACCTTTCCCTCACTCACTGCAAAAGCACAGAGCCCCCCTCCAACTCCCCAAGCTCAATACTGCAGTCTGTACAGCCTTATGGCAGAGGCCAATTACCAGTGGAATGAGGCCAATTTGAGATATTTCATCCCTGCTGTCTATCTAATGGCTCCTGCGTGTCAGAGCCACTGAAGCCTTAATAATCGCGATAATAATTCTTTATAATTCCTATCATATGAGGAGCCAAGGGGTGAAGCCAAGGAACTGTTGACGTTCTGGATGTGGGATTGTTAGCATCAACAGCATGTGGATCTAAGGGCCAGCTCTGTGATCCAGGGGAACCGCCTTAATGCTGAATGACAGGGATTGTGAGTGTAAGTGCATGTGGATGACACAGTGCACTTACAGGTTGTGTTATTTTTATGTACTTCGTTGTGAATAAGACTCATCTTTTTAATCTGTGTGTATTACGCAAAGAATAGAATGGGTTCACATCACCCCCACCAACAGAAATAATATAAAACCTATTTGACAGAGGAATAAAAGGATGATAAAAGAAAAGAAGTGCTTTCTGTTGCAGACCTTTGCTGCTCTTTATCCTGACACACCGTGCCTCTGCCTTAAGCTCTAAAAAGAGGACCTATGGGAAACAGCGCAATGAGACAGGGCAATGTTCCCTCTCGACCACTACGCTCTGCTACCGCACAGCATCTGGTGGTCCCATCATATCACGGCACAAAATCATTATCAAGAACTTTCTCTGCCGTTGTCCCCCGATGGTAGAATGAGTCCCTCACTATCTTTAAGAAACATCTGAAGACACAGCTCTTCCGCTCTCACCTGAAAACCCAAAACACTACCACCTAAAGCAATTTGTCTTAACTTGTTATGAACTTTGTTCTCCTTTAAAAAAAATCAAATCTATGGCTTCATGCACTCATATCTCTACCAGCTACCTTGTCTGGCCAACTATTAAAACTTGGTCATGCAACTCTTCTAATATTGTTCACTCATTATATGGCTTTTTTGCTTGTGTTGTACTCTGCCGCACTTGTAAGTCGCTTTGGATAAAAGCGTCTGCCAAATGAATAAATCTAATGTAATGTAATGACTGAGTGAAGCGGGACAATGGACTCACAGGTCGTCACGCTGCCTCGGAGGGCTTCGCTGGCCGTGCTGACGTACACGGCGAAGACGGCTATCTGATACTCCGTCAGAGAGTTCAGGTACTGCAGCACCACCGTGTTTTCACGCCCGTCAACCACCACCTGGAGAGCAGGGCCAACACAATCGCCACAGGTAAATAATCAATATTCACCACTTGGCAGACTCCCTAATCCGGGCCCGCAAACAGAGTTTTACAGGTTACACTTTGATACTACATTGTATCCATGTATTTACAAAGCCATACATCTTTAGTTATTGTACTTTAAAATAGTAAGTATATGTATCTAATTGTGGCATTAAATTAATTTTTTGTTTTCTGTAAAAAGTGATGACAAACCCAAAGTAAAGAATATATTTGGCCATACTGTGCCACGAACAACAGGGAAACGCCTGAGAAAGGTCTGATCTGATACAAACCGGGCAGGCTGAAACACAATCCTCTTTTTCATAAAATTAACCTCGGTGTCTTAACACCTTGAGAAATGGCCCTTCAAGCTTCTCTTTTTAGCATCTGGAGAAATTTCAACTGCTGCTATTCCTCCTGCTAGTGACAGGCTGTAATAAGACACTCAAGGATCCCCTTGTACCGTTTATCTTTTAAAAACCCCAGTAATCCCCATTCACCCAGAGACATAAGACACAGGAGAGATGGATGAAAGGGATTATGGGCCCTTACCTCCTCCGGCGGGCCCCCCCTGGCAGGGTGGTACACCACACGGTACTTCTTCACCTCCCCGGGGGCATGGGTCCAAGTCACCCGAAAGCTCCTTGCTGTCACCTCTGATGTCACCAGGTCCTGTGGAGCGCCTGCAGACGTCTGAACCCCAGTAACTCCTGAAATTACATGCGCAACAACTTCACTGCAGAAATATGCAATGGGAATTAGACTGCTTTTTATGCTTGTTCGGGTTGCCAACAATATGCCTACTTATTCATTCATTCCGCTCATGTTTTCTCAGTAGTGTCTCTGGATATGACCTTAAAAATGTCACTACAAGTCATCTTTTAATGTAGCGCAAGACTGCTGCCTTTCTGACATCATTAGTGTCAATATTAACAGTAAATAACATCAAACATGTTCTAAAAATACAATTTTATCAAATCAAAATCTTAGTTTCTCAATCCTGGTCCTGGCACACCACAGTGTGCGCTGATTGTTGAGTTGGGCTCAATTAATCAAGGCTGATTGGACTTCAGTTTGATTGCTAATGCAGATTTGACACTTGATAATTGCTTGCACCACCACTTGTGGAAGCAATGTGTGCTTGGGGCTGTGTTTATGCTGCTAAGTGTGGCGTTTACTATTAAAAAGATATGAACATAGAAGGCATTGCTAGTTTTGTACTAAAAGCTAGGATAGAGGTACCCCACCAAGGAATGGAATCCACAACCCTCTGGTTACGAGCCCGGCTACCTCAACCCAACGCCACACTGCCGGCCCCGCCTCATCGGTGGGCCCTGACCTTTGATCTCCTTGTCCTGCTGCTCCACGCGCTCGCACAGCGTCCTGGTCAGGCTCTCAACGATGGTGCTCATGACGGTGAAGTCGGCCACGTTGTAGACGTGCGTGTCGTCCGGCGGCGAGGCGATGGCCCTCAGCTCGTTCTCATCTGCATTCTTTACGCCTTTCACACAGAGCGCAGCGCAAGTCACCGGCAGCCCCGATCCAATGCAGCGAGGGACTCTCATGCTGCATTCACTCTCTCAGGGAGAAGTCTGATTTCACCCTAATCACCAAAAGCCTGCTATGCTGCCTTCCTCCAGGATGAAGGAGGTTACAGCCTGGCTTTGCTTCAGGGACTAGAGTACTCTTTTGCATAAAATCTCCTTCACATACTTCCAAACACAACGACCACAGTTAGAACTGCTATAATTTGCTGCTCTGTATATTAAAACGCTCTAGGCTGTGATCAATATGACAGTTTGCCTCTGGCAAATCAAGAAATAAAAATAATAACATGCACCAATAAAATAAAGCTCTGTTTTTATGTTCAGAAATGTACTGAGGAAAAGTAATATTTGATATCGGCAGCCTCATCGATCACATAATCATTCTTGTGTATGAGGTTAAATCTCATCTAAAATTTGATTGTTTTATTGCGCGTATTGATCTAAAAAAAAAGAGTGAGAGATGTTTTTTGGGCAACCAATTTCCATTAAAAATAAGACTGGCAAGTACACAGACTGTTTACCATACACTATGCATTTTAAAGAGCTAATCACAATATTAGTTTATCAATACAAAAAAACTAATAAAAAAATCATACCGATGGCAAACAGCTCAATGCCTTCCTCCCGAAGGCTTTGAGCAGGAGGGATGACGTCATCCTGGGACTTGCCATCTGTTATCAGGATCCCAATTTTGGGAACGCCTGGTCTGGCGCCAGACTCAGGCTTGAAGCTGTTCTCCAGAATGTATGTCAACGCAAGACCTGCAGAGACACCAGGCAGCATTCAACAGGCAATCAGGGCAATTGAGACATTTCATTAATGATGTAATGGTTGAGATGCCATGTCATATCATGTCCTGGTACAAAGCTGGCAGGAAGGTGGATCATGTGCTATTAGCCAATCTTAATTATTGTGTACAAAGTAGCCCCAGGACATCAATCTCTGCTATTTTTGACTGGCTAATTTGTAGGTTAATACAATAACATAACTTGTCAGATTGGCCAATAACCGCAAAACCACACAACATAGCTAATACACAAGGCATGGGAATGTAATAACCAATGTCAGAAACACAAATGCAAAAAGTTCATGCTGTGAACACAGTTAACATGCTGTGTCCTCCATTCAGACTTATACTGCCAGTCAGATCCAAGAATAAAGCCGCAGTGGGCACCGGGCATAGCGAAGGAAGCTAGCAGAGTGCAGCGTGTAACCTGTCAGCGTGTTGCCCCCTTTGTATGGCAGATTTTTCACTGCGTCGATCACGGCATCTTTGGTGGTGTAGGCGTTCAGATGCCACTCAATCCTGGGGTCACCGCTGTACTGGGCCAGTCCTGAAGACAGGGGGTCAATGTCACATGAACACAGCACTCACTTGAACACAGTAATCCCACTTCACTTTTCTATACTGAGACGGTTAGTAGACTATGAAGTCCAAGTCATCTGTACTTTCATTTTTTTAATAACCAAATAAAAGCCAATCACTGGCATCACAAATTTATTGTAACATGGAATTTCAATATACCAATCAATAACTGAAAAAAACTATCAATCTACTTTTATTTGGTATAGCACAGTGTATTTCCAGAAGGAATAAAAAATTGAAAGAAATCCAAGTGAGACCGAATGGGACAGACTGAAAAAATGATCCCCTGACCCCTTGCAAACACTGATAAAACTCTGAGAAGCAATGTGTGACATCCATATGAGTCATCAATATGAGTCAGTAAGAGACAGTCAGTCCATCATAAAGTAATGAGATTGGATATACAGTTTTGGTATCTTTTTTGAAACTAACAAGCGCAACCAATTACTTTTTATTAACCGATGTATTAGCTACTGACAACAACCCAATGGGCTACAGTTTAATTACATCTAAAGATAAAGAGGTAATACTATGACACAAATCTGGTAACATTGTAATATTATGGCGTAATTGCCTGCATATTCCCCAGAGTATGTCACTTATTTTACAGACAGAAAGAAGAAAGTAAGTATTATTCAGAAAATAAACGTTATTGGAGCTGTAAATGCAGATAAGTATCTGTTAGCTTTTAGTACAAATTATTGATTTAATTCTGTACATTACACTGCAGTGTAAGATCAAATTCTTCCTAGCCAATTATTTGGTTATTACCTGGTTTATTAAGGTGCTATAAATAAGAGTTGAAAAAGCCCTCATATTCTAAATATAAGGATATAATAAGGATATAATATAAAGATTACATTCTAAATGCAACAACATGACAAATATAAAAGCTGTGTGAGACTCATAGCACCAGAGCACATCCCAGTTTCTAGGCAGAGGTTACTTGATGAACAAGATGATGTGTGATCAGTATGACTCAGCTGGGAACTGATCGTATGGACCTCTATTGAATCAGTCTACAGTCCTACAGCCCTCCATGGAAGCAGTCTACATATAGTATAAATCATGTATACAAAATTCAGATGGCACAGAGCTATGCATACTATATATAGCTTTAATGTCAAAATTTTGCCGTGTGGTGGCAGCACTCAGTTCTATAAGAATTACTTAATGCGTAATGAAGATGATTGTGATCAATATGAAGTAATAATGAGAGGAGCCCCTCATCTGTTAGCCTGTTACCCTGTTAGCTTGGAGCCTGTTAGCGGTGTCACTCACCTATCCGGGTCTTGTCGAAGCCCACGGTGAAGGCGCTCACCAGGTTCTCCAGGAACATGCGCACCAGACGGAAGTTTATCCTGCCAATGCTCCAGGAGCCGTCCACCAGGATCACGATGTCCGCTATTGCCGGGGTCTTGCAAACAAACTGATCCTCTGCAAATTACCAGAGACAGATGAGCTGTGACTGCTTTTGCGGAGCCATGCTAATACAGGCACACTGAGTCAGGGACATTACGTATGAAAAAGCAAATATTCTGGAAACTCTGACGTGCAGATTGGGTCCAAGGCATTTGAATTAGAACGATCAAAAAATATAACAAGATTTTCAAACAAACAAAGAAAAAAGACTCATTTGGACCACATTGTTGAATATCTTTATTGGTTGGGAGACTGTTTCAGAATCACAATACATTCTTCTGTAGCATGACCATCTACCTTATTGAATACACATTGAGGGAGGCAGTGCTCCTTGACACATATCATATGCATAGCCTCTGCTCATCTGATCCAAGGATCCAAAGACAGACCATTTTGTTTGAGAGGCATAACACAAGAAGGTGCTCCAGATATTGTTCAGGCTCTGCGCTCCGAAAGTGCACAAAATCCACCAGTCAGTGTGAGATGGTGACAGCCCCCTTTGGAGGAACGTGTGCAGGAAGGTGGAGAGGGAGCACAGGATTAAGGAGAAGCCGCTGTATCTCTGAGCCACGGAAAAATAGAAACAGCTGCAATGCACAGAGGCATTCCCTTCCGTGTCGCTTCTCTTCTTCATCTGATCTGACCGGCGGTCCTTCCTGAGAGCACCTCCTGCCCTGTCAAATGAGCTTGGTGTCCGTTGATGCTAAGGCGTTGAGAACTCAAGCTGGGAATTCTACTGCAGATGTGGTGACTGTTGCAGTTTGACTTTGAGTTACATAAGTAAATCTTTAGCTTTAATGCAATATCCTGTGGGTGATGCAAGCAAAGGAAATCAATTGTGCTTGGGTTTTAGTTTAAAAGGAAGCTGGCAATTAAAAACAACATTAAATTAATCAGAGGTATGTATACCATTCTGTGTGAATTAATCTGAAATCAGTTTTACAATGCACTATTGTTGTTATGTTTTTGTGGTTATACCTCTACATTCTATTCTTCAACATTTTATACTGCAAAAAAAGTGATGCAATAGCTTCCAGCTCAACTGTCACTGTCAGTGCATGCTAATCAAAGACAGGACATTAAAAATACAAGGAAAATCTCTGCAAACAGGTAGCTACAGAAATGAAGATTATGTTTGATCAGTGTGTGTGTGAGCAAGAATGCGAATCAGATTCTGTAAGAATTGCAAAAGATGACCATCTAACACATCATGGATTTCAATATTTAACTGAAGAGCAAGTTCAGCTCAATTTGATGTCTTGGAAATAAAAGGCTGTAAGATTGTCACCATTTCACTGTGTTCTATTAGCAGCTCCAAATGAAATGTTCTGACAGGGGCATCATCCTATCTTTTGATTAAACTCTTTTGCAGTCTTGTCTGCATTGATTTTTGTTTTCCAGATCAGCTGCAGTCAGCAACAGCCTCACTCTCTCACTGTTTCCTCCTCATCCCACAATGCATTGCAGGTGCTGTGGAACACCATGTCTCCACACCAGACTCCCCTCCATCACTGTGCTGGGATCAATAAATCTTCAAGGAGTTTCTACTACCTTACTAGGGAAAAAGAGAAACAGATGAGAAGCAGACGAGGTTTATAACAACAATATAATTAAAACTCCCCAGTGTGTTAACCCTGCCAGGTCTCATGGAAGTAGACTAGTGGTTTGTACTACAGTAAGTATACTTGTATGTTATGCAGCAATTCATGTGATTACTTCTCAAGTAACGACACCTCTATAACAAAGGCCTTTGCCTCCAAACATAAAACTGTAGTAGAATAAAAGTATACATGCCTCTTAGTTACAAATTCACATTTAATTATAATCAAATGAACATCCAATAACAGCGAATAGGGTGCTAACCTAAGAGTATCACACCAGGTTGTTTTTCCTCTCAGTAAGCTTCTGTTGCTGTAGTTGTTTCTGTAACTACTGTATAAATACTTGAATTTAACAATAGTGTGTAGAATGTGTCTGTCATTTAACTTTGCCTCAAAAACAAACTGCCAAGCCACGACCCACAATGCCACTGGCTTTCCTACAAGGCTCTACAGACTTCCAGACTGCTGTAAAAAAATCACTCTTTACTAGTCCAAAATCCATTCACAAGAACCAAGACGAGAGTACAGGGAGAAACTGGGTTCAAACACTGCAACTGTTTCACATGAAACACTTTGCAGAGGTGCAGATTTAACTAAGAAACCAAGGCTGTATTCTGGAATATATTAAATTAATGCCCCTATGGTTTACCCTTGCTGCTTGCTCCATTCTGAGCTGAAAACCTGCTGTGCACCACTTGGGAAAGAAAGAACAGCTCCTGTGCTTTTGTGCTTCTAGAAAAGCAGGGCTGTACAGCACATCAAATGCAGCTGGGAGGACAGTTTACTGGGAGAGATTCCACTACGTCAGGGTAATGGAGATTAGTGGCTAACCCCAGGTATTGGTGTTTTGCAGGTCAGGACTGGCCGCAGTACACGTTCGATCAAAGTCAAGGTTTCTGGAGGATGGGGTGGGGTTCCCCCCCCGGAGGGGTACAGGCCAGCAGTTTCCATTCCTCTGCGCAATGGGGCAAGGTTTCTCCACCTGGTCTGTGCAGCAAACAGGACAGCCCTAGATTGATAACACAAGCGCACAGCAGCCTCATCCAGAGAGCTCTGAACGCTGCCTTCACATCTATGCTGTTCTCACACTCAAACACAGCCCCAGAGAAAAAGCAGCACATGGGAAACACTGTGTTTTTTTTTGGAAACAGCTGCAGATACAGGTGTGCAATGACACAGCTGTCAAAGACACTGGCTGTAGTTGTGTGCATGGTTTACGGAACATTAAGCACACTCCACAAGTTCTAATTTAGACCACTGTTTCCTGTCGTCTGTGCCCACATAAAAGTTATTCTTTAGTCCAGTGACTCTACCTTTAGCTAGATCTAGCTCAAAGGCTGTACCTACCCAGCTAAATTCATTTAAGGAATGGAGTTTATTATTATGAGTTAGTTTTTTAAATTAATATATGACATTAAAATCATGCCCGCCAAAAATAACTCAGGTATCTTTTTAAATTACAAGAATTTTACAGAAATATATAACAAGAAAATGTTGTACCAAAGAAAAATAACAAAAGACTGTGGGTTTGAAACTGCAGACCTTTCAGTAGCACACGCAGGTGTCTTACATTCCAGCCTTATATGCCTACCATGTCATCCTTTTGTGCCAGAACGATCCAATTATTGTGTCAGCAATGGAATACTGACATGCCAAACAATGAGGGAGGTAACAGAGAGCTGTTGCTATGGATGCATTCTGGGGTATGATTCCAAACATGCAGAACCCAAAACCACACCTACTGGGATTCTAAGGTGCCCAGAATCGGGTCCAGCCTCAGGACTGTTGCTCTCTTTCCTTTTCAATATGTGGAAAGAACAGGCTTGGGTGCATGAAGGAAGAAAGTCTTTCTACTCAAAACTGTTCTACTGCATTCTTTCATACAGCTGCATTAAAAAGCTCTATGAATACTGAAACAGCATTTCCTTATAATAATTATTCTTACTATAGTATGTTATTATTATACATTATTATAATACTTATAATTATCAGCATCTGACCAATGGAAATTCTCTGTGACTAACTTAAATAAATGACTGGCAGAAAATGTCATTAACTGCTCGACAGCACACAGTGCAGAAAATAACAGGTAACAAAATCAACATTAACTGATTTCCTGTGCAGTTCTGCAATACAGGGGAAAACCCTGCAGGCATATTTTAGGAGATCTGCACAAAACAGGTATCTCTACAGGGGTCCATAACAGAGAGCTTAAAGCAATCTTTAAGTTAATGTTTCACAGTTAATGCTCCACAAACCAGACCAGGAACAACACACAGACAAAAAAAAAAACCCACACTGAATTCAAACTCTCACGGTGAGTACAAGTAGGAGCAAAGTGCTCCCTAACTTCAACAGTACGCTGCATTCTACTGTGAGTGTATAAACAATTTTCATATTGTGGCACATGTGAAAACCACATTTAATTTAATTGGGTTTTTTACACCCTTAACTACCGGGAATTTGTAGTTCTTTTCCCATTTCAGGAATTCAAAAAATGACGCTGTAACATTAATGAGACAGCCAACTGAAATGTCAGCATGAAATGTGTGAAAGAGCAATGAAATGAACAACAAATAATGAACAATCTTCTTTGAACCCTTGTATCTGTGTAGCATAATCGCACTCTGAGACTGTTTTGTTTTCATTATGACTAATAAAATGAGATGTTGTCAGTCAGCAGACCGAGAGAACTTTTTTAAGTGGAAAAGCTGCCAGGGGAACACTGTCAGCTGTCACTGGCAATAGCATCTCCGGGGCGGATGCCGCATTGCAACCTTTGCTCAAGGCTCAGACAGCCACATTTCCAATGCTAATTAATGAAGCGTGCAATGTTGTGCAATTGCTATGAGAATGTGTGTGCATTTTTATGCAAAAATGCTCCATGTAAATGTGCTAGTCCCATCTAAACAAAATCACCCATACAGAAGGCAATGTGACACAGTTCTAACCCTTCCGGTAACCTATAGGGGCCAGCTCTGCTTTGACCACGGCATCCTGCTGTTATTCAGATAAGCTCCAGTCTCGAAACAATTAACAGCCCTGGAATCTGAACGTGGCAAAGAATCACACAACTGCCAAAGTGTGGCTGTGTAATTTCTCACATTCGAGCGAAGCTACTTTTCTCACTAGCACTTTCTCTCATGTCATGATGCAGGTTTTATGAGGGTTTTACAGATCAGAACAGAGTGTGAGAGCTCAGAATCTTGTGTAATGATGCTGCTCACCTCTATGTTCTTTGTGGCCTTGGAACTAAAAAATAATTTTCTCTTTTAAGGGTTAAACACATTCTCCTCTGTATACGTGCCTGTATATGTACCTAACTGCCCTTGTGGAAGAAAATTAATCAACTCTCACATTCCTGCACCTGCGATTCCACCTGTCAGATTTTTAATTTAATTGATGATGCATTTGCTCATCTTCATCGTTCAGAGCAAGGAGACGCTGGCATTGCTTTGGAAATTGTATTGCTTTTTTTCCCTTTTTTAAAATTTTTTTCTTCTGTCTGCATCTGTCTGATCCACGTAGCAATGGCACCTATCTCAGAGTTAGAGTACGCTGCGATCCATGCACTTACTTATTTTTGTGACCCATTTAGTCTGCCACTGAGATTTATAGAGTCAAGACAACAGGTACAGTCATGTAGAACGGGTTTGTCTCCACTCATGACAGACTTGAGCGAAAACACACACCGTGCTCCTTAAGTTTCTCCACTGTTGTGGCAGCGTTATCGTATTACAGAAATGTTATGACAGTGCTACATGTTAGCTAAGGAAACACAGCCAAGTGTTCCACCCGGGCAAACAGGCATTGAGGGCTGCCTTCCACTTTTGCCCAAATATTCCTAATAACCAAAATCCTTCATTGTTTGAACTCTGCTGAATCTACACTGCGCTCAAAGCCTGCTGGCGTATCCATGGCAACTGAGATGCATTCCTTTCTGCACCTTTACTTTATAACCCCCTGCTTAAGCACTGTGCACATTCAAGCATCATAGATGGTGCTGAGAATAAAGCCAAGCTTAACAGAAAAGTACATTTAAACTCTGCATTTGCTGGAACAAAAAAAAACCCTTTGAGGTTCAATCCACTGACAAGGAGCTCAGTTTCCACCTTCACAAGTGACTCATGAGTGACTGAGGAGGTGGGTAACAGTCTCCGCCATCCTTATGTTTACACTCTTCGCATCGATCTGTCCATTTATTCGCTGCAGAGGCATTTTAGAAATCAGAACAGCCTTTCATTTTAACAAAACAGTGATTGGACCCCAAAGTCTCAGCTAAGGCTGAGTCAAAAGCACTGCTGAGAAACAGATGCATTAATGCTAATGTGCAACAACTTTCCCACCCTATTATTTTCAATGGGATTGAAGCTTAGTTCTGTGGCAGACAGTATTACTGTAATCAATCTCCCGCATCTCCATGAGCAGCATATCAAGCTCCCACAAAGAAGTAGATGTTGGGAACAAGCTGCCATTTCATTAACTTAAGAGTCCTTTGCAGGGATGCTCACCTCATGCATACAAATGACAATTAAAATTATGTGATTGATTAATCTCTGGAACATGAGCTTTTTTAACGTCCCTTGAGGACCGGGGAGACACAGAATATTCACACTGGCAGCAAGTGGTCTTCCTGTATGTTGCACTCTCCACCATAGAGACAGTTGTGACCCTACCTCAAATACCTTCTTGGCATCTCAGCTGCCCTCTCCCAGTTCAGACATAGACAGTCATCTTTAAATTCTTGCCCAATTCTTGATCAATTCTTGCCTCATTATTCTGTAGAGACACAACCACTGGCATGTCTATGCCAGCCTTCTCTTTACTGCAGTTAGAGATGGTGGAGGATACATTTGTGTTTATTTGAAATAATCTATGATTCACAATACATGTTGCACTTTCGCTGCAGTGATTTCAGCATTAAACACTTAGAGTGCTTTTGTCAAACAGGAGCATTTTTGCCACTTGTAATAGGAATGAAGTCAGCATGAGCCACAAGCAAAAATGCCAAAGACATTTTAAAAAACACTTAGGATCCTGTTACAGTGTTAGTGAGAAACCACACCGCAGACCTCCGACTGATCCTCTCCCAGTTCAGGCTGCTGGGCACTCACCGGTGCCAGTCTGTGAAAACAACCCTCTCTGCAAGCCAAACTCTCACGCTGGGCCATGAGCTACCTGACGCCACCCTCTCCATTCTTCAAAAAGAGTAACAGAGTATGCGCGTCAGCCACCCCTTGGGATTCCAAACCCGATACAACATAAACAGTGCTATGATGACTGACTCACTACAGCTGAATTACATGTGTGCATCCCTTCACAACAGCTGTGGAAGTGAAAAAATATAGTCCTAAATGCAGCAATAGCTTCAATTAAGGTGTCCGCACTGTAGTCTAATATCCTCCCAAGCACTAGGACAGCAATGGTAGGCGTGGAGCTGAGGTCTGGGCCAGGCCCTCAGCCCACCTGCATGCCCCCTGGGAGCAGCAGCAGGGAGGCCGGGATTTACGGCACAGGCCAGGCCCTTCCACTAGGGGCTGTGATGACATTGCGCAGGTATTTGGCAAGTGCAGGCAAGGAGCTCTGTCAGGGAGTCAATTGTCTGCATAAGAGAGAGAGAACATGAGGGAGAGAGAGAGAGAGAGAGAGAGAGAGAGAGAGAGGAGGGGCTTCTGATACCGGCCCCACGCCTGTCTCTGCACACCTGTCTGCACACAAACATGAATTTGGCACCAACCTCTGAGAGGAGTGAGATGGGCCAAATCCGCAGGATACATGACACAAAACACAGCCCTGTGTAGACTCTTTCAAACCAGACACGTCTGCAAACAGACAGGTCACGCCAGCGGAAATACCACAAAATTACATTAACTTTATTTTTCTGAGCTGAATTGAAACTGCTTGTTTTGCTGTCTGGCATGTCCATTGTAAGATGTCTGGTGTTCTGAGCTTTCTGTTGCCTCATATTGGTTTGCCTGGGACTTACTGCTACCCGCTGTAGTACAGTAGGAAGCAAAGCATTGAGGAGCTTTGGGAATGAAAGAGAAACAATGAAAGGTTCTTTTTGAATAGCGCTCCATGTTGTGTTCTAAAACATCAAGAGTGATACATGAATCAAGAGCATTGTGAATGCACACTTCTTAATTATTTTGAACTGTGACTGTGTTTTGGCTGCAAATTCATGAGCATTTCAGGTACCTGGAGACTTAGTTATCCAACACATTTATTTGTCACCAGCTGGTGAGACATAGACAGTCATCTTTAAATTCTTGCTTAATTCTTGATCAATTCTTGCCTCATTATTCTGTAGAGACACAGCCACTGGAATGTCTATGCCAGCCTTCTCTTCACCCCAGTTAGAGGTGGTGGAGAATACATTTCTGTTTATTTGACATAGTCTATTATCCACAGTACATATCACACTTTTGCTGCAGTGATTTCAGCATTAAACACTTAGGGTGCTTTTGTCAAACAGCAGCATTTTGTAGCACTTGTAATAGGAATGAAGTCAGCATGAGCCACAAGCAAAAATGCCAAAGACATTTTAAAAAACACTTCGGATCCTGTTACAGTGTTAGTGAGAAACCACACCGCAGACCTCCGGCTGATCCCCTGCCGTCTTTCGCTCGCTGGAAGTCATTTCCACAGTATAATTACTAACCCTGTGCATTTTGTTTCTTTGTCTTAAGCATGATCAGACTAACAACTGTATAAACTGAAATCCCCCAATTAAAAGGGACGTCTCCCTCTCATGCAACGCCACTTCATCTCAGCCTCTTTCCCATTAAACAGAGTTGAAAGCAGTCAGGATTTAAAAGATCAGCAGGTGCATGTGCTTCTGGGATCCTCCGGGTAGACAACACAGCTCACCTCTCTTCAAGTGACCTGTCCTTCAAACAAGGAGGGTAAACCAAGCCGTGCCATCAAACCCTCGTTTCCTTCTCTGCTATACCTCTTTTCTTCCTCTGTTATGGAATGCTGCATGAGTGACAGAGGTGACCTCTGACTTTTGGTGACTTTTGCTGCAGGTCCATACAAAGTCAGCTGGGAGTGGTTTTAACCATCTTTATGTTGTAAATGTATTGTGGAAGAAAAGGGCATATCCCCCTTTAATACAGTGAGAGACACTCCTGTATTCACACAGAAATATCAGTACTGGACTACAGTAGCTCAGCCACGGTGCTTGTGAATTATTTCCAATGAACACAAAGCTTTGATCACGGAAGCTTATAACAGTTGGAGCACAACACAGACATAAACAGAGAAATATTTTGTTTGCTACCTCCAAATTACCACAGAAGCAATAACTTCAGAATGTGCAATTACTGACCCTCTCCATTTCCCACTGGAGTAAAATTCCAGCACCCCCTCAATTCAACTCTAACTTACAATAGAATGTAGTAGATACAATTTGGTGTGTGCTTGCACTTACACTGGCTGTGCTCTGCCATCCTCTCACAAACAGCTAATGAGTCCTTCATATGCCCATTCATATTGATAATAGTTTCATCTGGTCTGCTTCGGGCATGAAGCCATTGTCCTCACCAAAGGCCACAAGCCTGTTCTGTACTGTAGGCTTCTCCATTGTCATCCTTCAAGTCAGATCCAGCTCTGATAGATGGTAAGTTTATTGAGATGCACATAAACAACTGGAAGCACAAAGTCGCATTGCCACAGCTTTACTCTGGGCTGAAAGTGAAAGTGCTAGAGCGCTCTTTCAGTATCGAGTGCCGGAGCAGGGTCTTGAGAGAAGCACTTCTGTCACCAGGCAACGTGCACTTTCACAGCATGTCCCACCAACAGCACGGGCAAAACTATAGGCCAGGGCCCTCCGATTCATTTGTGCACTTGCAAAAACACCACAGTAACCTGCTTCCTGAGATGAAGGCTTCCTTAAATCCCCTCGACTTGGCAGAAAAACAGAGAGGTGATGAAATTAAAGACTATGTGCATGCCAGCTGCCTGAGTCAAAAAACTGTCCTCTTGGTTCTAAGTCAGGAGTGAGCACTCAAGACCCTGTCCTTTTGGCTGAAGACCAGGTCTTGTGTTGAGCATACTGGCCTTAGCACAGGCCATTCCCACTGGCTCAGTAGCCTGTGGTAAAAATAGACTGCATGTGACAGTAAATCCACTAGGCCTGCACCACAAGGCCTTCACACCATCCTATCTAATCATCTGCAGCTTTATAGCCATAATATGCCAGCCACACAGTGTAATCATGCAGCCTGATGTGACTCTTCATGTTTGGTCGGGCCTTGGGTTTTTTCAAAAACACTCACAAGTCCTATACAAGTCTGTTTCAGCCATATGTCAGCTGTATTTCATACACTCTGTCATGAAGCTTTATGCAAAAACCACCAAAGATTATTGCAGGTATCACAGTCATTACAAATTGGAAACATGTCCCCGCAAATTATCTTCTGTACAAGACAAACAATCACACTCCATCATGTCAGATTCAATATAACATCGTCTACGTGTTCAGATTAAAACCCAAACCCAGAGACTGCAATGGGCCAGACCTCAGTAAACACATTCCATTCTACCTTTTACTTTCCAAAGCATCTCAGGCTGGCCAAACCACATGTGAGCACATATAACTGTAAAGTGGTCTGCTTTGTTATGATCACTGACATCACGCCATCCTACCTTCTGATATCTCATTGGTGTCCACAGTTGCACTGGTGTCTTTCAGCTTCTCAAGCGGTGCGCTTCCATCATCAGGCACAGAGTCCTGGGCTGCACAGAGAGGGTTAAACCATGGATATTAACACACAGATATTAGCACATGGATATCAGTACATGGGTGTTAGCACATGCTTCAGAAAGCTCACTTCTCTTCTTGCATCTCTGTAGTGGTTGTATGGATGTTTTTCAATTGATTTAAAGATTCTTTCAGTTGTTTCTAAACACTAAATTGTTCTTCACCAGCATATATAACTGGTTTTAATATAATACCAGCCTAAACAAACCCTCAAGTCTGTTACAGCTAGCCTTCATTTGCATTACCAAAGTAAATCAGCAACAAAATACAAAGGCTGCCTTTTATGCTCCAAGACTATGGAACTCTCTACCACAGCCTATCAGAGACTCGCCATCAATCAAAAAACCTTAAAACACACTTTTTAAGGATGGATCTTACTTCAAACTACTGATCTGCTTATGCCCTGTGTCATTATATTTTTAATATTTTTCTAATGATTTGTTTTGCAAAAGTGATTCCAAAAATTATTACATTTATTGTATGGCTTGAATTAATTTAAATCCATATGTGAGGATGCTAAATGATTATGGTACTTCTTAATTTTATTTATTTTTCACCATGTCTATCTGACTTGCACTTTGACACACTTTTGGCTGAAATTTCATTATATGAAAGGTACCACACAAACAGAGGTTATGATTATATTATTATTATATTACTACATTAATTATTATATTATTATTATATTAACATTATTATATTAATATAATTATTTGTAGCATCACCATACTCTCACATACTCTCACAACCCATGGATCTAACACTACCATACACTCTACCCCTATAAATATATTGCAAATATTTTCTAATCACATAAAACATTATACCGCCTGCTTGATTAATGCAATCTAATAATGGTAGGATATTCAGCATCAGTGTACATTACCTCTCATGTTATAAATGCATTACCACTTGTACCATTTTGTGATAATTGTTTTGCCTGTTATTATGCTGTGGGTACCACTGTATTTAAGTGTGGCATTAGCTTGTTTTATTGTTAACCATTTCATTACTTACGCTATCATTTCATGAATAGTTGACATAGTTGTGCTCTCCAAATAACCCTACAGCAATCATATTATTAAGGCCATGGTACTATACAAAAAAAGGTAATTGATCTGCTGAAAAAAAAAATCTCAGAGCAGGTGTTCTTACCTGTGTATTTGCCTTGCAGTGGTTTACTCTTCTGGGTTCCACTAACAGTGATAACCTTAACGCTGTACTCCTTCCTAGGATTGAAGTCTATTTCTGCTTTATTTTCCCTTTTTGATATCTGCAGCTCATTTTCTTTCCCACCTGCAACCAATCAAAAGATATGATAGAAGTCAAATTGCCTTTATCTCTCTTACAACAAGTAAAACATCTTTTAACAACTAAAATATCTGTTAGTTCAGCATTTACTGATGCAGTTAGACAAACATTTCCTGTTTGCCAAGGGCAAAGGTGGGGTGGGTTTGGTGGTGGTGGAAGAGTGAGGGGTGTGAGGGGGATAACTACAGTAAACAATCCCTGTCCGCAACAGGTACACACCCCACTACTTTGCTGCGGGGGACAGACGGGGAATTACGTCCTTTCAGACACTCCAGTGCATGTTCAGATTACCCTAAGGACGTGTCGCCCATTAGGAAACTTTACTTCCTTCAAAAGCCAAAACCCCCCTTCAAACATGATTCTAGATATCCCTTTATTCAAATTAATCTAAATTTCAAAATTTAAATTAAGAAGCTAAAACTACCCAAGGGCAAGCACAAATATACAAACAACCAACATGTATCCAATGTATGGATTGCCATCAAACAATGCAGAATTCATGCTGGTACATCAGCCATTTTTGATCATACATATATCTGGCCTACTAGGTATGTCTGATGTATGGTGGTTTTTTGCTCTGCACATCAGTGTGTTGGAATTCAGTATCCTGCTAATGCAGTCATTATAGACTCATCCCCACCTGAAGCTTTGACATGGTAAATTATTACACTGAGTCATTTTAATGCCATAACTGCTAAGTATACCTTACGGGCAATGCATTGCAAACAGCATTGTATGGGCATGTTCTAAATATTGAAGAGTCGGGTTTATTTCCAAATGTATGTAGGGCATTATTAACGTCTCTGAAAATTTGCCTGCAATTGTAACGTGTGTTCAGGTGAAAAAGTTTAAACATTTTGGGTTTCAACCACACATCAATTATAATTCCATCTGACAGTCATGGCAGAAATGATTACACTGACACTACTAAGCCAGAACCCAATCACTGATTTCTTGTCATCAATCTATCAGCAATGGATCAACCAACATGAAGTCTATAATATTAAATATGGAATGAATACAGCCAAAGACAGGTAGGTACAGAGACAGGGGCTGCATTGTGCAATGGGACATCTATGAAGGATCATCTGAAACCCATGCCCCCTTTCCCAGAATGCTTGCTGCTTTCAGCCCGATTAGTCATAACTGTTCGCTCCTGTAATGTAGTGTGATAATGTTGTTGTGGGTTTAGGCTACTTTCCAGGCAGGTGAAACAGATACAACTGCCAATGTTTACTGTATAACATCAATTGCTCTCTATCCATCTGAGTTCAAAAGCTTCTGGAAAACTACCATACCGAGGAAAGGAATGCCGGGGGAAGCCTGAGCTTCCAGATCATTGTCGTGTTTTGTTTGAATCTACAGGCAGGAAGATTAAATCCATGGCTGTGACATGCTGTGACTATTTTATCCACTGCTATGTACTACTGTAATGCTTTTTGAAACCATTCTTTAAATAATTCTGCTGATCACAATGGCTACAAGAGAGAGAAAACATATGAAAACTATCCAAATCCAGGTCAGTTAACTACAGTCAGACACACCCACTCAATTCAATTACTTAAATGGTCTGGACAGTCGAGAGGCTCACTGGGGCTCATACAGCAAAGAACAGCAAGGCAATAATCCATCTTACCTGGCTCAGAGCTATAAATAAATCTATAGCTTTCAAAATCTCCTTTTGGCTCTTTCCATGACACCTGTAATTTGCCTGAATTCAGCACTTTAAAACGTAGCCTCCGTGGAGATGAAACTAGAAAAAAAACGATAAAGAGAAAAGTTTCTGATTAATTCTAGCAAAATTCCATGAGAGGGGTAAATAGTTGAGGATGATTCAAACACAGATATGGTGTTAGTGCAGCTACCAGACATAAGCATGGTTAATAACACAACACAGAGAGGGAATTCAATCAAACTGTTAATTGTCTGCTAATCAAAAACTACAAACCCAGGATCACATTTTATATTACTATTTTCATCTTCTAATTTAAAATATAAGGTTTGTATTAGTGATTAGTAGACATCTAGCAGTTAGACTGACTTCCAGACAGATTTTGACAATAACAATAGCTCCATCTGTGTTTTCATATTTTAAAAGATTGTATCTTGACAAAACAAAAAGATACAGACTTGGAGATCACCACAGATGCTACAGAAAAAGCTAAGTCATATTCTCTTCCTTGAAGTTAGATAATATGATGGAGGGAGGTTTTTGAGACAGTGACAGCTTCTTCATTTCCTGGAGTTGGTGAAATCAGTTGATACACGCACAGGAAATGTTTGAAGCTTTATGCTATGAGAAGCGCAATGGTGATGGAATTAGCTTAAAACATCAAATTTTCCCTTTATCAAAAGCACAGATGGCTTCTACAAATGTACTGAGTGTGCAGATGCAAGTTTTTAAAGTCTTTAAACAACTTCGCCTGTGAAACTTCAAAGGCGAAGCTTTTGAAAAAAAAGAGAATGTGACTTTTCAATAAATGCGACAAACACAGACACACTGGAATAGTATTCTGAGCATCTATTCCTGCCATCACGAGAACACTTAGAGCACAAATGCAGCTACAGGCGGAGTTGCATACCACTTTCACCATTCCTCTCCAGTCTACATTAGTCCAGCTAGAGTACATAGGCATGACCAGACCCAGCATGATGCATTCCCATTCCGTATTGATGCAGTTCGATCCATTCTTCGAAAAGGTACCACAAACTTTCATGTTTGTGTCTTCATAAGCAGACAGGAAACCTTGTGCCAATGTATTATTTACATACCTACACCTATTCTGCCAACAAAAAGTGAAGGCACATCTTTTAAATGAATTAAAATCAATGACCTGTGGCCAAAGAGTCATGGATGTGGGTATGTAAACGAATTACAGGTTAGCACATATAAAAGGGCTACTATTATACAGAGTATATAAGTAGATAAATGAACAAAAATGATAATACTGTACCAAGCTCACCAACCTGAAAAAGGTGGATGGGCACTCTGCAGGACTTTCTGTGATGCAAAGATCTCCCTTCTCCAAGCAAAACAGAATCCCTGCTCAGTCAGATAACGTGTGTAATTGCCTGCCTGTGTGTGCGTCTATGTATCTTTGATCAGCAGAAGGCTTGCGATTCTCTGTGCACATTAAAGTGACTGCACAGAGAATGGTGACAGGAGACACTGGATTCATATCTGAAGAATGTACAACACACTGAGGAAAATGCCAGGCGCTAGCAATAAGTTTAATATATAGTTATAAAGGGTTATAAGGGGTAATGAGGAAGGAACTCGAAGCGCAAATAAGCCCTGATGCTCTTCTGATGTCGCTCAAAATCCCATCCTTTAGCATCATTCATAAAAACGTTATATTTCAGACAGTAACTGAGGCTATGCACTTTATAAACAGTCCCTTCTACCCTGCTGAATTGCAGAGAAGCAGGTGGCAGATCGTACAAAAAAAATCCTTTAAATCGACAATTTTCATTCTTTTTCCCATTTCGCTGCCCTCTCACACTGTCACAGGTGAGGCTTCCATCATGACAAGTTAAAGGTGTCAAGCGCTGACTTATGACTTGAAGAATACAAGCAGTGAGTCCTGTATTTTATATAACAGACAGAACCGCAATAACAATCTGCAGTTTTTGATAGGGCTATCATCCATCATCCATTAAAAAGTGTATGGATTGGCTGACTCTGTTTACCACAGACCCTCTTGTGCTCTGCATTACTTGATTCAGTTTCTTTATTTTGCATTGGCTCAGCTTTTGTTTAGAAATGCTTTGAATCCTTATCTTTCATTAACAGCCTGTTGACTGCTGAGGGTGCTAAAAAGGACTTGGTTCCTAAAATGTGGAAAGATTCAAATCATAAATACGGCATATAGTTTTACTCACTAAAAATGCAAAAATAACACATGAAGAAAAGAAAAATCAGCATTTACAGCGGAAACCAACTATTTTTTTGTACCCCAAAAAAAAATCGTCTCTGTTGCATGTAAGGTAGCAGTGGCCTTGCTGGAGACCATGCTGCCACCAAGTTATGCTTCTCCATCAGAGAGGAGCCAGCGAGTCTTCACCTGCCCCTGGGAGGAAAGTGCTAGTAATCCCACAGCCTCCCAGGCCAGACGCTCCAACTCGTGCCCTCTGGCTGCTCTCCTGAGAGGACTGTTTCAACTTGTACCTGCTGGGCGCTCTCCAGGGAGGAACGCTTTAACTCACATCCACTGGATCCTCTCCAAGGCAGAGTACTTAATACGCAAACGCATACTCTCCTCAGATGGACGTTTCAACCTGTTACCTGCTGGGCACCCTCCAGTGAGGGACACTTTCAGCTGAGCCCAGTAGATACTACACTCCAAAGGGGAATTTTTGTCCTTGTACATGCTCCAGAGAGGACCATTCAGGCTTTTACCCGCCAAATGGAACTGTTTGACTGCTGCTCTCCATAGAGGAATTTGTAGGTTCACTTCACTTGAGGACCAGGCGGGAATATCAGCTTTGTCCAGCTTATATCAAACCAACAAATGTTTTACCATGTTTTTTTTTCCAAATATACAGTTGAAGAAAACAAAGCAAAACAAAGACACACATACACAGTATACACTGAAAAGAAACAATGACGTTGGACCAAACCTGCATGTCAGAAAGGCACACGGTGAACAGTGGACACACTGGGGTATTTACCTTGACCCTGAGCTGCGCTGGTAAAAAGGGCGGCCAGAGCAAGTAAAACCAGCGTGGAGCACGCCCCGATACTGCGTCCCAAAATCTTCATCCTTTACGGCTGTGTGTAAGATTCACAAGACACCTGGAGTGGCAGGGTGGAGACAGACCTGTCAGTGAGCAAACATACCCTGCACTGGCACAGGGTCAGATGAGAGCAGAGTTAAGAGAGGAGGGATTAATGTCAGCTACTCTGGTATGGGAAAAATGTCCATTCATTAAAACATCTTTCTGTATGCCATAGGGGGGATCGTAAATAAGGAACGTGGCAAGACCCGAAAAGGGAGCAAAGAGGATTCTGACTTTCTCATTAGAAATCCACTGTCACTGTTTCCTTTTCTTTCTACCAACCTGTGTTGTCAGGCTTTCCTCATATCTGGTGCACACTTCAGTGAAGCAGAGGGTTAAACTTACACTTCTGACAGAGCAGAGCAGACCTATCCAACCGTTATTGCATTGCATTATATTACATTACATGCATTTAGCAGACACTCTTATCCAGAGTGACTTCAAGCACAATAGAACATAAGTGTATCCATTCAAGTTAAATGCGCAAGTGTCAGACGAGGCTAACAACACTCACACACCAGGGAGTGCGAGCACAACACTATTCAAGCCCTACCACAAGTTAACTTGTGCAACCTGATTAAGCAATGGAAGCCAAGTACATTATGTTACATCAGTCACTATACATTATCACTGATCATTTTTTCCCCACATGGGACACATTACGTTAAATATGAAAGAATCAGAGCGGCACAGGAATGTTATTAAAACTTATGCTGTTACACAGGTTTAAGGATTAAGGAACACTGTTAAACATTCCTCTGTAGCCAGTGTAGCCTCAGCAGAGTACACCTAAAAAAACCAACCCTAATGGATAATAACATTTTTGATCTAACCTCTTAAGAAATAGGTACTGATTTAGACAAACGATATATGTGAGCAAATCTACTTGTTTGATGTTTGATTCCGCTATAGAAACATCAGGACTTTGTTAATTAACAAAGGCAGCCATCAAAAACGAATTAACTCAGACAAAAGAATATACAACAAAGAAAGAAACCTAAAGATGCTAATACATATACTGCAAGCAGACTATTAACCAGGTTCAATTTCCATTGATATGTAGCCACTACTAGCCTATCTATTTGTTGTACCAAATCGTTATTAATAAATTTCCAAGCAATAAACAAAAATGTCTCTATTCAAATTATACTGATTTAGAAATGTAATACAAAACTGATTTCACACAGCATAACAAAAATCACATATAGGCTGATTCTCTCTATACGAATTAAACATTTTGAACGTATCAACGTGCACAAAAATATGACATCTTCACGTAACAACAGCTACGATTCACACTAATAACAGCAATAATAGTCAAGTGATGAGATGTTAAAAAAGCATTTTGGTCTGTTGCAAACTGCTCCTTAAAACTGCGTGTGCAATCTGGACAGAAACGTGATCTTGATAAGCCTTAAATCTTAAGTGCTTATTCGCATGTCACCAGAATTTACTACCTTTTACAGTTATCGAAACTAAACAACAATATTAGACCAACACTTGTAGGTAAATATACACTCTTTGACTCATTGTATTTTCAGTACAATTTGTTGCATAGTTATAAAACATAACCAGCTTCAAACCTATACATCAACAAATGTCATTTGGTCAAGTGCAGGCTTGAATTGGAGAACAAGCTGTATGACATGCAATTCATTTCCTTCCAGTGTGGCTAAGTTTTACTTTAAAACATTGCAGCTTCGACTTAATTCACTCGCTGTAAACTCTTCCACTGGTCGTGTGCAGAAATACTTTTTGGAAAAATAATACTTTTTAAAAAATGCGTAAATAAATTACTCTGGTTTGAGTCATGTACTTTCTCCAGTCATTTGTCATACGTTTACCGCCTCTCGCTGTCAAAACCAACCAGTGCATGAAAAATAGAATAAACAGCACGAAACAAAAATGCCATACCTTTCGAGTCATGTATACGGACTTATTGTCTCTCAGAAGGAACTCACAACGCCCGATTATGCGACTGCCTTCCCCTGATACTTAAAAAGAAACTCTCCACCGCTCCTTCTTAGTCGGTCCAGACTTGCGAATGTGGGTGTTTCCTGCGCGTCGCTATTCATTCACTCATCCCTCGAGCTATTCATTCCTTCACCTTTCATCTTCAGCGAGAGAGAGAGGGAGAATGAGAGGGATGTTTTAGAAGTAACCAATGACAGAAGGTTAGCCGAGCCAAGAGGCAAAATGTAAAAATTTGAATACCCAACGGGCACCCATGTTTGCTCGTAGATGAGCTTATCTGAACAGGTTTTGTTTTTTTTGGAAGTAAACGCGTTCGTCTCTACTCGAAAGAAGATTAAAGTCGCTGGGTAGCTATAATTTATCGCTCAATCAATGAGTCTGTGATTTACAGTTTATATAACTTAATAGTTCCAAGTAAATTACGGTATGTTACTTTATATAATACGCAAGTTTAAATTTTCTTCGACATAAAATAGCTGATTTCGTATAATTTCATCTTGCAGCGCATACCTGCTCATTAAAAAGGTGAAATCGTGCCGTACGGTACAGTATACTGCCCCGGGATCAGTACAATCGAGCTCGTGTATATCAGTTTCTGCAACACCATCTCAGCGCGCCGGGTTGTAGGGATCGAGAGGGGGCTGGAAAGCAGTTTATCACACAGCATGTTTCTTACACTGGCTTGTGGAGCCTTTTGAGCACGTTGCGCTCCATCCAAAATTCATCCCTCACACACGCTGACATGCTCTAAAACTATCGTGAAGTCACGTAGATGGACCGAAAGGGACGTCTCGGTGTCGAGACGATCATCGTCTCCGGCGGTGTTTTTTCAGGTCCATTACTGCCCTTCTCCAAGTTCAGGAAAATAGACTGACGTTATCCAGTTCCTTCAGTCTTGTCTCCGCCAAAGGCATCAAGCCGACAGGAGGGGTGTAATAACCAGGAAGGCCGATTCTGTCTTTCGTCTGACACCTACGTCCTCCCTTATCTCCGAGAGAAGATCCAGATGCCCTGATGTGCGTGCGTGGACGAAAGCGTTATCGTGGATGGGATATTGCTGAATCAGTATGACCGACCAAGACTGGATGTAAAAATTCTCATCCTGCTACTAAATACTGATCATTTTCTTACTATAATTTAATTTGGAGATGTCCGTCTTGTTATTTTACTTGGTAGTAATTGTACTTGTAGCTGTACACTCCATCTTGAGCAATACTGTCCATTGGGAAAAAAAAAACCCTCCAGTATATTATTTTCAGCTCCCAAAAAGGACATTGTGTAAATATCTAAAAATGATCAGGGCTGTTACATCCGCTCAGCCTGTGATTTGTTACATGTATTTATGGTGCAGCATAAGCAAGTTTTTTTTGCTCAATTTGTTATATATTGAGCATAGACAAGGATCTCGTAAAAGTTATGTACAATAACAAACCATATTGATCTTTCTGGAGGAGAGAAAATATCAGTAATCAGATCACATAGTATTGTCTGTATGACTCTAGGAAGTTGTGGAAAGGGATTTTTTTTTAGGTAATCCAGCCCACTTTAAAACACACCACTGCTCCAGCCTTCAGCTCAGCCTAAAACAACAGAAGGATAATGTGCTTTGTCCCAAAACCACACATGTTGTGTTGAGTGCTTTCAATGAGAGAAGTGCCATTTGCTCTGTTTAAGGGTGCAATCATTGCTGTTAGTCTGACTTTTTGGTGAAAAGCCCATTTTCACAACAAGGCACCAAAATCTCAGCCAGTGCTTTAAATCATAAGCACATAGTGTGTAATACACATAACATCATCAAATGTTATAACCAACAAACACATTCACTTCCTGAAATGATGATGATTATACTGACATCATGGAATTTCCTGCCCTTTGACCCCAGTAAGAGGAAGCTAAGGATGTTTTAATTTCACCTGCCAACAGGCATGATGACTAAACCTCAACCTGTGAGATTCTCCCTGCTTCCATCCAATTGCAGGTCAGCCAAAGTGTAAAGATGAGCATGTTTGCTGGGTGTGGCACAGCATAAAGTTTTTTAAACCTGGCTCAGTGGTGCTCCTGGTACAGAAGCCTCTGAACCCTGGACCATGCACTGTGCTGGGGGGAGGAGTCCCAGCTAGAGGTTCGGCCTGTCCTCTGGCCCACTCCACTGTCACAACTGGCAGTTGACAACTGTAGCTTTCTCTTTGAGGAATCTAAAGATTTGTCATCAGATGACTTGCTTCCTGCTAAATACTGTTGAACTGGAACCAATTCTGAATACTTCACCTCATAATTTTTCTCAAGAAATTTGTGACAATGCTTCAAAAAGCCACTATGGTAGATGCATTTTGATTGATCAACACTGGTGGATCTGCCTTGTCTTGGGAGACTTGGCACTAGACTTAATTTAAAGATGCAGTCATGGACAAACTATCTAGAATGGGTTATCTACATTCAAGATGTGTGAATAACAGTAGAAGTGTGAGCTCGGTTTGATACTGAATTGACAAATAACACCACACCTAAGTATGTTATTAGCATAGAACATTTATTTTTTTTCTTTTATTGAATATCTGTGTGCTCTTTGACAACAGTTCATGACCTTGTGAAAGTATGTTGCTACAGAAAGAAGGTTATTAACAAGTGGGAAACCTGGCACTAATTGTGGCTCTTGCATTAATGAGAGGTCTGTTTGGTTCTCCTGTGCTGGGAGCCTACTGTTTAGCAGATGGTTTGCAGCCTGTGATGAGCGGGTGGGAGAAAGTGGTGAGGAAAGGTATATGGCCCCTGGTTGAGGCAGTCTGCATAGTGCTGTGAACTTACAAACATTTTAGAAAAATCATTGGCACATTGTCCTCTATAAGGCAATCGTTAGTGAGCTGCCTCATTAATTTTATTCCCTCCTGGCTCGGCAACCACCTAATACATGCAATTTGAGGTCCCACGTTTCATTTCTGCTCGGCATTCCACAGTCTACTGTCTTTGCTGAGAAGGTATTTAGCTGCTTTGCCCTTTGGTCATGGAGATAACTAAAAAAAATCCATCTTGACTGATTCAATACACCTGGATAACTTTAAACCTTTGAATGAGGAAGGATTTGGTTACTGTTTGCTCTTGCCTGTAGCCTATTGATTATGTTATTGTGTTCTGTTTATATACTTATCTTTTCATTCCAAATACAGACTTTACAATTATCCTTATTATTATTACGATATATATTGATTGTCTAGTGTTAACTCTGTAACTGCTTTATGGCTGTCTTGACCAGGACACCATTGTAAAATGTATTTTAAATCTCAATGGGATCATTTCCAAAAAAAGCAAATAAATAGTAAATGCATGGGTAGCGGTAGGGTGTAGTGATGTGGAATAATAAGGATTCATAACCAGAATGTCCGAGGTTGTGACCCCAGGGGAGGCACTGCAGTTGTACCCTTAACCTGCATGACAACAGCAATTATGAGGCATGTATACATGGATCATATGCAGGCCTAATATGGAGTAGTATGTGATTCTATTGAAATTTAGTGAGCACAACTGAAAAAGTGAGTACGTCTGGCTTTCATAGCTGGCGTGAGGGACCTGGAAACATTTATAACTAAACTCCAACTGCCCCGGGATGGGCAGCTCTCCATGCAAAGACAGTGTTGCATAACTATCTTCACATCTACAGGGTGAGCTGCGCCTGGCGGCTACAAACGAAGCACATCTCCAGCGTCGGCACTGACTGCAGAGCGTGTCAGCACAAGCTCGGGGAGGGGGGGGGGGTAGTCAAGAATGCGCCTTTTTAAGATGCGGTCATGAAAGCGGGGTCACAGTCATGACAGGAACGATGAAGATTCATCAATGTGTTGCATTGATAACCTTGCACCGTCATGCATAGGAACCCTGCTCATAGGCAGTGACTTGTAGTTTTCCACTGAGCTCTGGTCTGCTCTCAGCAGTCCCTGTTGCATGCGGGCTTGTCATCATGGGCATGTTGGATAATGCTTGGGATTTGTATCAGAAGCCACTCTGTCTCAGGTATTAACGTGTACCAATGAACACCACAACACACAAATAAATGTGGCATTGATAAATTACTGTGGATCATCATTTGAGGTGTGACAGGGGAAATAAATCATCTTATTGAAATGAGAATATTGATTTATGATGTTGACTCTTGTGGCCTTTGTATCCCAAAGCAGTCAGAGCAACAGCAGAGATGGAAAATAAGAGTCTGCGCAGAGGTTTGGCTCACCAATGGTTTGAAAATGTGTGTTTCCTGCATTGGTTTCCTCCATTTGCCTGGGTCAGTTGTGAGGGCATGTTGTTCCTGTTGGTAAGTCAACGAGATGCTTTCATGATAAAAACCTATCAAGGCTCATGGTCTGCACAACAAGAGTCAATGTTGAGCTGGAATTCTGGCCTCTGACATTCCCCCTCAACCACCTCCACACCCCCTGCCCTCTCCTTGACCCCCCCCCCTCAGGACAAGTTAAGAGAATTTCACAATGCTGTTGCCCTTGACCCCTGCACTGGTCTATACTGCTGCATTGTAACTCTCCCATTCCTCCTGGAGGAACTGGAACAAGTACAAGGGCCAGCTCTCCCCATCCGGTTACTGTAGGGGAATTTTTAAAAAGTTATTAATGCTAGTCTGTCACTGTCAGTGCCTGTCTGATGTAAAAAGGTTCCTTTCACAAGGTCCTGACATGTATGATTTATTTGATTCATTTGTGATTCAGTTTCTTTTGTCATTATACACACACACACACACACACACACACAATCTGTATGTGCTATAATAGATAACATATGACATATATGTAATGTGTGTGTGTGTTTGTGTATGATATTAGTTCATTTTTCTTTGAGACAGATGATAAATGCTGATTCTTAATGATAATGTCTGGGTCTGCTGTTCTCTTACTCATCTTCACTTGAAGGTGAAAACTGAAGGAGTCAAGAAAGCGTGATAAAGCATAAATATACATTTACTGATAAGAAGGAACTTTACTGCAACATAATGACTACTCTTAATCTCTTTTATAGATTATTCTGGTATAGAAAAGTGGACTTCCCTGAAAAGGAAAAATACAACATTAAGTAACAGAATACAGATGAAGCGGTGCAGTTGACAGCTCTATAAACATGGTGTAACACTGTCACCTCCTGGTGACTATGAATTTCCTCTTCTTCTCTCTAAAAGTTCTTCGAAAGGTAAACTTATGCTAAGTCGGTGGCATAGAAATATCAATTGGTTATTTCAACCTCAGTATATTTTATCACTGTATGTTGAAGTGTCAAGAAGCAAAGGTGTATTTTGGATTTGGACTGTAGTTTGATCAGAAGCTTTTGGGAAGACCTGCACCTACAGTCCAAAATAATATGAAACAGCTTTCAGATGCACATATATGCAACATATAAAATGCAATACATTCTCTTTTAAACTGTTTACAATCCTTCTAGTTTAAACTCATTCATAATCAAAGCAACTTCCAAGAATGATTTTAGTCATGTAGGGTATGTGTTCATCAACAAAAACTAAACATAGGACAATGGCCAGCAGAGGGAAGTATTGCACAATAACGGAACAAGGGAAACATTTATGTTTATACGTACTTTATATACTGAAATGAATGTTTATTAAGAAATACTCCAACAGCTGGACTTACTTTTCAATACAGTTTTCCAGGACAATCAATTGTGGTAAAACAGTGACACACTGATTATGTGAAGATGTGAGCACACCATAAATCTGCAGGAAATTCAGATAATTTGCACAGTTTCTACTTTATAAACTTTAACCTTTCCTCTCCCAGGTTTTACTGGCCACACTCACTTTCAAAAGATGTTAGACTGTTGGAGTTATAACAGAATGAAAGTTCATTGGACATTAACATTAAGTTTCCAAATGAGAAAGTCTTAGTCTTTGTCATAATATTACCTTCTAGTGGCAATATTTTTTTCTAACATCACCTAAATCATTTAATCAATAACACAATAAGTTAAATAAAAATGTACATTAATATATCTTATTCCTCAAAGACAGGCTGCTCGATAAAATATGAATTTACAACTTTTAACTCATTGTCAAAATATTAGGGAAACCATAAATGAGAATTAGATATTGCAGCTGTTACAGCCTTAAGTGCCATACATATATATTTCACACTCTTTGCAGATTTGCAAAATGACAGCAATCCCTCTTCAGTGATCCTCTCCACCCAAGCTTATTTTGCTATTAGAAAAAGATCTTCAGAAAAAAAGCAAGAAAAGATGAGGATTTGGGCAGAACAGTAAATACCCTGTTTTTCCCCAGATTGTCTTGTGTAGAGATTGTCAGGCAAAAGCCTCGCTATTTGAAATGAAACAAGCATCTTACCCTTGTTAAGTAGATTTAAGAGAGAAAACAAGCACTGTGTCTTGAGTGAGTATTACTGCTTATCTAACAGCAGAGATAATTAATAGAAAGATAGCTATTAGTCGTGTTAAGGCAAATGTTTTAAGCTTATAACTGCACAAAGCATAGTTATGCTCCTACAATATCTGCAACATGGCAAGATCTGAGGCCACTGTTGTGCCACCAGTGTTACAGTATAATACTTATTACAGGATCCATTTCACTAAGCATCTTTTAACTGTAATGACAATACACATGTAAAACACCTGGCATTATATTCATGTGTCAGACAACCTATGTGTACTTAGGATACAGGAGAAGTCTGGACCTGATTAGGAAATGCTTTTTCAAGTTTCAGAGTTTAAATGCAACACACACATCCATTAACAAGCCAAGGTACCAAGCACAGAGGCAAGTAGAGACAAGGTGCCAGAGCGGCTACACACTTAAATGTTTCTATACGTGTAGCTGAGTCAACGCACGGATAGGTGTTTCTTCCAAAATACTCTTAGCTAGTTGAAGACTTGTCAGATCAAAACATCGTCCACGCATTCAGTTCAGCACACTTTTGTTAGCAATAAAACAGTCTGTCACAATGTTTATATGTTCACTTATAATCAGAATCTCAGTTATTAAGCTGCATAAGTGAACAATCATAGCCATGTCAGTTCCTCTGTAAGCAAATGTCTGCCAGTCTGCTTTCCAACCTATTCAGTTTGCTGTCTTACACATTTTAGGAAAAACTATAAAGATTTAGGCTGATCTTAGACCTATAGTCTACCTCAATTACCAACATAAACGACTAACATGCACATCGCTGTGTCCTAATGTATCTATCATGGTTGCATGGGCGTTTTTATTAAACTTGTTGCAGGCCTCACAGCTAAACTGGTGTGCAAATCATACCAATTTAACTGCAAATATCAAATCATAGTAACTCAACTTTAAATTTGGCAAGCCCACACTTGCCTTGAATATCCAAACTGTAGCTGGGAAACTCAAAATTGAATTAAATCTAAACAACTTCTGTCATGAATATACAGTTCTTTGCCTTTGTGTTTTCATATAGCAATTTTTTTATTTCTGAATTGAATACTATTATACACACTGCTCTGGCAAAGTAAACACTGTAAAATAATCATACACTGGTATCTACTGTATTACAACACTCTGCTTCATGTAGCTAAGTGCAGCACTTTGCTATAGACTACAATTATATTGCATTCTGAAAAAAATGAGCCTTGTATTTGGCAAGTGGTTTTTTTTTGTCAGACACAATGAGGTCTAACTTCTATTACATGTTTTGGGCCAATGAACCAATGAAATTTCATCATCGTATGTGCTTTAAAAATGTTGATTAACTGAAATGCACATCTGCAGTAAAGTATACATTTACACAATCCATACACAATTTATAACTGACAGCTTGGTTTGAGACAACACAATTGTAACAACAAATAATTATAAAATATCAGACTGTACAGGGACATTACCTGAAATGGACATTTTATGATGTAACTCGGCTCAGCAGAATAAAACACTTACATATGTGGCCATTTTTGTAACACAGCATTTCCCATCTGATTAATTATTTTCCTCCTGCTTGTGAACTTTTCTCAGTGTCCAGCTTAACAAACGCATGAACAAACTGAACAGCACTTTGGGATATGCTCACTCTCTTTGAGTTGGAGCCTTCAGTGGATTGCAGAAGCAGCGTTATTGCTGGTCATGAGTTCGGGTTGAGTCCTGGGGGACCATGTGGCCTCACTGGTATCTTTGGGGTCAGAGTGAGAGTTAATCAGTCCCCCCATTGAACTGTATTTTCATTTGATTCAGTGGTTAGAACAAGACAAATGATGAAAATGTGTTTGGAGCAAGAAAACTGTGGCTTGGTCTGAGTTTACTGTGCTGTGGCAATATGGTCTGTCTGCACCCCCAATTTGTGTCTGGTTTAGCAATTTGTAAAGTGTATTGAAATCAGACCATACTGTCATCTCTTCCCTGACAGTGACTCCTCCCACACATAAGTCTCACACTTATAAGCAGTAAGGACAGTGATGTCACACAATAATGACAACTTTCTATTCATACCTCACCCATGCCATCTTCCAACTGGACCAGTGGTTTTCATGACTGTTCTGTGATTAAAGGTATTTGCACTCTCATTGGATGTGCAAATCAACAGCTCTCTAAAGCAATCAAGAAAAAGACAGCATTACTGTAGTGTTTTTATAAACATCTCCCCAACAGCTCCGACTCAAAGATGTCCCTCTTTGTAACACAGCTGTGAAATCTCATTTGTGAGGCTCTGGACTCCCCTCCTGTAGAAGGGATTAATCTGCTCCAACTGTCAGTCTCTAAAATAAACAAGAGCATTTTCCAGGCCTCCTTTCCAAAGTCGGGCTGAGTTGCTGCAACAACAGCGCATTGTGCAGTGCATTCAACAGACATTGAAAAGCAGTAGGAAAAGTCTCCATTGCAGTACATGATTGTTCTGTAGGAAATCCTCTTCATTTTGAAAACATATTTAAGAAAATATAACACATGAGGGTATTACAGTGGTACGGTGGGGTAACACACACAGGTGAGTTGGCTGTTCCCTCTGCAAAGTGGAGAGAGGAGGACTCAAGATCGGCTGTAGCTGGGTTGATGCAGACACACACACACACACACACACACACACAAATCCCTGACTGATAATGGGTGCTCAAAGGGCTAGGTGTGACTGGGTCTCTGGTTTGCCCATGGTTATACCCTGCTGTGAATGGATTGCCGAAGAGGTGGAGCTTGTGTTCTCACTGTTCTATTTCCTCCATGACTTCCATGACGACGGTGCGCGGGCCGGTCAGAATGAGGCTACTAACTGTCCTGTAGTCCAGAGACAAAACGTTCAGGCCATTGACAGAGACCACAAACTGGCAGACCTGGAGAGCAGACACACACAGCAGAGGCCTTCAATCAGGAGAGAGTGGCTGTCCCTGTGTCTCACGAGATTCACTTCAATCTCTGCAGCACCTCAGCAACATAAACATACCATGCTTCTCTTTCCTGTACTTACTGTTGCTACTGTAACAGCAAAAATTATATTTTTAATTTACCAATTATAATGAAAACATATGCAATAGCCATTAAATTTAGGATTAGCTCATTTGTATATGGATAACTCACTATCAAGACTTTTTTTTATTCAACTGCACAAAATCAAAGAGAATAACAAGTGAACAGAGCTTTAAATAAGACAGATATTATTAGAAATGTTGTCTGCCTATGTCTCAATTTTAGCAGAATTTTTTATAATTAGTCATAAGATGTCAAATTGTCACTGCAATTACATTGCAAACCCATTTCAACTTAGATCCCTTAAGTTTAAAATACACACCAGCCAATAAGAATGTCACAACTCTTACATGTCAAATATCTTACATCCATTAAGGAAACAAATTGTGCAAAATTTTGAATTACACATGAATGAATGAAGACTGCGGATGTGGGGTGAGGGTATATTAAGTATATTAAGCTGCAGAGAAATACTAAGAAGGTTGGCACTAAATGTACACTGTACAGTATGTAGCACATTTAAGACATGTATTTTCTTTTAAATGTGCTGAGACATTGAGACTAAAAGAAAAACTACAACGCTACATTACAATGAAACCATCTTTCATTGCCTTTCAATAAAAGCGAAAGCAATCTGTCACCAGAAGATACTACTTGCTGCTTTAGGCCACTTCAGGTTGACCCACATACTGTACCTTTAATGGACCGTAACAGGGAAGGGGTTTAGTGTAATTTAACAGAAAGGCTCCATTGTCTTTCCATCTTAATGTGTTGACAAATGCTACATTGGCAACATACTGTATAGCCCAGTGCCCAGTGAGGTAATGGATGAGAGAGTACGTGTGTGTGTTTATGGCCTAGTGGTTCAACATGGGTAAAGTGCACAAATATAAACAGTGTAATTGCTGAGACACACTTGCCACTCTGCATACTACCCAGCTAGGCTTCTGTTTGGATTCACACAGAAAGACTTAGGCTGTGTTTACTCTACACCAGGGCAGCATTATTGTTATGGGACTTGACTTGTTAAAACACTGCAGGTTTAAACCTTGGGTAGGGCCTGCTCAGCCCTTGGGCAAGGTACTTGAATTGCTTCAGTAAATATTCTGCTTATAAAATACAAAATGCAAGCCATGTGATTTGCCCCCAGATATGTATGTCTGCCAACCAAATAAGAACTGCAATGTAAAGGAACAATTATTTGTTACAGAACTGTTACAACTAAACAAAGTGGTTAAGTAATATATTGACACCCATGTGCAGTATGTAGACTACCAGCACATTTGTTCAGTATAATCAAAAGACATTTTAATTCACTGGATATGGAAATTAAGCCTGAAAATGAGAAAAGGAACTCAAAAAATCCACTGCACCACAGCCAAAAAACTCAACGGAAATCCGTCTGCAGTTTCTGCTCTTGGTTTTGTCGGGGAGCATAGTTTCCTCTTAAAATCCCCCCTAGTCTCAGGCTGAGATTCCCACAATCCCCTGCTGCCTACTTTCATTCCAGCCGCAGCTGCAGGGCCGCTGGGGTCCACTGCCTGGACGTGACAGGGCTTGTTCCCCCTCACCACGAAGCCCCACCCCACTGCATCACCCACGATCTGGAGAATAAAACCCCATGGTTATCATTACAAAGACAGGTCAACATTCTGACATGCAGGAAGTCTGTTATTTGTGCATTGGTTGTGCTTTAGAACTTTACGCGATTATCTATATGACTATCAAATGAGTGATATATGAAAAGTGGAACACAATTAGAGTAGTGTGAACCTGCAACTCATTGCCCAAGACAGCTTTATGTACAGTGCATGCATAATGTATGGAGGGTGCATTAAAGCATTAAAGGCCTCTGCATTTTGGAGGTGGGACAGCTGGGACATACCGTGAATGTCTTCTTTATGTAGGGGCCACCTGGGGTCTGCAGCTCCTCCGGACTCACTTGTCTCTTGAGCACTGCAGAGGGAAGGACACAGAGCAATACTGTAACCGGAGGTCTGATGCAAAAATCACAGCAATCTGCACATGAACAACAACACAGAACCTGACTCACAGCCTAACACTGCTGCTCATGTTTTTTGTTTCAGAAACCAATCAACCCTAAAAGTGCATTCCCAATGTTCCCCACTTGAGGGACAGTGTTTTCCTTTTAGGCACAAAATGGACCGGAGAGGAGTAAGGCGTTGGGATTTCAATGAAGCCACTATAGCGGCTAGCTAGCATGCAGTGTTCTAGGCCACACTGTCGTGACATGTTGAAGTGCAGCATGTTTGGGGTCATGCACCAATGTGTGGCAGCAGGCCCACCAGGGGCATTTCTAGCTATTGTGAAAAGATCAAGTCAAGTTTGCCTGGGGCTTGTCTTTTTTTTTTTTTTGAAGGGAGATTGGCATCAGTAGGTTGGGGAGGTTATATCTACCTTTATAATGAATAAATATTATCACACCTTCAAGTCAGGTTCCACTTTGTTACATAGTCTGTCAGTTGTTTTGCTATAAACACCTCCTTTTTCAGGGCAAAAATATTCAGGGCTAGGCTTAAAATATTCGGGGCTATAGCCCAAATCATCGGACCTAACAATGCCACTGAGGCGCATCCTTTCCCGCTGTGGGAGATCTGTGTTTAGTATATCTGCATCAGGTTTCCTTCACTGATCTGGGGAACAATTCTAAATTCTTTCAGGAAGCTTTTTTAGTGAGGCAAAGACAAGACAACGTCAGGTTTTCCAGAGAGATAACCCCTCCCCCCCCAAACCTCCGCTTTCAGTACATTTCAATTTTATTGTAATGAAGACCACTCCAACAGAAAGGTTAGTGCTATTCTGTGGAGACACCACTGCAGGTGGTTTGACAGTTACAGAGTTGTGAGAAAGATTTCCCCAGTGTTAGTGTTAGTGTTAAAGTATGCACAGGGACCCCTCCTCTGACCCCAAAACAGCTTTCATACGGCCGGTTCTCACGTTGCCTTCCTGAAATGTTTACCTGCAACTGTGTATGGCTTTAATGCAGACATCTAATTTAGGGAGGTGTCAGTTATATAAAGGACTGAATCTATCCTATGATAATTATACATATTATTCTGTATGAATAATAAGACGTTGCTAATGCATATAGTAAATACATAAGAAAAAACTGAGGGCTGTAGTGAACTTACATCTCATACTTTCATAAATCATTTAAATCTTTATTTGATTTAATTGTTTGTTTATAGTTCCTGTTTCCTGTCTTTACCCTCTGTGACATTCAGGAAGTAATGTGATGTGGGCAGGCAAGATTTAAGGACTTTTTATGGGAAAAAAAGTATCTTATGTTTCCCCAGAGGTTTACCAAATATTTTTACAGTGTAATTATCAGGCAACAGAGGGAAACTGGGTTACACTGTTGAGACAATGTATGCCAAGATAACCTCTAATGTTCTTATGACATTTCCGTGATGTTGTAGTAACAGTAATGGCCTTTGGTTCTCCAAATTATCATCATTCCTAATCTCATACACTGATAGCCCCCCAGCACAGCACAACGATCAGAAACTGTCTTCAGAAATATACTGATGGTTTCTAGTTTTCTTCTCTAGTTGTTCTGCACCGTATGTGGCATGTTAGTGCACTTGGTGCAAAGCCCATTCTGCATCCAAAGGAGACCATCTATCACACATATGGGTTACTCCTGGCAACTTCACAATGGCCTGACTGTCCCCTGCAGCTAGCAAAGTGTCTTACCTGCTTGGGGGTGCAGACTGTCTTACCTGCTTGGGGTGCAGAGTGTTTTATTTGATTGGGGGTGCAGAGTGTCTTATTTGATTGGGGGTGCAGAATGCTTTATTTGATTGGGGGTGCAGAGTGTTTTATTTGATTGTGGGTGCTGCGTGTTTTATTTGATTGGGGGTGCAGTGTCTTACCTGACTTGGGGTTGCAGAGCACGGGGGGGCTGCTGCTCAGGATGGGGCTGCTGCTGTAGTACCCATTGCTGCTACAGCTGCTGCTCATGCTGCTGCGTCGCACCGCCGACACCACCTTCATCTCCTTACTGGGGCTGACTGCGAGACACGGAGACATACGCACTGAACTCATCACACACACACACACACACACACGCACACACACACACACACACACACACACACACACACACACACACATACACACACACACACACACACACACACACACACACACACACACACACACACACACACACACACTCA
The DNA here is from genome assembly GCF_013368585.1 of Megalops cyprinoides. NCBI lineage: Eukaryota > Metazoa > Chordata > Actinopteri > Elopiformes > Megalopidae > Megalops > Megalops cyprinoides. The sequence continues at coordinate 14,578,537 of NC_050603.1, forward strand.
CACTACAACCTTCATCTCCTTACTGGGGCTGACTGCAAGACACAGAGAAATACGCACTGAACTCATCACACACACACACACACACACACGCACACACACACACACACACACACACACACACACACACACACACACACACACACACACACACACACACACACACACACACACACACACACACACACTCACACTACAACCTTCATCTCCTTACTGGGGCTGACTGCGAGAGACAGAGAGATACGCACTGAACTCATGACACACACACACACACACACACACACACTCACACTACAACCTTCATCTCCTTACTGGGGCTGACTGCGAGAGACAGAGAGATACGCACTGAACTCATCACACACACACACACACACACACACACACACACACACACACACACACACACACTCACACTACAACCTTCATCTCCTTACTGGGGCTGACTGCGAGAGACAGAGAGATACGCACTGAACTCATCACACACACACACACACACACACACACACTCACACTACAACCTTCATCTCCTTACTGGGGCTGACTGCGAGAGACAGAGAGATACGCACTGAACTCATCACACACACACACACACACACACACACACACACACACACACACACACACACACTCACACTACAACCTTCATCTCCTTACTGGGGCTGACTGCAAGACACAGAGAGATACGCACTGAACTCATCACACACACACACACACACACACGCACACACGCACACTCTCTCTCACACTACCACCTTTATCTCCTTACTGGGTCTGACTGCGAGAGACAGTCTCTCTCTCACACATACACACAGGCACCTGAATGTATTATATTATATGTATACATTTATGATACATTGGACTTTAAAGTGGTGTTGCACACTTTCTTGTCAGTGTACAGTAAGTGTATTAACTTGTGTTGGTTCATCACCTTTTGTTTGTTTTGCATCTGGTTTTCATTCACAACAGCTTTCCTCCATTTCAGTTTCATTTCTGCATTAAAAGGGTATGAGGTGATGTGCATAGCACTATCGTACATACTGCCAAAAACCCCAGACTCTCAGCCAATGGTTTTCACAACCTTGGCTCCTTGATTAATGTATGCATAAATAAACCAAACAAAAACTCCATAAAAGGCATTGTGACTCTTCACATGCCAAAAACAGTGAGATTCTACATAACAATGAACAGTTGCACTGCAGTTATTACGAGGCAAACTACCATTAGCATATCCATCTCAAAAACAAATGTAAACACAGAACTGCATTTACGTTGGATTGCATCAGAAATGGAGTTTGGTTTTATTCTTTGTTTGCAAACATCTCCCAGCTGTTTTGTGCAAAAAGGACATCATAAGACCCCTGTGTCAAATCATCACCAGGGATGCACACCAGTTGTTTGCAAGATTACGTGAAAAAGATTTTCATATTTCCTCTCGCTCTCTCTGTCCTGCCCAGTGCTTTTAACACTGTGTGATTTCCTAAAGCTGAGTGATTTTCCTCTTAGTACAGAGATGCTGGTCTCTCTTCCCCTACAGATTATCCCTTACTGTGATTATAGAATTATGCAATGTATGTTTCATGCCATTCCTGTCAATGAATACTGCAGCCTGACAAAGCAGACTTTTTCACAACCTGAATAACTGAAAAAAAAAACTTCAAGCAAAGAACAAATGTTTCAAATCTGTATCATGAGGCAAATGTGCTGTCATTCCCTAATTTCAACCCACCCTACTAGTAGAGGAGTGCTAGCAGGCTTAAGGTTTAAGAAAAATCTTACTTTTCAACATCAAAATAAAATCAAAATCAGAAAAAAAAAATCATTTCAAATTCAAATCAACAGCCCGCCAGCACAGGTTAACATGCTGTTTGGCCGTCGAATGTGTTTCACGCTGAGGATGTACAAGAGACTATCGATGCACACATGAAAGGAAGACTTACGAGTCGTGCAGGGCCCCATGGTTCAGCCTTCCCTGATAATCACCCCTGACAGAGCTAAGAAAACTTGTGCTCCCTTTCAGAAGGTCACACAATCTATGCTGTCAGCAGTAATCCAATGTAAATGTTAAACCAAGAGCAAACACCACCAGCCACAAGGAGAAAGCGCGAGGTCTGGCCACCTCGTTGCCTGGATATCAGCAGGTACGAGATAACAGCTAAAGAGCTGAATTTATTCATTCTAATGGAAACAGCAGGGATGGTGGACTTTCCACTACCTCTCAAAGCGCTAGGAGTGGACATTTCAATTCAGGAAATGTGAAATTTGATATGGAGGAACAAACATTACTGATGCAAAATCAACTGATGAGCCCACAAAAAGCTAGTGTAAATATTTTCTTTAAAAACAGCAAATCACAAAACAAGCTTCCACTTCCTGAGCTGCACAATATATAAAGAATGATATGTTAGAAAAGCTAGTTCTTTTTTTCCTATAAGGCTTTAAAATTTTAACTCCAATTATCTGTTGGAGTACAGCATTTTGAATATTCAAAGACCAGTACTTACAGTACTTACATTTTCCATTTGCTTGAGATGTATTTTTAAAAATATAATTTCATGATAACACCAGTACTAAGTGGGCTGTAGTGGGTATAGCCTTTTTGTGTGATTCCAACTAATTCTAATAACATTGCTGTATGATGTGAACTGTATAACAAACATACACATTTTCTTACTTGCTTTTTCATTTTCACACCATTCAAATGATACTGCTCAGAAGAGATTCTTCGTCTGACAACAGTATTCTCTGTACTATCAAGAAATGGAACATAACAGACATCCCAGATGTGCTATTCTTTCAATAGGCCACACCAATAATTCAAAGCATGTTCAGCTGTGACTAAATCCCATCAGACGTGTCTCCTCATGTCCTCTAATGCTAAAATGATCATGTTGTCTGGATCATAAGACCCCAAACACTGAGAACAAAAAAGACAGAAAAGAGAAAACATAAAGGGAGGCTATATAACTTTCTCCTCCTCACACCACTGAGTCAAGGAGAGCTTTTACGCTGTAAGGTTTGGAATCATTGTCCCCCAGGCTGAGTTTGAAGTGTTCCTCTCAGGCACATAAAGAATGTTAATCTGCATCTTGAGATGACACAAATGTCTCTGGCTCTTACTGAAGAGCTAAGTCTCACCTACTGTCTCTCATTGTCTCTATGTGTTATGGTCTTACTGGCAGCTGCTGTTTAACTTGTGCTCCTCATTGCGTGAGAGGCAAATTAAATAAACTTCGGATCAGAAATTAAGGTGAAAGATTTAGCAAAAGTTTTGTGGTACAGCTTGGCAGAAAAAGAGGGGTACGCATTTTCTCAAGTGTGTCAGCTGTGGGATTCTGGGAAGGACAACTGTGACCCTTCAAGGTCTCAACAAAGCGGAAAGAAAAAAACTGCTGATATGTTTGTCCCCCCTTACTGAATTATCTCTAAAAGACTAATAACAATCACCATGCTGGAAATTTCAATGGTGAGTTTAAGGACATATTATGATTTATTTTCTATATTGGGATTATTCGTATTAATTACTATTACTATACCATCTATTTACTTTAATATCTAACAACAAATAACTATAAAATAATAAATGATACAGTGCTTAAACCTGAGATTTTTGAGAGGCAGGAGGCAGGGGTTAACAGGGACAGAATGGGCCACACTGATGGGACAGGAGGCCCACCTCTTCAGGCTATATTTCACCCCCTGTCCAAAGGTGGTCTGTGGAAACTGTAGCTGGTGCACAGGGTTTGTGTGTAACTGTATGTGCAGGGTTACTTCCGGGAAAGTATTAGCATTGTACAAGGTACATACACGGATAGTGGTGTCCTTTTTATGCAACTTTTCATGGCACTGTAAAGATGCACTTTACAAGTGCTGCACAGGAACGTATGCTAAGCGACGACATTACAGAAAGGTAGTATACCGAGGCGGGGATAGAAAGGGGCACACTGACAGGACAGGAGGAGGGGTTACCTGAGTGGAAGCTGGTGTTGCGGCGGTCAGGGTTCTGCCTGCGCAGGCAGAAGGGGCTGTCCTGGCTCTCCGGGATGGAGCGGCACCTGTCAGTCAGCAGCTCCATCAACCGCCGCCTCCGCCGGAAGTTCATCCTGAACTGGTACAGCAGCTCCCCGTCCACAAAGTGATTCTTATTGGTCACTGCATGCAGGGAGGGCACAGACACATGAAGTCACCATTGCCAGTGTTGTGCAGCACCGTGTCTGATAACGTTTCTCTTCAGCATTTTGAATCTGAGTCTGAATTATCTCAGACACAGATTGCCTTTGATGGGTACATTCACTGATAAATGTGATGGAGTTACATTCGTTTATTTATTTATTTATTTATTTGCAGTTAGTGGAGCAATACCTGTGACTACAAAGTTTTTTTTTTTATCCTGGGGCTCCCTTTCATTGGTTTATTGTATCTTAATCCACTGGAGGCATGGAGGAAACAGATAAGAGGATTCTGTAATCTTTGTTATAGATTTTTATAATTTATCACAGCAAAGCAGGTGTGCTGGGGGGTTTGCTTTCACTTTGTTTCTTAATTGCCACACAATATTAACCCCTTCCCCTCTGTCTCTGTCTCAATATTATATATAACTTGTGAGAGACAGTCAAGACAGGATATGCCAATGCAAGAACCCAGACTAATGGAGTTATTATTAAATGTTCCAGGCGGTGTAACAATATGATGTATCAACTAAAGTGTCAAGTCAGAATAGTTAGGCTCTTAGAATCATTTTCAAAGTAACCGCAAAGCAAGGCAATTTGACTCATTCACATCCATACGCAAATCATAAATAATGAATAGAAAAAATATAAAGCATATTATTAAATATTAGGTCATCATGACACACCATCATCATATCTGATCAAGGCATTTACAAACATAAGCATGGTTGGAAACAGGATATTCCAACCCAGTGGAAGGCAAGTTCAAAGGATATCACCTGTAGCTTTGTTGCATTGCAGTGGGCACTGGCAGGGCCAGTGGGAATGAATAACCAGTAGTACCCATTGGCAACCCTGAACCATGGTAAAGCATCCATCACACTGCAACCACAGCAGTTACAGACACATGGGCGATACTACTGATACCCAGCAAGTCCAAAAAGAAACTTTCTTTCAGGTTTCAGGACACAGTTTCAGTTTCAAACACAATGTGTCAATTATTTCATTCTCATTTGCCTAAAAGCCCTCATACCCATTCTTTGTGTACAATAACCATAATATGTTGTCACGTGCTGGAAGATTCTCCTGAGCGTGTGGAAAGGAGTGATACATCATTTCATATGCCATAAAAATAGGCAATAAAAATGTCCTTGCCCTTTTCAAAGGCAGTGCTTCACTGAGTCTGTGGGATGGAGAACAATGGGATTTACCCTGATGGAATGCATATCCTACAATGAGAAGACCACAAGCTGGGCCATAATGGAGAAGTAATGGTGAGTGACGAGCACTCTTCCCATTTAACAGCACTCTATACGTCCCACGGTCTCTGTGATGTGAAAAACAGTGCCTGGAAAAAATGCTGTGTTTCTTACGCTTGTGTTTCTTAAGGCCAGTTCTCTGTGTGCAAGGAGGGGGTTTCGCTTATCAAAATCCGGTGGCCAGCAAATATGTCCTCATGTTCCCTGGAGGAAACCTGCTGGGTTGTTTTCAGAGCTCGTATCTGTGCAAGGCACATTTTTGACCTTTTATAATGACCTACAGGCTTACACTAATACATTTAGCAAAACTGCTTTCACATCATGTTTTTGAAGATGCCTGGCTTAACTGGAAACAGATACATGTTTTGTTAAACATACCCCTAACAAGGCGGTGTTGTAACTGACACGTGCATTGTACATCTGACTGGCTGGACTGAATTGAAAGCAATTTGAAAGTGTTTTTTTTTTTCTACTGGGTTGATGCCAACACCTCTGTCTCTGGCAGCCATGCCTGAACCACAGCTGTGATGGTCTGTGGGGGCCAAACAGGCATCTCCCAGATGAGGGAAAGTCCTCTAACGTGCTGCACATTTTTACAAGGGAACGCTTTAAACAGGCCTCCTTTTATCACACCTCCAGCTTTACAGGAGCCGGCCGGCCCCCCCCCCCGGGCGCATGAGCCCTCACCGTGCTGTATGATGCCGTGCTCCAGCAGTCTCCGCCCCAGCTGCTCCGCCTCCTCCCTGCTGGCCACCTCGCCCTCCTGCAGCAGCCAATCCACGAACTCGGAGGCCACCAGCGCCCGCTCAAAGGTCACGCCCTCCTCCTCCCTCGTCTGCAGCAGGGAGTTCTCTGTGTTCATCAGCCTGTTTGGGGGGGGAGGGGGGGGGGGGGGTACCCAGGTAAGTGACCGGGGTGCCAACAATACAGCTGTCAGCCTTAACTAACTCAGTAGGATAGTGTCTACCCATCAGCCATCTGGAGGGAGAAGCAGCATAAGGATTGCATTTTGTCTCTCACAGGCGATTTATACGATTTCCAAAGGCTCTTTTGTATTCCAAGTACTTTTCTGCTGACGGGAAGCCCACGTTTCTGACATTTACTCAATAAAGGGACACAACTTCAATAAAAGGACATGGCTGACTTCATGACCTCACAAAAGAGAACCATGTTGGACTGTACTTCTGTGGGTTATGTTTATTGAACTAAAGGATGACGACACTGGCATAAGCCAATCAAATAGTCATTGACAAATAATGATCAAATAATTGGACACATACTGTAAATACACATGTAATCCATGTGTTTCCACAGCAAAGAGATATAAAAACTGATGCGATCTGAGTCAATGTCCACAAATAGATTTTCCCAGAAACCCATATACAGGTTGGTATAATTAGGTGTAAAGGCCACCCCCACTGCGATCCCTAAAATAAAACATAATTACAATGCAAGCAAAGATCTGACAAAAATTAACTCCAGACCGGGAAAGCAACCATCAGATCTAGGTCTCCTAAAGAGGGACACTGCAACAGTGCCTTGTGTGTGAGGGATATTTCAATCAATCAATCAAATGTATTTGTTACAGCATGTTTTTTAAGATCAAAATTGTCACAAAGCACTGACAGGAAATTTTCCAGAGAGAATGAAAAAAACAAAACAAAACAGAAAACCTAGGGCCAATTGGGAAAAAACTGGAAAATTATTCTCTAAGCCCAGGCAAAGGCAGTAAAGAGACTGGCTAACATGGGCTAACATGGAAAAGGCAACACCTCATTGCATCATTTCCATTTCCATGGCAACGTGACAAGAATGGTGGACCTGGAATTACATGCCTCTGGTAGGGTATGAGTGGGGACCCTCCACCCAGCATATAAACTTGTATAAACTTGTGCACACCAAGAGAAGAAAGAGATGTGGTCTTTTTCAACACTGTTACCTGCGACACAGTGAAAGGTGTCATGTGTGTCGGCTAGGTAGGCCAAGGTGAGTGCCGTTGGCTTTAAGAAATAAAATATTGTGCAAGGGGCTCGACAGGGACCCATTTGTAGATATTACAGAGTGGCCTGGGGGGTTTAGGATCTTCACTTATCTTTGAAAGTTAAGAAGTGACAGGATGAATGGGATGAGATGTTCTCAAAAATCCAAACTACCTTTCGAAAATCTTTCAAAGCCAAGTCCAAAACATTTATAACTGCCATGTATGTCAATCCTTAGATCCAGTTATACAAGTGGACCCCCTTCACAACACTCTTGTGTCGGCAAATGGCTTACAAGTAATAATAGGATCAATATAAAAATCAAACATTTACAATGTTGATGCGTGACTTTGCCAGGCCGAGTAACACATTAATCCAAGGGGGAGAAGACAGGCCTTGGTGAGCAGACTAATGCTGTCTGATGAGGTGTGAGACACTGGCTGATGCAGAGAGGCAGTGCCCCAGTGGATGTGCAAGGGGGCATTGCTGGCTGTAAACACACATGACAGCAGTCCTTAGTGCATTGGCTCACTGACTGATATGAGCTATCGCCTAACTTGCGTGCAATGCCTTGGACAGATTTAAAATCAGTTGTAAACCACTAGTCTTCGAGAGTTACCTATAACTTGAGATAACTGTTTTGTGAATGAGTTATAAGTTATAAGTGACAGAGATAACGTCTGGAGAAATCACACACACAGACTGAAGGAGGCCCATGGGGAACTATGGAACTGTACACATCCTGTCCCCGTACTGTCGCTATACTTGCCGTATGCACTTTTGTAAGTCGCTTTGGATAAAAGCGTCTGCTAAATAAATAAATGTAAATGTAAATGTAAATGACGCTAAGATCTATGTCACTGATGGGAAGAGCACAGGAACCAGCCATCTGATCAGCTGCTGCTGGAGTTATTTCCCTCGCAACCCAAGCGTTATGATTCATAATGAGCTACATTTATTTTGCGAGACTGCCTAGCCCCTCTCTCACAGGCATAATTAGCAGAAACAACTCCTATCTTATCATACCACCGTAACTCAACCTCCAGTACCACGGGAATATCGTCCCGGCCAAATTAAAATTCATATCTGAAGGACAACAGTCAACATTCTGTCTGACTCCTTTGTGTTTGCCATCTGTTGTGTTAATCACACCAGGACAATGAAAAGTAAACGCAAATATCCCTGATCTTAATGGCAAATCTTTTCTGGAGCAGGTCAGCCAAACTGACCTACTTTCTAACCTATTGAATCCAGTTCTTTACCTCAGGGGCTCTCATTTTAAACAAAGAAAGCGAGAAAAGGCTGAATACTTCAAAAACTAATCACGAAAAGGAGTGTGACTCTCATTAAGTCAGAAATTAAGTCACCTATTCAGATGAGGGGAAGAACTGGTTAGTCATTCAGACACCGGACTGACCTTTCTCAGTGCTCCAAGTGCAGCCAGAAAACCCCCTTTTTTGGCACCTGGATGCTTGCTGCTGAACACTGCAAGCCAGTTGCTTCTATCAGTTATTGAACGTCTCCTAGGCAATGGTGCATTCAAATACTTTGAAAGCAGTACATTAAATGAAGTGAAATTGAAGTAAAATAAGTAACTGGAAAGCAAAACATATTTTATTTCTCAGATGTGAAAAGATATTCAAAATGTGACAAATCCAGCGAGGGATGACTGAAAGCAGTACCACTAAGCTCATTAAATGACAGGCTTAACGCACGTGATGTGAGAGTAACAGCAATAAAGTGGACACCTACAAGTCACCAGCCAAGAAGGGAGAAACTACTATGGAGAAATCCTCTGTGATATGGGTCTCCATAACAGGATCTACATATGTGCTTTTGTTCTAGGATCACAACATTGAGATCCAATCAGAAGCCACATAAACATGACCAGACCTTTTTGGGCACACCTGTTTTCTAGTTACGTTCCTAATGCAAACCATGAGCTTACATGAACAAAGCCACTGCATACTACCTCTTTAAGCCACAGCAAAGTTTTCCCATGGAAGTGTCAAACTCTGCTCTACAATCAATATAAGCATTTAGTGGTGAGTTTACTTTTTAATGACTCAAAGTAGATAGATCTACACCAAGTTGAATTAACTATATAAAAGGCCTGTGCTTTCAGTGAGAGTCACCAATGGCATACTTACAGTACAAGATACCTACTTACAAGTATGTACAGTACATACTAACAAGTAAAAACAACAGGGGAGAAAATTGCCACCATGCATTTACAGCAAATTTTCATTTACAGCTATCTTTATGTGTCTATGTCTCTGAGTTGTCATCTGAAACCATGCGCATCCATCCGCTTTCAATAGCTAAGGACTTCTTGGACATGGAAAAATGTCATCCACGTACAATAAATTCAGAAACATCCTCTGACTTTTTAAACATGTTTTAACAAGTCTTCTAACTGCTAAGCCCTTGGTGAGTGTGTGGCTTCCATTTTCCATTATGAACAACTGTAACCTCTTTCCCACAATGCAGAACTGATCCTAATTATGGGGCTGTTCTGCGAAGGGGAAACTGCACGCAGGAAGCTTCTGAACAGCAGTTGTCATTGAACCCAGTGAATGAGAGTAAACTCACTCTTGATGAAAGTATAAAATCTGAATGAACAGACTTCATTCTGTCCAAAGAAAGGATAGTCTTCACACCAGAGCCAGTAAAACATTACTGCTCAGTGCCTCACACTGACTAACGCAGGTTGCTAAGAGACAGCCACAGAGCAATGCTTTCTCTTCCTCCCTCTTGCTGCGCTGGACTAAGTGCCAGCCTTTTAAAAGATTTTCTATTAAGTTTTTAAACTGTCACAGGTTTGCCAGCACATAAACTCCTATTCTTAGCGAGTGAGGGAGGCACCTCTGTCTGTCCGTGAGGAATGATGCCCACGCACCCCCCCCTCCCCCCCAGAACTGGATACACACACAACTGCGGAAGCACGCCAAGTACAGAAACATGCCACATAGCTCAGAAAACAGATTTCTCTTGGTGGACAATGTCTGACTGTGGCATAAGACTTATGAAGCTTGCTGTGGTGGCTTAGAACGATCATGGGTTATTCCCAATCAGGGCAACACAGAGAGGGCTGCTGTTGGGCTATTCCAGCTACACCATACCACTGCACAGCTGTTTCACATCCAACATCACAGCTGCATGTGCTACTCTGAGGGACCAGGCACTATAGTATATGATGACATATAGGCCAAGCAATTCAAGCTACACTTTGACATGTTTGTCAGGTGATTTCACTAAGATTAGCTATCCATACACTGGTCACTTGAATGCAATGATATTAAATATTTTTATACAAATCAGCCATATTCTGAACATAAATGCCACAGACAGATTCACCTGGTAAAACAAACTTTCCCCCCAGGTCATGCATTTCAATTGTGGGTACAACTGCTGCAGAAAGATATGTGCTCTGGTGTCTAAGCTAATTCAGATGACTAAAACTTCCCAGCAGCCTCTGCATAGCAACCAGGGAAACTGCCTGCTATTCATTCTATTTTGAACTTAACATTACCCTTCATAAAGCTCCCATGAAAGTCTAATTTGTCAATTAATTCCATAATGGAAATCACTAGCAGAGTATTAAAGCTGCTTACTGCAAGATGTCTGTATATACTGGAGGCATAATGTGATATCTGCTTAGGCAATATTTTTCTAAAGGCAAGTAGGGACAAGAAGGTGAAATTGTGACAGGTAAATTGTTCATTGAATCCTACTGGCAGTGCAACACCTCCTCCTACAAACAAACTACTTAATACAACAACAATTTTTAGGCCTTCCAAGAAATACAGCACAGGCCTGCCAGAAAGTACATTTCATAAAAACAGCAATGATTAATAAGCAGGGCTTATTAAAGTTTGATGAGAGAGGCACTCATACAACTAAAGTAGATACAAAACCAACCACTTCTATTTACTACACCCTCATTCTACAGTAACAAACAATAACAAAGTGGAGACTCTTAAACCTGTTATTCCTAAACTGTGACTAATACAGAATCCTCCTTGTATATTAACAAATTAAATAACTAGACTAGTAACATAGCAACAAAAGTAGCCTATTGAACTTGACTAATGGGCTTGAATAAGGTCACATACCCCCTCCCCGAGCAAAATGGTTTGTCAGAGTCTTGAGCATCTATATGAGCAACAAGGTAACTAGCTACACATGTCTGACTGAAGCCAGTGGTACCACCTGGAGTACAGGGTTATTCATGCAGTGCTACTGAAGAATAGGCCATACTACAGACTGTAATTTCATACAAAATTCAGATAATATTCAGCTTTTGGACTACACACCTCAGACTTTTAGACCCTGTGTGAGAACATGCCACATAACTGCACTCCGGTCCAATTCCATTCCTGTGAGGTACCGCAGCACCAGTGCTAATGATTGTTATGCATGTGCTCTTATGGATTGGGATTTCTATAATCTTACCTCAAACGGTATACAACCTTAGAAATGTGTTTTATTGCCATTTCCCTGATACCTGTTGCTGATCTTTTATTGTTCACTTATTAATTTTGAGATCTACTGGCAGTCAGTCCTTTCACCATATTTTGAGTGGTAATATGTTCAGTACATACTTTTCAAAGATTCTTTGTCCTCGCAAAAACACCTTAGCTTCGTTGTCCAGTGGGAAGGTTCCATCATCTTTCCGGAAACGGTAGAAGAGCTTCATGTCTTTGAAATCCTTATGCTCATCACATACTGCAACGCAAAGAAATGTTGTTTCTTTATCATGGAGAATAGCTTGGAGAATAGCTATGAACATGGATGCTAAATCAAGCAAGGCTTAATTGCATCAAATGTCCATCAGACCAAAAAAATTGCATCAAAGGTCTTCCAAATGCAACTGCGATTTTAAATGAGCGTGCAATGATACTCTCTTTGTAACCACAATGGCAAACTTTTTTTTTCAATTTCCCTCCCTGCATTTTAAAATCCAGAGTAAATCAGTTTAAATAGGGGGATAACCTAAACCAAACCAGAAATATGTACATTACCTACCTGGTGGTAAATGCTGACTGGGATATATATGTATGTCTTCCTTAACCTTGCAACCATAATATTGACTTTTATGGTAACAGTGAGAGCTGCTTAGAAAAAAGCACTGGTTCAAATTGACTTAACCAGATCAATCAAAACTAATTGGATTAACCTATCACTTTGATACATATTTAAAGCGCTTTTCAATCTTATTTTTTGCTTTGAGGTAAAGATTTACATATGGAATTTCATTTTGCATGGATTTGGACTTCTATTGTAATAAGGCTGTCAGGCTATACCACATAAATATCATAGTCTGAATGATTTACTGATTGGATAATTGCTTGATTGATTGGGATCGTAATTGACTGAAACTGACCGATGAATCTCAATTGTCTGTGGTGTTTTGACTCACTGCTCTAAACATGTGTTACTGTAGTGCGTACAGTGTGTGTTGTTTGGCAAAGACAACTTTCCACTTGTCAGCACTGAGATCATTCTGTTCAGTTCTATTAATTTCTTATGGAATCACCCTGCGCATATGCCTTTCAACAGAGAACACCTGCCATGATGGATGATGCTGTGATCCAGGAGTTTCTGCATGATCCTGATGGCCGTTTCTCGGTCTGAGGCCTCCCTGTGCTCCATAAGCCAGTCGATCAGCTCTTTGGCCACAAAGCAGTTGGGATACGTCCTCAGGTGATGTCTGCGGTCCTTGATGACCTTTCCTTCATGGAGGCGGAGTCTGTATAAAAATAAACAGATGGTTTAATGTCTACAGTGGCCTGTTGCTAATCTGACTTTATTCCTGTTATTTATTAACAGCAGCTTTTTGGCACATGCCCTCAGGAAGAAATGCCCTCAGGAAAAAATGTGCTCAATATTTAACCCCTTCCGTAACCCATTTACATAGATAAATATCTACTATAGCAAAAAAAAGGGAATCACATGCAGTGGTCTATGAAATGCTCAATGCAGTTCAAACAAATTCACGTGCACAGAATCACATGATACCTGCAGTTTGATCTATAGGCTCAGACATTTTCAGTCAATCAAAATCAATACAGCTTTGGCTGATTCAAGTCCACTTGTATATCTACTTTCTACCATCTGTCAAAAGACAAATTTTCAAAATAAACTCCCAGATATAATTACTGAAATCATTCATATGTTTTTAATTCATGCTGAAAACTCATTTATGAAGGCTTGGACTATATCTTTTCAATTGATTCATTTTCTATTACTTTTTGCATTTAAAATTTTAATTCATACACATTTTCCCAAGTGTGTTGAAACATTTGTCCTTGGAAAACCTCCCTTCTCCAGACTGGCCTCAAAAGAGTATTCCTGTCTGTTTGGGGATAGTTAATAAGCAGACCACAGTTTGCCTCAGGAGCCAAATAAGACAGGATTCCTGTGCCTGCTCAACCGAAAAACCTATATTTTCTGGCTTAGATCTCATTACAGGTGTGACTGAAGCAGCCAAACATATTTCTAAGTCAACCAGGAAAAGACAACCAGCAAATATAGCAAGCTTAATCAGCAGATGAACTCACCCCATCTGAGTCCTTGAGCTCAACAAATATCAAAGCCAAGAAGACAAACAAACTAGCTGACACCAAGTGTAACATTGCACAAGTCATTGGTAACCTCCCTGTAACATTAAAACACACTCACTATACACAGTAGAAGAGTCATCATGAACTGTATTTGTGATTCAAATCCAGACTTTTGCAGGTGGTACAAAATAAGGTATTTAAGGGAAAATCTGCACCACCACTCAGCGGAACTGAGAATTCCAAAATGCACACAAGCTTCTTGTCATATATTTTGCAGTGTACTTTTTATTTTTACTGTTATGGTTACTTGTGAACTGCAGGTTTGTTTAATATGCAGTATGAAATACCACCTGGATCAATCTGCAAAAAAAAAAAAACAATGTAATAAAGCCACTGTTGCACAAACAATGCTAACAGAAAACTAGCACTGAAATACTGGCATATAGTTCACCAAACCCTTTTATATCTACTCACAAAGTCTTATTTGATGTGTGAGAAGTCTTCACTGAAGCTCCTTGCCTGGCAAATTTGAGTTGTCTATGAAATGCACTTACATTTCCAGGTAATGGCTCTCTCATATTCCATTACCCAAAAGCAGAAACACCACATTTACTGCAGGACTGGTCTGTCCTCGCTCTTAGTATGGTCCCACTATGAATTCTGCACACCCTTTCCAAATAGCTAGCATATGTTGAGAGCTAAAGGGTACATCTGAGATGCAGCCACTTATATGGAGCATTACAGCAGAGTGCACAGAGAGTCGTGTTAGGTTGGCACGAGAGCACTTCAGAGCCTTTGGAGTGGTGCTATACTTGAGACTGTGGACCATACATACAGGTTTGCTCTCCTATCCCTTTTGAGGGAAGCAGTACATTCACGTGTTGCAGAGATGAGTGATAATTTGGTTTTCTTTATGGGCCAGATGGTTGTGATGCCTTTTAAAACAGTTCAGCAGGTTTTCTAATGTCTCAGAAGGGAGCAACAGAAGCGTGTGTGGAAATATGACTGCTTCAATGTTGTAGCTCTGCTGAGCTGGCAGATGTCTCCAGGACTGCATTTGGCAGCTCAGCCTGCACTCCCAGGTTATAAAAACCCAGATACTGCTATCTCTCTACAGTAACCAAGCCCTCCTTTTCGTAAACCTTTTATGGAATTCTACTAATTGCTGAAAACAGGTTTGCGTATGATTTTTAGTATATGCACCCCAAATTAACCTGGCATAACCCAAGACAGAATAAGTGGTAAGTACCTCTTGCTGTAAGTCTTGCAGGAGTACAACAATAAGTTTGGGGTTTTTCTTCTTCTAACGATAAGTAATTCAAAATGTCTCTTAAAGACTAAAGTTGTCAGTTTTGACAACTGTACAGATCACTTCCATACCATATTTCCTTGTTTGATGTGGTTCTGTGGTGCAGCTTGTGTACCTTTGTGTTTGTGTTCCACATTGACACAGCTAACTAGATTATTTTGAGTTGATATATGATATTTTTCAAAATTAGAGTGCACAATAATGCACCACAACACTATGAAGGTGTTAACCTTTACATTTACTCCCTGCATATTTGGAAAGACATGAGCAATTACAGGTCTTGGGAGTTACAATTGTTACATATTATCCATTTACATAGTGGGGAATGTACTGATGCCAATTGGGGGTTAAATACCTTGCTAAAGGCTACAACAGTAATGCTCCAAGGAAATGAACCAGCAACCTATAGATATGAGCCCTGCTCCTTACCACTATGCTACACTGGGTGCAGTTTCCAATTGCCAGTGCTTAAACTCCTTCAGAATCATTTGAGATCTTGTGTTCAAAACTCAAATCTCAAGTATCTTCAGGTCTTAAATCTTACAGTCAACCTTGATTGAAGACTTCAATTTGTTATCACGTGCTCTTGTAACAAGATTGTCTTATTAGACAAGAATGGCAAATCATTACCTGCAAATATGGGGTCATTGGAAGTACAACTCTCTGCAGAGTGGATAGCCAAGAAATGTGATACCAGCCACCGGTGATATCAAACAACTACCTTTAAACTCCCTGTTTCCTTCAGACACGCGCTCAGCTCTTACTTAAGTAATTCATCCATGCAACTTTTGCCATTCCCTACCTATTTGCATCTGCAAGACCCCGATCCCATGACATACAGCAATTGCAGGTCATTGTCATGTAATTCTACTTTCCCATCCATTTTTGTAAGAAGATTCATATTTCAGCAGAAATGTGAGCATATACTTTCTCATAAAAAAAAAATAACACCACGCTTTGCGGATGCAGCAATAGCATTTTAACAGTGCGACGACAAAGGCTGAGAAAGGAAAGCCATGTATCACGCAGCACTCCAACGATCGCTTTAACACACAGCACCCTACATTTCTTCACCTCATCCTCGCGTGTATGATTGGACTGTGGAAATAAAACAGAAGCATCTTCATGTAGACCGAAGAGCAACGTACAGCTTTCTTGCCAGCCGGCAAAATTGTCGCAGGTAACTCAACACAAACGCTGCAGTCTGTCATCACAAGGCAAATGCATCGGAGCGCTTTGAAAGACCCCACGCCTGTCTTTGTGTACACGGCATTGACACAGTACGATGGGTTTACAGCAGGCGGCCACTCCTACCTTAATTGTTCCCCGATGATAAGGACCTCAGCCATGCGTTCCAGCTCCGCAGCCTTCTTTTGCATGGTGTTCCCCACACCGTCCATTTCTAATTAAACTTTTCAGAAGGACAATGCGTTAGTATCTAATGATAAATCGCTTGGCAGTTGTGACAACGACGCGCAGACATATTAGGCGGAGGCTGTCAAAACCTCAGCCATCTATAAAGCCAGCTACTGTATATCCTGTAATCGGATGTGTGATTATTCTGGTGAGTATAGCGACTGCAGGGTCAAAACAAAAATCAATCTTTCTCGACTGACCAGGAGCTGTCCGAAAATGTAGCGACAGTACAGTAGCCTACTTCAGAGCTTGTACTCACCCAGCAACCGATGACTCCTTTCGAGAATCGTACGTTAGAATCCTGAAGTGAGAGCAGTCCGTGAATTGGACAATGCACTGTATCACATCCCTGGGTATGTTTATATGCACTAATCCCGTACAGTAGAAGCTGTGTCTATTCAGTCGAGAATATGTTATATTTGCCAAGCGAATTTAGCTATTATAATTACATGCACGTTTTCATTTTAAAGAATATTGTGCGGCTGTCTGTGCAAAGAGTTTAATAGTGAGAATGACCAATTAATGATCCTCATCAGATTACGTCATGTCAATGTAACAGGCAAAGTCGGTCGAGAGCTTGTAAACTGAATTTTAAAACAGTTGTTTCCCCTACCAGAAGTAATGCAATAAAAAAACATTTTGTTTACTTTTAAATCCCATTCAATGCGTCCCTTGCAGTCCAAAACGTGCAATCATTTTACCAATACAATACTCCACCTGCGTTGTGGTCAGGTATGCAGCCTACTGCAAATAGCTAACACATCCCAAATCGAGCAACTCCCTATCATTTTAGTTATTACTGGCTTTGTCGTTGGTTGCCACTGGATTGTTAGAGAAACGCATACGTGCATTAATTGTACAAATTCCCCGTTGTTTCCCATTCACTCCTTGAACACGTTTTCCCCATGCTGTTTGACCCTCCTCTTCAGCTCCCAATGTCATGATTTGAGGATTCGTGGCTGGGCGTGTTTTTATCTCCCTAGCGCTTAGCCTTGAAAAGAGGAAGTTCATGTTTTGTCTCGTCAAATTATGAGAAAGTTGTGATTGGTATACTTCCTTGAAGAAAATCAACATTACATGCGAAAGTGTTACTCTACGGTAACTACTCCCAAATAAGGACCACTGTTTTGAACATATTTATGATATAGTACAGTATACAGCTCCTGTTCCGGTATTATATTTCGTTTTTTAGATTGTCTTCTAATTACTTTTTATATAAATATAACAAGTATGTCCAACTTATTGCAAAAATGACTAGGCTTGTGATTATGGAATTCTTTGCTCATGCAGCATTCAAGAGAGAGTCTTCAAAGTCCCTTTTAAGTGTTACCCTGAGAAATCATTCCCAACCAGAACTGGAATACTATTCATGAAACAAAAACACAACTAGTGAATTACATACAGTACATTCAACATAGTGTCACAGTGCAGTTAAATTCATATTTCATATGTACATTTGAGCTATTATTTCATACTAGTGTTCCAAATTTCATTTAGGCTTTACTTTTAACATGGGGTGCACACTGCTGCCTAATCATGGTGTATTAATTTTCCCTTTATAAAACCTTGGTATCAAACACTAAGTTACAATTTTCTCACACGAACAGGCTTTTTCCAGGATTTTTCATCCCTATGCAAACTCTTACGTATCCACACGCTGTTAGGTTTTATGCATGCTTTGCACATTTTTGGAACCTTTTAGATATTGAAGAGAAGTTTCAGATATTACAGGACATCACCGGAAGTTTCAGATATTACTATCACCATTTTTTCCACTGAGATTAAAGGAATGTCACAGCTACGTGAAAAGCCTGGTCTTCTGGATATCGGATGATGTCAACATAGAGGCCGTTAGCGCCATGAAAGAAGTTTTAGTTCTAATCCACAAATTTAGGTGATTATACTTTCACCATGCATTGTCTAATCAACCCAAACCTATTAAAGCCAAAAGACTGGATCAAAAGTATGTGGTGTCATGGATTTTGCCAACCAAGCTTTCTGGACTGTCTTTTGTAACACCATTCTGGTCTTTGTGACTCAACCTCTCAGGCTCCCTTCAACCAATCAGGGTGAGCATTACCTCATTCATCTACTCTGTCGTTATCTATAGAGGAAACATCTACCTTTTGTTTCCCAACAAAACAGATATCAGACCCATCTTACACACACATTTGTAAGACAACTATTGTAACAACCACTGACCTCATCTTGACCCACATCTTCAATACCTTATCTCTCTAGCATTCCTGGCTGTGATTTACACCTGATATGTGAGTCTGGTACTTTTCCCGTGATTATTTACCTCTGGGAAAGGTGGATTCAGGCTTCTCCACCAAGCACTTGACCATGGAAAGGCTTTCTGTATCATCACTTTTAACAGAGATATTGATTCAAAGCAATTAAACACAAAAGTATTTAAACAGCACAATGGAGTAATGCAGTTGCTTTAAAGAGGGGATGACTAACTTCTTTCATTTCTGAATGACAAGCAGTTTCATCTGTTATGAAGTAACAAAAATTAACTTTTAAACTAACAAAAGTTAAACCTACTCTTTTATTTCTTTTGCTTTTTGCCTTATTTAACAGATGTTAAATAAAGGCTAAATGTGTGCAGAAATCCAGATGTAACCCCACCATATATACCATAATTATGCAGGCCAATAAAAACTCTTAAAACAAAGATTTTGCATGAGGTATACACATTGATGTCTCAAATCAAAGTAAACCTAATGAAATTAAAGTTTTGTTTGGGGTTCCTATACAAACTACAGAGAAACATACCCTCAAAGCAAACATGCACAGATTACAAACAAAACTACAGAGATTTCTCTTTTAAATGATCATTTAATGTTTCCTATGAACACTTTATGTGATTGTGATTTAATGAATACCAATGCATATTATAATATATTCTGAAAGTACCATGAATTTATTGTCCATACTAACTATACTGATCATCCTGGTTAAACCATAAGGTTGGTATAAGGTAACCATAAGGATTGTGACTTTATTCCATTTTTTTTCCACCAAAAACCTTTTTTACCATACATAGATTTACCTTCTGCTGTCATTATTTTGATGTTTTAACGTGTTGTGTGATAGTTGCTGGTTGGTTGTTTCTCGATTATGAGAAAGAGGCCTCCCTCTCGAGTTGGACTCAGGTAACATGAAAGGCAGTGGCAGAACCTTGGGCTAGGACATGCTAGCCTCCCACGAGCACCCTGAAGAGAACAATTCAGACTGCAGCGAGAAAGTCAGTTATTCGGCGCTGACTGCAGTTGTAAAATATGCCTGCTGATACTATACAAATACTATTCCTTCTTCAATGAACACTCAGTATATCTGTGCTCACAAATTAATTTCATTTAGATTGACTGAATAGACTATTGTGCTTTTAAACTGATTATAAATAAGATGTCTCAATGCGGCTTGGATTGCAAACGCATTTTAAGCTTGCATTCACAGCTTGGTCTTCCAATACATTTCTGCCATCTAGTGTCAAAGCATGTAGTTTACCAGTGAACTCTGCTATTAAGAATCATATCTCTCCGATTTGAGTCATAGCAACAGGTTGAATCCTTTATTAAATAAAAGGAATATGAACAAACTCAAGTGAATCTTATTGTTGTAATTGTAGATGCAAATGCATTGAATAAGAAATCTTGTTTGGAATAAACAAAAGGCAACCAATGTTATTGGAGAAGACATCAAGGCAGGATTTATGGATATATAAACAATGCGACTTGTTTTATGTCTGTAGTCTGACATGTTGAAAAGACCTGACAGGGAGTATCTTGTCTAAAATATATAAACTTGTTCCCAGAGGTGAAGATGATGGTGTGTACTCAGTGGAACAGTCCAGAAGTGGCCATCATTTTGTGATGCCTGAACTGGAAGATCGCAAGCCAGAGAGTCTTCACAATGTGGGATGCCTCTATTCAGCATAATAATCTGTTTTTTTTTTTTATAACAGTTCAGGCCAAAGGCAAATCAAATCAAAGTATAATGACAGACATATGAAGGATCGGTATTGAGACAGCAAAGCCATCATTGTTCACAGCTCTGGACGCCCTGTGTACAGGAACATTACATTACATTATTGTCTTTTAGCAAACTTACCCTGAGCAACTTAAACAGGCTACAATATTATCCATCTATACAGCTGGATATGTACTGAGGTCATTGTGAGTTAAGTACCTTGGCCAAGGAAACAGCAGCAGTGCCCCAGGGGGGAATCGAACCAGCAACTTTTCAGTCGTAAGCTCTGCTCCTTATCACTACGCCACACTTCTGCACACTGGGTGTGAGTGAGAGAGAGAGAGAGAGAGAGAGAGTGTGTGTGTGTGTGTGTGTGTGTGTGTGTGTGTGTGTGTGTGTGTGTGTGTGCGCGTGCGTGTGTGTGTGTGTGTGTGTGTGTGTGTGTGTGTGTGTGTGTGTGTGCGTGTGTAAATACACATATGACTGCTGCAGTCAGTCACAACACTCATCAAATTGCTATTTGATTTTCTTTCTACAAAGAAAGGTCAAATGAAGAAAGGTTGAACCAACATTTTATGGGTGTCCCCACAGGCCAAGCAAAACACTGCAATGTCAGATACACAGGGCTGTCTTTGTAGAGGGCTGGTACAATCCTTCAGGTTGGTTTACTCACAGGACTGCATACCAAGGTGGTAACCCTGTATGAAATACAATCCCCAAGGCGTTAGAATAGCAGTGTCAAGTCAAGACAACAGCCCTTTTTGCAATACCATGCAAATACTGAGAACATTCACAGATCTTCATAATATGAAGACAAGCTCATGTCATGGTCTTAGTGCAGAATAGATACATAAAACAATCCCAACCAGAACTCATCATTACCTGGAACTCCAAAAGACTGGCTGTGGAATGTATAACTTTGTGTTTTTTTTTTCCTCACTTTTGATTTTTTAACAGGTATGTTTTTTTCCCCTTCTACGTCTTTCTGACATGGAGGCTGTAGTACCTGAAAATGCATGTCTTGGTTACTGGTTGCATTTAATACCCTCTCCTTCTCACAACAGCCACACACAGGCCTCTGTTTGCACTCAGCGCCATGTCTAATAGGCTGTAAAAGCAAATTTGTGTGTTTGTGCACGTCACCTGCAGTGAGGTGCAGCATTTGTTTTAGAATGTAGCCCATAGCACAAAAAAGATTTGAGACCACTGACCTAGACCAAACTAATGTGACTAAAAACCTTGAAAAGAATTACTGACACAGCATGTTTGAACTTCAGCGACAAGGCAACACGATACTGTGTGGCAGTGAGTAGTCTTTCAGACATTCAACACCTAACTCTCTCTAAAAAAGATACAAAGATGTATTGCTTTAATTTGTGTGCAATCCAAGACTACCTTCTTTGCCTGGGAACTTCCAGTTGCTATCGTCAGGAGAACTTTGAAACTAGAGGGGCATTTTGTGACATTCAAACATACTAGTGCACTCTTCAGTCCACCCGTTTCAAGTGCGGTGTTAAATTGCTGAAAATATCAAGGTTCCCTCCAGTTGAAGGAGATGAAAAAAAAATTAATGCCTGGTTTCATTTTGTGTTTAGTTTCACTCCTCATCAAGCTGTGCTGCCTGATCATCCCAACATTTTCTAGATAATTCCTCAGCTTCCAGAGCTTCCCTTACCTGATCATTGATTCACATACTTGAAAGCTGATGTGTTATGAACCAAATCCCTGTCCAGGCCAAGCTTCCCAGTAATCCTTCTGCAGTTTATCCCTGCCAAGGTATCATACTTAACACAGAAGAAGAAAATTAGTAAAATCCTAACTTACATGTGTGAACATACTGGAAAAAGGCAAACATGATACTTTCCTAAACAGACCTTGTGTCAGTAGCTCATTTTTTTTGGATCTGAGGTGCTCCAGCAAAGCTTCACGGGAAGTTGCCCACAAAAATGACAAACATGATGTATAATGTATGACTCCCCAAAAAAACTGTCATCTGAAACTCCCTTGAAACTGGCCTCCAAATGGATATGTATTTATACCAACAAAGGCAAAGTCACCATTATTGTCACACAATAAGCCCACACATTCAGTAATGTTCAACAGTTTACATTGTAAAAATCCGGTTTCCAATTCCCATTATGAAAATGTGCAATATCAACAACAACCAAGAAAGAGTGATTGATAATACAAGTATACTTATGAAGAATGCATGCTAAATCAGTCTCTCATACAGTATGTAGGCTGAACATCAGCCAAATTCTGTCATTCCCACACAAGAGTATCCTGAGAATTGAGAGGATGGTGACCATGATGGAGAGCTAGAACAGACTCTTGTCTAGGTTTTACATGTGTAATTGCCAATGCATGTTCACAGTGGGCGTAAATATTTACAAATGTAAGGCCAAAGTCCAGATTTCCCTTTGCAGAGCCAAGCTACAAAAGGAGGAGGGAAGATCCCAAAAATTAGGTCAAATCCAGGCCATCTGAACATCTGAATTGCCTTCATAAATCATCACCTTGAGCTTGCTCAAACTTCACTCACTTGCTCTGACTTGTTGAATTAAAGATTTGTAGAGATTTTTCCAAATCAGGGAAAATAAAAACAAAAGCTAGGTTTTGACATATTCTATGAGCATATTCTGCATTACCCAATCAGTTGCAGAATGAGTTGACTGACAACTAATTACTTGATCAAGCCTGCAGCTGAGGAGGGCTGTGTTCCCAGGAGTTTTCTAGCAACTAAACCACTGGGTAGAGAATTTGACATCTTGAGTACAACTGAAAAGAGTGGTGTATGACATCTAGAATCCAGTTGGACCAGCTCATTTATTCAGGATATCTACATTTAAATTCTGCATCTTGACAGTGACAGGTAATGATGTCTACAACTTAGCTGCAGATAGTTATAACTCGGTTGCAGGTATCTAAAACTGAATGGCACATACGGTACCTGTATTCCTAATGGAACCACAGATAGCTACAAATGAATTTCAAATCACATTAAATGAACACCAAATAAGCATATCTTTTAATTGATTTACAGATATCGAAGCACAGATATTTACAACATAAATAACAGATATCTATAATTCCATTGGGGCTCCAGAAAAGGAGAATTGCAGGTATCTTTAAGTAAAGTGTAGGTATCTGGGTGGTGAACAGCTATGTTTTAATTGAAGATATCTTTTAAATAAATTCAGCACTTGAAGGTTTACTTCTGTGTATTGATAATTACTTACATATAAATGAAAAAATGTTGACATCAAGGGTGAAAAACTGATTTTTAGAAATGGATTAAATGTTTAAAGGGCTCAAAATCTCCAGTGGCCTAAACTTCAACTTAAGCATGACATGCAAGAGGTTTCCAAAAGTGTTTTATACAATAATACTTTGAAGAGATTAGCTCTTGGACAAGTGTATTCAAATAAGAACAGTTTGGTATTTTTCACCCCCTGTACAAACTCCTGCCAGTACCCCCATCAAAAGGTGCCAGCTCCTTCAAATAAAGCCTCACAGAAATGAATCACCCCAGAGATTTAGGAAAAACTACTCTGATTGCAATACGAGTGCTGCACCTTGTACCCACGAGTTCCCAAATATTCCTGTACCAGCCTTGAGAGTGCGAGAGTTGAGTAAACGTTTCGTTTGCATAGTGACCCCCCAAATGACTCAATAAATAGAGAGTGTGCTCTGCATGGACTGACATGCTAATGTTAACTGTAGTGCCTGACGCGGATGCCCTTGTACTCTCAAAGCGCCCTTTACACTCATGCTTGATTTTCTTTATTATAAATATTAGCCTCCGTGGGTAGTTCAAGGCCTGGACATGCGTATGTCAAACATGGCCCAATTTGGTCTTTCACAGTTTTTGAGAAATTGTGAGTGACAGATAGCTGTGTTTTTTTCAGTCCTGACATGGAGAGCATTTTTGTATGTTTTTCTAATGGACGTGTTCACTTTCGCTGTGCCCTGCGGTCTGGGGTAACGGTTGGCAGCCAAGACTAAACAATCAGCACTTGATCATGCTTTTAGTTGTTTTTTTAGACTTTCTGAGACTTCAAAAGATTTTGAGGTTTGAATTTCTGTGGGTCAAAATAATGTGAGTGCATTCTGGTGTCAGCATGTATTTCACCAAATTCTCTCTACACACTGAGTACATTTATGGCAACTATTGAGGAGCTTGTGGTATTGTGTAATTATTATAAAAACAAAGATTGATTATATTGTATTATTTGTCTTAGCTGTACAAAGATTAGAACAAAATGCATTGCCATTACATTGAATCTAGGTCTCAGTTAAATTGTTAGTTTGATTAGCAAATCCTCTGAGATGCAGCAATGTTTTCGGTATTGTAATGATCTTCAAAGCATTAGGAGACTATTTTGAGGATTTCAGGGTGAAGGTACAGTCAGCTCTCCTACTTGCTACTATGGAGCCAAGGTCACTCTTGTGTAGATCAGACTAAAAATGGATATGAGCATCCCTTACGACGGATGTAGAAATGTATGTTTTATAGAGTGGAAATTGGACTAGTGTGTCATGTCTAATCTTTTATCTAACAACTTATGTAACCAATCAAATCCTTTATATAATGTTTCCTGGTGTGAGACTGGAACATTCCATATTATGAACATGTTATGACTGTGCAGATGAGTACCTCATTGGAATTGATAAAAAAAATGATAAATAATAAAGTGACCAGTGTGATATTGTGAGAATTTCTCGGACCAGCTTATTCAAGTTGATACTTGTTTAGGTCTATAGGGTGATATTGAGGGGGGGGGGGGGGGGGGGGGGGGGGAGTACCATGATCATATCTCAGTAGTCATATGGCATCTGATGGACGTACTGATGCCGTTTGTGAACTTCATTTAAAACAGAAAAAAACGCTAGTGTATGTATAAGATTTCGAAGGCAGCCAACAGTCCATTATCCTGTTACTATTCCTCAGCATCAGACTTTTTTTTATAAGTAAAATAGAAACAACATTGTACAGTATGTGAATCACAATTACTCCTTAGTATCAGGCAAGGCACTTCCCTGCGATTATATTCCAGTATTTTTAGCCTACATCTAAAATGCTCTGTACGTAGATTACGAAGGTTCCGCACTTTGAAATTACGTCGACATACGTATGCTTTTTATTGTGAGAAAAACAATGTATTTCATTGTCCTTTAACCAATATAGGGTGCCTTTGGTATTGATTCTGTAATGTTTCTTAGAAAGTAAAAGACATAAAAAATGTAAACTCTCTGTCTGACATTGTTACACGTAGACATCATACATTAGTCAGTATCAGGACGGAAATCAAAACGCCCCCGTGAGCTTTTTTACTCAATGCCGATTTATTTGGTCTGACAACTGTCAGGTCTTGCGTAGCAGCAAAACCCCCCAGCTGGAGTGCTGACTTCGTCTAAAGAACATCTGATCGACCAATGGCACCATTGTCCCTGAGGGCAGCTGTCACCATTACTTCATCTGCATTGGCTAGCAGTGAAAAGCGAATTTAACAAGGTAAACAACGGAACGGAGAGAGCAGCACTCTCGCTTTGACCATCGGTTTAGGGCGTTTTTAGGAGTTGTAACAGGTCAGAAACGACCTCGCCGAGAGTGAGAAAGGAAGAATACAACTCTTGGAACATGATACTGGGGAAACTGGTACGGTAAGATTATTTTTTGCTCCGAGTTTCTTTGATGCAAATCAGTGTCTTTTGCTAAGTATGTTTGCTAGCAAGTTTCCGAGTGCTCTTTTGCTTAAGTGAAGCAATTGCAGTGCTTTATATTAAACCCAAGTTTTGCGTCTGCTGTCGATTAGAAAGTATGTTACCTATTGATCGGGGATGCAAAGTGAAGTGTACTTTGCTTCACACGCGTCGGAAACTTGCAGATAGTCTGAATTTCGCAAGTACATCTAAAAAAGCCTATATAACGTTATGCCTGGTGGGCAAGTGGTATGTGTTCGCGTACAGCATGCCATGTCATGTTAAACAGTTCTTCTGCAGCTGGTATAAAATTACTGTCTGGTTGTGTCAGACCCAGGTGTTTACTCTAGAGGTAAACATGTGGGCTCTCTCATTAGCTAATCATTAATGCTAACAACTCCCAAGTGCGCGGTGCTCTTCTCTAAACTGCGAATTTCGCGAGGAGACGCACAGATATTACCCTAACCTTCTAAGAAATTTGAACACCCCGTCCCTCACGGATTCCTGTATTGGGCTAATGGCGATCTTTCTACTTTCACCTACGAGTGTCTTGATTTTGAAGCTCTGTTGATTTCCCGCAACTGTTAAAAATGATAACGATCGTATTTTATTTTGCGTGGGTGGGTAGGAAGGCTGGTAAACTTGAAATGAATAATTCCGAGTGACAGTAGTCCACCTTAAACACGGTTAGGTTACGTTGAATTATATCTCCAGACCGACCCTATCCAGTAAATGTTGTGTTATTAGACAGCTAATGCGTATTTGAATTGGCAACATTTCAAGGTTGCTGCTGGCCACCAGCTGCACGTGAATCTTCAGTCTCTTTTGGACTGTTGGCAACAACTTCCCAAGAAGCTGTCAGAAGCAGAGCAGAATTTTAAAAGAGCATGTTTTAAGTGGACCTGGAAGTTGTCATTTTGCCTTTGTTGCCCTAGACATAGCTGTTCACGTTCTCTGATTATCAAATCACCTGTGTGGCACTATGTAACTTCTTTGCTCACCAAAGCAATGTGAGGGTCAGTGGGTCTGTGTAGGCATCTGTTGCGGACATGACAGCGAATGGGGTCTACTGGCTCCTGGCTAATGGAACAACATAAAACTGTGATTCCAATCAAGTTCCAAAGTATAAACTCAAAAGGTGCTCGTCTGCCTAGAGAAGATTAGTGTTAGATTAATCTATAGAGAGACACAATAAACCTAGTCTGTAGCTGATTTTCTTTCTATTCCCACGGGAGATTTTTTTATCATTAGGTCTGTCTCATAATTCATTTTATCTGCACATAGGAGTTGAATTCATTCGTTATTCTTGGACTCAATATGTGATAGCAGGTTACTAGATGTTTTAATGGTTTATTTGGATTCTGCTTGTTTATTATTGCTAGGTTCTCCACACCCTCTCCTTCCTCGCTGGCTCCAGTGTTTGTTTGGGATATGTTTTTCAAGCACGGCGACCTGGAGAGTGGGAGGACAGTATATCACATGCTAAAGGTAAGATGGACACATTTGAGTTGCTGTTTTTAATACAACAGGGTATACTAAGAGACAGTGGCTGTAGTTCTCTGGTCCTTACTATACTCACAGGTTCTTAGCAGTAATAATGTTTTCCCCCTCAGTCTTGTAAGCAGTACAATAAAAATCAGATTTGATGTTTTATGATAATATGGTGATCAGTGTAAACAAATTTAGGGCAATGTATAGTTAATTGTAGAACACAATGTTCTGTGTCTCCCCTACTGTGTTCGGTCTTCATTTTGTTGGTGATGGATTTGGCAAAATGTTTCGTCATTTCTGGCTGGACACAGGATTAGGCTGTGCAAAGTGGTTTTCCCACCGTGCTCCAGGTTTTCTGCTCAGTGTGTAAAAGATGAAAGGAAAGGGAAAAATGTTGACTGTAGCATAACCATTGACAAGCTTAACTTTGCCTGTGACAGAGTGCTCAGGTGATCTTGGTGGCCACGGACTAATTTTAAAATTGAGCTGTGGTGGATCGATCTTTGTCAGTGCAATGTGTAATCATGCCACACTGTAGCATGGGTAGCTGTAAGATTTCATTTGAGCTTCTTGGCCATTGTGAGCAGCCTCCAGCTGATGTCATATGTGTGTGTGTCTAATGACAGTTCCTTCAGACTCCCCATGGGTAAAGTCATCAGGATCGTGCAAGGGCAGGTGCTTTGAGCTACATGAAGCTGAACCTCCTCACTGTCGCTGTGACAATTTATGCAAAACCTACATCAGCTGTTGCCAAGATTTTGATGAGCACTGCTTGAAAACCGGTGAGTCACATTTGTAATGTTCTGTCAACTTTTCGCAAACCACTTCATTCTGGTCCTGGAGTGAAACCGCACGTTTTAAACCGGTTACCAAATGGAAGAGAGGCTTTTTAAGAATGCCTGTTTCTCTGTAAATGATATGATTTGGTGTTAAATGAAATCTCCATGCTAGGATTTATTCAGAATACAATGGATTGTGTTCTCATTCCAAATAAATGTTGTCGATAGAGCCGTGTGATTGTTTAGACTGTAGGAGCTCATGATTCTTAAGAGATCATGACGAGTGGATTTGATGCCTGCCATCAGAAAAGGATTACGCTAGGCTGTAATGCAACGTGTAAATTATTAATTTGAGTGCTCATCGCTGTCATCAGGGGGGGGATTTGAGTGCACTAAAGAGCGGTGTGGAGAAACCAGGAATGACGATCACGCCTGCCACTGCTCCGAGGACTGCCTGGAGAAAGGAGACTGCTGCACCAATTACATGGCGGTCTGCACAGGTGACTGCCTGTGTGCTTTCTTCCGTGAAAGGCTCTTCTACACTCATTGAAGGGCACCTCACTCACCCACACTCATTGAAGACCCCTCTCTGAAATCTGTCTTCACAAATATTACTTGATCTGTTTGTCTGACAGGAGCTTGAAATTGATTTTAGTTTTTTTTTTTAATTAACCTGTAGAAAAGGAGAACTGAAGGCTACTTCAAGAGTTTCCTGTTCCTGTGAGGTGCACTATATTCAGGGAACAGCTGAAAACACAGAATGTTAAACTTTTAGCCGAAGAGTTTTCTTGTTGATGTCATGAGCAGGGAGAGACATGTAAGCTTAATTCTCTGGCACTGCTAACAAAATTCCAGTGAGTTTTTTTTCCCAAAGTGCTTGACTATGTTAACATTAGTTGAAACTGTTTCAGTATAGTAAGAGCCCTTAGTGAATGCGGTGTGATATATTGCGTTAAACACAGCTGGACTCACAGACCAAAGTCAGCCAGTACAGCTCAAGCAGAGTTAACTAAAGTGAACTTAATTCCAGTCCAATTCAGGGCCGGTTGTGCCATCGGATTTATCGATCCATTGACCCATTGACCCATGTGTGTTTGATGTTAACCTGTTGCAGCATAAAGTAAAGACTCATAAAGATGCACATGCTCATGTTTCCCAGTTTGTACAGTAATGGTGAAGTGGGGTTCACATGTTGTTGCTGCTGTGCATTATGGTTGTAAGACACGCACTTGCAGGTTGTAACAGTGGAGGTTTTTGCCTTTGGGATGGGTTTGGCAGTGTGAACTTTAGAGTGAATCTGTAGGCTGTGCAGTATGTACCAGGGTGTGGTGCTGAGTGGTGGCGTGGTGTGACCATGCCTCTCTCTGGCAGGGGGGACTTCATGGGTGGAGGATGAGTGTGAGGAGATTGAGACTCCAGACTGCCCTGCTGGGTGAGTGGTCACTGGCACACAACACCCGAAACATTCCTGCTATACCCCATGAACATACCACACTCTTCTCCTGACATTCACACACAGTGGCATCTTAGAGGGTTGACAATAAGACGACAGTGTTCACAGTGTTAATATTTGTCTCCGTGTATAAGAAACAGATATCCACAAAGACACTACAGTGTCTTTGCACAGTGATTAGTAGCAGGTTACTAATTGAGGCCTCTCAGATGCAGGATGGGCCATGTTAAGGGAGTTTACAGTGTTGGAGGTAAATAACTGTGTCTTTGTGTGTGTGTGTCCAGCTTTGTCCGCCCCCCTTTGATCATGATGTCAGTGGATGGGTACAGAGCTTCATACCTGAAAAAGGGCAGCACCGTGATCCCCAATATGGACAAACTAAGTAAGAGCTTTCCGCCTGCACAGCGCACTGGGACATTAGGCAGTACAAATAGGGGACTATTAGAGCTACCACTTACCGTGCAACAGTGTGACCCATTCACTGCTTAACATGGAGCTGCAATTGCATTGTGGGTGCTAGCTCTGTGACTTTTACCACCCGTCTTTAAATATTGGCTTCATTTGCACGACTATAACTCATCAAACTACCAATCTTCCACTAAACAGATATGAAAAAATATGTCTGAATTTCCATTTTCTAACAGCTACCATATGTTGTGTGTGACCAAAAAAGCAGAGGTGTTCAGAGATTTGGTGAAAAGGAATAGATGAGGTCATGAATCTCAAGGGATAATGTGGATGTTAAAAACTCTGAGAAGAACAGACTACCCTATTGTTTTTTTAAATCCCATTCAAGATTGTTCTTAACACCCGGTGAAGTAATTAGTGATTAGCAGGCGATTAGCGGTTTGACTGAATTCCAGACTCTTTTTTTCTGAATGAGTAATGTTCCTAAGTTATATTGCTACCCGGCTTTTGCTGCTCCATTTCCTTACTCACATTATAAAACAGTTAATCACTCTCCCTCATAAAATGCCATAGCCGTCAGCCATATTCTCCACTGGTCCATGTCAGACAACCTAGGCGCCTGTGCTAATTGGACCACCAGTTGAGAACCATTGATCATGGACCTGGGAATAGCCTTAGGATAGACCATATAGGTCAGTTCCATTGTGAAATGTTTGTGTTGTGTATGCATACTTAACTTATTTGGATGTCATATTTATTGCTGTATTATCTGGAATATTTTAGGAACATGCGGCACTCATGCGCCCTATATGAGACCTGTGTACCCCAGCAAAACCTTCCCCAATTTGTATACACTTGCTACGGTTTGTTTCCCATCTTTTCTTGAATGTCTTTGAATTGAGTATCATGTATGTCAGCTGTTACGTGAGAGCACACTGTATGTTGTGATTCCTTTAGACTTCAGAGTTGGTTGTGTTACTTGGAGTGCTGTCCGGTATGCATCTGGCCAGTTCAATCATTTTGGTGTAATCAGTACAATCTTGTGTGGTAAATCCTGGATTAAAGCACTTTCATCTCTTCTTTGCAGGGCCTTTATCCTGAATCCCACGGGATTGTGGGTAATTCCATGTATGACCCCGTGTTTGATGCCCATTTCTTTCTCAGAGGTCGAGAGAAACTGAACCATCGCTGGTGGGGAGGTCAGCCTGTGAGTGTCTGTGCTGCCCTTGCCCTTAGTGCTTGCCCCAGGCTTTTGAAAAAAAGCCAAAATGTTTTCTGTGCACCCTGACTGTTTTTTTTACTTTAATATGCTCATAACTGGCAGGACTGTCTTGATAGTTTTGGATATCAGCCAAAGTTCATGGTGTGCTGGAGTAAGTGAAGGCTTTTGAAAGAAAGACCTATTGAGTACAATAAGTCCAAACTTCCTGAAGTGATTTTTGTTCGCATTCAATTGCATGTTTGTTGTCCTTTTATTAGCATTTATTAACATCTGCGCTGAAGCCAGCACCTATGCTTGCATTTCTTGTGAAAATAGTATGTAAAGGATATTATTGTTGGATAGTTAAGAGCTTTTCATGTCTCTAGATATGGATAACATCAGTGAAGCAAGGAGTGAAAGCAGGAACCTTTTTCTGGCCCATGTAAGTTCATTCTGTTCTGCTTTTTTAGATTTATGGATGTATGGATTTGCATTTGTCCCATGTATGTAATGAACTTACCAGACCTCTCCCTCATCTTGCTGCGGTGTAAACCCTCCTAAAAATCAATCATTTAAAGGGCGCCAAAGGCTGTTCTCTGAAAAAATATCAGTGTCTCAACTTAAAAGTTGAGACCGGAGTTTTATGTCCTCTTAGATTTTCTTTTTTTCTAAGTAAGGTATGCTGCTGTTAAGTCTGTGCTGCGCTGCAATCACTCATCACACTGTTGGTTCTATTTAGGGGATGAAATGACACGTGTGTGCTTGTTGGGTCGCGCACATGGTCTTGTGTGGGCTGCTGTATCAGCCGAGCGATCAGAACAAAGGCCCCCACATACAGGGACACAGGAGCCATTGATCTTCGGATGCATAGAGGGGGGAGATCTGGACTTGATGTGCTGGCAGCTTGTGCGAATGAACCCGTTTACATAAAAGTTGCGTGTCTCTGGACTTCCCAGGCCTTAGTTGTGACTCCCCTCAGTGTGGAGTAACCAACTGTGTCGGATCCGTTTGATGACGCCATTCCCGTGAATATAATCTTATTGGGTAAAGATGTTCTCAAAGAAAACGCACATGTGGGTTAGGGTTTCGGGAGCTTTGATGAGCCGATTCTACACCTATGGAGAGGCATTTTACAAGGAAATTCAAGGGCTTTTCTCCGGCAAGACTGTCTAAATGCACAATTCAAAGTTAAGGGGAAAATACATCATGGTCAGATTTAATGTGGACATAAGAGAGTTCTTGGCGGGTTAAGAGAGGTTCACTGTTGAAATTTTAAGGAAAAGCTTGTTCCTCAGGTCTTGGCTGCCTGTACTGGATCATGTTAGTAGGAGAAAATTGCCATATGCACTGTTGATTTATGGTTTGCATCATTATAGGCTTTATAAAATAAGAGGTGTACTGCAAAACAAGCCTGCATGTATGATAAATTATGCATTATATTTTCCGTAACTCTGCCGTTTGCATTTTTCCTAAATGACCAGTACCAGGATGTGATGGTAAAATAAGGAGAATGTGTTGTCTGGACAGGGTGATTCCCCTAGAGAGAAGAGTGCTGACCATACTGCAGTGGCTCCACCTGCCTGATGAGGAGAGGTGAGATCTGACTTTCTGTTCTAGACCGCAAATCATCGGTAAATTAAAGTGCGTAGGATGGGACAAGCCACATACAAGCCACATACCGTTGTTTGCTCTGATCTAACAGAAACAGACACTTTGTCCTGTACTCGAGCTGGGTGCTTATTTGTTAAGGTACAGTACACAAGAAGAGACAAACATGTGCATCTTTGTCACAAATGCCTTATTTGAATGTCTCACCCATTTGCATGTTCAGGACTGGTGTCTTACTGTGTGGAATGTGAGAAGAAGCACTTGTGCTAATTCTTCCACAGCATTTTTATTGCAGCTACGGTAAAGGCAGTATTTGTGTGTCATTTCAGGCCCTATGTGTATGCAGTCCACTCTGAGCAGCCTGATACCTTTGGCCACAAACTGGGCCCCATGAGCAAAGAGGTAAGCTGTTCTCATTGACCAACAGGCAAGTACTCTGTGGTGGAGTGCCTGCTAAAAAGGAGGGCAAAAACATGAATTGGCTTCCATTCAAAATGTCAGCAAAAAAAGCTCTTTTTCAGTTGGTTTCATTCTGTTTACTTAGCTGGGATAGTAGTAGCTTCTGGTCTTTTTCACCGTACCATGAATTTAGCCTCGGTGAGCTCTCTTAAGCATAAAATCCATTGATATAAGACCAGAAATCCCACCTAATAGACATCTCTTGCCAAACCGCAGACACCAGGAAGCCTGGGCCTAGTTTCTGCTTGAATGTGAGTAAAATTAAGTCAAATTAGGTTACTGCTCAAAAGGCTGTGGTTTACAATTTAGATTTACAATTTAGAGCTCTTTCTTGTGGAGGTACTGTGGTATAGGAGGTACTGTGTTTTGAAAGAGATTAAACGATATCCTACAGTATCGTCCTTAAAGATGCCATATGCCATGTTACTCTTTTGGCAATACTAGGGGGTAGTAGCCTCAGTGTGCTGACAGTATTCCCAGTTTCACGCATAGACGTTTCATGTAAATATGTGTATTTGTACATTTGTACATTTAAGTAGTGAACACTTTTCTTTCTCTCTCTCTCTTTTGCTCTCTCTATCCCTCTCTCTCTCACTGTCTCTCTCTCTGTCTCTGTCAATTGCTTTGAGAAGTGATGAACATGACCTCCAAATGCAATGAATATTTAAATGAACAATGTTCATTTAAATGATGTCACTGCCCTTTGACAAATGTCTGCATCTGCTTTTCTGTGATACAGCTGAACAATCCCCTGAAAGAGATTGATAAGATCATTGGGCAGCTGATGGACGGTCTGAAACAGATGAAACTGCACCGTTGTGTTAACATCATCTTGGTCGGAGACCATGGTAATGAACCCTTCAGTCCTCCATACTGTGTCATGTTGTGTTTTTATCAATACCATCCAATCTTCGATTTACTGAAGAAGCTACACTTCTTATTTTATTGAGACGTTCATTTTTTGTTTTAGTGCAGTATAGTGAAAGATTTTTTCACATTAGGGGGTCTTGCATGCTTATTGTTGGCGTACAATAAATGAAATAAAATACAGAGGAGAATTTTTACACATTTTAACAAGTTTGGCATGTGTATTCAATGCATGTTTATATTTTTACCCACAGGAATGGAAGAGGCCCATTGTGATAGAACTGAGTTCCTGAGTTCATATCCCCTGAATGTGGATGACATTATTTTGATACCTGGATCTCTTGGAAGGATCCGGTCCCGATATCCCAACACTTCAAAATGTGAGTCTTAAATAATTCAGAAGACCACAAGCAAAAGGAGGTTTCTCAAGCACAGGTCAAAGTCCTTGAGTAGTTCGCATAACAAAGTGCCAGATGAGATAAAAATGAGAAATGTACAATATCTTTAAGCCTTGAAAAGTACACTTTGTGCAATGAATGGGTTTTTTTAATGTTATTAAGGACTCACTTATCATTCCTAGAGGGGTTGTAATGCGTCAGTTGTACTTTTGAGTCCACACAAGTAATTGAAATTGGGAGTGTTGGCATTTTGTGTTGTATTCTGAGTAATATGTTTAGCATGATCCTAAGGCTTTGCACATTAAAAGTAAAAAAGGAAGAAAGGTACTCTTTTTACAGGGCTGATTATATGTAAAATTACATATATGTGTTATTCTGCAGACATGGTACGGCAAAATTGCTATTGAATAACATAGGAGGAAATCCTTTTTCTGTTCTGATTAATTTTGTTTGACATTTCTTGCACAACTTTTTCAGTTGATCCAAAAGAAGTTGTTGCAAATCTCACAGTGAGTACATTTTTATATCCAGTTGCTTGTAGCCTCTTGATTTCTTAAATGAATCTCTTTGATCAGTCTACACAGGAATGTTGTACCACACTTAACACAAACACACACACAATAACATGATTCATTATTACTCTGTGTATTTAATGTAATTTTATACCAGAAAGTTAAATGCCATAAGGTTCAGTGTGTTATATGTCATACCTATTTGTCATTCATTAATCTGTCATTCATTTTGAGACTTGTGAAATTTCTGAATTCCTGAAAATTCCATTGAAATCTACTAGTACATATACTCCCTTCTTAGCATCTCTGGAGGATGCCAAGGAAAGACTTATGCAACACATTTTACAATATTTGTTTTGGCTGATGAAATTATTGTAATTGGAAAAACTAAGTACAGTTAATCCAATGCTGCTTCCTCAGTGTAAAATGCCAAGTCAGCACTTTAAGCCATACCTGAAACAACACCTCCCAAAGCGTTTACACTATGCCAACAACCGGAGAATTGAGGACGTCCACCTGCTGGTTGAGAGAAAATGGCATGTTGCAAGGTAGTGCATTTTTCTCTTCTCCTTTATTCAAATCATCATTTTTTGTCCTAACAGTAGTCAGGACAAGCTCTCAGTACATGTGTCCTCTGTACTGGAACCAATGTGGAGGAGTTTTTCCCATAGAAGTTACATTAAAGGATTGAGTGACAGCTCAGTCTGAGTAGTTTACCTTTTAGTTATTTAAAATTAATCAGATTTAAGCTTTAAGAGAATATTTGTCTGGATAAAAGTGAGGACAGTGTGACTGAGGAGGCTATGTGGCGTGCGTTGCAGGAAAACCCCTGAAAATAAGAAGCATCCTGGGAAATGTGGCTTTTCTGGTGACCATGGTTATGACAACAAGATCAACAGCATGCGGGTGAGTAGTTTCTTTGATTATGGTCAACTAGAATGTGTATTTTTTAATTTTTTTTCACATTTTGTATTATTGCTTATGTAATTACAATTCTAATACAGTTTTGACTGCTCAGAATGTCCTTGTTTAGTCATGGCTGAAATTAATTTGAATTTTTGTGTGGGTAATACACAAAATAAGTTGATCTCCTTTTCTTTTTAAATTTTCAGACAATATTTTTGGGCTACGGACCTAGTTTCAAATACAAGACACAAGTGCCGGCTTTTGAAAACATTGAACTTTACAATGTCATGTGTGGTAAGATTGTATGTGTTAATTTTTTTGTTTCAGCTTGAGGTGTCAAATCATGTGCTGTTTCAGTTGAATTTTTTCCCTCGTTGCTGTCACCACAGATCTCCTGGGCTTGGAGCCTGCTCCTAACAATGGTACCCACGGCAGTCTGAACCACATGTTAAAAAGCCCCTCTTACCACCCCACCCAGCTGCAGGAGGTGTCTGAACCCTCCCCTTTAGACCCTGCCCTGGCTGTCCCTGATGACCTTGGCTGTAGCTGTGACGACCAGGTCAGCGGAGGCAGCAGTTTATACAACCACACACAGAAAGGCCACCTTTATTCCATTTTAAACAAATGCAGACATAATCTGTCTTGTGATTTAGCCCCTGGTAAATAAAAATATTGCTGAGAATATAGCAGGATTATGTTACCATGTGCATTTGGATTCTTGTCTTGAATTTGACTCGTATGGATGAAGTGCATTTGCAGTCTTTTACTGCAGTAATCTGGTAATTACTGCATAATCTAGCCTCTGTGGGAACATAATGCTCTGGCAGTTGAGTTGGAGCTCTAATGTGTTACAGTTGTTTCAGAGTTACCAACCGAGGCTAAAACCTTAGATCTCTGTGGCTCTTGTCTTCTGCAGAATGAACTGAATGGGCTTAGTCAAAGCTTCAGGGAAGCCTCAAATGGTAAGACTCCTGTTTGTTATTTGTTATGCTGTTGTTGAAAAGTTATTGTCCCCAGCTTTCTTGCCCTTCCTGCTTCCTGAATCTTCCTATTTTTCTGTGACTGCCAAATAGGCCACACTTTCCATTGAAGGTATTTTCCATATTTGATGTCAATTGATGCACACTGATGTCCATTGAGTTGCCGCCAGGACACACTTACGACAGTACCCCACTCAGACGAACTCGAGGGATGGAAGGATGATTTAAGACAATGGCCTGAAGGCAATGACTATTGTGGGAAATAAACACAGATTTACGACATATTGTAAGGGTATAATTTCTGAGGAATGTCATGGGAGACATCAATGTGCAAAGTCAGAGTGACTATGATATGCATGTTAGCTCAAATCACTCATTGTACTGTATTCCATCTCACAGGGCCATGCCAATGTTCATGCTCTTTCTGCTGTTTCATATTCAAGAAATTTGTGCCTGGCTAGTACTGCCCAGCCCTTTTTAATTATTATATTTGCTCTCTTTGTCAATGGTTCTACAGACACCAGAAATCTCCCATACGGTCGACCAGCAGTTCTTTTCCAAACAAACTACAGCCTCCTCCACCACATGGACTTTATCAGTGGGTACAGTGAGGAACTGGCTATGCCCCTGTGGACGTCATACACAGTGCCTAATCAGGTAATGCGCCCGGTCATCTCGTAGCTGACACACAACATTCTCACAATATTAATGTGTTGCTGTGGCGGTGTCATGACATGATGTGATAATGTGGTCTATTCTGATGACATGAGAATATGATAACACTGAAGTAGTGCACGAATGCTATACCATGCCAATATTAGCACCCACTTGATTTGTAATGGAGAGTTTATCTTTCAGGTAAATGTTACACCTCTTCCTGAGTCCGTGAGCCACTGCGTGAGGCCTGACATTCGTATGTCCTCTGCCTACAGTCAGTCCTGCAATGGCTATGAATCCCAGCAACACATCTCCTATGGCTTCCTCTTTCCTCCAGGTGAAGATTCACTCTTGGTTTTGGCAAACTCATGAAAGCTATACAATCACGTGGATAGCACTACAGTGTAGTGGCCAGGTTACACTTGGATTATTGTGCTGTAGCTTAATTAAATGGGTAACAGTGTAAGAATGATAATTTCCAATGAAAAAGGTTGGGGGAAAAAAGGGATGAGGGCAGTCAGCCTAACCGCTAAAGCTGAATTTAGTTTCTTTTGCGTGGCACACTTTTTTTGGCAGGGTAGGTGTTAAATGATGTCCCAATCCCCAAACCCTTGTTTAGCCTGTAGCCTTTGTCCCATCCTGCTGCTGCCAGGGTCCAAAATCCATGATAGCATAGCTTTTTAGGTCATGAAACACTCAAGCAACGCCATGCCAAGGCGTTAGTTCAGAGGATTGTGACCGTTATTGCTTATTTGCTTTTCACTTTGACAAATTTAAGTGCGTATTAACTGATTCTTCTTAAACACATCATAAGTTTGGTGGACATGAAATGAAAAATAAAATTTAATACATATTTGCTAATTTGCATTTTTAATGCCCCCTGTTGCCTGTTAAGCAGATTATTTAGTAAGGTTTCATAATGTTCATCTGAGTTGAAAAAAAAATTATTTCCTGACAGAGCTGGCCTCGTCCCCTGAAACAAGATACGATGCCAAACTAATCACAAACACTGTTCCGATGTACCCGGCGTTCAAGAGTGAGTATGCCTTTTTTAATGAGTCTGTCAAGCTGAGTCCCTCCATTCAGCTGAAACGTGTGCCTGCTTTACAGAACTTTCAGTCTTGCGTACCCTGTTTGAAATTTGCTGCTGGGAGTCGGTGGGGGGTGGGAGTTAGTGAACGTCCTGTGCTGCTAGGCCGGGAGGGGGGGGGGTTGGGGGGTGGAGGGGGGCAGGGATTTGGCAGCGGTCGACCGGTCTGATGACCTCAGGTTGGTGAAAGGGGCCAGTGTGTGGCGCTGTTGCCGTTCCTTGCACCGATTGTTCTCCCTGTGGGAAGGAGTCCAGCAGGCAGAACAATGCCCACACACAGACATGCCCAGAAGAGGATGTTGTGATTAGCGGGTTCACCTCCCCCCCCCCCCCCCCCCCCCCCTTATATGAGACTTAATTAGTAACAGTCAGCTTTCGCTGTGGATTTATGAGAGTAATGAACACAGACTCCTGATGGTTCCTAATAGTTTGAGCTATCAAAATGACTGGAATTTTTCTTCCTGTTTCCCTGCTGGTTCTGTGCTGTTTCCCAAACATAAACTGTTCAGTACAGTTTAGTCAAAAACATTGTTAGTGAAGCCTTTTTTTGTTACCCAACAAGTTGTCTTACGCATCAGTGAAGTACTGCAAAGAATGTAAAATGAAAGAATTTGTTCAAAACAAAAACCTGAAGATAATGTTTTTTTGTTTCTTGTACAGCAGCTTTGCTGTTTCACCAAAACTTAATGTTCCTTTTAATCTTTTAATAAACACACAAATCCATTGTTCTGTTCTAGCGTGATGAACTGTTGGTAATACACCGTTTTGTTTTGTTTTTCAAAGCAGAAAATTCTGGCCAATATTTCCTTGCAGTAAATCCCGCATACTTGCCGTTGAGCTTAATTTTTGAGGTCTGTGTGTTGTTCTTGAGTTGTAAGGCACACTAAGGGTTGCTCTGGATTGGAGCTATGAGCTTCAGTCCTCCCACATTTCTAGTTTTCATCATCTGCAGGTGTCAACCTGCCAGTCAGGTGAATACCTAAATTACTTAATTGCTGCAGAACAACATGGCTCAATAACACAAGTAATATTTTTGCTTAAGGCAGGAGCAGCAAGTAATGTAATTGCTGCATATGATGATGTCCCTCATACATCAAACTTATCCTTCTCATCATGACCTAGTGTTAGGTCACAACCCACAATTTATGCGCCCCTGCTGAAGAACATGTTTTTGTTTTTTTCGTTCAGAGTTGTGTTGTGGAAATTGGACTTGTGATTAGTTGTTGCAGCTTTGAATACTGGGTTGAACCTTTGAGCACGGTTACCTGAAATGATTCACTTGTGCAAATATGGAGGTGTACAGACCACCATTGCACCACCATTATAAACCAACCATATGCGAGTTTCCCTTTTCCCTGTGAGGTGAATTAAAATACGTAATGGTAAGTGAAGCAATGTAAGGAGGTGCTGTGCTTTCTCACAGATCTCGTCTCTCGCTCGCTCTCTCTCTCCCTCCAGGGGTGTGGAACTTCTTCCAGAGGACACTGCTGAAGCGCTACGCCAATGAGAGGAATGGGGTCAACGTTGTTAGTGGCCCCATATTCGATTATGACTATGATGGCCTCCGGGACACGGCGGAGAAGATGGAACAGTAAGGATGACTAAATGCAGGCATTTACATTCACTGTTTAGGTCTCATAATTCAAATGCAGATATGAGGCCTGACCTTTATATTGGCTTTAGTAAATTTTATGGAAACCTTAATGGGCTCAATTAGCGAAATCTCCTTGCTTTCACCCCAGTTATAAATATGCATACAACAAATTATGAAGGATTTGCCCCAAAGGCAAAGGTACAATGTGTTGATATCCAGGAGTTATGCTAACACTGTTACCAAATTACATAAATAACTAATTCTGAATAGATTCCACAAGTGCTTTGCACGTAAGATCCGGTAGTAAACCTGTTCCTGAGCGCCAAATTTTCAGTCAAGGATATGTGCTTGATTTAGTACCACCAAGTGACAGATTGCAGTGCAGAAGTGTTGACTCCATAGCTTGAATGCCGTAGATGGTTTGTATGTATACTGTGTAAATATGGATGGATAAATATGAACCTTTTATCATCCATCTAACATACTTCTTTCATAAAAGAATATAGCCAAATAATGTATGTAAAATATTTGATTAAAAAAGAGCCTCCACATATTTGTTATTTGTACATGTATAAAATATGTACCCTTTTCACTTTACAGTGGAGGCATAGGTTGTGGTCATTAATGGAAGCAAATGCAGACTTCACACATCAGGAAAAGTCCATGCACTGATCTGATCAGATCTGTGTGACTGTGGATCTGGCCAGGCCTGTCTGACCATGTGTTCCTGTGGTTTCAGGCACCTGAGTGGCCCTGTGGCAGTGCCCACTCATTACTATAGCGTGGTCACCAGCTGCCTGGACTACACACAGGACGTGGACGCCTGTGACGGCCCACTCAGCGTCTTCTCCTTCATCCTACCACACCGGCCAGACAACGATGAGAGTTGCAACGTGAGTCTGCTCTGGGCACCTGCCCTGCCCTGCATAACTCAGCGCTTTTACCTTAGCGTGATCCTCAGCGTGTTCGATATAACACTCACCACATAACACAGCACTAACAGATGGAGCTTAACACAGCATTATGACATAGCACAGAGTACAGCTGCACTACAACATAGCACCACCAGAGGGAGCAGTTGCACCATAAACACAGCACTACTACTTAATGCAGTCTCACTATACCTGAGTACTACCATAAAACATGAGAAGGAGAACATACGCTCCTTTTATTTCATAGTACTTTTGCTCCAGCAGTGAATTTAGCCCTCAGTGAATGCGATCCATGTCACTGAAGTGTGGCTTTGATCACAGAGTGCTTTTTTGTCACACTGATCATCACATAGGATTACCAGGCATAGCATCTTTAGAGTATATCGCCCTAGAGAGTATGAAAATCCCTGTTTTTATTGCTTTTATTGTTAAAATTAAATTCTCAAAATGATGCCTCTTAAATTTAATCTCATCTTTACTGGATGACTTCCTCTGTGATAGAGCTCCCCACTCTCTGAGAACACTAACATACTAATGAACACTAACATGCTAACACTGTGAGTATCAAGCTAGGTCCTACTCCACAGGTAGGTTGGTGTACTTCAGTTATTTGCTAAGTTCTGTATCTGTGCTTTCCATGGTGACATAAGCCCTATTTCTCTGAGTCTCAGTCATACTGTCCTTACACCATGTCATGCCACCCACCCCAAGTACACTGGGCATGGTGATATCATTGTCTGCCTAGTCCTTTGCCAAACCATGGCAGTTGGGCAGGATATTTCTACATTTTTACAGATATCTGCTGTAAACCTTTTCAGTCTGTGTACATGTATTTTAATGACTCATTTAATATTGAAATTGAACTACTGTTTCATCACAATATTTAAGCCATTTTGATTATGTTTAGTTTGTTGGTTTGTCAATCAACTAAAGACAGCTAGCTACAAAAGTGCAATGTTTAGTCACCTTTTAGCACATGGTATTACCAAGAGGACCTGATTTCTCCCTTTTTTGAAAGAGAAGTTGGAAGTGAATTTGATATCAATAAAGCATTATGAACCTGTGGCCCCATTGCATTCTGGGTGTTGTGCAGAGCTCTGAGGATGAGTCCGCCTGGGTGGAGGAGCTGATGAAGATGCACACGGCTCGAGTGCGGGACATCGAGATTCTCACTGGCCTGGACTTCTACCGCCAAACCAACAGGAATTACACAGAGATCCTGTCCTTAAAGACCTACTTGCACACGTACGAGGAGGACGTCTAAAACTGCTGGCTCGCTCTCTCTCTTTTTCTCCCTGGTGCATTTCTGTTACCTAGCTGTATATTTGTTTTTTTAAATAGAATTTTACATATTTGTATTTCTTAAAAGTTTTAATGCCAGTAAGTATTCTAATCCTGTGTAATCATACTGCCTTTTTGTTTTGAAATAACAAGACCATTTGTAACGACTGTCATTTTTTAAAATTGGGGTGTTGTGTGTGTGACAGGGAGTGTTGGAAAAATCACTGGAAGCTTCAATACGATCCACTGTAATGCAAGTACTGTTACTCTGAATGCTGTACTGTACGCGATAATGGACCTGTATCAATGACTTTTACCATGTACTACCCGTTTGACTTATTTAGGACTTATTCAGACACATAACATAACGAAAAAAAAACCCAAAAACATTTGTACTGAACTTGGTGGCAATACCTGCACTTCTGTCAGTTTCTTTTCCATTCAGAATGGATGAATTTACACTTGACAGTGCTTGCTTTTAGTAAAGTCTTAATGCTTCAGATGTTTTTAAGGATGTTTTACTTTTGTTGCTGTGGGCAGTCAAGCACAAGCCTGTCTGTCTATGCATGATTTTAAAAAAGTTGCTCATTTTTATCTGTAGTGTTACATAGGTCATAGCAACTTAAATGGCACCTGGGGATCTTCACTGAAACATTCTCAGTTGTCTATCTTACACTTAACACGTGTATTTAATTTTTTTTTTTTCTCTTTGTTTCTGTAAAAATTCAGTGAGTACTTGAAATTAACCCCAGAGAAAGTGTTTAGTTGGATGACCCAAGCACACACCAACATCAGTGGTCCCAGAGCACTTGGTGTGACCTGACACTTGTAACTGCATGTATATTCTCATCAATACATCCTAGGTGCCATTTAAGAGGAGTACTCCACAAAGACTGCTGCTTTTTTATTTATTTTCACACTGTACATGGTACTATTGCTTTATTGGATCAACTGTGGGCATGTTTCTAAGCATAAGTTGAACAACACCAACATGAGATTCTGCTTATGGCT
Source organism: Megalops cyprinoides (assembly GCF_013368585.1). NCBI lineage: Eukaryota > Metazoa > Chordata > Actinopteri > Elopiformes > Megalopidae > Megalops > Megalops cyprinoides. Next base: position 14,622,537 of record NC_050603.1, read on the forward strand.
AAACTCTCAGTAAAAATTTTCAAGCTGAAATTGTTGCATTCTGAATTGTACTTGTCAAGTATAAAATCCTCAAGGAGTTACTGGTAACATGCTAATAGCAGGCTTACCTAGTGATGGTGGAGTTTCATGAACACTGTAGTTGGGTGGAGCTTGTGCTGTTAATCACTGAGTGGGGTGAACCAATCAAGAGACACTTCTATCCACAGCAAAACACTGATTGGTTCACTTTGCCATGTCTTTGAAAGCATAGGGTGGAACCACCCATGTTGGCATTTATGCAGCCTCACTCACATCACTTTTTCACCTATAAGTATGCATTTTACCTGGGACAGGTTTCACACAGGTCGCAACATTGACATTACTCATCTTTAAATATAAACAAGTCAAGTTTCTTTCCTTAAATGATTATGAGAATAACCAAGGAACTGCATGTTTGATAGAGCTGTGTGTATCTGTGTCTTAGGTTGCAATATACTTGTTATGCAAGAGAGGTTGGGGAGGAAGTAGTATCAGTGGTTTCTGGTAAGAGTGCTCACTGTCAGTTAATTATTAGATTCAATGTTGATTCAAATAGGTTTACCACAAACCCATAATACTGATTTTGTTTGACCCTTTCCTGTCTTATTTAGAGCCATGGAATTGTATCACAATAAACAGAATTTTTACTCAGTTGAATTGTGTCTTTTGATGTTGAGGAATTTGAAGATTGGGTCTTTTCCCATCTCAGCAGGCTGATTGATGCTTGATGCAGTATGCTTAGAAATTCCACCCTGCTGCGAAGCATATGTATTGCATCAGTACTTTTTATGTATGCATGACTCTAGTGCGTAGGTTCATATTTATGATTTACTCAACAGAGGCTGCAGATAAAATATTATTACCTTTATGTTAACAGTGGTAATATTTTCCAGATAATTAAGGCAAACTAAAATATTTTATGGTGCCATGTTGCACTGATATCATTGCTGATATCATTGACATCAAACATGAATGGCAATTAATATTCTCTATATGTGGGTGTGGAAATCAAAATTGCAGGTATGTTCATATGTGTTTATTGCATAGTCTGTAAAGAACTTTGACACACAGTGCAACACTTTAGCATTTCATGTGGGAGAAGAGAATATGATGCAGAAATCTATTCAGTATTTGCTTGAATGATAAGACATTTTCCCTCACAAGATTTTTGAAATTAAATGTTTTTGAATATCATACAATGTTATTTTGGCATGCAGGAAATTAGGAAAACTAAGTGTTCATGGTTCTCTGCACCAGAGCAGTGTTTTGCTACTTCCAGTACAGTTCCAAAGTGTTCATTTTCAATTGCCATTTTCGGTCTCTTTGACCATTCAATTTCCCAGAGATCTCTGCCATTCAGTTAGTGTAATAACCTGTGTGGCAATCACCTCTGTTAATTTACCCTTGAAAACGGTTTTTCCTTTCACCTTCAAATGTTAAAGTTGTCAGGTAGGTCATATGTCTATGAGATCAAAAACACGAGGACTCTCTCACAATGAATTGCATTTCTGTGACCTGTTGACTTGGATCAGTTGTGTTCCATAGGTCACTTCAGCGGTTTCCTTGTGTCTGCTTTGCTTGAAGGTTCCTGTGTGTTACGCTCTACAGAAGTAGAAGGCAGTAAAGTCAGCATACAGATATGGGGTTTGGCAAAGATCTCGTGCACAAGAAGAAGATTATAATTGTGAGTATTGACATACTCTAAAATGCTTGTCGTACCATGACAGTTTAATTTGATGTGTAATATTTGGCTGCAGAAAAGTAAAGAGTGCTTTTTGTGATCGCTTGTAGGTGTGCTACATAATCTCATCAATGTTGCTGCTGAACTTCTTTCTCAAACACATTTTCTGAGCTGACTAACACAAACTGCAACAAATGACACTGTGCCTCCATGTTACAGCTTTACTGCCATGTACAACAGCAATCTCTCTGAACTTCACAAAATGTGGTTTAACCTCACAAAAGTGAGATTTTACCACATTTTACATGCATAATTCAACCATCTTCAATTATGTCATAAAATGTATAAAATTTTTAAAATGTATAAAATATTTACATCTGGAAGATGTGAACCCATTGCAGACTGCAGCATTCCTTAAAAAGTGTGTTAGCACTGTCTTGTATTAGGCTTAAGCCTCTCCATAATATTTTTAACAAAATGCATATAGAAATATTTAGAGGGCATACTTAATTGAATGATTACTGCGGATCATTGCTGCAGTTGAGTGAGAGGTCATATCGTCAGTTTGCACTTCTTGAATTGGTTGTTCCACTAGTATTGCAGCAATGTCAGTATGCTGAAAGTTACGTGATGAATATATGAATGAAGTTGTTCAGAGGGCCGTGTGTGTGTGTGTGTGTGTGTGTGTGTGTGTGTGTGTTGAAAAATGAAATGAATCTGAATGAATTTGATTACCTCCGTTTGCATAAGATTATGTAAAAATGATATCTATGTCCACATTTGTGTGAATATGTATAAAATAATCAGTGTGTTGAAATATGACATGAATCTGATTACATCCATATGTATGTTATGTAAACATGATATCTGAATCTGTGGTCCTGTGCATGTGTGTGTTTTTGCAGATCGGTGTGTTGGCAGTGTCCGTGGTCACCATCATCTTGGGGCTGGGGCTGGGGCTCGGGTTGCAGCTGGAGGACTGTCGTAATAAAGGTAATCTTACCTGGAGTCGCTGCATCTGAGGATCCTCCAGAGTTCAGCACAAAGTTTACCCCTCTGACACCATGCAACCACTAGAAAGGACAGGGCCAATTAGATCAAAGTATGCGCCATAAAACATTATCACGACTAGAAATCACTTTCCTTCTATGGCTGTACTGCAGAGGATCACCTCTGGGTTGCCATATTTGGGTCTGTCCAATAGTTCTTCTGCCTCTTCCTCTCTCTGTGTTCCCAGGCCTTCCCACCTCCTGCAGGAACCGTTGCAACGAGCCCTTTGACAATGAGTCACCGGGGTGCCGCTGTGACTCCCTCTGCAGCAACAATAACAACTGCTGCTACGACTTCCAGGACATCTGCCTCCAACCAGGTGAGCCATTTTCATTAGAGATTCATCAGAAATTACAGTTTTGTCACGTACAGGGTTACGACATTCCGTGAAAGTGTTTTAATTATAGTCACAGACAAGTCATGAAGAAGTCATTGTAGACAAGTAGAGAAGGCCTATGGTCCAAATATATTTTTTACAGTGTTTGGAAAACATCCATTTATCTCGCTTACTTACTATGTTACTATGATTTACTAGGTATAGGTTATGTATAGCCTTTAGGTCTGGACATTAGGGACATGATTGTGATATTGTAATATTGCTAACAAACCAGCTAGCTTACTGGCTTGTAAATCAAGTTAAGCATCAAAAGTCATTAGTAATTGGTTTTCCCAGTCTCCGGATGCAATCACAAAATACAGTAAAAATAGTGCATCTCAGCTTCCTCACCCAATTCTAACTGTGGAGTAGTGCAGATTCACAGCAGTTTGACAGTGCAATACAAAAATCTTTAAGTACCTCACATTTATCTATTTATCCTTAAAACATAATGGAAAAGTCATGTAAAATATGGCAGGAAAAACTCCTCCACCCGCCACTCACAAGACCGGTGTTTGAAAATGCAGACATGCCCTTGCTTGCCACAATATAAATATAATCTGTCTGGTGACGTCCTTAACACACCAAGGCTTTCATGTTGCTGCGGCAGTAACATTTTCATCTGATTTTCTTGTAATACAACATTTGCCGGCAGCTTCCACTAATATTGGCACTCTTGGAGTTACTCACTGTTGATTCAATGCTGGTAATGACCACTAAAAGCTAGAATTTCGCCCCGGCCTCCACAGTTCACCAGTGGGACTGCACTAAACTGAGGTGAGGAGAGCAGAGAATTCCTGGCAGTAAGTGTCACTGCTCAGATGACTGCCTGGCCTCTGGGGACTGCTGCACCAACTTCCGAAGCGTCTGCCAAGGTAATTGGACTGTCATGGAATGAAAACACTGTCCCTTTTCCCCCACATACTGAGTGTTGATTCAGACATCATGTTCCATTCGGTACACCCTTCTGTCATTAGATACTGTAATTGCTGCAGATTCTGCTGACTTTGTTGTACATTTCTTCAGAATACAGATTTGAAGGATAAAAAATCTTTTACTTTGTTTTTCTCAGGTGAAACAGAGTGGGTGGATGATATCTGTGAGGAGATGACAGCTGCTAAATGTCCAACAAGGTACAAGGATGTGTGTGGGTGTTTGCAGTCAGACATGCTAGCTGGCCATAGTTTGGAACTACTAAATCCTCAGCCCTAGGGATCTAAAGATACTTACATTTACATTTATTCATTTAGCAGACGCTTTTATCCAAAGCAACTTACATAGGTTACAGTTCTTTACAATGTTATCCATTTATACAGCTGGATATTTACTGAGGCAATTGTAGGTTAAGTACCTTGCCCAAGGGTACAGCAGCAGTGTCCCAGCGGGGATTGAACCGGCAACCTCTCGGTTACGAGTCCTGCTCTTTAACCACTATGCTACACTGCCGCCCGATAGTTGAGGTTGACCCAACATGAAGGCTGGCTGGCACTTCAGTGTTACCAATGCACAGGAGTGCGAAAAAAACGTGTGCTTGTGTGTGCATGAAAGTCACATAGGGAACACATTACAAATGTGTCCAATGACTACAAAGTCCACTGCCAGTGCTTGTCATGTCTTACTGGTACCTTTGACTGTTCGCTTTGATACCCAGCTTTTCAAGGCAGCCGCTGCTGCTGATCTCTCTGGATGGCTTCAGAGCAGAGTATCTGACAACCTGGAGCAAAATCATCCCAGTCATAGACAAACTAAGTAAGTAAGACATCACCGAAAATTTGAGATCTTAGACCCATTGTTTCATTGGAAGTGAGATATAAACATTTTAGGATTGTAACCAGTGACTGTGTGAGAGAAGTGATACTATGAGAGGCGTGCTTTTGGTGTATTCAGATTTTTTTACTCCCGCAGAAAACTGTGGCACTCACAGTCCTTATATGCAAGCTGTGTTCCCCAGCAAGACCTTCCCCAACCATTACACCATGGTCACGGTGAGCTCTCCCCTCCCATAACCATTATACCATTGTCAAAGTGATGTGTTCGCGCAGTACAGTACTGACACAATCTTGCCACAATTAGATGCAGTTTGCCCTCAATGTAATGACATTAATAATTCTCATTAGTTCCTTTTCAGTTTGACCCAATGGCCTCTATGTCCTACTTCCGTTTGCCATCATGCTCCTTGTTGTTATTGCCATCGTGCTGCTTGTGTTTTTGTGTACTGTACATACCATAAATGAAATTACCATTAATGATCAGACTTGCTGCGTGATGATGTTGGACTTTCAGTGGTGTGGTTGTGTGCACCATGAATTTCAACGCATAAATAATCATTTGCTCAATGTGATTAAATGAAACATACAGAGTGAAAAAGAAGGCCCATTGCACACTGTTCATTATGCCTCCCCTCAGGGCTTGTATCCAGAGTCCCACGGGCTGGTTGACAACAACATGTATGATCCCATATTTGATGCATCATTCAGCCTGTCAAACAGTGAGAAATCCAATCCCAGGTGGTACCTGGGTCAACCTGTAAGTCTATGTTGAATCGAATTTAGCTGGAAGCAGTCTGGGGGAGGGTTTTTTTCTAAAGAACTGGGAGTTTCTGTGAAACAGCTGTCGGCAATACTTTTTAATTGGTTTGATTTAGGATTGTACTGTGGAAATAGTAATAGACAGAATAACTAACTAATAAATATCTCATTGGGTATGATTGACTGTACAGATCTGGCATACTGCTATGAACCAAGGACTAAGAGCAGGAACATTCTTCTGGCCTGGATCGGATGTCAAAATCAACGGAACGTTTCCAAATATATACGAAGAGTACAACAGGTACAAAACTTGATAAATGTTTTCAAATATTTTCAATATTTTCTAGTGGTTAAGAAGCAGGACTTGTGACTGAAAGACTGAAAGGTTGCGGGTTCGATTCCCTACTGGGGCACTGCTGTTCTACCCTTGGGCAAGGTACTTAACCCACAATTGCCTCAGTAAACATCCAGCTGTATAAATAGATAACATTGTGAAAACAATGTAACCTATGTAAATTGCTCTAGGTAAGAGCATCTGCTAAGTGACGTAATGTCTGTATATCTGTCGTATACTGTATTTTACAGTTATACGGATAATGCTAATATGTATATTAATGTTGCCTGTAAATTGTATGCTGGTGCTACAGTGTACATATATTCAAGAAAATGGTATGTTTCATCGGTGATCATGCTGTATGCTCTCTCATTGTAGAAAAGTGCCTTTTGAGGAGAGGGTGTTCAGAGTCCTACAGTGGCTCAGGTTACCCGAAGAAGAAAGGTAAAGACCTAGAGCAAAGACTTATCAATGTTTCTTTAAACTTAAACATGTGCAGCAGTGTTGCAGACTGCTTCAGAAGCTGCACTTATAACCAGTAGAATGCAGATTCAACACCCAGGGGCACTACTCCTGTACGCTGGAGTGTGGTACCTGACCTTCGTTGTTAACTCTCCAGATATTTGAGAGAATAATATGTTAATCACTCAGGACAAGAGTGTCTGCTGAGTAAAGCTTTTTCCAGTTCTAAAAGACTCTAATTGATACACATTGTCCTGTTATTTTGTAACAGGCCACATTTCTTTACTTTGTACCTGGAGGAGCCAGATTCATCTGGACACAACTTTGGACCTGTCAGTGGTGGGGTGAGGATGCTGTCGGCACATGCTTTCCCTCCGTCAGTTCGTACACACCATTCATGCAGTCATCATAGGTGACTTCCTCAGACTTACTGACAGATGAAGTCTAACACTAATCTGCATGCAGCACAGTTAAAACTCTGACTTTGTCAAACTGCATAGAGACCTCTGGAACTGAAATCATGACTGTACCACACCACTCTGAAAGGAAAGAAAGCTCTGATTAGATCATTTGTTCTATTAACATCCAGGCACAATGAATACACTGGTTGTTTCAGGCTGTTTCAAGAATAACCCCTGATAAACACCCCACTTGGGGTGGAAATATAAGAAATACGTTTTCTCAATGAAAGGATGTCCAGATGCATAACATTTAATTAATTTCATCTCATAATTACCAAAATGCAGACCCTTTGATGTTCATAAAACAGAGGCCTAATATTACCAGCTGTTAAATCTTGGGGGAAACCTAATGCTAAAAACAAAGTCCTGTCAGGAATGCTTTATAAATTTCCTTTTAAAAAAGTGTTCTCATTGACAATTGTTGAAATGTTTCCCAGCTAATTGAGGCCATCCAGGGAGTTGACAGAATCGTTGGTCAGCTGATGAACGGTCTGAAACAGCTGGGCCTTCATACATGTGTCAACATCATAATTGTTGCTGATCACGGTAAGAACAAAACAACAAAGAACAGAACAAAAAAATAAAAAACATGCCAAAGAGAGGAAGAATGCAACCAAAAAAATTATTTTTGCAAGGGTTCATTCAAAGGCCTTTTTAATCAAATCATTTTGGAAGACAAAGTGAAAGAATTATGGCTGGAAGATTTTTTGCCAGAAAAAACTAGTGACTAGTAAACTTAGTGAGGCAAAGAAATGTTTGTAGCTGGGGAAGGTCTATGTGTTTGCCATTCCTCATGTTGTATGATGAAAAATGGAATAAAACCATGCTGAAATGAACAGTACAGACACATAATGAAGCAAACTACAGTTGGCCTACAGATGCCCTGACATCCCCTGTCTGTGACTGCAGGTATGGAGGCCACAAGCTGTGAGCGAATGGAGATCCTCGAGGACCTGGTGGGCGAAACAGGTCACCTTTACGTGACAGAGGGGGCATTTGGAAGAATTAGGTCAAAGGACAAACAGCAAACCTGTGAGTAGAGACCAGAGGAAAAAGAAATACACTGCAGTGTAGATGTTGACACACTGACAACACAGTGTTCCAAACATTTGTTTATAACTGGCTTCTCATAAAATTAAAATTAAAAATACTGAAAGGCTAAAGAACAAGATTTGTTACCACATACTAAATATTTAAAAGATTTCTATCACAAAAATATCTGGCAAGTTATGTGTCCAATCCATTTTGCAACAATTTCTGTTTGGGTTCTATTGTGGATAGTATGTGATTAATTCTTATCTACACCCACTGGTTCCTTTGGCAGTGGACTCAGCGGGACTTGTGGCTAATATGACTGTAAGTTAAAAGCAAAGACCGAATACCATATTCACAAATAATGAATAAAGTAGTTGAAGGGCATTTAGTGATTCTATTATACTAGATTCACTAAAAGGAATTACCCAAGTCTACTTTTGCTTTACTTGTAAATTGGAAAAATAAAACCACCATCTTGTTTGAAAAGCTTGAGGTTCCACTCTTTTAAATAATTAAATAATTGATTATACTAATTGAAAGGTTTTTATCACTATGAGACATTATGAGCAAAGTTCTCTTTAGAAATCCAAAAGATTTACATAAGGTGTAATATGTCTAATAAGTATAAGAATAGTTATTATATTAGTAATTTAAATTATACTTAAATAATGTTAAATGAACCTCTCCTTCTCTAATCAAGCTGTCTATTCTGAGGTGACTCAGTCAGAATGAGGCCACAAATCAGTTTAAAGCTATGAATAACTTTAGCCTCAACCACCAACAAATGACCTTCACCAATCAATCTCGGTGGTAAAATTGCATTGCCAGTGTCTGTGTTATTCCTCTAGTGTAAGAAAACAGATCAGAAGGTGAAGCCATTCTTGAAGTCACACCTGCCCAAACGTTTTCACTATGCCAACAGCAGACGCATCGAGGATGTCAACGTGCTTGTTGACCCAAAATGGTTGTTTGCGAGGTAAAGAACTGCATAGCTATTTCCCACGTAGCAGAAAAAGTGATAAAAATGGCATTTACTCATTTATACAGTCTAAATACAAACAAAACCTTGAAAACATTAGAGTTTAAACTGTCAAAAAGTTTCATTTCTGAATTTCATAGCATAGAGCACAGCCATGAAGACAGCCATTTGGAAAAAAGTTCAGTGCTTAACCATTGGCAAATTCATTTCACATGCAGACTCACTTTGATTTGTTAAGTGAAACCATTAAATCATTAATTATTAAAATAGGCCTGTGTTATTTTTTTAACATACCAGTTTATTACCTGAGTTATATCCCTTGTTTTCTAGCTACAAAGGATCCCTTACCTTCTGCGAGGGTGGTGCCCATGGTTACGATAATGATGTATACAGTATGCAGGTAAGCAGATGAGTAATGACTGGAAATGTGCAATTGTGGTTACAGCAAGAGTAAGTGAGACCAACCTCTCCCGTGTCTGTCTTTCACCAAGGCCATGTTCCTAAGCTATGGACCCAAGTTTCACAATAAAACTCGAGTCGATCCATTCTCAAATGTTGAACTCTACAACCTCATGTGCGGTGAGTTGCAGTAAACAACACTTCACTGACCTTCTTATCTGAATTTACACAACACACCTGTTTCTCTTTTTATCAAGCGCCATAAAAACGGAGAGGCTGTAAACACAGTATGAGTCAATGGAACTGCAGTAATTGAATGTGTAGGAAATGAGTAGTCGAGCTCATGTCAGTGTCTCAGTAGTTCCAAACAGACTGATAACACAAATGTACAAAAGACTGTAAATAAACTCTGAACAGTAAAAGAAGAGAAGTAAAAATTTACCTTTCATTCGAAAAAGAAAGATGTTTTACAGTGAAGCTGAACACTGACAACATGCTGGTCTCTCCCCAGATGTACTGGAGATATTTCCTGCTCCAAACAATGGCACCCATGGTAGTCTGAACCACCTACTGAGGGTGCCCTGGCACCACCCCACACTCCCCACTGAGCAGACACCGCCCGGGCAGTGCCCACTCCTGTCCCTCAATCCCTCTGACCCCCTGGGCTGCTTCTGCCTCGAACTGGTAACCTCCTCCACTTAATCTCACCTGCACTTCAGCCAAGCCTACCTTACATTTAAATCCTGCTTCACTTGCACTCCAATCCCACTCCACTTGAAGCCCACCTCACTTGTGCTTAAACCTCGCCTTTTAATCCACATGACAGTGCGCTGGGAAGCAACCTGGGAGGACATTTCAGAACTATGCCAGCGACATGCAATGCTTAAATGATCCATTAATGTGAATGGGTGTCTGTGATAGGTTCACATTAACAAAACTATCTGAAATTTCAGTGGTGATATTTACAACTTTGCTATTGCAGGTAGAAAGAGCATGAGAGCTGGGGTCAGGTCACCTGTGCACTATTCAAACAAGGAATAACAAGGATTACCCTCTGAAATTAAATGGGTGTACACTCCTTAGTGGTGTTGTCCTCACTAATACAGTGCGGTGATAGCTATGTGGTACACTGTTTTCCAGAGCATGACCCTCCTGCATGTTATTTATTTTTAATTTCAAATAAATGCGTAAGTTGCATAAGATAATATATGTTTTTCATTAAAATGAGCAAAAAGGCGAAAGTTGTTTCTTACCTCTTGTAAATATTTTTTTCTTCTCAGAATACAACCCAGTCAAATAATCGGCTGAATTTGACAGCAACAGAAGGTAAAGTCTATGTGTATTGTAATGCTGATATAGCTGATGGCAGCAGTTGTGGACATGATTGGGTGGGGGGGGGGCTGTTAAAGAACAAGGTGCTTTGCCTGAATTGCTGAATGTTGGTAAAAACAACACAATAACCCCATTTCAGTGTCTGCCAGTGAGAAGAAACACATGCCATTTGGGAGACCTCGCGTTCTGCAGTCGAGTGAAGATTACTGCCTTCTGCATCAGCAGGGTTTTGTGACTGCCTACAGCAAAAGATCTCTTATGCCAATGTGGAGCTCATTCACTTTGGACAAACCTGTGAGAATAATATTTAATTCAGTACCAAAATAAATTCATTCTCTCCATAAATCATGGTCAGTAGCTTTGTTTGTAAACATATGCCACCTTGTGGACATAGTGTATCATTGTCTATAAAAAGACTTGCGTGGACTACAGTATTTAATGTCTTGACAGTAGCAATCGTAATAGATGAGGTGATTTCAGCTCTAATCACTCATCATTTCTTTCCCACACCAACCTTGTGTGGTATCTCAGTAAAATCTTAAATGCTCATCGTAGGAAAATCTGAACTCCCTCCCTGCAGTCGTCCATGACTGTCTGCGGGCTGACGTCCGAATCCCAGCTGACAGCAGCCCTCGATGCGACCAGTACTCTGCCGCAGGCAACATCACTTATGGCTTCCTCTATCCGCCTAGTAGGTGACATCACACAGAGGTTGTGCTGCTGAAACTGTGGGACATATTCGTCTGTTCGGACCCACGCTGTAAGGCTGTTTTATCCGCGTTGTTATTTTCAGATCTCAACAGAACACTGGACGAGCAGTATGATGGATTGCTGATGAGCAATGTTGTACCCATGTATCCTGAGTTTAAGAGTAAGTGTGCGCCTCACCCGCTCCATAAATCATCGCCCTCTCCTCTGACATTTCTTAACGTCTCGTTAGGTAAATGCTGAGATTTACCCTGTGTAGGGGTGGCATTGTAGCATAGTGATAAGGTGCAGGGCTTGTAACCAAAAGGTTGCTGGTTTGATTCCCTGATGGGGCACTGCTGCTGTACCCTTGGGCAAGGTACTTAGACCACAATTGCCTCAGTAAATATCCAGCTGTATGAATGGTGACATGTGAAAATTATAACCTATGTAAGTTACTCTGGATAAGAGTGTCTGATACATGACAATAATATAGTGTAATGATGCATTGCTCATCTGGATTTCAGAATTATTTCCTGAAACCCTATGCTGGTGTTTTCTTTCAGGAATTTGGGATTACTTCCACGCTGTGCTGCTGAAGAAATATGCTATGCAGTACAATGGGATCAACGTGTTGTTGGGCCCAGTGTTCGATTACAACTACGATGGACTTAATGACAGCCCAGATCAAATTGGACAGTATGTTGGCTCGTCACTGTGTACTGCAGACAACACTATGGAGGCAGCCTTGTTTAAAATGATCTAAACTAATAGCATTTTTCACTTTCTCTGCACATGGCTTCCTGAAGGTTTCTTGCAGGTACTCGCATACCAATCCCTACGCATTACTTTGTGGTCCTCACCAGCTGTAAGAACACTTCACAGCTGGCGGATGGCTGCAGTGAAGAGATGCAGGCAGTCTCTTTTCTGATACCACACAGACAGGACAACTCAGAGACCTGCAATGTAAGCCAACAAACATCTGCTGTATCAGCTTAAGCTTTTCAGTTTGTCAAGGAAAGACCAATGTGTCAGCTCAGGACTGTACAATTTCCAGTTTTTACCCCATTTTAGCAACCTGAAACATGGCCGTAGCTGCTGTGTTCTTCAGTGATGCATGCACTGACATGAGGCATGGATAGAATGATTGAACTCATACTGTATGTGGGGCATTGCTGTAGTCACCTAATATGTATCATAAAATTTCCAGTTGTGTCTATGAGAAATAATTTACATGCTTTTCATTTATCAGCAATTACATCAGCTTCCAAGCATCACTATAACGTAATTTGAACATTTAAGTTCCACTGCCTCAGTTACTTTCCGTGTTTGAACATTGTGACCTACAGATGAAAACCTGTTGGATAATTAAAGTATAGTGGCTGCTGGGAGCCAGAGTAGAACGCTCCAACTATAGACGGCTGTATTCGGCATATAAAAGTGTTTGGTAGCATTACTTTCATTGAACCAGTTGATTTTCTGTAAAAATGTGTGATGTGCTAACTGTGTATCTCACCAGAGCCAAGATGCAGAGTCTCAGTGGGTGGAAGACCTTCTATGGTTCCACCAATCCAGAGTGAGAGATGTGGAGTGGATCTCCGGATTGGATTTCTACCAAGAGAGCAACCGACCACTCTCAGAACTTCTCCGTATCAAGACCCGCCCAACTGCTGCCATCCACAGAATGGGTTGAATTTACAAATTTCTATACTTATGTATTCAGTGCTGCAAAATCATAAAGCAAAATATCAAACTATGAAAATCATAAAGTGGTACTGATGGAAGATGAAAAGTTGAAAAAAGGATTATATCGTTTCTTTCAATATTTTGACAATTACATTTACATTTAATCATTTGGCAGATGCTTTTATCCAAAGTGACTTACAGATGAGGCAGAGTACAACACAGGCAATAAACCATAAAGGGAGTCAACAATATTACAAGGTACAAGCTAGCTGGTGTAGATACGAGTCCATTAAACCATTTTCATTTTTTACAGGAAAATAAATGTTAAGACATAAGAAATTACTTTAGATGGTAGTGGTTCAGGTGACCAGGTGACCGCGCCGCGGCAGAGTGCCTTCAGATGTTTCTTGAAGTTGGTGAGGGACTCGGCAGAATGGATAGAGTGTGGAAGTTCATTCCACCATCGGGGGACAATGGACAGTTCTGGATAGTGAAACATTAGGAAGATAGGAAATCTTTTTTTCATGTTTCCTTTTTGAATATGTTAAACATTTCAAAATAGTATTTTCTAAATAGTGTCAGTAATCAACTCTTCAGTCATCCCATAATGACTTAGTCATTCTCCTTGTGTAGGATTCCATGAAAATGCTACTGTCAAGACATACACACAGCCACAATAGTGCATGAGATTCAAAGACAGGTAGAAAATGTGGAGTTACATTTTAAAAATTTGTCAGTGTGAGATTTGAGCTTTGTGCATGTTAGTTAAATTGAACATCCTAAATTCTCTTCATGAATTAAGGTCATGTGTGTGTATGTGTGTGTGTGTGTGTGTGTGTGTGTGTGTGTGTGTGTGTGTGTGTGTGTGTGTGTGTGTGTGTGTGTGTTTTTGCAGTCTATGTATGTAAGTGTAAGTACATTTGCTTCTTTTTTTGGATGACATTACTATTTCAGCATGATATTGCAGGATCTCCAGACCAGCTGCAGTCCACCCTGTACAGTTTCTTTATAATACTTTTGACTCTTTATATTTTAGTGCCTTTTTTTAAAATCCATAAACAATATTTGTTTTAAAGGAAGTGCTGTGAGATCCAACAGGTTTTCACAACTGAGTGGACCTCTACAAGCTCCCAGTGAATTTTTTTCTATTGGATTTTTCTATTTCTTTTTGTCCACCAGATGGCCTCACCAAAGTTCGAGTTGAACTGTGTCAAAATAACAATCCAGTCTAATAGCACCCAACATATCATATGCTTATGAGATCACAAAACAGTTATATCCTGGCTTGGATATATTTTAGTAAGGTCAGCTTGCATTCCCTCCTACATCTGTGGCCTTGAAAACTACCCAGCTTTTAATGGTTACATAGTGGTTTACGTTCACCTGGAACATACTGTATTTTCTCATTGTTGCTTTGAATTGGGCTCAAGAAGATTTTCTACCAACATGCTTTTAGGTTATTCTGTGTTCATAATTGTCAGATCAAAGAATGTCTGGCATGTTTAAAATACTTTGACTTATTTATTCCTTAGTTATTTTCAGCTTATTAGCATTTAATTGTGGGGAAATGTGATGATCTTTAAATAATCATTTGTAACAAAATCTGTCAAATCATTACAAATCATTTTATTGGCAGCACATTACCATGGCTCAACTCCCTTTACATGGGAGATACAGTAGACCATTGTGGTGTTATTTCTCACTTCATCTGAGCTGAGATATCAGAAGTGAGCTTTTTTAGCATTGTTAATCAGCAAACAGATTTACAGAGAGGAGCTGTGGTATGTATAATTGAATGTGTGGATATTCAGCAAAACATTTTGTGGCCTCATCCTAGCTGGTCAGAGAGCTGCAAGTAATCAGGCCGCTCAGCTGAGTCCTGAGTAAAGCCCTGCAACCCGACCTGAACTTGGGGGGATCTCGTGAAACATGTTGAGTGTAGGCTGATCTGGGCCTATAGCATTAGGGTTCAGCTTGGGTTGGGCTCAGCTTTCTGGATGTCAAGTGTTGAATGTGCTGCTATCTAAAATCTTGGCTAAAATCACATTTTGAACGAATGACGTAAAAAGACAACCAAACATTTTCACTTGAATTAAGGAATGATTTATTTACTTACTTATTTAGGCAGGGAGAACTTTCTGCCATCTCTAGGCCACTGGGCAATTTACCTGTTCCTGTGGAGGGAAATAGCGACCAGCTGGGACCAATTGATCACAAATCAGATCCAGCATAAATAGGTCTCTGGCTGCACTTGTAGGAAAGGAAGGGGAGAGGAGAGGAGAGGAGAGGAGAGGAGAGGAGGGGAGGGGAGGGGAGGGGAGGGGAGGGGAGAGGAGAGGAGAGGAGAGGAGAGGAGAGGAGAGGAGAGGCAAAGCAAAGAGGACCGTGGTTTATGGTGAACATGTGGAATACCTGTGAAGTTATTGACAAGCCAAGTTAAGTATAGGATTTTCTGAGTCAGTAGCTTCCCTGAAATTTATGTTTTCTTTAAAGTCTGTGATACAATTATTTACTTTTGGATTTGGACTTTTATACTTTTTTCTGTTTTCTGTTTTCACTGTCTCAATGATTGCACTACTTGGCTTAACACATCCATCCACAACCTGGGTTGTGTTCCAATGTGTATACTGGAGTCAAGCTATCTTGTTAAAAACAGATACTTTCGGGTTCCTTCAATGCTTTGATGAGCTCCAAATAGCCATGAATTGACAACCATTCCCTGACTCAAATAAATGGCCTTGAAAACTGAACTTGTGGTGTGTGAATCATGAGAATCCCAAAGATGTTTGGACCCGTTTTGTTTGATCTTGGACCAGCTTGTGTAGCTTTAGGCAGCAGCTACAGTCTGCAAAATCATACCTGTGTATTTAGATTAAAAAATTATGGTTCTGGGCGCTTTGGGAACTCCCAATAAATAAAGGAAATAAATAATGAAATGTCAGATGCTTGGAAAGGGATGACTAAAGTTTCACTTTTACTTTTCAACAGGGCGTTGACAGGATGTTTGGGCTATTACTTGTTTTAACCCTCTACAATGAGACTTTTGTGAGGCACACACAGCTCTTTACTACATAAGAAATATAGCACATGTAAAATACAATGCTATAATGTAAGCCAAAAAGCCAAGCTGTTCTCAGTGGCAGAATGCAAAATAAT
Source organism: Megalops cyprinoides (assembly GCF_013368585.1). Taxonomy (NCBI): domain Eukaryota; kingdom Metazoa; phylum Chordata; class Actinopteri; order Elopiformes; family Megalopidae; genus Megalops; species Megalops cyprinoides. The sequence goes on from NC_050603.1 coordinate 14,638,721, forward strand.
CAAATAAACATGAGAATGTGACTGTTACATATACACTTTAGTAAAAGAAAGTTCAGTATTCTACATTTTGTGATTATATTCACTCATTATATTGGTTTCCTGCTCCCACTTTGATTGTTGATGCTGTGTGAAAACTTGCTTATATGAAGAAATGCTTCGCTCAACATCAAGAGAAATGACAACAAATGGCACCTATTGATTAGTCATTTGTGATAGTTTTTCAAAAAACAGTAAACAGTTTTTCAAATTTATCCCAGAGTTCATACAAAGATATTCCAAAATTTGTTTATAGTTGTAAATCCTGACAGTCTCATGAAATTATTGAGCTGTTTTATAAATTTGGCAATAAGTTTCAAGGATGTCATTGTAAGCCTTGATTAGGTAGCCTGATAGCCTGAAATCATAGTCATATTTTTAAAATGAAATTCTGAAATGAATCTGTGTGCTTGAATCACCGACTTTCCTGCTTCATTGATATTTTAAATGCAGTTGCAAACCAGATGTATTTATAATTATTCAAAGCATGAAAGCAGCATGAACATGAACTGGTGAACTAAATGGGGCCTTGTAGCATTATTAATAAACTTCAGAATTCTGCCAAACAGGTCTGATGATATGCCAGGAAATACATCACATACTGCATGCTGAAATCATTTTGTCCATATTTATGGTCTGCAAGCCTTTTGTACAAAAGTCATTTTTCTCCCGATTACCATGAATTGCTTGTTTGCTTTGTCTAAACCATCATGCCCGGCAGCTTCAACTTAGACATATGCAATCTGTAATGTAGTTTTTGCAGAAGGATATCTCTAAAGTCAGTCATATTCCAGTGATATTTTATAGTAAATTTGATAGAAAATAGTTTGTTGTAATTGATAATAGTAATAGCTGAAATGTAATGTTGTATATATGCTTAGCAGGAGCAGTTGGTGAGGTTTATATGGTATATTGAAGTACAGAAGTACAGAAGTATCCCTCTGTATCCCTCTGTTAAATAAAATATAGTATATGCATATAATATAATATAAACAACTGAACACCTGTTTTCAGTTAGCATTCTAATTATAGGAGTAGTTCATGTAGACATTAATTCTTCTTAAATGACACATGCACTAATTTAAATCATGCCTTATCACTCTCTTTCATGGAATATAATTACTGCAAACATTTCTGCTAATAATTCATATCCTGAGTTCTAGGAAAAACACAAACATGTGGTTGCTTTGGAGATTTTGTGATCACATATCATTTCCTATTGTAATGTCATATGACTTACTGCTTTCCTTGGAAATTTTAGAGGTTAATTAAGAAGCACTTTTCAAGGTATTTTTCATGGACTTGCTCATTACCGGTTGTTCATGTCTTATGTACCAAAAGCTTGAGAGAAATGACTGGTGAAAACAACAAACCAAAATAAGAAAACCAAGGAAGATTGCAAGATTCCTATGTGTAGGATATGCAAAGGTCACACTAGCTGTTACAACCCTTTCCATCCAACAGAGGTTCAGTCATCCACAAAAACTGTGAGGCTGGTCCACTATGTCCAGGTGTCTCTCTCATTAATTGTACTGTTATTAAATGTGATGCTGTTAGTGAGTGATGTAGCACTTGGAGTTTGAATTGGTTTTCATTTCCAAGTTACCGGAAAATCATGATCTTCACTGAACAGATTGTAGATTGAGTATTTTTTTTTTTCAATAACATTTTAAAAAGGAGTATGTTTTTAATATTGTCTGGCTGCTAGGTAGCAAGATCATGACATTTTAATCTAACACAAAACACAGACCCCAGTAACCTAACACCTGCGAGCCAAGTCATGTGTTAAACGCAATATAGTGAATTTGCTTAAGAGACAATGTGTTGCTCATGGCCCAGAGCCATCAGTGGGTAAATATTCCTGTTCATTTATGTATAGATCTGTTATGCCAATAGCTCGACAATTTGGCTGCTTGTCTGCACCTTGACCGTTTCACCACAAACAGAGACTCAGACTGATCAAGAGCATAATAAACCTTGTGTTGTATGCAAATTAGCAGGTGCGTGTGCATCTGGCTCATTTTATTACCCTGCTGTTCAAAACAGTCTCACTTTCAATATCTTCACTTGTTTTGAACGATACAATTCGTCAGAAGAAAAGGGTACTTTATTCTTCATTTGGGTCGTATGACAGCTTTGGTCCCTTTGACAGTTATATCCTGATACTTATTACCATTCCCAGATTTTGTTCCACAATTCTCTACCTTCTCTCATCACATTTCTACTGTTCCCTGTGTCCTTCCCACAGGATAATGGTGGCCCCAAACCAGCATTAACTGGGCTCCATTATAATTATTACAACTGAAAAAAAATCAATAAAAACAAAGGATGTTGTTCTTTCATACTTTTTTATTATTCTATCTATTGTTGATCTCCTGGCTTTTCCCATGTTTCCTTATGAAACCACTATCTTCAGAATAATCTGTGCTCTAAAGAATAAACCTGTGCTCTAAAGTGCCTGGCAGGAAGTGAAATATTTGCTGGAGGGGCATCATTCTACAGTGCTGTGCAAAGGTTTTTGCCCCCTTACTGATTTTTTACCTTTTTGCACCTTTGTCCCACTTAACCTTCTCAGATCATCAAACAAATTAAAACATTACACAAAGATAACCCAAGTATTAAAAAAATGCAGTTGTCCTGTTGTGATTTTATTTGTTAAGTGAAAAATCCTATCCAAACCTACATGATCCTCTGTGAAAAAGTAATTGCCCCCTTGTTAAAAGGTGAGGTAATTGTGATAAATCCTATTATTGGGGAATGCTGAGTTCAATTTCATGGCCACACCTAGGCCTGATTGCTGCCAGACATTTCCAATCAGGAGACCACTAACATAAAACCTGTCTGACAAGGTGAGGTAGGCCATACTGAACACACATCATCATGCCGCGTTCCAGTGAGCTTCAAGAGCAAACAAGAAAGAAGATTATAGAGATGTCTCGGTCTGGGAAAGGATACAAAGCCATTGGTAAATGTTTGGGACTCCAGCGGAGCACTGTGAGAGCTATTATCCATAAATGGAGAAGGCATGGCACAGTGGTGACCCTTCCCAGGAGTGGCCGACCTAGCAAAATTACTCCAAGAGCACGGCGCAGACTAGCTGCAGAAGTCCAAAAGGATCCAAGAACCACGTCTAAACAACTGCAAGACTCACTTGCCACAGTTAATGTCAATGTTCATGACTCCACCATCAGAAAGACACTAGGCAAAAATGGCATCCATGGAAGAGTTCCGAGGCGAAAGCCACTGTTGACCAAAAAGAATATCAAGGCCCGACTCACTTTTGCCAAGAAGCATCTTGATCATCCCCAAAGCTTTTGGGAAAATGTCCTCTGGACTGACAAAACTAAAGTTGAACTTTTTGGGAGAAATGCATCCCGTTACATCTGGCGCAAAAAGAACACTGCATTTGATAAAAAGAACATTGTGCCAACAGTGAAATATGGTGGTGGAAGTGTGATGATCTGGGCTTTCTTTGATGCTTCAGGACCTGGGTGACTTGCCATTATCGATGGAACCATGAATTCTGCTCATTACCAAGAAATCCTGCCAAAGAATGTTCGGCCATCAGTTTGAGACCTCAAGCTAAAGCGCACCTGGGTTCTGCAGCAAGACAATGATCCGAAGCACACCAGCAAGTCCACTTCTGAATGGCTAAAAAAGAACAAAATGAGGGTTTTGGAGTGGCCTAGTCAAAGTCCCGACCTGAACCCTTTTGAGATGCTGTGGCATGACCTTAAAAAGGCTGTTCATGCCCGAAAAACATCCAATCTGGTTGATCTTAAACAATTTTGCACAGAAGAGTGGGCCAAAATCCCATCACAGCGATGTGAAAGACTCATCACCTCTTATCGCAAACGCTTGACTGCAGTTATTGCTGCAAAAGGCGGTTCAACCAGCTATTAGGTTTAGGGGGGCAATTACTTATTCACATGGGCCTATGTAGGTTCAGATGTTTTTTTTTCCCTTAATAAATGACATTGGCACTGAACTGCATTTTGTGTTTACTTGTGTTTTATCTTTGTATAATATTCAGGTTTGCTTGATCTGAAATGGATGAGCGTGACAAACGTGCAAGAAATGTCAGAAATTGGTCAGGGGGCAAATACTTTTGCACAGCACTGTAGGTCAGAGACACTTTACTATAATTCTAAAATGTGGAAAATAGAAGAATAACTGGTACTGTATGTCTCTGTGGTACTGACAGCAGTGATAGGAACTGATTCACTAACCTCCACATCTGCAGCATCATTCCTGCCTCAGCCTACAAAAATCTCCTGGTCCACAGGACTGTGACAGCTTTTGTGTCTGACAAAAATTGACTACACTTACCTATACTACTGTCTCAGCTGTCCTTAATATCAGTACAAGGCCTCAATATCTCTGCCTTACCAGGTTACAGAAGAACACAAATAGTACACAACACACAAACTCACGTTGATTGTATTCATCAACATTCAGAAAAGTGTTTCTCAGTAACATTTATAGGTAAAACACCAGCATGTTTTGTACACCCTGATGAAGACTTCATTTTTTTTTAAATGATGGAGAATGTGAGCTACACGCATGTAAGGAAATAAATAAGTACCACACTACACAAGCTTGCATCTTAACGATCCAAGCTGGAATTTATGTGCATTTACATTTATGTAATTTAAAACAACTGTGTGCTTCACATGCTTCACAATTTTGCCCTAGTGGACGCAATGATGCTGTATTACTATAGTATATAAATCAACCATTGAGACATCAGACCATAAGCTAAGATAACACCTGAACCAGCTAGCAAACCGTCAAAGAGAGAAAAAAGCTACAGCTGGAAATGCCATTTTTGGGCTGGGCAAAGTAGCTTCCCTTTTCCCTAACTGTAAGTTTAGAATGGAAACGAACGTGCTCAAACGGTCTTGACTTAATGTGACGACTGGATGTTCGTAATATGAGACCACGGTCAACAATGAAATTATACGTGGTGAGTAAAATTTGGCGAATTAAGATACCACTGGGTATCAGCAGGGACAGATTTTCTTTTATTCTGTCAAAATTCATTGATCGCATCATTCATTACATGCATGAAATAATCAGGTCGCGTTTTCTGTGTCATAAAACGACCGTACAGATAGTGTGGCTATAGCCTACGCTTCATTTGAAGTAGACATAATTTTAAGTCCGCTATATTCTGTTCCTATTGTATATTTCTTGAAAAACACATCCCATAACTGATATCTATTCATTTTTGTCGTAAGCAAAAATGATTTATCGCTACATTACGTGCGTTATCGTCAGTGACTGAAATGTATAATAAAATAATTTTGACTAACTTTAAAATAACTAAAACATGGTTTTGTCTGTTTAGTTTAGTCTTTACGATATGTGCATTTTATTTGAGGTAACGTATACGTTGCAATTCTTTAGTAAACCTGTGTGCCTGCATTCGTGCGTGCGCGATGGAGGGACGAGGGGTGTTCACTGTAAAATGGACTTGTTTACTGCTGAAACAAAGAGAAATGTTTTGGTCTCACTCCCATTCCATTGCAAATAGAGAAGTTATGTAAATGCCATAATGAAGCGTAATCCGTAATCGAGGAGATTATTTCACCCGTTGCACCACTTGCAAGGCACGTCTTGCCTGAAGAATATTCGAATGTACAGTAGTGAATTACTTACTTAAGGCGAGTTTACAGTTCACTCTGGAAGACGTTCAGCTGGAACAGCCTGAATTCTTTGACATATTTTCATTCATCTTTTCGTTCCCATACCACACCAAAATGAATAGGATCAAAGAGTGTGGAAACCATACTAAAATGAATAATACTGAAGCTAATAAGCATGTATAATTATCACATAGGCATTTGTGTTGTATATGAAACATAAAAAGTGACAAGCTTTGGATCAATCCGTCAAAGATGACCAAAGTTTGATGAAAAGGCGTTACAATGATCGACTGGGTCAGCGACTGTCTGCCTCCATCCGTTGTGTCGTTCGTTCTCCATGCAGTCATTCAACACGTCAAAACAAGTAGTTAGCCTGATGTTTTGCATGCTGTGTCTTTGTTGTAATTTGCATGTTAACTGTGAGTCTTATTGTATTATTGAACATACATTTTAATGTGCGCATTTTATTTCACGACGTTTTTAGAGTTAAACTTTTAGTTTCTTATACAGTACATGTAACTTTTCTGCATTATTATTATTATTATTATTATTATTATTGTTGTTGTTTTTCATGTTTTTCCTGTTGTATAGGAACTTGTTCCAGTTTTTAAAGTGGTTGGAGATTGGAAATCATAACTGTGTATAACCAACATTGCTTTTGAAAACTCATATGTTCATATGAACAAGATGATATGAAAACAAGGACAATAGTATAACTTCCTCAATTACTTTAAATTACTTGCCCTGAGGGGTAGACAAGGACTGGTGTTCTTTTGTTGTAATACTGTACACTGAACATATTCCTCTCCAAAAACGTCAGCTAAAGGTACTGCCATGAATTATCTCTTTGAATAAAAAGAGGAACTTTGCCCTCCGTAGGTGTGCATGCATCAACTATTTCAATGGCTGAAATGAATTCACTGTTAGCAAGGAAACACATAATTATCGGATGGGTCACAGATACCAGAGCATCAACATTTCATTACAACATATAATTCATTTGACAAGAATCTGATCTAATGCCTTACCTCAATTTATGTATGATCCAAAAAAGTATGTCTTGAAGATATAACTGAGCATGTAATGAGTAAACAATATTAATAAAATAAATCCCTGTCAGCACACTACTGGAGGATTCATATGGAAACCAATTAAAATTATGAACCAATTTGGGAAATCCATGACAACATAATTTTGTAGCATAGAAAAGTAAGTACACAGGCGCTTCATGATTTTATACCTACTCGTAATGTCACTTTTGGGCTGTCCTTTTCACAATCCAGTCTCGATGGCCAGATGTGTAAAAAAATCACAGTCTGTAATTGGATCCTTTGCCTTTGTGTAGTGCCATTGTTAATAGCACATTGATAGGAAGCAATGAAGATTTTGCAATGTTGTTGAGGGATCTGTAATACTGTTTAAAAGTAGGTCTAAATACCTTGCTTCTCTGTAATGTCTAAACATACCACTAGTTGTATGCACTGCCACTGTTTTGATATTGACCTTTGGCACACAATTCAGCCATTGCTCACCCAGGTTTCATATGCTAAGAGGTACATCTGGATTGGTGAAAACCTGAAAACTTGGCAACGCGGTATATGGAAATGAAATTCTATTGTGCCAAGTCTGACTTAATGTCGGTGTATTGTGATATAGTTTGTTTTTGTTTCTTCCAGTTTTGACATTTAAAAATATTAAGAATTACAGTATTGGATCCTGAATTTTGCTGCTTTGATTTATTCACCTATGACATAATAACATTGGTAAATTGAAGGTTGAAGGCTGAAACCCTAGACTCAAAACCAACATTCATAACCCACAAGCATGAGGGAAAAGTAATTGTGCGGAATTTCAAATAATTTGGTTTTAAGATATTTTACTATTTATCTGAACTGCCCTATCAGAGAATCTGGAAATATTGTAGAATACCGCTTTCTGTTCGTCATGGAGAAACAAGATGTCAGAATGTATTACTCTTACTGGATGACAAAAAATTGATGTGAAAGAAGCAGTCTATGTCATCTGCAGGCTATATCAGTTATCTTTGTGAGTTTTAGAGTCCCTACCTGAGTTTGCAGTTTCAGTCATTGTACAAAAGCAAAGTACCACTAAATTGTTGGAAGTATAAAGTTAATCTGTATTTTGCTTTATTTCCTTCCCTACTACCTAACTTGTCTATGTATGCTGTTCCTCTTGGCAGATGTTGGTTTTATTGGTAAGATTTCCCTACCAGAATGTGCTACTTAGTGCTGTAAAGAAATGGATATGTCTGTCCTGGTGCTTCAATACAGAGTGTATACAGCCCAGAACTGCAACTCGTGTGTCTTGCTGATTTGATGGAGAGCAGAAATGATACCAATGCCCATCTAGAAACGGTTATGGACTTGTGTTTTCCATGGAGAGAGGGACGTAACAGATTATAACAAGTTATTTTTGACACAGGGGTCTCTGAGTTGAGGAGCAACACTGTGTTGTCTTCCTGGCAATGTAAAATCAGCGTAAAAAAAAGGCCCGATGTTTTGCTTCACTCCCTCCACAGGTGCTCTCCATCTCCTTCAGCTGGGCATTCTGCCAGATAACCCCTCCCACATACCAGCACCGCGACCCCGTGACCTCTGAGGTGTACCTGTGCAAGCAGTGCCCGCCCGGCACGGCGGTCCGGCGGCATTGCGATGCCAACACCCCCACGGCGTGCGTCCCCTGCCCCGAGGGATACTTCTCTGAGCAGTGGCACTGGGGCCAGGCCTGCCAGCGCTGCACCTCGGTCTGCAAAGAGGGGCAGCTGGTCCGGTGGGGATGCAACGGAACCCACGACCAGCTGTGCGAGTGCGTCCAAGGGTACCACCTGGAGGTGGAGTTCTGCGTCAGGCACAGCACCTGCCCGCCTGGCTGGGGAGCGACCGTTCTGGGTGTGTGTTTTCTCAATCCCTGCCCCCTGACACCTGCTACTTGTAGTATTTGCTGTTTATTTTACATGTAGTACTGCGATGTGTACTTGCTGTTTATTTTATGTGTAGTACTGCGATGTGTCTCAGATTCTGTGATCTAGTGACTGATGTGTGGTAGTATACTTGGCTTTCCTTGTCCAGTCAGGTTGCACAAGTTAACTTAGGGTAGGGCTTGAACAGTCTGCCAACTGGCACCTGGAACAAAAGATTTAAGATTCAAGTCCCCTTCCAATTAATGCCTCAAATTATTATTACGACCTGAGTTGGAATTAAGACCAGACACCCATGGCACACTTCTGGAGAACTTATGGCAGCTGACCTTTGGATCATCATAGTGCAAGAGGACTCACATTGATGCTGTAGCAGCATGGTAGCGCTTATGCATTTCTTGTTAGGTTTTTTTAATGGGCTCTATAATAGGCCTTAATAAACCAAGCTCAGTACTACATAAGCCACTCCAAATGGCAGCAGTCAGCTTCTTTGCAGGATGTACTATGACCATCCAAATCAGGTAAATGGGCGGTTAGAATAACATTGTGGACTGTAATCATGAAGGGAGCCTTCAGGCTTGTCAGCATACTCAAAGCTGCATGTGGTTTGAACATATCCAGTGTGCCCGCCTTTTACTCCAGACTTTGATTCATGTCTGAATCCTGTGTTTACATGTGATATTTCCTCCAGTCCAGACTGATGAGGGCACAGGAATGGCTACTAATGCCAAACCTCATTGAAATACCTCAGTACTGGGGAGGGTGTGCTAGATTTCTGAGAGTGTGCAATGCAAAATTTTATTTAAATTTACATTTATCAGACACTTTTATCCAAAGTGACTTACATAGGTTACAGTTCTTTACAATGTTATCCATTTATACAGCTGGATATTTACTGAGGCAATTGTGGGTTAAGTACCTTGCCCAAGGGTACAGCAGCAGTGTCCCAGCAGGGATCGAACCAGCAACCTTTCGATTACGAGTCCTGCTCCTTAACCACTATGCTACACTGCCGCCATTGAATAAAATGAAGTGGCAAATAACACATTTAGCATTCTTACACACAAAGAGTTGCATTTTAGAAATATCCCTGATTGACTTTACATTCGTGTTTTGAGTCTGAAAAATACCATATGTTTATTCAGTTTGTGTATTCAGGTAGTGTCACTCAGATTGTTTAGAGATGTTACCATGGATTCATATCCCATGAAGCAGGTCCATCAAGAATTTTATCAATTTGTCAAATGAGAGTATGTTATGAGAGTTTGAGTGGAGTGTCTAAATTGCACTGAACATGCAGTGACTGACAAGAATGTGGTATTCAATTTACAATTCAACAGCAACAGAATCCAGCCTAAGATGTTTCTACTGAAATGAAATATTGTTTTAAGAGGTAAATGAAGTAATTCAGTTTAATATTCTGTTAATTCCCAGTTTTAACAAAAAAAGATGCCATTCAGGTAAGATGTAAGCAAAATCCTCAGAAAATAGGCAAAAAAGTTCTAAAATTATCTCTGTGGCTCAGACAAGTTGTGGGCTGAGTGTGAGAAATTACTAAAATGTTAGAAATAGCTGAACTCAATAAAACCAAGCTCTTTCACTTCATAGTATTTTCATCAGTTTGAGATGCAGATATTGCAGTACGTGGTATTACAATGGAAGTCAGTGATATTATTTGGCTTTGTTTTATTTTCCAAAACAGAAGTTAAGTTAGAAGGCCTTAATTATTTAGTTAATTGTTTTGATTATATTAAAAATGTGTTCCAAGTGTCTGTTAAATGAGTGGACATCACACTATCTGAAATAACATTCTGTGATACTTCTCAACAAAAGATATCAGTAACCTCCCTATCAGGTCCATAAAACAATAAATAGAAAAAAGGTTTGTGTTTGATGCTATAAATCTGAATTCCACTGTTTTGTATTGGTATAGTTGACAGATGTTGGTATACAGTGGCTGGCACCACGAATCCTCTATCTGTGTAAAATTTTGCCATCCAGTAAAAACATTTCATTTCATCCGAAGGAGCACCAGTTGGGTGGCAGAAAGGAAAAGGTGTAAATTATGAATACATTAAAATAACTCTGAGTTTGACCCCTGATCCAGCTTTTATGTTTTTTCATAGTTTCTGTCATTTTTTTCCCCTCTGGTCCAGGTTCATCATTGAGTGACACAGTGTGTGGAAAGTGTCCAAAAGGCTTCTTCTCAAGCAGTTTTTCAGCGACAGAGCCCTGTTTCCCACACAGAAACTGCAGTGAGCTGGGAAAGAAGACTTTCCATCCTGGGACAGCCAATCAAAACAGTGTGTGTGAGGGTGAGGACAGGGGCCCCACCCTTGAGTGTTTTCAGCAGCACCTGCAATGTCAGACAGGTAACTATGTCTGTCAGGGATATTTCTATGTCTGTCAGGGATATTTCTATGTCTGTCAGGTGCTGCCGATCACCACAGTCTGATGCTTTTCCTTTCCACTCACACAAATCTAAGTGCATTTAAACATGGTCATGCTAGAAACACTGCTTCCACTCACAGGAGGGTTTATGTAAGGGATGATGTGAGTAAACTGTGGTATCTCCCACATATAAAACATTATTTAAGGCTCCTTAGTGAAGCTCAGGCTGAACCATACAGCTTGGAGTTTGAAACTGGCTGCATTTTACAAGAATTACCAAGAGCCCACAACAGCAGAGGAAATTTGCTTCTTTCTGCTGGGGATATGTGTGAGTAGGTTGGCCAGTGTCTCCTTTTTACCCCACTCTTAGCACGCTGCAACTTGTTAGAGTTATTCTGAGAGCATCAGGGGGAGTCTCTTGGTGTACTATGGCACTTGTGTTGACAATAGATTCGCTGTGTGTGTGTGTATTGGAGGACCACCTTGCCCCATGCTCCTGTGCAGGTTCACACATTATTTTTGCAGTTGGGCATGGCAGCCGCTAAATTTGGATAAAATAAAGCCAACATGTGCATAACAAAGAACTTAGTAAATATTGAATCTGTCCAGCCAGACTGAGTCACTGTTCACAGTTTGAGAGAAAACAGTGTCTCACTTTTCCATTTTTTGGGAACTTATGAAATAAATCACCATGATCCCCTACAGGAAATGAAATGTGGATGATGAGCTGTCCTCAGTGATGTTACCACTTAAGCGACTGAGAACAGTGGCTGGATTTTAAACCAGTGAAAATGACAGGCCCCTGTATGTTCTGAATAACACACTTGCAACGCCGCTCTCTTTGCAATCATGAACGTTGATGAGGCCTTGCCTGTTTCAACACAGGGAAAGCTAACCTGTCCTTTTCTCACTATAGATATCATGCTGTGTGAAGAAGTCATCTTGCAGTTCCTGGCTTCAATTCACTTTCTGTCCACACTGCCCCTGGACACTGTGACGGACAGTTTGCCAGGCAGGAAGGTGGACAGGAGCAGTGTGGAACAAATTAAGAAAGAATGCAGCCCCAAGCAGCAGGTTCTGCAGCTGTTCAGGCTGTGGAGACAGCAGAACAGGGACCGAGAGAGGCTCTTTGGGATCATCCAAGGTCAGACACAGAAATTTTCTGAATATATGTGGTTATTTCTTAATTTATGATTACCATTAAGTCACATGAGAGCTATCTTTTTACTCTTACTTTACGCGTTCCCTCCACAAAACAAAACAACACATTATGTCAAAAGGAACAATGTACAGCCAACATCTGACCCAACGGCTAGCTGGCCACATACCGAGTGTCTGTGCGCCTAACTGTGCACCATGCTGTTCTCACTGTCTCTCTCCAGTGCTATGACATTTCCTTGTCATCCCAGCTCAAAATTTCCTAGAGCACAAATTCACTTGTATTTTTTGTAAAGATCAGGTGGTGTTAAAATGTCATTTTAACTAAATTATATTAGATGGGAAATTTCCCAAGCAGACATAGATATTGAGCTGAGTCACTGTGCTCTCTCATTGGCTCCTGATTCTCACCCATTATTATCTTCTTTTATCTCTTTTCATCTCTCATTATTATACTTTCTGAACTTTTTGGGTATAGAGTTAAAGTTGATAATTTAGATTATCTTAGATTATTTTAGAAGCAGTCAATTTACATAAACTATGAAAAAGTTCCTCTCTATATGTACATCTGCAGCAAAGAGCTGGACAGCTCACACAGTTACTTCACTGACAATAATTTAAACACATGCCAAACCAAGCTGTTTCTTGGCTAACAACTCACTTTCTGACCTCTAAAAGTGACACATTGAATTTGAAATACGGTTTACTGCTTACTTCATAAAAGAAAATTTATGTGTGAATTTATGGGTGAAATGTTCAGTGAAGCGTAAAAGCGTACAAATGCAGAAATGTGTGCACGCCTTTGCTTATCCTGATTTTCGACGTGTGAAGCTTCTTGATGAAAGCTTCATCCTTGGACAGAACACTAGACTACACAGCTATTATCCAGACCATTCTCTTTTAAAGTCAGTTAGCTGTGCCTTGAACACACACATTGTGCTTTGATCTGTTTGAATGTTTGTTTATTTATTTATATGACTAAAACACAGTACCATTAATATTAAAATGAACTGTTTCTACTTTCCCATTACACTCTCAAAGTGTCTTTTAAAGAACCTCATAAATCACTTTGGGTACGATACTGTTGTCTGCCACGTAAGAAGAAAACAACTGTAAACGTATTCACCTTAATAGTATTCCCAATTATCAAGTGCCAAACTGTGTCCTGTGTTGGTATAGTCCATGATTACCTCATTAACCAGCTGATGTCAAATTTCAATTACATCTTACTTAATAAGTGCTTATGGTGGTGAAATATTTGCTGTAAACAAGTGATATGTCCTGCATTACACAGTTGCAATTGTAAAATGGATACTGAGACCCAGAAGGGATTCCTTGGAACAGTTCTACTGAGGAAATATGAGGTGTTTTTTTTGGTCTGTAACTTTATTATATCCAAATATGTCTGCCAGGCTGCTAAGCTTTTCATAGTTCCCATGAACTTCAGCGAGGGTAGCGATAACAATTGATATTGAATTGTGCATTCACCAGAAATTCATTCATCTTTCTGCTGTAGTGTTCCATTCAGGGCAAGTGCAGTTTTGCTTTCTTTATTTAAAGGAAACCTGTGCCATGATTTGCATTTATTCACACCATTTACATTTCAGTTAAGTTCATTCAACTAGTCATGTATCTTTATGGCAAAATGTGTCGAGGACATTACTTTTAAACCATGGGACTGAGTAGTCATATATTTAAGGGGGTTTTGTTTGTTGTACCATGTTACAGTTACAGTAGTAAACATTCAAAATCAAATAAAACACTGAATTGACAAGTCAAGTGAAAAAATTCTTAGCCATCAGCAAACGTGTTTTAACAGCACAGGCTATATTACTCAGTGCAAGTAAACATGGCCCTCTCAATTTCACTTGCAGGTGTTCATCTGAGGTATGAGTTATGTATAACTACAATACATGTAAAAGGTGCTGGCAAATTAGAATATTGGCCACTAAGTGATGGAAGAGGCTTGAGAAAAGGAAAAAACAAGATGCTGTGTGACAGGTAGTGTGCAGATACTATGTGATTAACAGCAGGTGGTGCCTTTGTGACTAGCCCCTTGGTGCGTCCACCCGACAGGTGTGAACCATTGTTCGAGGATGGTGTCCAGATGTGTTGGCCTCAAGAACCTCACCCTAAGCCACCTGAAGGTGGTGATGGAAGGCCTGCCAGGGCTCAAGGTAAGGGAGGAGGATATCCAGGAGGTGATGGACTCCTGTCAGCCCCGGCAGTACCTCCTCAAGCTGCTGCAGCTGTGGAAGATCCATAATGGGGAACGGGACCTGGCCAAGGGACTGTCACACAGCCTGCGAGAGCTCCGTGCCAAAGGCATCTCACATCAGCTCCTCAGAGTCATTAGGAGCCTCAGCAGGCTGTTCAGTACCTCTTCCATACACAAGCTCTATAAGAAAATGTTACTAAATCTCTTTCTGGACGGTACATGCTTTACATCAGAATCATACGATGACTAGACTCAGCTTGAGTGAAAAAAAAAACAGTCATACTGTAAATGGAACTGTTTACAATCTCCAAAAACCTTGAATGAACTGTGTGTGTGTGTGTGTGCTTTTTTACATGGTATATAGACAAAGAGATCTTTTCTCTCTCTGTAAGAAGTTAGGATGTTGCCATATATGGTCATTTCCTTCATGTAGAGTTATGTGTAATTTCAATTTGTATTGTAATTTGTAAATATATATATATATTTTTTTTACAAATGACTTGTCTTATTATTTTATAGGAATCCTATAGAAGCTTTGTAATAATGTTGATTAATATTCATAATGTGTGATTTGTGTTATTATTCACAAGATGTGATTTGTGTTAATTATCATTATACACATACTGCAAAATGCCTGACTGAGTCAGTTATGTAGTATATGTCAGTGTTGAAGCAATTGCTATACAGTGTGTGGTGTTTATTGACTGAATTCATTGTATCACTACTCAGCTCAGACTGTGTTTTGCAGTCTAAAAAAGACTTACAAATGAAATTTACAAGAGGCATTAGAAGCTGCAAATTACTTTTTGTACTTTGTGTAAATTTGGGCAAACTGGTGTTCTCATTTTAGGAGGCTATTTACTAAAAGTGAATAGTGTATGTAAATGCAGACAGCTATAAACTATTAATCTGATTATTGTTGGCATCAATGAGGTAGAAACTTATTTTCACATTTAGTCTACACTATGTACATCTACAGTAAATAGTCTAACAAATGTAAGCCATATCAATCTTTGTCTGCCCTAAACAAAAAGAAAATAGCTTTTTGTCAAGGTACTGTGTTACACACAACAGAGGCACAAAGACATTATTGCAACTATATCGTAGTTTCTTTAAGAATCAACCCCTCCCCATTCAATAAATAAATAAATAAATAAAAATAAGTAAGCCTATTGATGGCTTTTATAATGCGTTTACAACATGCATTTCAGATTAATTCAACAGAACTGCTTAACTGTATTCCTATGTAATCACCATCTCATAACAAAAACAAAAGTCTGCACTAAAATGACGGTATGCGAATTGTTGGCAGATTATCTTTCTCGGAAACGCCCTCAGTGATTTATAAGGCATTTCACCACGATGAAAACAACACGCTTCTTCAATTTCAGCAGGAGCTCAAATCTCACTACATCCCTAAACGGACCAAGATATATCTATACAATGGTGAGAGGATAACAGTATTTTTCGATTAACTGCATGTTTGCAGACTATGGTAATAAAATATTTGCAGCTGCAGATTTTGTGCATGCTTTTATAAAATGATGTCTTTCAAAAGAGGCACTGGCAAGTAAATTCTATGCTGTTTTGTATAACTATACCATAAGATTAAACTACATTACATAAAAAATATATTTTATTCTGAGAGTGCAAAACTGACTATCATCGTCATTGTGTCTTTCTAGTTGTTGTTTTCATTGTTGTTTTTGCTTGCTGGTCACACCCTTGCGGAAGTGGTTAACTCCAAGACCTACCAGCACCAAGACACAGTCACCGGTCGCGTTCTCACCTGTAATCGCTGTCCGCCGGGATCGTATAGGCGTGCGCACTGCACTGCTGACCAGCAAACAATATGTTCTCCTTGCCCGCCCAACTACTTCACCAAGTACTGGAACTACGTTTCCAAGTGCTTCTACTGCACCGTGTGTGGGGACGATCAGGTCGTAAGGACAGAGTGCTCTGCTTTTGACAACAGAGTTTGCGAGTGTAAAGAAGGTTACTACTGGAGTTCTCCCTTTTGTCACAAGCACACACAGTGTCCCGCAGGATACGCAGTTAAACAGAAAGGTAACATAACTGTTATCGGACTAGACGCTTTTAACTTGGAAGTGCACCTCGCTTCAATAGCTGTATTGCGTGGACTGTGCTACAACTGTGTTTATTGATGTCTGTATTTGTAGACAAATATTTATAGCTTTGTTTTCAGTAATGCTTTTAAGTAGAAATACTATTGAAGGTATAGTAGACATGGTATAGTAGATATTTCATATACTACGTAGATCACTGAAGAAATCTAAGTTTTACGCAAAAAAAAAATGTCTTCCTTATTTCACAATAGATTAAAAATAGCGTCTTTTCTGGTAAAACTACCGGCAACATCATGTCATTTGAGACCTCATAATATAGTTGCTATAAATGTAGCAACAGGTAGGCTACATTACTGTTCCAACTTTCTTACAGGAACTGCACTTCGAAATACTGAGTGCGAAAAGTGTCCCCATGGCTCTTACAACAACAATTCTGGACAGCAAACCTGCGTGAAGCATGCTGATTGTGCCTCTCGCGGGCTGCAGACGGTCCTTAGTGGGACTGGTTGGCACGACACCCTCTGCGCGTCTTGCAAAGAGCTCAGAACTGGAGGTGATGTAAAATTAAGTTTAGTTGGCTTTTTCTCACGTACCCAAGACTGCACAAAAGTCCGTGTTAGATGTAGTTTTAAAACTCAGTGTAAAGATCGTTATAAATTTTTGCAAGTTCACGTTCAAATTTCGGCTGCAGTCTTAGAACATTATGCACTGTTAAAGGTAGTTAAATGGGCTTCGTTTATAGCTGTTTTTTTTTTTTTTTTTAACCTTGCCTTACCTTGTTACTTTACGCTTCCAAAATGCAGGTACATGAATTGTGTATTATTGTTGTACACTCAGTATACAACTATTACATTTGAGAAATGATGGAATGAAAAATGTCTGTTTATCATTTCAGAGATTTTTGTTAAAGGATGGACTGTTTATTTGTGAAGTTGCTTTTAGGCGCACTTGGATTTCAAAGCGCTTGAGAAAGGATATTAATGTGAAACACACTCTTGCAGGTGGCATTGAGTTATTCAGAGGAATCCTTCCTGTCTTCTTTGCCCATGAGAGGATGATGCCAACGAGGTTGCGCAGGTTTGTGAACTTACTCCACCTGGGAAGGAGGAAACGGTTAAATGGTTCGGACAGCTGGGACAGTCTGCAGGGTTACATCAGCAAGTGGATCAGAGACGCGGATCATGGCAGGCTGAAGAAGCTACCCGAGACACTGAGGACCTCAGGACTCCACAATGCCGCAAATAAACTGGAGAGGAAACTCAGGAGAGTGGAGGATGTGCACCTCTGTCAAAATGACAGGGATTCCAGTTAATATCAAAAACTGAAGTTCAAAACAGATCTAGGAGGGGAATTTTCTGATAATCCCTATGCAAGTAACCAAACAAACCGGTCCCATCCATGACTAAAAACATCTTATTCAAGACTTACTTTCTGTGTCAGATGTTCACAGCCTCTCTCCCCTACCCGCTTTTATTTTCCCTGTTTATGATGTTCTAATGGGCGGTCAATAACCTGACCCAACCTGTGGCCAGGTGTCATCCCTTCATTGGACTCCAAGCCAAATGAAAGTACTGCTATACTCCAACCTTCATGCTTTGATTATATGGAATTTCATATTTACTGAATCATTTTACTTGTATTCTAGAAGTGTAATGACAAGCTGCAACATATTAGAACAATTTCTGCACTTGTACAAATCTCTGGCATAGCAAACATTGCTTAACTGCATCTTTGTAAGTGGACATGTGAAGGAGAGGCCTCACCTGTCCCCCAGGAACAGAAATGTTTTATTAATGTGTTGTGGTTTTATTAAAAGTCTTATAAATGTGTTTAAAGCATTTCATTCTATCAGCTTCATTTAAAACAGAATAATTGTAACAGTTTGATTGTAATTGTCTGTGCCTGTGCCTTGTCTTCTGCCTTAATTGGCAAAAGTTATAACTTTTGTTTTTATAGATACCGGTGTGGCTGGATAGCCAGGAGTTACTCATGAAAGAAAACACTTGGGCCTAGGCTGCACCCAGCTGGTTCCTTTGCTGGGTTTAAACAGATATTTACTTTTTGTAACTTTGCTCCTTATGTTTGTTGTTTTGTGAGAAGCATGATTCAGGAGATGAGCATACATATTAAAAAGGCCAATTGTGTACAGCTTTGCTGATAAATACTATGGTATTTCAGTTACACATTTTATGTGTAAGTTTCTGCTCAGTATGAACTGCACTGAATGAAGGATACACCTCAGAATAGCCAAACTGAGCATGTTTCATTCTTTTTCAAAGATTTTTCCCTTTTGAACAAGGACTACACTTTCACTTCACAAGGGCTGTGTTACCATGTATCAGACATCACTTTAGAAATGTGGTGCAATGCAGGGACATTTTTACCCATGTTGTTCCCTAGGTAGCTGGCTAGCCAGTTGTTTATTCACATAATAAAAACTTTCATCCATTAAGACTAAATATACCTATATTAAACTATTGTAAGTTTAAAGGTTACATTAGCAGATTTAACAATTAATGTTATTGCTTACCTTTGCTATAGTACATATGTATATTAAAAATGTCTTCTTCTCCTTTAATACCTGAGGACATGAGGTAGTGTGTGGTGACAAATGTACCTAGAATTCAAAGAGAACAAATGCAATACCTATGCATGTTTGAATTTCATGGCATCTGTGGAAATCAAACCTACTCACAGTAGAAGGAAATGGAGAGAGCTTCTTTGCTTCTCATGTTAAATGCGCAACAATGTCAGACCAGGCTAACAACACTTCCAGATCAGTGAGTGTGACACATAACACTATTCAAGCCCTACCCTGAGTTAACTTGTACAACCTGACTAGGCAAGGGAAGCCAAGTATGCTACCATGCATCAGTCACTAGAACACAGACTCCAAATTACATCACTATACTACACGTAAAATAAACATCAAGACGTAGCAGGTTTCAGGGAAAACAGGACTCACATCTACAGCCCTTTAAAACCACTAATGCTTAAACGGAAAAAATCTCTTGCATTATTCCCCCCTCTTCACCCAACTATTCGGCCATGTGGAAGTTATGCAGGAGCATAGGTGAGGCAAATACAATTCTCTGATCTCAATTCTCAAACGTACTCCAAAGCAGCTTTTTTATTCTGCAACTCCCACAGTACACTACACCAAAGTGGGTTCTAATGGGAGCATTGGAGAAACTCCATTGACATCACCTGACTAACTCACAGGCACCAAATGATGGGTGCTGACAGTGGTGTGACAAGGGCACCATGCCTGACTTCAAAACTAAACCTAATGGTGTAACTCATTCTGGCTCTTTAAGACAATACAGCCATGGAGGCTAGGTTTTCCTTGTTTCTTACCCTACTGTGAAAAATCTCAAAACATTTTTTCCTCTTACAGTCAATGCCATGTGAAATAAATCAAGGTGACTAGAGTCACTGACATGATGCTGGAGAGGTTGTCTTTGAGGGTGACATGGAAGTTCTTGGTAGAGTGGGTGAGTGCCAAAGTGGAACCACTGTAAATTCGAAGAAAATGGTTTGTCTTATCCTTGCATATCAACTACGTTACCCACAGGTCAGGTATGTGTTTCCTTTCTATCCATATGCCTTCACTTAACAATTATGTCAGAATGAGGTGGAGTGCAAGCCAACATGCCTTACAACCCTTCTTGTAATGCATGATATTGCTGTCATTTCCGAGAACTAGAGCTGAGAGGTAAAATCGCAATTGGGCAATTTTTCGAGAATCAGATATTTTGCAATCAGGTGGAATTTATCTGATTCTCAAATGAAGCATATTCTGATATTGGTTGTTATTACTGTAATGTATTCTTAATGTTTCTTCAGATAGTCAAAATGATGTTGGCAATATTCATCTTAATTTTAGATTAAAATCAGGAAAGACTGGAAGCCTGGAAAAGGAAATACTGTATGTAGCTAAATTCTAAATAGCTAAATTTGTGACTGACAAAATTTAAATGTCTTGTGTTAATGTTTATATATGGTTATTGCCATTTGGAATATCTACAATATTAAATTGTTAGTTTTGTTGTCAAGATTTTCATCACATACACCTACATCTTTCAGCTACAGTACTGGTAGCTGCTATGGCCATATATTCTGGTATAATAGGCTCTCCTCTGTATACTGTATAAAAGGATCCAGTTAAAAAAGACCATACAACAGAATAGCAATGAGTGCAATAATAATGAACTGAAAATAAGAGCCTCATGTTCACAGCAAGAAAGCAAGCGGAACATGATTAAGTAACAAGCATCATATCCCAAGTTGCCCTTGGTATTTGTTGTATTGGGAGACTGTATTGTACCCATGGTTCAGGTGACTGCGGAAGGCTTTGAACATACGGCCTGCTTCATGCTTCTTTCTTTTTGCTTCAAGAATTTTTTTTCTAAATTCCCTTGAGTTTTGAGTACACTGAAACTACTTTTCAATGTCCTGATAGAGTTCTGATTCTGCTTCCTCCATCTACAATCTAATGCGTTTTAGGAGTCTAGCTTTGACAATTGTATACAGTGGCTTTGAAATGTTTTCAGACCTCTTCATTTTTTGCAACTTTTTTGAGTCGGACTGAAGTCCCTCCAGCATCGTCTTGGCTGTATGCGTCAGGTTGCAATGTTTTCTGAAATATCACGTTTTATTTATTTCACGTTTGATTTACTCTGGGAGAGTATGCTGCTGGTCAGAGCACAACTTATACCCACTCCTGTGTGAAGGTGTCTAAAATATATGAAACTTTGCTGACATCTGTAGGTGATCTATTGTCAGTACATTGAACCTGAGTTCCAAATGCAGAAAACAAGGAAGGGACCAAGAGCCTTATGGGATACCACAACAGCACCAACCATAAAAAACTGGTCATATCAGAAAATGTTAATAATGAAAATGAGAGTTGGAGTCATGCAGAGTGAGCCAATGTTTAGATGTTTCCCTGAAATCTAGGTTGCACTCACTGAACAACGAGGACACCTCAGATGTACCAGTGAGCGAGACCCAGCTGTATGAAAACTTTCTGTCAGAGGTGAAGTAATGATGATACTTCAGGTGGAAGCAGACTCATTTAGACTTCCGGTTCCTCTTTGGAAAGCAGTGGATCCAGGACTCATTCAAACAACATCAGAAAGAACACATGGTCGCCATAAACCCAGCTGTCCCAGTGCACAAAGGTAGCTAAATAACACTACATTAGAATCATTTAGCAGATGCTCTTATCCAGAGTGACTTACATATGTTACAGTTTTATCCATTTATACAGCTGGGCATTTACCGAAGCAATTCTGGGTTAAGTACCTTACCCAAGGGCCGCAGTGGGGAATCAAACCAGCAACCTTTTGGTTATGAGCCCTGCTCCTTGTGCTAAACAGCTGCCCAGCGACCAATTTCATGCAGTCGGTGTAAGCCTCAATTTATACAACTGTAATACTATGTAGGCTGTAATTATTTTTCATTTTGAACAATTTAGAGTTTCAGAAATGTATTCTTCCAATGTACAGTTTTTTTTTTTTAAATTTGCATTTGGATGTGTATGGATGTGTGAAATAAAAAAAAAAATGAAATAATGATAATGATATTGATTATCATCGTCATTATCACTAAGACTAACAACAAGAAGAAAGGAAGAAAAAGGAGAAGGAGAATAAGAAAAAGAAGTTCCAATATTATTGATTATACGTGTATTATTATTTCTTTATTTTACACTAAATAAACAGCATGAAAATGTAAACTGTATCCTTTTCAGACACATTCACCATGGGATAGTACCGCTAGGTGTCACGTCTTCCCTGTTTCGCCTCCGGCCTCCAATGAAAGCCGTTTCAACGCGAGGAGGGGCAGCTCTTTTATCGCCTGGCTCGGGCGCTGTTGACTGAGGGTGTGTGATTCTTCCGGCGGCTGAATCTCGCGATGTGAACCAAGTATTTTCCACTTGCTTTTTAATAAGTGGATTCCTCTCTTCCTCTGGTTATTGCTCAATCTTCAAATTGTCCACTTCGGCTCTTCCTCAGGGAACTGAAAGTAGAGGGAGATGCACCGAGACAATTGCGGATACGTGGATTAGACACTACAGCGGGAAGGAAATATGTAAGCAAGCGTTTGGAACGACACCTGAAATTCTAGGAGAACCAGGATTTTCGTTTAATTTCTGGATTGTAATTATTTTTTTCTCGTTAACCTTTATTTGGACATTATCTTCGACACAGCTTTGCAAACATGAGCGAGGAAATGCAAGAAATACCAAGGGAACTGCTAGGTAAGATAACTGATCCTAGAGTCGCAACATTCTGCATTTGCGGGCTAATTGTTCATTGAGCTTTGTTTAATACCAATAACAGCCAATGTCCAGTGCGATCAAAACACCACTCGTAGCCTACTCATAAAATTGCAATACTAATGCCTGCTATTTACTTTAAATATCTAATTATTTCTAATGTCAGCATAGAACTCTATTTGATGTCACTTATATTCTTTGAGCGTCTGCCTTCTGAAAGTGGTCTGTACTGTTAAATTACACAAAGTAAATATTCAAATCTCTAACTGATCATCTCACATTAAAATCCACTCTGTTATAAAGGGTTACGGCGATTTAACTAAGTTATTCCAGAACACTATCCATCGCTATTGAAAACTGAAATGGGTTGAACTCCTTTTCTGTGACGCATGAAACTTTAATTTATGGATCACATCGATTAGATCACACTTCCTTTTGATTATTTTTGTACGATTTGTGTCGATTTTTCGAAGAGTCTGAGCTAATTTTCCGTTACATATGCATCCCTTATCTGTAAATTAGATTTGTTTCAAACGCTGTTTTAACTGTAAAGCATTTCAGCTACACACCTGTTTGTGCGTCGTCGCATAATTGGTGACATATGCCATCCTTTTTACCCACCTTGTGGAGGTAGAATCGTTCTGTGCTGTTTTCATCTTGCGCTCCTGCCGTACCTCCCTGTAGCATAAGTGGGGGCATGGGAGGACAATGACACCTCACATAGCGCGTATTGCATGCGTGCTGTGGCGAGTTCTGGACTACATGAGCACAATTCAGTTACGTTTCACGTACGAGGTGCATTTTACCCTCTCACTCCTTTGTATTCCTTCTGAGAACACTGTTTAAATCTGCTATTAGCAGAAGACCCATACGAGATATGTCATACTCGCTGAGATATGTTCTGCGCAATAACATTCCCATACAACGGTGTGTGTACTCGAGAATCTCGATTGAATCTGGTTTTCACAATGTTGTCACTAACATTGTTTAGGGAAAGCTCGTCTTGCTACATTCTTACCAGGTGGTCTACCGTTATCATCTGGCGTTGGTGGAATTCCATGGAACCACTTTTGTAAACTATAACGACGATTAACGATGTAATAAAAAATAGCCATTGCAACAAAACCTTATAATGAAAAAACGTGATCTATGAAAACAGTTGTGTTTCAAGTAGTGTTTAAATTGCAAAGTATGGCTAACCGTTACTTAAGTCAATGAGAGTAGAGATCCTCATATCGAGCCACCTCACCTTTTTTCGAGGTTATGGTCGTGTGTGAAACCTGAATTAGTTGTTACCCCATTTTGGGGCCGCTAGCTGTGCATAGAAATGGATGTTTTGTGGAGAATTGTGGTCATTCTTTTTTTTGCTCTTGGATTGGCTCTCTTCATTGTGGTCCTCTTCATTTCTTTTTGCGGTCAGACCATCAGACGTAGCATGCAGTATGTGGAGGACACAGTGCATTATTCCGCAGAGTCGTATGACAGCAGTGAAGGGCCTCTAAATGATGCCACTTTGGTGTAGCATAGCTATGTGAGCCCTCCAACATCAGAGACCCACTGCTGTTCTATATATACTGTGTAAAAGCAGGACATGAGAGATTTCTCAGTTGCCAGTGCCTAAGTGGTTCTACTTCTCTCTCATCTAGAGGCTGATTTTGAATCTGGATAACAGGTTTTTCCTCTGATGTAATAATGACTGTAGTGAAATAATTGAGCAGTAAAAGCCTCCTCTTGCTCTCAAACGCTGCAGATGGCCACTACTTGTAGTGGTAGCGCAGGTGTAAGAAGACCAAGAGCGGAACAGGGACTTTATGTTAGACTGAAAGTGGAAATGGTCGTCACGCGGGCTCTAATTGTACGTGCAACAATAAGCAATTGGCAGCACGCTGCTTGCAGTGGATGAGGGAGGGAAAGCCACTGCGTTGCCTTGGTGGCAGCCTCCAGTGTGACACACACACACACTGAGATGGCCATTGTTCCCTCTGAGACTGGAGGACATGTCCATGGCTGTCACCTGGTCTGTTGTATGGGAAGGAGAGCTAAGAGCCGCTCAGTGTTCACAACATCCCCCCTCTGTTCCTCTGTAATGGGGAAGAATTCTCACTTAGGATTGTCTTAATCTGTTGCAGTGTGGCACTGTTCTGTAGTGGGAAACAGCTGTGGTAGGCACTCTGTCATGCTTTAGATAATTGTACCAGAAGTACTGTGTTTTTCCATTAATGGAACTCGGAGTAGAAGCTGTTGAACACCCACTGTCATGTCAGTTTGGTACATGTGAGGACAATGGTATCCTCACTGATTTAGGCCCAGTTTCAATATATCTGCAGTGCATGTTGCCTTTAACATTGAGTGCTTCATGTATAAAAACATTTTTTAAGCTTCATACACATGTCATGAGTTAAGTACTCTTACATGATCTAAACATATTTTGTAAGATATTATATTTGCTTAAATCATTAAAGTTAACGCTTGCTTAAATTCGCTGCTCAAATGTACTGACAAAGGGCATGTGCTTAGATTCATTCTGATTTATGTGTTACACGTGGGTAATAAGTCACAATGGCTTATCTCTCTATTTAGTTCTGAGAAGTGTATTTCTCTTACTGTGGCATATTTAAATTCTTTCCCTGAGAGGAAGTTGTGATTGTTTAACAGTAAACAAATGTTGCAAAAAAAAAAGAGTTGCAAGCAGCCAGTCGGTGATGTCATTGAGTCATTTTTGCATTGGGCATATTGTGCCAAGTTTCCCAGAAGAGCAGGCTCCAAAATGAAGGCTGCTGCTTAAAAACAGACATGACCCAGTTCTTCCATAAGCCAATTTTCATCGCTGGATAAAGGTTCCCCAAAAGTGTGAAAAATCAATTTTAACAGCGGAAACTGAGATAAATATGGTCAAAAACCATGTCGTCAACAGTAAGAAGGCTCTGCTCTCAGCCTATGAAATTAAGTCCTATATTTGCAAGAGGGAAAATAATGCTACACAAATACTGTTTCGTCCATTTGGAACTAATGAACATAGAATAAACCAATACAGACAAAGATAACACCATCTGGAAAATGTGTGTGAAATGTATTATATTTTAAGCAAAGTGTCATTAGTTGTTATGAAAAGGGTAAGAATTATCAGGAAATGTGAAACTTGTACTCATAACAATGTAGTGTTTTGTTTTTAATTGTTCAAACAAGATTATTCCCCAGTCCCATTAAATGTTTGCTATGAAATGCCTACAGAAATCTTTTCTTTTCCTTGTACTACAGCCATGCTGTTCATTGATTGCACAAAAGGCATCCTTTGTTAGCTGGCTTACTGTGACAGTGGAGCACTGTTCATAAACACAAATTGCCATCAAAATTGGGACGTGCTTTGGAGGGTTTTGAAAATATTTGAAATATTGACTGTAACATACACATAAACAAAACATTCATCAGACATTTGCCCTTCCACATGGGGGTATTTAGAAAAAAAAAATTAAGAACCATGCTTTTTATCTTGAAATCTGCTTTAATTTTGCGGTTATATAGCATTACACCTAGAGCGATCATTCTCCAGAAGTACATCTAGGTCAAATCGTATCAGAAATTTTTGAAATGGTCTCTTTGAAAGATGGATTGATGGTAGTAGCCCTTTGATAGACCGCGTTCTTATCGAGGGGCGTGCATGTTGTGCCACAGGAATCTTGACCCTATGAATCACCCTTCTTGTGCTTGGCTCCTTATAGAAGATAACTCCCGTATGGGGGAGAGTCTGCCCCCTCCCCCACCATCCTCCCAAGAACACAAATGCAATGTTTCTATATGGATTCCGATTCAAATAAAGGCAAAAAATTTGTCAAAATCCCTACTGTTTCAGTTTGCAAAATCAGTGCACACAATGAATGTACGGTGCAGATAGGAATGATTTTTTTTTTGTTTGTTTGTTTTGGAAATGCATCAATACCGCCCACACAGATTTTTTTGGTGAAATTTTGGTTTACAGAGTGACAGCATGGATTGGCCAGCCCATCTCCAATAGATTTATCGACCACATTTTCTTTGCTTATTTTTAACCCCTAGAAAGCATAAAGGATGCTGTGGGGAGGAAGATCAAGCTTTCCCTGAGGAAGAGAGTGAAACTGGAAGTCAAAGGCGACAAGGTGGAAAACAAAATCCTGGTAAGTCCCTAAGCTCCTAGTCTACTCCCCCACACTCTTTGTTAGACAGGGGCTGATTAATCACAGTCTGGACTTAAACACATTGACTTATTCACAGAAATGCTCATGCTGGAATCTACCCGGAACAAAAAATGTGTTTTAATCATCTCTAGATTTGCCATTACGTGCGGGGTGCTCTCTGTGTGTCTGTCTCAGTGTTGGGAGTAACTGCTGGAATCGTTAAAGCTTTGTTTCTGTGAAATGTAAGGGTATATGATTAGGCATGCATTGCATACTGACACTGAAATTAAAGAGGCAATGGATGCTGAAGTTGAGGTTTTGTCAGAAATTAGTGGAGATGATTGCATAATAACTCTTATAATTCCCAGTAAATGAAAAAGATTTTTTCATTCCACTTGAGGAGAGTCCATTTGTTCTGTAGAATGAAAAAGTAGAATGTGTGCCTCACTGTAAGCATTTTATAGCTTTGTACAAAGTTCTGAAGAAGGACCTGAAGGTTAATTTTATTCTACTGAATTTCTTACATTAGCTAGTAAAGACAGGGTTTACTAAATGATTGATTTTGTTAAATATGCATAATTTACTGTGTGCGATGAGAAGGCATCCTGAAGATGGTGATTTTTCCCAGAGACTTACTTTCAGTCTTTGCTCAGCTAATTGTGATTAGGTTTAAGCGATATGATTTGACAGAGATACACAGAAAAAGTACTCTGGTTCTCAACATCTGAATTCGTTGTGCATTTTTTCATATTAGTGTTTGTTTTGTATCCACCCAACTGAAGTGTTGCTTCTGCGTGGCTTTAGTTAAGAAAAAGGGAGAGATCTTTGATTACTGAAAGAGAAACTCTGGCAAAAATCTGGGGGTTGCATTTGATAGATTGCTGACACTTACCAGAAGAAACATTCTCAAGATATTTCCATAATGTAGCAATATTGCCACGTGCCGTGTGTTAATGTTTCCACACACATTAGCTATGCTGTTTGTATCACTTGTGTAATGTGCTGGGAGGTGTGGGTGAGTTGCTGAAATGTGCAATATTGTGGTGGGAGCGGAAGACTATGTGAACCCCCAAATGGGTGTGGAGCTACCATGTGCTTTCCATCACTAAGAACTGTGAAGGTTTCAACAGACTTCGTTTTCCACAGCAAAACATGATGATTGGTCCAAATGAATGAGTCACTGATAACACGTGATAGCGCTGCCTTACTCTCCTCTCATTAGTAGAGCGGCAAGAGTCAGCATTGTTGTGGTGTTATGAGGTATTACATTAGCTGTAAGGAAGGGAAGTTTGAAAGAATTAGAAGTGAAACTTTGTGCCAAAAAAAAGGATTCACATACATGTGCTCTCATACCTTTGCATGCTAACCATGACAGACACAGAGGTATGCTGTGGTGTATTGATATCTCTTTGCTGTGTAATGCCCTTGGTGTGTGTCTCATTGTATTTGACCGTGTGGGTGCACGTGTGTGTGTCTGTGTGTGTGTGTGTGTGCGTGTATGTGTGTGTCTGTGTTATGTGTGTGTGTCTGTGAGTGGGATGGTAAGGACTTTATTCTGGACTTAGGTGCTTTGACAAGATTCCAAGCATGTGAATAAGATTTACTTTACTTGATACATCTGGCTTGGAAATCTTTTCCATTTATCCCCCAAACCACATGATTAGAACACACAGCTTTTTTAGTTTCCCTTTTTCAAGCTGCTGAAACTGTCTGTCCTGAAGATAAAATGCTACATCATCTCTTGCTCTTCATGACTTTCCTGTCCCTCACTTGGGGTCAAATTAATATAAATGCAAATGCCACCATGTTTTTACATTACTCATTGAAGAGAAACATATGCCGGGGAACCCTTCCAGAGCTAACCCAAATTATCCAAATCCGTCTACAGGAAAATGAACACAGGCAAATCTCCACAGCATGCCACTGTGATTGAAGCTCCGCATTCTAACTGTAGCTCCACTTGCTAGGGCTTGTTTGAGGACACCTTACACTGTTGTAATAGTTTCACAGAATAACAAGTCAGAGGTATTTTTCCTCAACTAGTCATATTTCAGGGCTTTCTTGGACTGTTTTTATCATATTGCTCACTGTTGGGTGTTTGAATTGTTACATTGGTACATTTGCTGAGTGTACTCACTGGCCACTGATAAACATTGTCTCTGATGCTTGAAATGTGTGCTAAGGCCTTCACCCAGACCTTCAGATCCCCAAAGAAATGATGTACTATCCAAGCTGGCAGTCAATACTTTCACTTAAAAGTTGTGGCCCAGCATAGTTGAACTGAAAATTCCATTACCTGAACTCTATAGGACTTTCACAGACAGTGAGTATATTAAGAGCTTCATGTCTGACATTGTTGAACAGTTGTTTGACAAATTCCCTAACCTACACAACATCCTGAAGCACATCAACAAAATGCCATTGGCTGCTAAAATGTGTTACCATTGAACGGTCAAAACAGCTGGATAGATTGATCAAGAAGCACTTTGTGCACAGTTGTGAGGAGAGGGACTTCACAAAATGTAGTTAGAGAGGTTTTGAACTGGGTTTTAACTTGGCCATAAACCATCATCAATTCAGGTTCCTGGTGGAGAAGCTGCTAGTATCAAGGACTGCTAATGCACAGAAATGTATTTGCCTGTCTCTCAGGTAAAGTGTTTCTTCTCTTCCTGCCTTGGTTAAAGGAGGTAAGGACATTCTTTGAAATGAAAGGTATGACACACCTTTGTGTGCCGTCTGAAATTCCACAGCCTTGTGGAGATAACATGCTATTTTAACCAGCTGAATGTAACACTTCAAGGCAAAGGAAATACCATCTTGTTTCTCCAGCATATGGTGTCTGCAGCTGAACCCAAACTGCAGGTATTAATTGGGGCCGTTGAGAATGGCAAGCTGGCTCATATTGAGACATTGCGTGCATTCCAAGACATTTGGTAGGTGAAGGAACCAAGTAGCAATCTCTGTCTGTTGCTCCGATCTGCTGATGTCATTCAAGTAACAGTTTGTCGAAACATTCAGGGAGAAGTATTTGTTAAAATTCATGATTTGTCGTCATGAAAGCTGTGTGGAAAAACTGGACTTGATGGTGAGCACATGAGGGCCGGCTCATTCTGCAAACTTGGAATGAACCTGCAGTGACTGACAGCAGTGCAGCATGCCAGTCCTGCTGTGTTGACAATGTTTGGCTCAGTCTATACATGCAAACAGGCCATTTCCAACTTCAGTCGCATGGAGAACAGCCTCTGCTCAGAACTGACAGGAGAAAGTTTGAATGCTTTCACAAAGCTCAGCCTAATGAGCTATGAGCCTGACTTCAAACATATCAGTAAAACAGTGCAGGAGTATTTCCAATAGACCTGTAAGTACACCAAGGTTATCATCATTGTTGTTATTACTTGAACCGTCTTCTTTAGTGTAATTCAATGCATTATCTTTGTTTAAAATTTCTGTTGGCTCTGTGGGTGTTGTGTCAATTTTTTGGTTCATTTCATTCTTCTGCAGTAAAAGGTTGCTGACCCCTGCCTTAGTTCAACTAGCCTATAGTTAAAATATTTACTGGGACTCCTTAATTGGACCAGGGAGGAATGTAGAGTGCATGGTATCCCTGGTAACAATAGGCCACTACAAACCCCATTATAGGGTTCAGTAAATATGTGTTGTCTATTGTCCTTTTTGTGAATGGCATTAGTCACCATTTATGCCATTTTACAAGTATCAAATCTGATGGTGCCTTGTAAGAAAATGTGCTGTAATTATGCTCTCTGTTGAGGCTGCATTCCAACACTACATTTATTCTACACTTCATGTGCCTTCATTACTCAGCACATAACTCTACTATTAGTCTCTAGTGTTTGTGATTTCAGAAAATGATTATGCAGGAAAGGCTTTAGACAAATGCAGATAATGTCATGAATCATGTACTTGAGGAACACTGCCTGGTTTTTGGCATTTAATTATTCCTAATAACATGCAGTTTGTAATAATTTTTTCTTCCCTCAAAACATTTATAGGACAGAAAAACTGAGTTCTGAAAGGAGAGAGGCTGTACTGTTTGTGTGCAAAAGATGTGAGTGTTGATTTGAGCAGACCTGAACACTCCCTTGGAACTGGTTTCAGGTTACCTCAATCTGTGCAGGAATCCAGGCCCTCAGGACAGAAGAAATACCATAACATCTGAAGGCAGACTGATATTTCTGCGTTTCTTGCGATTCTTGTTTTTTTTTTTTTAATGCCACCTTTGTTTTTCATACACCCTGCAGAGGAAACATGTCATAACATGCAGACTCAAACAGGCAGACCTTAGCAATATTGTACATATGTGTTTTCCTTCACTTCTGAGAATTGAAAGTAAATATTGTGCGGATGACTCGAAGGAAATGGTCCTGGCTGTGCTTGAAGTTGAGGCTGGCATGTTTCCCTCCGCGCACATTTGTGGCATTTGAAGTAATAGAGAGAAAGACAGTTTAATAGGAGTGCTCTATCATGGAAATCCCCACAGAATGTACCAGGCAGGCTGTGATTTGCAGTGATTTTACTCTCTCAGGTGAACTGAGGGCAGAGCAGAGTTAGTCTCAGAGCTAACCCAGAAAGAGCAGGCTCAGAGGTGTTCGATTTAGCTAGAATTGCCTGAATTTATCGTCTAAGCCCAAATAGTTTTGGGGTAATTGGCAGAACTATTACCAGCAATGCCACCGCCATGGTCAGAATAAGGTCTGCAGCTGTGCTGACAAGCCTACCTTGGGCCTACCACACTGGAGATATATGAAAGCGGGGAAAGCACAGCGTGGAGGCACAACCACATGTAGATACAAGTGAACTCATCTTGTGGAAATAGGACTGTACAGGCCAGACGTGTTTGTGTGGGGACCTGCAGAGCAGGCAAGTGGATGGAATGCCTTGCCGGGATCTTGCAGCCTTTCATTAGACGCTCAGCACAGGATGCATTCCACAGCAAAAAGAACCACATTCCTGCTGCCTCTTACAACAATATCATTGCCTCAGGGCCTGCCTATCTCTATACACTGTCACCACTCTGTTATTTCACTCGTGGTATTTCTTATCTGAAATTTGGGAGGGGGACAGCAGTCTTTCATGGTGTGTCTTTTGGATTCGAATGAGGTGGTGTGCACCCCTTATTTTACCAGCCAGCATATCGTCCATAAGAGCATCGTGTGTTGTGAGGAACTAGGAGGAACTAGAGGGAAGGCGAGATATGAGCACTGCAGGATAGGGCTCGTTCTGTTGCGAGTGTCTGCATGTCTCCAAACGCACGTACCCTCGCAAGATTGTGCTTTGCTCAGGTTTGGAGCCTCAGTGCAGGATAAGCATCCCGAAAAGCTCCGTCACATTTTCCCAACAGCATGGGAGACCAGCTGTGAACAGTTGTGTTTGTTTTTCCTTTATTGTGTTTTAGCGTTCCCTCTCTGTGAGGAAAAGACATTTCAGATTTAGGTTTTGGCTCCAAAAACAGAGTTTAGTTTGCTCTGCTTCTCCTGAGACTCGCTGACAAACAAATCACCCAATATAGGCAAAAAGGGTGTGGACATCTGGGTTAGTTTATCTCTCCCCTCTCTCTCTTTCTCTCACTAAGGCAGGTAATAATTGACTAATTTGTTGTACTTGTATTGTTTGCACAGCTCAGAGAGCAGCATTTAATTCATTTCTGTGTTGTGGATTTCTCCTCTGCATCTGTCCAGAGAATTTATGGAAATCCCTGTTACTGTTAAGCAATTAGACTGTTTTTGGCTGCTAAATGAACAGATGGCAAAATGGTTTATTTTTCCTGTTACTTCTAAGCATGCTGTAATTTTTTTTAATGTTACCACTTTTTTGCACTCTCAGCTCACTGCCTAAAAATCAGAATTAGTATCATTGTGATTTGGCATTGGATATCTGTGTGGTGTATCGAATTTATCCCTCTGCAGTTGCTCACGGATGTTTATCTGAAATGAACACATTTTCCCTCTCAGACTGGAAAAAATCATGTTGCACTGTCCCACGAACCGGGTGAAACAGTTCCTCATGTTTTTATGGAAACATTACATTCAGTCTCTGGGCACTGGCCTTCCTGTTTGGATTGCCACAGCGATTGAATCATTGCCTTTTGGCTCGAGCGTGTGTTTGTAGAAGGGGAAACGCCTGCTGAATAAAAACCAGACTTATTTCCTCCTAAGTACCGTGACCATTAATCAGCCAAGCGGCTTCTCAGAAGTAACCTGTGGACCTTCCCCCCCCCCCGAACTGTTCTGCGCTGAAGACTGCATGTGAGGAGCCAGGAGACAGAATTATAATGTAGCCTGCACCTTACACCCTCAGTGTTTCTCTTAGTAAGGAAGAATATCAGCCTAATTGAAACACGCTGCTCGTGTAAGTTGAGGAGAGGGACAAAACGGATGACTGGTGCAGCTGCTGCAGCTTTTCCATGCACCTGCTCCACATGTAGTGTGTGTGTGTGTTGCATGACATCATTTGCTTTGTCACATTGTCAGAGGCGTGACAGAGAAAAATGATGTGTAGGTGTTAAAGTTCACCTATGCCTGTTCCCTGAAATACGGCCAGCGGTTTACTTTACAGTTGCACTGTGTGTTTGCAGCCCTATACCTAAGTGGAAGCATCGGTAAGGATTTAGGAAAGAATATTAGTCACACACCAGTCACGTGACCTTGTGAAACAAGTTGACAAATGTTTTATTTGGCTGAGCAAACACTTTTCCTGGCTTTCATTTTTGTCACAGAGCAAAATTTCAGTGTGCTCCTCTAGTACTTGCTGTTTATTTTATGTGTAGTATTGTGTTTGGATTCTGTGATCTAGTGACTGGAGTATGGTAGTATACTTGGCTTCACTTGTGTAGTGAGAATGGACAAGTTAACTTGGGGTAGGGCTTGAACAGTATTATGCTAACACTGGTCTGGGAGAGTTGTTAGCCTGGTCCGACATTGTTGCTCATTCAGCTTGAATGGATACACTTGTGTTCTATTGTGCTGAAAGTCACTCATAGACCTATAAGAATGTAATGTAATGGTAGTAAGTCAGTTCCACTATTTTATGCTAGTACCATATATCATAAATAGCTATATCAGCTATTTGCAATCCAATGTTTTTGTACTTCCCAGTGGAAGTTATTGTAATACTGACTCTCCACCCTTTGATCTTTCACTAAACAAATCATGCATAGTGCAAGTCCTCTCTGAATTCCATTGTCTCGTTTTCCTGGATTTTGTCTATACTGTAAGCTCAGTGCTCAAAACTCTAATGCAGTGTAATCAGCATAAATTATGCAAAGTGTCAGTTCTTCAGAAGTGGGCACCCTCTACAGTAATACTGTCATCCTTTTGCTATTCCAGTCAGCTCTACAGAGGAATGCACACTTGCCATCCACACCATAATCATTCTTGTTATCTAGCTAAATGACATTGTTAAACTGAATTTCCTTTGTGTCAGTAATGTATCTGTAGTTCAGGTCTTGTACTGTATCAGCAGCTCAACAATTATTCTAAGCCTCAGCTATAAAGAATGAACACATTTTGAACTCATTTGCTCATTTTATTCTTTTTTTCTACTTCAGGTGTTAATTGAATGGATGACTATAATGATTCATTTGATCAGCCAAAGCCTACATCCTCTTTTCTGGGTGTGGACTTGAGTTAATTAATTTTGTACTCCAGTTAGGATTGCCACATTAGAAATATGAAAAGTCATTTGTTACATCTTTTCTCTTTTCTCACACTCAAATAGGAATGTGTAATTGTATAATCAAAATGATTAACTGGACCAAATTAGACTTGATTTCCTAATATCTAAAAATATGACCTACTTTACAAATATCAGTTGTGTGGCAACCCATAGTATTTCTGGGTATCCTGGCCTTTCCTGGAGAATTGCACCTCTCCTTGGTATGCTCACAGCGTATTTGCTCTGCTTCTCTTGACTTGACAGTGGCAAGAAATCTTAAGATCTACTGCTCGGAGTTTGTACATTTTTTGCTGTGTGTTCATTCACCCCCAAAAACCTATCCAGGATCAGCTTACTCAGCCATCATCCTGACCCCAAGCACAATGTGAAAACAGCAGAATCTGATCCAGGGTCAGTGCTGGGGGGCAGAATCGATCTACAGTGTTATAACTCTTGCTGCCCTGGGTCCTAGTGCCCCCACAGTGGGCAGCCTATCAGACCCCATCTCCTGTTACAATCACACAACAGATTCTTTGGCTTGATTCTCAAATATTATGTACGATATGTCACCATGGTTAAAGGACATATTTTAATGCTGCAAACAGTGATTGAGAAATCACAGTGCTGTTTGTAGAGATCCCATAACCTGTGTAGGGCATGCTATTTTCAAAAACAACAAAAATGTGTCCAAACATGTTATGATTTGTTGTATTTAAATAAAGGAAAGAAAGGATTGCGTATACCCTAACTCTAAGCATTTTCTTTGTATGTCTTGCTCCTTTAATTCATGGTGGCACAGAATGTTGCCTTTCACATAGGAATAATTGGGACTTGTTGAAATGTCCCTCCCCCACACCCCATTGTGTGTGCTCTCTGGGATAGTGTTACAGCATTCTGGAAAAGGAGTGATTAATAAGAACCAAGCCTGCACCCTGTGCCCATTGAGTTGCCAGCACTTATTAACTCCCATTCATCTCCTCCAATGACATCGCCTCCAATCCTGCCTTCTGGGAATTATACCCGGCAAACTTACACCATTGGCCCAGTCCTGCTTTCCACAGGCAGCTAACTGGGCTCCTTTGTTTAGCTGTGATTGACCTTGACAATGCCAGTAAATGATTATGATTTGAAAATAAATACTTCTATTTTGACCCCTCATCTAAAAGCTGCCGAGGATAAATTTATGTGGGGATGCTTTTTGCTCGGAAGAAACTAATTCATCCATAGTCCATGCTGGATTTTAAGTGAGCGTGAAGTTTTCATTTACTTAGTGACTGTAGTTTGTCAGTCACTAAATAAGTGTCAGTCGCTGAACCAGTTGCATGCAGTAAAAATAAAAAGGAGCAATATCTCATGTATTTGTGATATTTTGATGTATTACCCATTTTTTTTAAAACATTCCATATGTTAAATTGGTGTGACAGGCTACCTCCAAGAAATGCCATCCCTTGCTGTGGATACTATGTAATTTGTGTTATATCAGCTATTTGCAATCCAATGTTTTTGTACTTCCCAGTGGAAGTTCATAGAAGTAAACCTGTTACTGTTTGATGGCTCCCACACAGTCTCATTTCCAAACCCATGGCTGATGAGGGGTTTAAATATTGTTTTTCCGAGAGCGGTTTAATTAATTCCACTATGTATTCATGAGGCGATCGTTAAACATCTGAACAATCAAGGGAAGAACAGCTAATTAGCCCACAGTATGTTATTTTATGGGGGGCTTAATTCACTGGAGGGTGAAAAGGGGTAATGGGTAAATAAAACAATAACAAAACATTACAACTTGTGGATATGCTGGAACTGATTTAATCAGAGTCTACTGAGAGCAGTCCTCCTTACGGCTAGTTATGCCATAAGTGCTTTATCTGATGAAAACTGGAATCCCTGGATCCCATTTGACTTTGCATTTTTTTATTCTAATAAAAGGAAGGAAAGTCACACACTGTAGACTCCCACTTTCCTATGGTGAATTAGTGAACTGCAGTGGAGTGAAAAGACCTGCACAGACAGACTCCTCTTTATATCACCCGATGGCAATTCGCTTAGTTAGTTCAAATACAGACCAATGCAAAATACATATGAAAATTGGCAGATGCCAAATTTACATATTGACAGATAACATATGCCATTGGTGTAAAAAAAAAAAAAAACAAACAAATATTAGTATTACTTGTGAATATCTAGGTCGTTATACCAAAATGTCATTCCTGCTGTTAATCGACTTTAGTCATTTTGGCATTTTACTTTATATGAAGCATGTCAACTAATGTCATTAAACTAAAGTAACTGCAAATATAGGTCATGCATTTTAGGTATAACACTGCCTTTTTATAAAAATTCATTTCCATAGTTCATGGCAGTGCTCAAGAGAAAATGCTGTGAATCAGTTGATGCTGATTGAGACTCATTGATTCGTGCATCACATCAGGCTTACTGGTCAGTTGGTTGAGGTGATTAAAATACAGCTGCAAAAAATGTGCGGGAAACCTTCCATAATGCAAAGAGGCTCTTCAAGTCCAACTCACAGACAGGACAAAGCACTCCTATTCGTACAGGTACTGTGGTTTGGGAGTCTTTGGCCCAGTGTACTGAGAGGGAGGTACACCATGTGAGTCAGGAATGTTGGGGGTGGAACTGAGAATCTCAGGTTTCTGTGGGGTACTATTACAGTTCTGTGACACCAGGTGAGATTCATTTTCAGTCTGAGGCAAAAACTAGCAGTTCATAAGAGGAGCTTTTGTTCTCTGTATTTTCCCCATCCGCATCTTCTTGAAGTCCATGTGTTTTTTGGTTGCACTGTGTGGAAATGAACCTGATCAGAGGGCATTCTAGTGATTTGTTTTCATTTGTCCCAGTAAAATATTCGGGGATTATTTGCTCATCCTATTCGCATTTTGTGAGCTGTCATATTTTCTTTAGGTATTCAGCTGCTCAACTGATTAAAATCTTTCAGTTGGACTACAGATTAACACTCTTGCCATATTTATTTCTTTACATCTAATGAGCTGTGCTTTGTTTTTGTGAGTATTAATTTGACCACGGGTATTATAGAAAGAAAGGCAGATGAGCACGTGCCCTGTCTGTTTAAAATGATAGTGTGCTAGTTTGCTGATTGTGACTTCCAGGGAGGTGTGTCAGCACTTCTGGTGCATGTATGTGCTTGTTTTTGACTCTCCTACATGGAGCTTTGTGAAATCCAGGTGGGCAAGTGTAGGAAAATTAAAATGTCAGCAAATGATTATCTTTTAGTAGAAGGCATTCTGTAAGCAGCAAAGAGGCAATAAGAAAGTGAAGGCCACTTTAATGCTCCAAGGTTATTTTAGATGTGAAAAGGTTTTAATTCTGGAGGACCCGTTGTCTTTTGTATTTGGTGTTTCGTTGTTGCAAGAAATTCTTCAAGATGTCAACAGGCAAACAACTTGGTGTGGACAATTCTCACAAGTGTCCTGTCCTCCCCGTGGTTGCTATGAGAACTTAGACTTTGCACTGTAACTATGTGAGGATCATCACCAAATATCTGATCATCAACAATGGGATCTGGGATCTCATAATGGGGATCTAACACTTCCGTCCCTTGTGAGTGTCTACCAAAAATCAATTGACCACAGTGAATAAGGGTTATTATAGATGAACTGTAAACTAAACAGTAAACAGTATTGTTTTTTGTGATCTGGTGTCAACAGCTCAAAATGAAAGTTCAAGAGATATCAAAGCTTGCAATATTTGTTGAAGACTGTACATTTAAGGAACTGAAATTTATGAGGCAAGAGCTTGTCAGGTCCTTACTAAGGAAATCTTAAAACCTACTTTATATCACACGTTTTGTGAAACCTAATATCTGTATGTGCCTTATTGCCACTATGGCTTGAGGATGAGGAAACTGAGGGTTGAATTAGTGTTTTTTTTAAACCACAGGGAATAGGAGGGCACTCTTCCCACTTCATTGATGCATGTGAACGATGGACTCACTGATTGTGGTACAGTGTGCATGCTATCTAGTGATGGTGTAGTAAGTGTATAGTTTAGGTGTTTCAATTGTCTGTCGATTCTCATAGGGACAGTAAATACTATGAGTTGAACATATTTGTAGTTGGCATATGCACTGCTGTGAACTCTGACCTTTTTTTGTTATTCTTCATAGTTAAGGCTGAGGAAACCTCCAAGAAGGTTCAGAGGAACAGTTGATTTTGTTAAGGCCAGCCATTATTAAAGAGAAATGTCTGACATAGTTCTGATGGGGTACCACGGTGCACTGCTTTTTACATGGACATACAAGGGAATAATAAACAAATATCTGATTCTGCCCTCTAAAAATAAAGCACATAGGTGAGCTTATTCTAATATTGGCTGGAGGCAAAACTCTGTTATTCAGCAATCTGAGTTAAATATGCTTCTTCATATGAAATGTGTATTCGCACAGGGCCTTTCTGTTGTACAGGTGAACATAATGCATTCAGACCACTGCTCTGCCGCGTTATTAAACAAGCAGAAATAACATGCTCGGAGGAGCATGATTCATACCATTGATTCAGAACGTGGCTCACATCAGACAACGTTTAACTGTGTGTATGGTCAGTCTTCACAGAGCGCTTATTATTTCTTTCTATATGGAAATTCATCACATCACTCTAAGCAGCTATAGGAGTGGATGGAAAAAAAAAAACTGCTGATATTTGGATTCTAGCCCTTTCATGTACTACAGTGTGTAAGCCTTGACATGAAAATTCAACAACAGGCTGAGATGACTGAGATGTAGGGATAGATGGAGAATAAGATCTTGTCAGGCTGACAATGGGTAATTTATTCTTCTTCATTTATTCATAGCTGTGGAGATAGTGCTGGTCCAAACTGAATGCAACCTTTGAATGTTAAACAGCCATACCGTACATGTGAAGGGGAGACATATTGTGTATTTTGAATCAGAGCTGTCAACAGCTTCCCTGAGGAAAAAAAAAACCAACAAACCAATCCAAACTGAAACCCACATCTTTTAAAAAAAAAAAAAAAAAAAAAAAAACGAATATTAAAAGATCCTCCGAGGCTATATTGTATCTGTAATTAGTTGTATTTTCTGCCTCTTTCGCTCTCTCTCTCTCTCTCCACACGGTTTGTTTGGTTGAAAGTGGATTAATGTAAAGAGCCACAGGACACTCGAACACTAGAGAGGGGGAGATTTCTGCTGGGGCTCCAGGCAAAGTGTAAATGTAGAGGTTCATCCCTGGAATATGTGCCTCTCTCCTCCCATCTCTTCATTGGATCCCCCCTGAGCCCTCATGGCTTCTCGCCGTAGGCCTCGCTAGGATGGGAGTGAGAATAAACACAGGGACGGGAGAGGGACGGGGGAGTACGACTGTTTGTTTCCTTCCTGCCTAGCCAGATTTATGAGTCAGTAATGACTGCATAGGCCAAAATGGGAGGATTCTGACAATCGCATCATATGGTCTGATGACATCTGCGAATGTGTGCATTGGTCAGATGTCAAAGGGGTGCTGCAGGCGATTGCTCTGGCCTGATGCTCCCAGCAGTGCGTACGCTGATTGGTCAGCCTTGTATTTAATTCAAGCTGCACTGTCACGTGAATCCTGCTGCTTGCTCTCCCATTGAGAATGTGAAAATGGGAATGGACAAACCCTTCTTCAGCTCTACTGTTTGTTCTGTAGAACAAACGCAGTTTAGTGATTCAGGTAACAGGAAAACATAGTAAAGAATAGTTCTAGGAATGTAGATTTCTTCTAATTGGAACTGCACATTATTATACTCTCACAATGGCACATGTTCCGTTCAGTAGAGGCATCACAAAAATTGAGGTTTGTTCAGGTAAAAAAAAGCATGTATTGTCTTCTCTGTGCATATTGATTCTTTTTGGTGTCGGTGGAATTATATTGTTCAGGAGTGCAGCAAATCGAATATTTGTTCCCCCCCCCCCCCCCCCCCCCCTTGTTGCAATGAATTGATTTACTTCCCATAGGTCCTGTCATCAGACAGGATAGAATGTTTTGTCTGATTCATGTGAGTGAAGCCTCAGGTGCTTGACTGGAAACAAAACAGAAAGCTGTCTAAAATCTTTATGCCGTGTGCACAGTTTTTTGTACCTTATGACAGTACTATCCATTTATGTAGTAGGTGTCCATATATCCAGGGATATGCACACAGTAATATTTTATGTTATTTATTTGGATATTATTGTTGCAGCTTTGTCTCTCCTTTGAGGTTTGAACCAGCCGCTGTCCTATAGATAAGTTACCAAACCATTACATCATGCTGCTGTCTTCAGTTTAGCGAGATACAATTGAATGAATTGGGTCATCATCACAATCAAAATTTAATCATGAAGAAAATCACGTAAATACGCATCTGCAATTTTTAAAGGTGTGCCTTCTGTATAAGTCAATGGTCTCATCAGGCAGAGCTGTCTGTGGTGCCGACAGCAGGCCATCAGTTGTACAGATTCCATAAATTAGTGGTTATTTAGCCATATGGGAAAATGCATTGTGGGTTGTTGTATATTATTACAATGGTGCACAGTCCAACAACTAATTTAATGGGCTTAAAATTGAAAGTGTGCCATAGGCAGGCCTATAGTCCTGCCTCTGGTGAGCTAATCAGTGTTTTCCTTTGCTTGTCAACCTTCCTTCCTCTGTGACCTGCTTGTCTCTCACATTTTGGCTCACACTTTCTTGTGAAGGGGTGGTTCAGTGGAAACGACATGCCAAACTACACTCTACTGCAGTTTGTAATTTAGGCACATAGAGTTGCTTAAATATATAAAGTACATTTGACTAAAATGACGAAACAGGTGATGAGGAAACCATGGGAGAAGCAAGCTGGAAAAAATAGGTCTGTGAAACTGCGTGTGAAAAATAATTAAACCAACACAATACAGATGGGCAATGTTAAACAAAACATATCAAGTTAGCCCTCAGCTGTAAACAGTGTTAAGAGTAAAAAAAAAAAAAAAAGTAAATACAACTAATTTTCTTTTCTGTTCATGTATCTGAGGTTCTCAAACATGTAAAGCAATACATTTGTTTTTAGTTTTTTAGATTTTTCAAATATCTGTAGCCTATTTCAGATGGGGAGAAATAACACTTTTATAAATAGAATACATTGTCACTATAATTGTGTTGAGTTTGAACACATTTAAATATTAATCTTGAACAAGAATTGTTTAAAAAATGCCACAAAAGGTAAAAGGGTGTATGTACTGTGTACGCACTGTGAAATTCTAGTTTGCAACCATACAATTTGATAGTGGTGGATGTTATCAAATCCTGTCCTTTATTCGGACGGGAGAAAGAATCCCTGTAAATCACTGAAAAAAGCTCTCTCCGTGTGTCATCGTACAGTAGTTGTAAATTGACAGCACTAGTTTAATTTTCCCGGCTCAGTAGATTGCAACAGTGAAGAAGTGCATGAGACAATATCTATATCCGCCTCCTTCTTCAGTGGGATTTCAGACACCACAGCCCACAGTGAATAACCCATGACTGTAGGATTATCTGATGAAAGAGTAAAATCAGTTAATGAGGCACTCCAAGCTTTTGATTCCAAGTCAGATGGCCATATCTCCAAATCCAGGGTAGAGTATGGAGCAAGTTCCCAGAATCACCATGTTTATCTTAATTTGTGTGTTGCTTCCAAAGAACTGTGCATGTACTGTCACCATTAGTGAGGATGGTGATGGTGGGCTAGATAAGAGCACCTAATAAGATAACGGATAACTGAATAATAATTTCAGTCTGAGCTGGCAGATTACATTTGTCATTCAAACAGACAAACTACCCCTTTGTTGATTCAACTTTTCTTGCCTGTAGGCACCTCCATTTCTGCATAGTTAAACCATGCTGACTGCAAGTATGGTAACACAGTTCCCCGGTCACTGTAGTAGCAGCAGGTGTGGGTGACAGTGTGTGGGCTGCTGTGTTATGGCTCGGATGATTTTCCTGTGTTAACCTGTGTTTTTTTTTTTTTTTACTTTCAAGGGGTCTTTTGAATTTAAATATTTGTTAATGAACATGGCTTTTGTAAATATACAGTTGTTACTGCCACAAACACGGGACACATGGGAACAGGCGGAACTCAAGCAAAGGGATGTGCACATATTTCACCAGAAAAAGGAAGTTACTCTTTGGCCATTACTCAGATGACAGATGATTCTCTTTAATTTTCCACAATGATTTGTCCAATAAGCAAGGGCATCAAGCCACTTGTACTGCCTGTGATGTTGTCATCATCATCTGTTCTGTGGAGTGGGCCATATTCCCGAGTTCACCTTACCTCACCAGTTCGTGTGTCCCTGATATTCCCTGTGGGAAGGGGAGGTGATGGTAGTGGTGAGGTTAAAGAAATGAGCTTGGCACCAGAAAGGTTTCTGGTTCAAATTCCAGGTAAGGTGTCACTGTTGTGTCCTTTAGCAAAGTGCTTGACCTAAATTGTTTCAGGGAATGCATTCAGCTTTTTGGTATAGCATGTAAAATAGAACCTATGGACTGTAAGTTGTCCTGGATAACAGTGTCTGCAAACGAAACAGAAATAAAACACAATTTTCATGCTCAAGTGCAGCCTCCCTTGGTACAGTTTAATTTAATAATTCATTCGGAACTATTGTAGTTGTTCTGCATGTTAATAATCTAAATAAAACTCTGGACGGTGAAAGTAACAACTAGGTCATTTGCATGTATAGTAACATACACTGAACTATACATTCTGTATTGAATAGTCCCCCAAATCTCTCCCCCTGTAGTTGTAAAGAGTACACCCCTGTAGGGGTGTACTCTTTGCTGAGCTAAATGGCTATTTTGGGGCAATGAAGTCATAACCTCAGACGTCAGGAACTGAGAACATGAGAGGGGGTGACTTTGCAGCATTGCAGCTCTGAAGAGCCTTTGGCAATCAATGAATCAATAGATCAATAGGCAGATCCATGCTGGCTGGGTTTGCAGCAGCAGAATGGTAGAATGATGGAGTGTCTACAGCAAAGATGATGCTGTAGGAAGTCGATTGCAGAACCACTGAACATGTCCTTGGAGTCACTAGGATCAATGCAGAACCACATCCCAGTTTGCTCATGTTCGAGCAGTAGGTTTAGATTGTACAGATGCTGCACTCTGCAGATGCACTGATCTTGGATGTGTCTAGTGATGGATTGCAGAGTGCT
This sequence comes from Megalops cyprinoides, assembly GCF_013368585.1. Taxonomy (NCBI): domain Eukaryota; kingdom Metazoa; phylum Chordata; class Actinopteri; order Elopiformes; family Megalopidae; genus Megalops; species Megalops cyprinoides. The sequence goes on from NC_050603.1 coordinate 14,682,462, forward strand.
ATTTCAGGGAGGCCCTGCTTTCAGACAGAGCTGTATTCTTCACATTCTCTCTGGTCCCTCTTCCTCTTTCTCAGACCCTGCGTGGGTTGGCTTTGAACGTGTGTAAGCCAAAACAAACATTCTAGTCTGCTGCAAGAATGTTGTGGTCTTTCCTAGGTTACAAATCTTTACAGTGATATAAAGACAAATACTGGGGTGAATCTTGGGAATGTCTTAGCTACCACAGCCAGAGCCTGACTCATGCCATCAAATTTAACCAGAGAGAAATTTCAAATATCATAGGCTAGCCCATGCTTTGAGGAATGAAAAATATGACCTCGGTCTTAATTTTCAAAATGTTCTTTTCTCATTCTGAAGGAAGGGTTTAGACAGCTATATACCGAATCAGTTCAGGTTATGAATCTTGCTCAGGTGAATGACAGCAGTGTGTCAGCTGAGATTTAAATCAACAGATCCTCTGGTTACATGCTATGCTGTCTAACCACATTGGCACACTTAGGCACACACTTGTGTTTTCTAATGAAAATGCTATGGAGGTAGAAAGGAAGATTGAAATTGAAAATCGAGGGCCCCAAATGCCATCTTATGTGAGCTGCTTTCAGTTAAAAGGAACTCTTTCCCAGAGATGCCGTGACATCATATTGATCATGTCCTGTTTACCATTGCTGCAGTAGTGAGCGTGGCTTATTCATAAGATGCTGCTGCCCTTTCAGTGCAAAGAATGTAGACTTTAAGGGCGATGTGTTTATCTGCTACTGCTTGCGAGCAGTCCTGAAAAGGGAAACTGACCTCTTCAGTATTGATCTGTTGACCACTGTACGTTTCTGGCCCCAGTGGTGTCAGCTGAATATCTAACACTCATGTATGAATTAGCCACTTTTTCTGATTTGCACTGTGCTGTGCTGCTAGCCTAATTACTTTCTCTGTTTTTCCTCAGGCTCTTGCATCCCATCGGGCCTACCTGCTTACAGCTCGCATCCCTGCCAAGGTAAGACTAATGGCATCCCTACCCCTTATCCAGACAGAGGGACACACCTATCCCTTATACAAACAAAGAGGGATAGACCTACCCGTCAGCACAATAGGATTTCACAGTGTGCTGAAGGGATTTGTATGTTTTTCCTGTGCTATTACTGTAAGTCACCATCAGCATGAGATATTACAGCAATAATGTAACACAGAGGAGTTGTGTTATGATTTTTGGGCTGGGATCAGTATGATTTAACCTCAGCTCTAGTTTTTACACGTTTTTATCATTATTGTGAACAAATAAACAAGGGAATCTGCACAGATCAAGGTGCTGTTTGGGTCACGGTAATCAGGTAAATGTGGCTCGGTCGAAAGCAGAGAACGGCAGGTCATTCACAGAGAGTCCTGATGTGCTTCAAACTACCCGGTGCTTGTTTCCAAAGTGAATGGGGTCATGCAGAGGTCCAGCCCAGGTGTCTTTTGCGCTGGGGTAAAGATCGGTGTATGGACCCTCTCACTTTCATCTGGCCATTGGGAATAATGAAATGGAGTGACTGGGTCGTGACCCTCTGAAAGCCCGGTGACCCAGCTGACCTTGCACATGGTGCTGGGTCCCAGTCCACCCAGATGATCCCTTGTGGTCAGCGCATCAGGTTGCCTTCTACCGGGCAGTAGACGCATTCAGCTCTGCCATGTGTGAGAAAGCTAGTGCGTGAACAGTCCTTGCTTTGCGCTCACTCACTGTGCATTGCATTAATCGAGAGTTTTTGAATGGTTATACTGATTATAAGTTCAATTTATTGATTGATTAGGTATAATTGATTTAGCCATCACATATTTGCTTAGTCGAGTTAGAGCATTCTCAGGAAGTGGAGAGAATCCCTCCCAGTCAGACACTAAATTTGGCAAACAACCCTTCAGCAATCCTAATGTCTGTAGTCTGGAGCTGAATGGAGAAATGAGGGTGGGTCTGATGACCTGTCCGGCCTGCGATGAGGTATTGATCAGTGTATTGGCCAGTCCCTTGCATTGTACATTGATTAGTGTTAATTGGTCTTCTTTTGATATATGTAATTGAGACTAATGGTGGAGTTCATGGCAATTTCTAACCATTAGACTCAGTACAGCATAAATTTTAATTAAATAATTAAATGCTGTGATCATATACAGAGGTGAGCATAGTGTTGTGTGTTCCACAGTAGTATAGTTGTTCTACATCGAGTGGAAATTTCCCTAGATTTCTCCTCAGAAGTAGCCCAAGAGCTAAAAGTTGCTGAGATGTGGTTCCTCAGAAAACAGTGAAACAGCCTTATCGGCGTGCCCCCAGATTGCACTTGTAAATCTAGACACTCCACATGGATCCACTTTCAGATGTTTTCACAGTAAATCTCCGGGCACGCCTGTGCTTGTGTACGAAAATCGTGGAATCTGAGCGGGACAGCGCTTGGCCTCCAGACAAGTCTACGCAGCTCCCCTGTGACTTTTCCACAGGCCCGGGGTCATTATAGGGCAGAGGACTCAGTGTGTCTTTTTGCCTACCTTTGCTTTCCCACAAACAGCATTCACAAATGCATTATGGGTAAATATTATACTTCCACCAAACTGCAGAGGGATTTCCTGAATACTTAACTGAGCAATAACTGTCAGATGGTAATATGTGCTATTATGCTTAACTGTTTATTAACTTGAAGACATTTTAGGGACGGGTGCATGCTGGCTGTTCTCTCCTCCCCTATTCTTTGATTATTCAAGTGAGGGAATCAGAAGAAACATTTCTGTCTCAAAATATTGATTGGAATAATCAATGAATTAAGAAACAAATACATGAACAGGACATAGGAAATAAGCAGTAGTAGTGGTATATTTTTTCCAGGACAATGAAGAATTTTAACAGTAATGTAAGATTCAGTGCACTAAGGGTTGGCAAATACTTTTCATCTATTGCTCTTAGGCAAGTTACAGTCACACATATGAAACACAAAACACAAATACAACAGAGTATACAGCCATTTTAATGAATTTCAAATGAAAAGGCTCATGCTAACCCCCGTAGCAGCACAGCATGGTTATGTTAATGAATCATGCTCATTTTTGGCTGGAAGCAGGCCCCAGGGAGACCTGTGGAGTGAGTGCTGACAGTGGAAGCAAACAATGAGCGGGGAGGGACCCTGTCCCAGTCCTGGGCCCTCTCAGGAAGAGAGAAGAACAGGATTAGCCTGGCCTTGCGCCTTCTACTGCAGGCCAGCAGAGAGCCTGTGTGTGTGTGGGTGTGTGTGTGTGTGTGTGTGTGTCTACTTGGAAAAAGGTTTTGCACACAAACCTGTTCTCTGATATAGACCGGTTCACATGAAAGGAGTTCAATGATAAGAGATATTATTACTTTACAATGACCAATTGGTCTTTCTGTCTATGTGCTAATTAATGTGTGGTGTTAGGGTTATTTTATTGTTTGGCACACATTTCAACATTTGTAAAACAATGAAAAAAACGAAGCTTATCTTACTCTTTATGAGTTTGTTTTCAGATAATGTCATATATTAATTTAATTCATTCATATAATTACTTGAGTCAAGAATGTTTGTGCTATGTAATGTATGTCTTAAATATATTTCTCAATCACGTAATTTGTTTAAAAAAAAATAACCTTTCTTACATGCAGTTTAAATGCAGCAGCGCTTGGGCGAGTTTGCACCTATGCTTGTAGACAGATTGTGTGTACAGACAGCAGTTGTCACATCGTAATGGTGATTATAAAGATGATGGTGAAGATGAAATGTCTCCTTGCAGTTATTTTACATACCAGTACTTTATATAACTGTCATCTGCCGTAACCTTCATGCACTGTGTTATTTAAACTGAAAGAGATATAAATGTGGCATTGTTATGTAGTCCATCTTCTCTCTTCAGAAACACCTTTACCTCCTTCTGACATGAGGTGTACATGAACAACTGCACAATAGTGAGAACTTCATCCATATCGTTACCTTGTTATTCAGCCACTTCAGCTTCTAACTCTGTGGCTTTCCAACATGGATGAGTTGCTTTTTCAAAGTCCACCCACAGGCTGTGTAATTTTTCTGAGGCAGAGCTAATCTGGACATTTTATTTTTGAACATGCAGGTATTTTAAACGTCCTCCCTAAACATGTACATGAAGGCAGTTCTTGTGGCCGCCGGAGGGGCCTGGGGGTGATGACCGCGCCATTCACTGACTGCTGTCACAGCACATTGTTGTCCAGTCTTGATGTCATGGTTTATTCATTGGCCTTCATTTGTTTCAGGTGGAACAATCCTTCAATTACTTGGAGATACAAGGAATTACCTGTAACAAGCAAGCTCAGGTAAATCAACTATGACAGTTCCACTCATAAGAGTCAGTGAACCAGGAGCCAATGATTATTTTAGATAATTCACCTGGATCAGTAGTGCAGAACTCATTAGGTTTTACAGAGTGGCCTCACCTTACGATATGTAAGGGTGTCAGTTGTTTCATTCCTCCCCTATGTCTCTTATGGATAAAAGCTGTCTTCTGCCATCTGTGAGTAAAAACAGAAGCTTACAGTGGGAATTGTTAGCAAACGTTACAGACAGGAAAGGGGTAATACATTATGTATACACGCTTGTAATAAGTGACAGCAATGCATACACTTAATAGACATACAAAGTCTTTTGTTTTAAGTTTCCAATAATATGTGGTCACACCTGCAAAATCACAGGTTTAGCATTATTGCAGATGGAACTCAAATGTTATGCAATGATTTCTACTTTATTATTTTCCTGCTTGCGATTTATGTTTGTTCTCAGAGGTTTCAAGATATTACAGGGATCTCTTAATTTCCCAGGATCTAGCCTCAATTCTCTTCTGTGTTAAGTTAAAAAGAATACATGTAAACATACAGTTTGATGAAGCCTTTCTTTGGAATAGAGTGCCATTATGTCTGAGGAAAAACCCTTGACCTTCCCTGTCATGAAGCCATTGATCACACCTCTCTGCTTTTTACGAAAGGAGACCCGCAGCTTGTCATGAAATCTCATGTATGTAATGTAGCTTTGGGTGTGGAGGACCATTTACAAAGATTCTTTTGAGTAACAAGGTTACTTTAGCCAACACCAGTGGTTGTAGCCTCTCAATAACTCCTAAGCCAGTGAATGGAGCAACAGAAACTATAGATGGCTAGAGGGTTATGCTGTTCACTAAGCATATTGTACAGTCTCTATTCACATCTTCCTTGCTACACATAGCTTTCATCTTTTTGTACATTGAATCAGCGGGCTTGTTGTTGGCTGGTGACCACAAATGTTTGACATGTGTGTTTCTCTCTCTCAGTTTGCAGTGGAGTGTGACAGAGGTGTGCTGTCCATGCGGCTGGCTTCATCTGAGGATGTGAACGAGGTGGTGGCCCACATAGGGACCTGTCTTCAGGCGATCTGCCCCGGCCTTTCGCCCATGTAGGTCACCTCTGTCTCCTTCTTTTACCTGCCCTCCTCTCTCTGTCCTCAGAAGTCATGTGTATGGGACCCTGTTGTACCACCCTGATAGGATGTTGAAAGGTCTCTTGGGACCATGTACAAGATTCTGTATAATTGAGTCAGCTCTCAGTGTTGATAAGGATTTGAAATACCGTGGTATGTCAAGATTCAAGATTTAAGATGAACTATGCAATGAGGACAACAAAATCCAAAATAGTTTTGAGGGATGATGCAAGAGTCTGACATTTTTCAATGGGGGTGGTGTTTCTGAATGGGATAAAAACTTGATTGACCATCATTTTCACCACATTTGATAAGAGTCAATAAAGTAATTTGTACCATGTTCAGCACTGTTAGGAACACGTTGACCTATAACCTTTGTCATTTCCTAATCTTATGAAATGTTTCATCCAAATCTCCTATCAGGACAATGTCTGTAACTGTCTATAATGAATGTAGCTAGTCTTAGTTTTTAGTGCCAAAGGCTCCAGATTAGTGTATGTACCACCCTACACATAACTTAAAAGAACAGAACAGAACTCATATGGAATATAACTTTAGTCTGTGTCTGTGAGGATATCTTCGCTGTGACCCAGGGTGTAAAGTGAGTGTTAAGTTGATACTTGGAGCTAGCATGTTGTCTGCACAAAAGAGATTATTTTTCTCATCTCTCCTCTGTCATCTTGGCGATAAAAAGCACTGCCACGATTCAGACCCTTCCCAACACTTCATAGTGACAAAAGGACAAGCTTTGTGGTTGTGGAATTTTCAGTGCTCTTATTCAAGTTACCAGTTGCTAGTTTCTCCATTGCAGACTTGGTGTTGGCATTGAAATGTACAAGGTACTGGGATACTAAACAAAAATTCTGCTTCTGTCTCTCACTGTCAACCATTTTCTGTTCAGCCTGAAGGAAATAATTGATTTTCAGAAGTTTATAATCAGAAACTGTGAGAAGGTGTGTTTGGATGACCCATTTCATGTCTTAAGAGCATGAAAAGATTTTGAATGATGTGTCTGAATGTTAATGGTGTTTTTTATGTCTCCAACAGAAAAGTGATGAAGAAGCTGGTAATGGATCCGCCAGAGCGGACTTTGAGTCTGCAGGCATTGTGGGAGAATCAAAATGTGGCAGAAGCTGGACCATGTGGTAAGTGACATTCACTTTTTCACATACATCGAACATCTGATGAACAAATCGGGTTACCATCATCAGACATCAGTCATCATGCAAATTTGCAAATCATAAGCAGGAAACAGTTCATCAATGTGATCTGAAGAGGAAAGAATGAGAGATTGAAAACTAAGAAATTGTAACCCCTATGTCCACCATTTGTACTACTTGAAATAGTACTTGTGCTTACTACATGTCAGAGTATTAATAGTAGGAATATGCCATATTGAGGACTAGGGACAAATGTCCAGATTAAGGTTATCCTTGTTGTATTAGTATAGTTAATTCTGGCAAAGTCATTCATGTTCTTTATATTAAGTATTTGTTATTAGTTTTACAGGACGGGGTTTTATCTAAAAGACTTAATTAATATAATTGCTTTCCCATTAACCTACTGATGATGAATAGTGAAGATGATGACAGGATTCCACAACATTTATACAGCAATTGCATTTTCAGAATATAATATGGAAGATTGCTTTATTTGTATTGTTAAAACGGCTAAATTGTTTACTGTAATCTTCAGTTAAGACCTTTGGTGCAGAAAGGTTATCACGCAACAGAAAATACAAAAAAAAATGTTTTTGGCAGATGACATTACTGCTTGTGGGCTAAAATGGTGGTCTATAAAGCTTGATGATTGTTATTGTATCTTCCCAGTATTGTCATATTTAAATCTATTAGGTGTTGAGTAGCTGGTGAAACTGCAGTCAGTGATTTCTATCTCTGTCTGTCTGTTTGTCTGTCTTCCAGGGGGCTTCTCTCAGATGTACAAGTGTGTGTGTGACTGGCTGGGACTTCCCTACAGGGAGGAAGTTCAGTGGGTTAGTATCCTCACTGCCTGTTACCCATTGCCTTTGTCTCTAGTGAACAGTTGTTGTGTTTGCGGATGGTTGTGACCAGTCATGCTTTTTTAAGTGAGGATATTCTGGCCTTCAAAGGAAGTGTCTCAGGCGCACACACAAGGCAAGCCATGACAGACTTGTTTCAGTGACATTTTGTGGATACAAACCTGTAACAATTCATATATAACAATGCAAATGTACACAGCAGTATACCAAGACAGTTGTCCTATTCAGTTATTTAAGATTATTCAGATGTGTAACCACATCCTTCACATCAATTTATGGATTCTTTCTCTAATTGGGAGGAGATAAAATACATTTGAAATATACATTTTTATTTGTGGATAAATGTAACAGGTTTACGTTTCTGACGGATTTTGGCAGTTTCATACATATGCGTAGCAGTGTCTAAAGGCTTTATGTTTGCTTCTCCTGGTCTCACAGCTGTGTTGTGCTCCTAATGCGCAGGAGCTGTAAGAAGCTTAAATCACTTGAGACTAGTATGGTCATTGTGATTTTAATGCTCATGGTCGGTTATACCGTTTATTAGTTAAACTATTTGGTCTTTCATTTTTAATGTCTAGTGAAAGATTTTTATTTGCGTTTTTCTATGTTGCAAACAGGACGTGGACACAATTTATTTAACACAGGACACACGGGAATTAAACCTACAGGATTTCATTCATCTTGAAAACAGGTAACTTGCAGTTTCCTCTGTGAATAAACTATTTACGAGGCTGTCCATTCTGTGGGAACACATGAAAGCTCATACGGTTTTTAAACATCAGATGCAACACTTCTTTGTGTGCACTTTCTTTTTTCTCCTCCAAAATCTGAGCTAGAGACACAGTAACATTTTGCATGTCAAAGATGCTTAGGGTTATTGGCAAAGACTCCAACAAACCTGAGCTGTTAGCCAAAAGATATTACAGAGGGGTTTATTGTTAAGACAAGGAACAGACTGACTCCAGAACAAGATGGTGGATTTGTTACATTGATTGATGTTTGCTTTAACATGACAGGGATTTGGTGGCCATTATTGCAGTTCTGGAACTTAACCAGTGGTTCACAAAACTCTCCATCAAGGATTACAAACTGGTATGTTGTATTCATCTCATTACTGCTGCAGGAAAGCGCTGTCATGCCATTTGACTATCATGTGTACATTGCAAATGTTAGATACATTAATGCTGTTAATGTAAACACTGTGTGTCTGTATGATCTACCCTTTGATCTAGACTCTACAGCATTTTCTCAGTCCTACTCCTGGAGCCCCCCTGTCCTGCATATCTTTAGTCTATCCTTGCTCCAAACACACCTGATTGAAATAATTAACATGCTCTTTATTAAATCAGGTGTGTTCACCTAATCAAAAGTGCCACTGATGAGTTCGGTCAGGTAGGTAGAGCAGGGAAAGATGGAAAACGTGCGGAGCAGGGGGGCCCCCAGGAGCAGGATTGAGAATCAGTGCTCCAGAGCAATAAAACTGCACCCAGGAGCAGCAGAATGCTGAAGATGAAGCACTTTGGGAAAACTGCCGCTTGGGTCTCTGTTGTACTAATGATTTGCAAGCAAATAAAGGGGTGACATATAGCAGCAGAGACCTTTGTCACATTAATTAGGAGTGTTTGTTTAAGAATTACTCATGTGACATGTGAAGGCAGGGAGACACTGATCTGTTTGCTGCGGTATTGCTGTGGAACAAAGGGCAGGAAGCAGGGCCAGTGTAGCAAATGAGATTCCAGCGCAGCAGAACTCTTCTGAAATTGGTATTTGATGGGTGCCTGAAACCAGACATCATAGCGGCACATCAAAGCAAAGCTCCTCCCTTCGGTCTTGAAAGATCAATCTCCCAGCATGCCCCCTTTTGTTAGGATACAGGCCTCAACCTTTGAGGCATGCCAGACAACAGATAGGAATGTGATTGTGTAACTTGGCGTAGCTGTTGTCTGATTGATCAGGGCGAACCTCTCATCTTTCAGTGCCCATCATCTTTCAGTGCCCTCTCAGCAAAGGCCCTTTCGGGGGTTCCGTGAAAATAAAAATGTCTGGAGTTCGATTCAGTGCCTCGACGCTGGAGCCAGGAGGGGACTTTTACCTGCCTGAGGGACATTGGCACGGAACTGAAAAGGGACGTTAGCCGCCCAGTAGATTCAGAATGAGGTGAAGGAGTCAAGGGGAACGTTAGTCATGTCCCAGCGCCGGTGGTTCGGCAGTTTCCAAACAATGAGTGGGTGGTGAGAGTGAGGTGTGACAGGCGATCTGTGTTTGCTGATAGCGGGAGAGTGAGAGCTGCCTCCGTGAGCCACTCTGACACCCCTCCAGCCTGTGGGAGGCTGGCGATGAGGCTCTTGAAGCTCTCTGAAAGAATTTCACGCCACATAACTCAGGGAGCCTGCTGAGGCATGCTTGCAGGTCTGACTGGCCTGTGAGTATGAAGCACGGCTGTGGGGAGGGAGAGTGGTAGAGAGACAGGGAAGGGAGAAACTCAGAGAGTGAGTGTATTTATGGTGACTTGGTTTGGCTAATCAGTGTTGGAGTGGTCAGTGTGATGTGCCAGACCCTTCTACCCTTTTATTATTTAGGATGAACAGAAAATACAAAACATTATGAGGCATAAGAACAGAAGAATGAAAGTTTAATGACTTGAACAGTCTTGCCATCCCAGGAAGGCTTGTCATTCTGCCCATTGTCTAGGATGTATCTATCGCAGTGTCAAGCCTGGTCTTGAACACCCTCGGGTCATTGTTAAAAGAGTTTGTTTCTTAAAAGCTATATGCATGGGTTATTTCTGCAGGCTTAAGATTATTCATTTAGCCCAATGTATGTTTGTCTTTCAGTTCCCGTTTTCTGTAGCTCCTGTTGTGAGTTGCACAGGCAAGTGAGCGATCTTTGCAGTCTTTGCACGGAGAACCCAGCAATTCTTTCTCTTTGTGTGAGTGTGTGCATGTGTGTGCTTGGGTGGAGGTTCATCTGAACCTCCCCCTTCCTTGACAGGCTGACGAATAGGTTGACTGACAGTTCTGGCTTTTTGGTGGCTCTCAGCAGTGAAGGAGGGGGAAAAAGCCATTTGTGTGTGGAGGAAGGTTAAAAGTGGCACGGCTCTCTGTGGTGCCAATTACGCTGGTGTTTCAGTGGTAATGGTGTGCGGGCTGCGGTTCAGAATGAAACCCTGAGGAGGTCAAGCAACTGGCTCTGAGTAGCCATTTAGTGTTTTACTGAGTGATGGACCTCATATGGGGAGTATCAAGAGCCTGTGTTTCAGAAGTATAGACACTCCTAACAGTTGACAGGGTATGTGTAGGTAGAGTGTGGAATTCTTAGCTGTGATTGGGCCAATAGAATTATGTGTGTTTGCGACTGTGCAGGCGTGGATACCAACAAGAATGTATTTTTGTTTGTTTTATTGTTTTCACCAGCCCACAGACGTGTGTGACCAGATTTTGCGTGTTGTGGCCCGGTCCACTCGGCTGGAAGAATTGGTTCTGGACAATGCTGGACTCAAAACGTGAGCGTCCTCGGTTGGACCCCACTGGGGCTGAGTTCCACACGCCACCTGTCTGTCACACCGGTCATACTGTTGTCGTGATGTCACAGAAGGCATAGTAACACAGATGACACAGACCTTGATTATGTACAGCAGTGTACACTGCACACTATATGTGCAGTATATAACTGTGTAACACAAACATATTTCCTACTGTGATCTCTTTGCTCTGCAGTGATTTCGTACAGAAGCTGGCCAACACCCTTGCCAGTAACCCAAACTCAGGACTTCACACCATCAACCTCGCCAACAACTCTCTGGAAGATAGAGGTACAGACTTACTTTCAAGGCTTTTGGTATGATACATACATTGATACTCAGACTGGAAGCAAGAACTAATTTTCACTTTATATCAGTACATATATCAGTGAGTGAGTTAACATTCAATACTGTCATTCCTCAGAAATGTCAAGTGGACACATTATTATTTCACACAAATTATTTCCACACTTCAATCAGACACCTATTATACATAGTTACAGATCCTCTTGCCTTTTTAGTCTTTCATTCAGTTTTATTATTTTTAAATTAAACACCCTTTGGGCTCAGTCAGAATTATTCTGACTGTTAAATTGAAGATGTAAGTGCTGTACAGAGAAAGTATGCATGGTACATTATTTCATACCACGGTTTATCTGAGCGAATACACTTTTTATGTTCAGACACCTATGGTTTGGTGATTCCATTACCTTCCATTCAAACTCTATTGACAACAGAAGCTCTTGTATTCATTTTCAAAATTACAACAAAATATATACATTATTTATTTATCTCTTTTTCAAACACTCAGTCTATTTAAAGCCTTAAAATGTCTGCAAATGTCAGCATATCTGTGAAACTAAACATAATAACAAGCTGTAAACATACAAAATGCTGCAGAACTAATCTGTGTCTTTCATGCCTTGGTACTTGATTGGCAACTACTGATAGTTTTCTGTTGTCCATGATGTTTTTCACACCCCTTTGTGCCAGCAGTCAAGATGGGAGTGTTTGTACCTGCAGCACATCTCATTGGACATAGATGGTCATTTAAGACCACGAGGGACTGACAGAATACTCTGTGGGCAACAGCAGACATTGCCCAGTTCTGTGTCATTAAGTGCTTCTGTTCTCACAAGGCCAGCATCAACGAGAAGGCACAGAGGGAAAAGAAACCCAGAGTCATTGCTTATTCACAGTGATCCTGTCATCACTCACACATCTGCAGACAAGTTTTTTTTTTTTTTAAATCTTTACTCAAGACATGCCTGAGTGTCATAACAGAACTGGAATTTCAGAATGGGAAGAAAAATCTGCACTGTATGACACATAGCTCACCATAGAAACACGTCAGCACCTTTGGGTGACATACGCAGACAGATGAATGGGGATATTAGTACTGTTTCTCATTCAGAGCCTAATGAAGTATTATCATGGCATTATATGCATGTTTTTCTACCATTTTTCTTCCAGTCTTCATGCCTCATGGAGTGTATTTCAGCCACCATAAATTACTGCAGTTGCATATGAATGCTTTGTAAAGTATTGAAGTCCTGCTTATATAGGGTTTGTGTTTTATGAAGGTGTATATACATTAAAGAGTCAATGATTTCCAGACTGATTTTTAATTCATATGCATGTTTTTTGGACTTAGTTCTTAGTTCAAGCTCTGGGTTTTTGGTCGGATAATATTGATTGGGGGCGAGGGGGGAGGGGGGGGGGGTGAGAGATATGATCAAATCATCATGCTCCTTTCTGAAGCTTCCCTGCTCTGGTTTTGCAGTTCAGATAATTTGTCATAATTTGTGTTTTTCATACAGGCATTTACTCTCTGAGTGTGCAGTTTGCCAAACTCCGAACTGGGCTCAAGCATTTGAATCTATCAAAAACCTCATTATCACCCAAAGGTAAATGAGAATTTTCACTGAAGCAGATTAGAGAATCACGATTTTATGGAAGACATTATTATTTAACCAAACCCCCCAGGTTGACTGAGTCATTTCTCCCACTGAGTTGAATTGCTTTTCAGTGATACTGACATCACGTGGTTTCATATAGATTATGTGAACTGTAAAATGTAAACAGGCTGAAAATACAATACAAAATACAAAGTGCCTGTGTTTTTCATATATAGTGTGTTCTTTTGCATAAAAATGTGTATTCTTTGAAGTAACAAGACAGAATCAGAATCAAAGCTGTTGCTTCAAAGCTGTTGCCACGTGCTCTGAGTAACACGAATGGCAGTTCGGATCAGGTTAATAATATTGTCCTTTTCCATTTTGCATCATGTTTCTTGCAACTGTACGGCAAAAGCAGTCGCAGTCCACTGCTCATTTATGCTGATGGATCGTAAGATTTTGTTTGACAGCAGTGTTCCTCACAGGATTAGAACACAAGCCTCAGATTCAGAGTCCAGCACTCTGACCACTACCCCACGCTGCCAGTGTTTGTTAAGTTACTCCATCTAAAGGAAACCTGAAGCAATATACATGCAAACACATATGTAAATGTGCAGCGTATGAATAGAAAAAATGGATTATTCCTGTGATGCTGTTCTGTCTGTTTCAGATGACTGTCCAAGGTCATGTTGTTTTTAATTTTAATCCCGTGCCCAGTCCCTCTTTACTGGAGAACCCATAAGATTGTGGCATACTGTCCTGCAAAGCAAGGGAAAGCTGGGCATCATGGGAATAGTATGGCTGAGAAACAATCGACTTTCAACCCATTGATCTCCATTTGCCTCGATAAGCCACTTGCAGTTAATGGCCCCTAATGAATTGGAGCCCATTAATTTGTTTGTCTGGTCTTCAGTTTTTTGGGTGCACATTAGAACGCTACTAATGACCCGTATTTAGCCCTGCATTGATGCGTTTCAGAAGGAGGGGTAGTGTTCAGTGTCTCTCAGTTATCAGGCAGGCAAATGAGCCTTTTATTTTGGAGCTGAGAGATTACTTCTTCCCAGCAGAAGCCATTATTAGCCTCACAACACTTAAATGTTTAATGAAATGAATGTTGAGGTAGACTAATCATTCCTGTCAAACGAAAAAGGAAAAAGCGGAAGGAACCTAGTGCAGAACTGAAACATCTGTCTCTTTTTTCACAAATTTTAATTATAGAATACATGTAAACATGTGTAAATAAGGAACCACTAATATAACTGCAACTTTGGTTGGTGGCATATGAAAAAGAAGTGGTTGATGGATTGGTTTGTTGGTTTGTTTGTTCCATCTGTAGTTCGATAAATTGATATATATATATATAAATTGATTTATCAAGTTGATGAGGATACATGTGATGTGCTTGCTAGAACACTTTTATATCTCTATGGCGCAAAAAATGTAAATATAGGTTAAAATATTTGCTAAAGACTGGCTACAGTTAAATTGATCAATTTTAATTTGTTACTCTGTTTGGAGAGCTTTTTAGGAACATGATCTCAGGGATCAGAATACATTTGTTTACCCACACTTAACTAATTTATATTTAAGCAAAGCCTGCTGCTTTCATGCTTGATTGAAAAAGAACATATTTTAAAAGCTTGCTGGATCAGTAATAGTTACATGTGTATAGTTGTATGATGCTTTAAAGTAGACTTTGAAATAGTCAACATTATAAGAAAAAAGGGGGTAAAATACAGCTGGTGTCAATCAGGGAAATTGAGAATTGTGCTGTCAACACATCAGCAGCCACAGTGTTTGACACTGGCTTCACAGAGGAGGAGAGGGAGATTTGGGACTACTGAGTGAGTCTTTATGAAGCAGCCAAAGGTGATGAGAGTCTCAGTCTTATTTATGTGGACTGCCTCATATATCAGTGTTATATTTTGATAAATTATTCATTTGAAAGGGATGCTGACTGGATTTAGGAAGGTCGAGTATGTGGCTGAAATCAAAGATTCCTGCCCCTTATGATAAGATAATGCCCCTCCTGGGCAAATTAAAGTCTATTCCCATCAATTGAGTGTTCCCTGCGAGTGAGGCCTGGTGGGTTAGTTAAGATGTTCTGAAACCTGACAGGCTCCAGCCAAACCCGCCTGTTTGAGGTTTGTCTGGAAAAGAAACGCCTGCAAGCCAAAATGTCACTATACTCATTCCCGCCCAGCAAAACCCCTGTACCTCTAGTCTGAATTTCTGACAGCTGAAAACCCATAATTGACATTATTGCTGACAGACTCTGCCTCTCCAATGAATCAGGGATTTTTTTTGAAAGGTCAGAATTGAGCATGGTTGTCTGAAGATGTTTCGGGAGAGACTGGAAGGGCAAGTGACGCACAGACTCGTAATCCTTCCCAGGCCTGTTCATCTCTCAGAAGGCCACATCAAGCCCCACATTTAATTAACACGCTCCACTAGACAAGTGGAATGCAGTCAGGTCAGACGACATTCATTGATTAACCCTTTGGTGATACTGTGTCGAAGTGCCTCGAAATGGTTGGATTGATGAAGTGACGTAGTGGCGTTCTCTCTTAGCGCATGACAACATCTAGGGTTCAGGAGTTCTTTCCATCTGAGGCATTGTTCAGGTGAGGTCATTGTTGGCATGGGAGATTGAATTACCTGCAATTTCAAGGGGGTTGATTTTACTTTGTAAAACCTGAAAGCTTTATGTGCCATGTTTCCCCACCATTGTTCTAAAGTACTGTCATTACATACGAATGTAATTGAAAATGTTTTTCCTCAAGAAAAATAAATGATGGAAATAGGTCAAGTGGATCTTTTTGCCAAAACATACCAGGGAGACATGGTGTTATTTTATTAATCAAGTTAATGTATTCACGCCAATTAGGTGCTTAGCTTGTGTCCACAGATCAGGTTGATTGACAGCCTCAAAGAAATGTCACCAGCAGTGGGTGATCCTCCTGCTGACACCAATGAGTCCACAGCCCTCCACCTCAGTTCCCATCTTCTAACACGCACTCACTTATTTTTAGGGTGCATGAATGTTAGCCACAGAGTTTTAGGAGTTTCTTTCATCGGTGCAATGATGGATTGACATGAAACCTTACTTCTCTGATTTTAGGTGTTTTCCATATGTTTGACTGTCCAATTGCTCTGCCATTGATTAACAATTTATCTTGTCCCTGGTTTCTTATTTGCATACTTCTTGTTTTATCAGTGAGAGCAAAATGGCTTTGTCTTGGTCTACAGCCATAATATCATTCTTGCTGCTTGCTGTCATTTTCTCTGTGACTTGATGTCACTTCCTCTGAAATTACCCTCTCTGCCATTTCAGGGGTGAACAGCCTTGCCCAGTCTCTGAGTGCCAACCAGTCCATGCTTAACTCCCTCACACACCTCGATCTCTCTGGGAATGTTCTTCGAGGAGATGATCTCCCAGTATGTACCTCACAACTGCTCTTTGAGAGAAGACTGCTCTCCACCATGGAGGGTTTGTAATGAAGAATGGAATCTAATGTTCTTTTATTCCTCTTCATTCGCTGTGTTTCACAAGTTCCTTTATGTTCAGAATTAATGTCTTAAAGAGAGCCTTAGTGGCTGTTAACTGACTGTCAGTAGATGATCAGTATCAGTATCGGTATTATTTCCTTGCAGTTAGCACTCATGGTGCATATAATTAGAACTTGAAATAAAATTGTCTGCTAATGAGCTGACAGAAGAATGTCAATTGGTATTTGGAACAGAATCCCATGTATGTGTGAACATTCTGTTCCAAGCCCACACCAGGTCACTGCCCTAACAAGGCTAATTCCGGCACTAATTAATCCTTTCCTGATTTTTTTCTCCAAATTAAAACTACTGTAGGCACCTTTCAAAATCAGCAGAAGGGATGTGCTGCTTTTATATTTTCCAAGACTAAATGAACTTCCCAACTCCCAGTTACAGTGATGTTATAGGTGTCAGTTATCTCTCCAGTGCTGGTTTGCGTGCCCCTGGCTGAGAGCCCACAGAGGTCTTCTTTCGGTCCTTTCGGAGAGTCCAGTAATTTTTCTGTCTGTCAGCCTGGATTAGAAAGCTACACTGCAAGATTTTGAAGGGTTCTGTTCAACACCCGTCCAAGGTCAGCCCCCTGCGAAACTGCTCTAGGGCCACCAGCTTCCCCATTTCTCATGTGTGCTTTCCACAATCCCATGGGACACGGCAGATTTTCTATTATCTGTGACTTAATGCTGTCAGTTTAAAATGGATGTGCTCAGCACTTTGTGAGGAACCTTCAGTGCATTGCGTCCCTGCCCCCCATCACACCACCCCACAACATCCTACTCCAAGATCAGATTCCATTAATGTTATCTGTAAGGGCATATTGATTACACCTGGCACCTGGAGCACAACATTGGGTGGCACTCCTCGTGGGGTCACCATCATCAATCAGACCGTTGTAAGTCAAGATGGTTGTCCTGGAGAACTGCTGTAAATTTGTGAGTTCACCCCCATTGACCTCCTTCCTGGTGTGAGATTTATGAGCTGTCTTCTGAACTCATTGTCACAATTGAATGAATGTGGTGAGGAAGGTCATTCAAGAGAAGGAGACCAGTAGTTCTCTGTTGCCGGCAATGGAGACTTGAAAACTTTGCAGAATGTCCTATCCAAAGTCGTATCTCTCAAAGCCCAAATGAATGTCCTCTTGGGATTGGTAGTTGTAGACTAGTGCTCTCATGCACTCAAATATGCACTATAGATTATTATATTATTGTACGGGTGTAGTTAACTGCTACAATGGCTTTTGCAATTGTTTTTGCTGTAATGGAGCATGTATTTTCCTTATTTCCTTTCAGAATCTGTACCAATTCCTCGGCCACCCAAACAACTTGACCAGTCTGGATCTGTCCAATAGTGACTGCTCTCTGGACCTGGTGAGTGCGTGAGTGAGAGAGAGAGAGCATAATTAATGCCTTGAAAGTCTTTTTTATGATGGTCATAGCTGTCAAAGCTGATCATAACAGGAATTATTAGTGATGATAGTGATGATGATGATTATAATGAATTGTATTGCAAGTTTTCACCACGTACCCAATCCTGTGTCCCCAGGTGTGTTCTTCACTCCTGCGAGGATCCATCGAACACCTCTCAGTCCTAAATGTGTCAAAGAGCATCTTCTCTCACAGGTAATAATGACCCTGTGTTCAGCGTCCATCAGGAACTCACAGCATTTGCATATTGACTTATGTGGGAGAGAGCCCAGTGTCTCCTTAACACTTGTACTTGATATACTTCCACTGGTTCAGTCTCTTGGGTACTCATGTCGTTCTCATGTCAGTGTGTAGAACACTGCCTGTAATGGAAGCTGTGACAGCAGGGCAGAAACAGCGGGGTGTCACTGGTATTAGGAGGATTATTAAGTATTAGACGTTCACAAGTAAAGACCACACACTCAGGATTGCACCTTCAAACAGAGAGCACCGTGCGAAACAAACCAAAAGGTCAGTTTCAATCCCTTGGAGTTAAAACACCATTTCTTCAACACTATTTCTAGAGTCCTTTCGTTTGTAATAAGGACTAAGTTAGAGACTCTCTTAAGAGGGCAGTTACGGCACACACCGTTAACCTTTGTTTCAGGAAACATCAGCAGATTCACTAATTCATAAGGTTGGCCATATTCAGCAATTCAAGTCCAGCTGTACTTACCTGATCTTTGCCAACGTATCTTTTCAATGATTGAATTTGACATGTCTTCTGTTTGTTAGTGGTCTGGGATGGGATTGGGATGGGATTTGGTTGAATTTTATTCATGCTTGATGTTTCTGCTGAGTTTCTACAATAATGACTTTGTTCTCCATTCACTAGTGTCAGGGTTGGTTGTGTCAACATTATTGCTTGCTTAGTAGACAGTCTAAAGCAATAATTCATTTTAGCTACCTGCTTCTTTTCATCATTTAAGCCAATTTAGCTTCCCTCCTTGGGTTTGTGTGATTTAGTTGCTTAATAAGACCTTGAAAACCTACTGGATTGTAGCGCCTTAGAATTGGTGAGTAGAATAGACCTGGTGTTATGTGCCCTGAAGGTGTGTACAATGTCAGTAGGGTAACTCGGTATCACCCTCTGCTGGTTGTCCAGGAACCCGCATGTGCAGAGTGTGTAACTGTAGTCTCTTTCCTCTTTGCTGCAGCAGATTTGTTGAAAAAGAAAAAAGCTTTTATTGTGTCTTCTACAAATTACTTTCATCAGTATGTAGACTCCATAATTCTTCACTCTCTCAAAAATGGGAGGAAAAGCCCATTAACAAAGACAGCAGCACATTGAAATGAGATTTCTTCTAACAACTCCAAGGTCTTATGCTGATTATTTTATACGCAGGAAAGGCAAAGAAGTCCCACCCTCTTTCAAGCATTTTTTCAGTAGCGCCATGGCCCTGAAAAGCATCAATGTGTCTGGAACCAAACTACCCCCCGAAGCACTCAAGTGAGTTCACATCTGCGAATTTCCCTTATCGGTCCATTCTAAAACTCTATGTATTCATTACGAGAGAGAGTCCATGAATTTAGACAACAGGCTGAGCTCTGAGCTGAAACATGCGCCCGCAGCTCTGATTCCTGTTCTTGGAGTATCATTTGTTGATGTAAATGTTCTCCATTCAGTACCATTCCCTGATCGAGTCTGAAATCATTTTTCCTGCAGAGCACTTTTACTTGGCCTTGCCTGCAACCCCAATCTTAAGGAAGTGTCCTTGGATCTTAGTGGCTGTGAGGTAAGACAGAGCACAAATCCAAATGGCACAAAAGGCAGTTGTTTATCTGAATTTTGAATATCTGAATCTGAATTTTCCTTGTTTATTCACAATCGGCATTATTAAAACTCAGAATGAGAATCTCAATGTGAATCTGACAATGAGAGTAATATTGTTCATCCTTATGTGAGATTTGTGATCCTTTTACAATATTTGTTTATGAAGACTGATGATCTTAACTAACATGTAAGCTTCCATTTAGGAAGCATGCTGTATTACATAGAGTCATGTTTATATGCAGATTATTATTATCCATTTGCCTGTTTCTCTAATTGCATGGTGGTGCGACAGAGCTGGTACATACTGCTTTGTAGCATAACAACGCAGTGGAAAGGATAAGCTTTTATTCTTCAGTGTGTATTTGTCACAAGTGATAGGCACAGATTTTTCTATGCCTTTGGTGTGCATCTACTGCAGAATTACCAGATGTGGATTTGTGGATATTTTTCTTGTGTTGGAAAAATGGTGGTAAATGGTCAAAAATGCCTTGGATTCACGTCAGAGATGACAATTAGCTCCAGTTATGGTCAGCCTGAAAGGTTCTGGTTCTAGGCCACCTGAGCCCATAATTGTATGATTACATTTGTAATTGCTTTGATTGGATGAATTTGACCCTCCCCCTGACACCTGAGGCCTTGAAGCCATGGTGTGGCCTCTGGATTCCTCCAGGACTGTGGGTATGGAAGACCAGGGCTATGTACCCACCTCATGGCATGAAACTTTCATCCCTTAACAATAGGCCCTGTGCTGCCAATGTAGTGAGGTTGTCCCAGCCCAAGTCGCACAATATGTCAGATTCCTCTCAAAAGACTTGTGGAAGTGTAAAGACATCGCTATCATAGAACGTACTCACAAAGGTTCATTCAGCATTAGAAAAGGGAATCTAATTTCCACTGCTAATAGTGTCACATCATCATTGCTCCAACTGAGATTGCCAGGAATGGATTAAATGACATTGTTAAAGATGGTGCATGAATACTAATGCGCAGCAAACTTAATTAGGGATCCTGTGGAGTTATGGAAAGGTTTTTCTTCATTTAAACTGCCTCTGAATTAATGGTTTTTTGGGGGAGGATACAATTAGCCAGTAGTTGGAAAGGTCTTTTTAATTCTACCTGTTTTAGCTACTTTTGTGTAATTTGG